>NC_077234.1:186119229-186719229 GCF_027887165.1 Monodelphis domestica | reverse complement strand
CAATGCTCTCTTCTCTATATGCTCTCTTAATGATCTCATTTATAAATCTAAAGGACTGAAGAAGCCGTTTGTATAACCCCATCATTTTATTGACAAAACAAAACAAAAAACAGAAGCCCAAAGACAGTAAGTACTTTGCCTAAGATCACTTAGGCAAGTAACTTAGCAACTTGCCTTGGGTATGACAGAAGGTGGATATGAACAAGGGCATTCTGACTCCAAAGCTAGTGTTTACGTGTTTAATTATCAGCTCTACATAGATAACTCTCAGATCTGTCTCCAGACCCAGATGCTGCCCCCAACCTTTATCACCAACTGGAGAGTGGGCCCATAGACATCTAAAATTCAAGATGTCCAAAATAGAACTCATATTTCCCACCTAATCTACTCTGATTCTAAATTTCCCTACTACTGCTGAGCGTACTATGCTTGTAGGATATACAACTTGGGATGTCCCACTTCAAGAGATCTAGTCAGAAGTGAGCTAGAAAATGCTTCAAAATAAGCTCTCCAAAAAAATTGCATGTGACACACCTGTAAACTTAACTTGCATTATTAGTATTTCTTCCGTTACTTTCTTAAGTCTAGAAAATGAACAAAACAACAGATCAAACCTTGATTGTAGCATTTACTGAAGCATAAATTGCCACACTGAAAAGAGAGCAATTGGTTCTAGCGAACCTGTCTGAGCTGACTCCAGTACTAGGTCTCAGGGAAGCCCCCCAGCACATTGGGTGGATTTCCTCTGTATGATTCAGAAGAGATGAACAAGAGTTACACAAGATGAAAAGATATTAATGAGTTGGGATTGGAGCCACATCAATGAAACTCTTATGGAAGTATACTCGTCAGTACAGTCAGTTTGATGCAAATTTTGAGACTTGGAACGTCCTAGGCATAACCTTTGAGTGTTCCGGATCACTTCTACAGAATAAAGAGACACCAGGACAGGACTCTTGTGGATGTCTTTCCTTACATTCAGAACGTCTTCATAGCAAGTGTAAACATTTAGGTGGCAGACAGGTGTGTGGTAGATTGGATCTTGTCAATCATTATGACCCCAGGGCTTCTGACTGTCAATCAACTAACACTTTGCTCACACAGCTGTATTACTATTGTCTGGGAATGCGACAATCAGTCATTAGCTCATGTCTCTTACCTACTTTGTCATGCCTTTTCCTTTCCTTCCCAGGCTACTTTGTCAACCAAACTTATATAGCATATACAACTTCAATTAATAACTTAAATAATTAAGGAACTTTAGCAAATTATTTAATTAGGTTAAATAAAAGGGTATACAATGTGAGGAACAAGAACTTGGAAGCTACAACCATTTCAGTTCTTTCTTTTACCTGATGGGCAAAACCTTCTTCTCTGTGGTTCTTACGTCAGGGGAAATAAATAGAAAGTTCCCACTTAATACAAGCCTCCCAATTTCTGACATACAGGTTGGTTTAGTCACACACTACAACCAGTACTGATCAGGAGTTGCTTAAATGTCTATAGAAACATCTACCCTAAAGAAAAGCTCTCCATGACACTCTCAGTGCTTCAAATGGGCAAAGCATTGGTCTTCCCATGACGATTTCCATTGTCATACCAAGAGCTGGCTAAGCTTTGTACTATAAGTACAAAGGGGGCCATTTTGGCTCCAAGAGAAGGATCATACCAATTTGCAACAACTGTCTCCTTCTCCATCTCTCACAGTTTCTCTAAGCTTCAACTAAAAATACTCATTCCCAGTGAGATCCATGAGTCCTCCCACAGTACTGCCAACTTAAAGCGAGAAGAGCCCTTAGAACTGTCTGTTCCCACCCTCTCGTTTTGCAGAAGAGGAATCCAAAGCCCAGGAGGTTTCTTGATTTACTCAAGATCACAGAGGTAATAAGTGACAGAGATTAACTCTGACTCCAAATCCAGCATCTTTCCCACTATCCCACCTTGCCCCTGACTGCCCCTTGGAACATTTGGGGGACTTAACAGGGAGCCTTCTGCAAGATTTAGTTTCTGGTGAAAAGAGGGCAATTCCTCAGGGACAAAGGTCTGTTATATCTTCATCTGAACTTTACTTCCTTCTATTGTTGCCTCCCAGATAAAAGCACAGTTGATTTTTTTAACTAATCGCTGCCATATCTGTTCTTCAATACATGACGCTAAACTGTGTGAGGGGAAAGATGCTCAGAATAAGAATGAAGATGGTTCAGTCCCAAGCATCCCCAGCCCAGCACACAAAAGGATAGAATCCTTCCTTTCTGGGGAGTCATGTATGTAGTTATTAACAAAAGAACATGGCAATCTCTCTCTCTGGAATTTTTGTTTCCAAGTCTAAAATTTAATGCAGAGAGAAAAAACTAAAATCACTTGTATAAATAAAAATGAAAGCAAATAAACACATAGCAGTGTCCAAATGGAGCCATTTGGCTCATTGGTTCCCAATAGATAGGAAGGCCCTTAAATAGCAGAGCAATCCATTTGCCAAGAATAGCTCATTGACCTGGGGACTCAACCAAGTATCTCCTGGCACACAAGCGCTCCAGTGTCTTCATATAGAAACTAAGAAATGCACGTCAGGGTACAGTTCTTTGGCAGGAATTGGGTGATATTCCAGATGGGTTCTCTCTGCCATCCAAATGAATTGTACATGTCAAAGACCTGTCACATTGTAAGCATTTCATGAAGGACATTCGAAGAGTTCACATAGTTTTTAAGGCCCAGAAACCCTCTCTGGTTGTTTAATTATTAGTGAACAAAACTCTAGTTGAATTCCTCCCAAATTTGCCATAACTATGAAATGAATTCCCTGGGGAATTTCCTTTTCTAGAAAACTCAGTCTTCCTACATAAAAACCACCACTGCATTCCTGAGATGATAGAACACTCCCTTACAGAGAAGCCTGCCTCCAGCAGCTGGATGGGTTTGTCCACAGCTACCACCCAAAGGATTAAAGGAGGCTGTGATGTCACCCTGGGGCCATTGCTTTTCCTTTTACTCAATGACCCCGGAGAGAAAGTCAGGTAAATCATTAGATTCTCAGACCCTTCCTTTACCAGCTTTAAGGAATCTCTGGATTAGATGAGTGGTCAAATGTCAGGCCAATAGTCCAGCTTTGTCCAATTTAACAGTTGTTTCTTTTCTATTCTTAGCCCCACCCGATCTAAATCCTAGGGTCCTTCTTTCAGCCCTAGTCCTAGAGAAAACAGTACTCTGGGTTCGTTTCTAGGGACAACCCTACATTTGGGCGAAATTGTGTTCCTATGAACCTCCCCTCCCTTCCCATTCCAATACCTTCAACATATAGTTGTCTTCTTTGGGGGTCCCAGGACCAGAAAATGGACTCTTACAAAGGCATCTAACCTAAGCCAACGTCTCCATCTGTTCCCAATAGTTCTTGTCTTTGACTGATCAGGCAAGCCCGCTGGCATCTTATTTCTTTCATTATTTTTATTGCTATCTTTTGTTTTTAAATCACTTTCATTTCCAGATGTATCTTTTTCCTTTTTCCTCTCCAGGGAGCCTCTCATTATAACAGAGAGTATAACAAGAAAGAGAGGAAAAAAATACAGTTTAGAGATACTTATTAACACATTGACAGGATTCTAGGGACCCATAGTTCTCTGAAAGAAAAAAAATCAGGATAGGGAGTAGGATCTCCTACTTCAATCTCCTCAAGGCCAAGATTTATTGTGATAATTACGCTATATTCAGTTTTTTGTTACTATTTTTTTCCCTCTATATTAGTGCAGCCATTTTCTGTATTATCCTGTGTAGTACAGGGATAAGAGCTAGCTTTGGAATCAGGAAAATCTAGGCTCAAGGCCACCTCTGAAACAAATAAGAAAAGGAGGACAGGCCTGGGATGCAGATCTTCCTTACTTGAAGAAAGATTTCTCTTAATCAATTTGTTTTATGAAGGGTCATTTATGGAATTTTATGGTCATTTTTTAAGGAAAAAAACCAAAGAGGTGGATTAAAAAAGGGGGGGGGGGAGTGGACAACGCCCTGAGCATGACGTCAGAAAGACTCACCTTCTGAATTCAAATTGGGCTTCAGACACTTGTTAGCAATGTTGCTTTAAGTAAGCTGCTTAAGCCTGTTTGCCTCAGTTTCTTCATCTACAAAAAAGAGCTGGAGAAGGAAATGGCAAACCATTCCAGTATATTTGCCAAAGAAAACCCCAAAAGGGGTCAGGAAGAGTCAGATATGACTCAACAACAAGGAGTTTTTTGTTGTTTGTGATTCTCTTTAGAGGTGAGCAACAACTGGGAAGAACTCATAGATTACCTTCTTGTGTATGCCGCCCAGCATTTAGGTCTCTGCTGTTATCTCTTGCCTCTGAAAAGCCCTCCATCCTGGCCAGCCTTTATCAATCCATACTATGAAAGCTGCTTTAAATCAGATTATCAGAGAAAAGAAGAAACCTAAAGTGGAAGTAGCTAAGCAACATGCCAAGGAACTGGAGAAAAAGGCACAACTTGGCAAAGGAATCAAGATGGTAGATCACTGCCACAAAGGATGATCTCCAGGGTCTCCTCCCTGGCCGGTCCCACCCTCACCCAAGTACCTTATATTTAACCAGCCTGATCAAGGTGCACTGAGTAATGAGAACTCTACAGGTTTCTGGGATGTGGGAATAATAGAAAGAAAGCTTTTTGTCTAATTATAGAAGATAAGAATCATCTCTGTGTCCTGTGATGTATAAATAAAACATTCCATTTATTCATTCCATGAAAAATCAACCAGCAAAGCTACTGGAGTGGTTTGCCATTTCTTTTTCCAGTTCATGTTATAGATGAGCAAACTGAGGCAAACAGGATTAAATGACTAGTTCAGGGTCACACAGTTAATAAACGTCTCAGGTCAGATTTGAACTCAGGAAGAAGAGCTGTGTCCTTATATTTAGTTTTCTTCAGCACAGTCACTCAATTCTAGTTCATTTACTCCAAATAAACTCCTACCTTTGCTTTCCTCTGCAGCTTAAAGTATAAGGCACCAATTCTTAGCCTTTGTTCCCTGCTCAATTCTTCTAGTGACCCCTTCACAGCTTGGGTTATGAATGGAATGATGAAAGTTGGCCCACCTGTTCAGACTCTGAACTTTGCCTGTGACTTTGTTTACCCTCGCATCCTGAACTTTGATCTTTGTTTTTCTCTTAGGATTGAATGTTATGCATGTTATCCATCCCTTCCCCATGAATCACCCCCTTAGTCTGGTCTCTAACTTTCATATTTTTTTAACTATATTATTACCCAAATTATCGAGGTCATGGCCAGCCCTGATCTTAGTCTTCCTCACATGGAGATGCATGGGGAATGTAGATTCATTTTGCCATTGCTTGAAAAGTTGCTTGTAAATGGAAATTTTGAAAATTGAGTCATTTTTTAGATGCCTTAAAGGCATTTCCCTAGTTTTTCCTTGGAACTACAGAGATGCCCACTCTGAGATTATTGTTTTGAGGCTTTTGGCATAGCCACTGCTTAAGATAGTTATCCTCTTTTTTAATATCTTAAAATTTGTTTTAAAAATATGAGAGCTTAAGATACAATGTGCAGAGAACTAATCATCCAATAGACATGGATTTCAGTCTTGTCTCTGCCACTTAGCTGTGTATAACCCTTCCTGGGTCTTAGTTTCTACCTCTATAAAATGAAGAGTCTCTGAAGTATCTTCTAACTCTAACACTTTGGGTCTCCATAATCCTAATAGATTGTTATCCCTACTTTCCATGCCTCTACCATCATAAATTCTTTGAGAGCAGGGACTATGCCAATTTTTCCATCTTTGTTTTCCTGTTTTCATCTTTGTTCACCTTTATTCATAACAGGAGTTTTAACCTTTTTCTGGTATCATGGACCAATTTGCCAGTTTTGTAAAGCCTATAGAGGACTTCTCAGAATAATAGTGGGGGGGGTTGAGTTACCATTTATATATGTATATATATATAAAATATGTAACATAACAATAATGTGATTTAAACAATTTGCTATAAATATATAACATATTATAATAAATATGCTTACCGAAGAGAAACTTCTCATGATAGCTATTTACAAAACTCTCATTCTTTTAAAAATATTTTAATGCATAATTTTTAGTGCATAAAATAAATTTGATGACATTCCAAAGGAAATTACTTCTATTTAAATGTAATTATCAAAATATTTTAAAACCAAGTTTCTAGACCCTTGTTTAATGAGGCTGATGACTTTGTGTAACTGCCTCACTTAAATCCAATTCATGTATGTCAAGACATCACCCTCTGATATCATCGGTCCTCTATGAAAAACAAGGACCAACAATAAGAAGAATTCCTGTATTATAAGCATTTAATGTACATTTATTAAGTTTGGATATGAATGAATGATTTTTTCAAAGTTTTTAAACACTTACCACAGTATAGTTAAGTGACTTAGTGGACAGAGAGCCAGTCCTAGAGAGAGGAAGTCTTGATTTCAGATCTGGTCTCAGATATTACCTAGCTGTGTGACCCTAGGTAAGTCACTTAAACCCAATTGCCTAGTCCATGGTGCTTTTCTGCCTTAGAAACAATACTTAGTATCAATTCTAGGACAGAAAGTAATGGTTAAAAAAAAACAAAACACAACACTTCTGTGCTAAATACTATATTAAACTCTGCTGAGGATACAACATCAAGGCAGTTCCTGCCTTCTGATGGAGAAGACAACCCATATGAAAGCCAGTGAAAGAAGTGTGTTTTTGTCTGGGAATCACAAAGGAGATGAGTGAAAAAAAAATAAGATAATCAATTGCTCTTTCCAGAATGTCTTTAGCCCTGGAAGAGGTATTCACATTGGTGAGATCCCAGACCCCTCAAATGATATTCACAAAGAAACAATACAAGAATGTTTTCTAGAATCTACTATTCTTTCCTTCAGTTAATAAAATTGTTGTTTTTCTCTGACAGAAGATGAGGTATACTTTTTGTTGTTGTTCAGTCATTTTTCAGTCATGTACTACTCTATGGGACCCCATTTGGGGTTTTCTTCGCAGAGATACTGGATTGATTTGTCATTTCCTTCTCCAGCTTATTTTACAGATGGGCAAACTGAAGCAAGAAGGGTTAAGTGACTTGCCCAGGGTCACACAGCTAGGAAATGTCTAAGGCCAGCTTTGAATTCAACATCTCCCATCTCCAGGCCTGACTCTCTAGCCACTAACCCACGGAGCTGTCCCCCACATCCGTGTCCTTGACTCTTTTGAATGACACAAAAATCTTTTTAAAAAAATCTTAATCAGGCTAAATATTTTCTTTTATCTAAATTAGCTTCCAGTTTATTTTAACTGATATAGAACAAAGTAAGCAAAACCAGGATAGGTACTAACATGATGACCACAAAGAAACTGTATAGAAAAATATCAAACCTCTCTGATCAGTGCAGTGACCAGAACTGATGAGGAACTCTCTGCCTCTCAGCAGAGAGATAGTAGACTATAGATAGGAGATGATACGTCCATTGTCATACATGGCCAATATATTTGTTTTGCTTACCTGGAATTCTTTTTTTCATAGGAAGTTAGGAGTGAGAAGACGAAGAGGAAGGAGGGGAGACTAAGGAGAGAAAAATCATTAGAAAGCGAAAGCAATATTTTTTTAAAGTATCAATTGAACATAAAAGTATCAGTCTCTAGTTTACAGTTAATTTATTTCTGCCTAATACTTGGGTCATTTTCTTTGCTGATTTTTACAAAACTGCTTCACCTCTATTGTTTTTCTCAACTGTCTTCTCCAGTGTTTTAGTTCTAAATGAACCTTGTCTCTTCTCAAGATTTTTCATATGTATTAAACTACACTAGATCTAGGAGCATTTCATGCAAATAATTCTAGTAAATATTTACAGCATCATCCCTGGGGTAAGGTTAGATTTATGTAAAGCAACTTGGCATAAAGGGAGGTATACCTGTATAAAAACTCTTAGATCCTTTTGGGAGTTCGAAACCCATAATCCTTTCATCTCAACAGCTGGAGCCTATAAAGCCTGAACAGTCAAGCTTTCTTAATTACCTCTTCCAAATATTCTTACTAAAACTGAACTGACTCACACACCTACCACACCCCTCACCATGCTAGATTAGACCACACACACTCATTCCTGTAATCACAGACTTCCCAAAAACTAGCCTCCATCTCTCACAGACACACCCAGCATGCACCATTCTCAAGTTGTGTCCAAGAATACTTTGGAAGTTATAGAAGGATGTCTGGACAGTACACATCCATAATCCAGATCACAAGATGAAATCTGAGAGCTGAAAGGGACTTCAGAGGCCCCTTCATCTTAGAGGGGAAGAAACTGAGACCCAGACAGGGAAATTATTTGTCCATTGTTACTTAGGCTCAGAATCAGAATTTGAATCCAGGTCTAGGACCAATTCCTTTGGAATATACTTGAAATGCTTCTTTTCTCTTTCCCTGGACCACCACCCCCTCTCCCTCTGTCTCTCTCTGTCTCTCTCTCATCTTTCTCTCCTTTCTTCTCCTCTTTCTCTGTTTCTATAACCCTGTCTTTTCTTTTTCTCTCCTCTCTCTCTTCTCTCTGTCGTTGTAACTTTGTAACCTCATATCTGAAGGGTTATTTTCAGTCTCCCTCATTGGAAACTGAAGCTCATATGAAATACATTTGAAAATACGTACATATGAAAAAATGCTCTAAATTATTATTGATTAGAGAAAGGCAAGTCAAAACAACCCTGAGAAATCATCTTACACATATTAGACTGGCTCACATGATAGAAGAGCAGAATGCTCAACATTGAAGGGAATGTAGAAAAATGGGGACACTAATACCCTTTTGGTAGAACTATGAACTGATCCAACCAGTTTGAAGAACAATAGGGAACTATGCCCAAAGGGGTGTAAACTGTGTATACCCTCAGATCCTGAAATACCCCTATTAGGTTTGTTTCCTAAGCTGATCGGTGAGAAAGGAAAAGAACCCAGAAATTCTCAAATATTTTTAGCCGCTCTCTTTATGGTGGCAAAGAGCTGGTAATTGAGGGGATGCCAATCAGTTGGGTCTGGCTGAACAAATGATAGCATATGATTGTGAAAGAATACTAATGCACTGTAAAAAATGACAAGCAGGTTAATTTTTTTTAAAAAACAAGGAAATGTCTATGAGAAATTATTAAGAGTGAAATGCACAGAACCAAGAGAACAATATATACAGTAACAGAAATATTTTTTAAAATTACTTGTATATGTCCCCCTTTAGAGAAAAATATAAACATAGAAACAAGAAAAATATAATTTTATAAATATATACATCTTTTTGTTAAATGATGCCTTCCTTAGTATGAGAAGATAAGAAAGGGAGGGACACACTTAGGAATTTTAATGTAATAAACACATGAATTTAATAATTATTTAAAATTTAAAAAAAGAAACTGAAGCCCAAAGAGATTAAGTTGTTCAACCAAAGTCACACAAGCAGTACAGCTCAGAAACAGGATTTGAACCCAGATCTTCCACATACAAAAGCAAAGGTTTTTTTCCACTTTGCTCTGTATCTATCCTGCATCGTCCCTTTTTTATAGTTTCTGCTACTAACACTTTAACTAGGGCCCTCATTACCTTTCACCTGCACTGTTGAAATTGTTTCCTGACTTCTTTCCTAAGGAGTCTTCCATAACTAGCATTCCTCACCTTTAATCCATCCTATTCAGTGCTGTCTGGCTAATTAGTCTTCCTAAGGCTGAGTTGGGTCATGTCACTCTGTTCTTCAAAAATGTCCATTATATCTCAATTATTTAATTGATCTTGGACTTTTTAGTCTAGCATTAAAACCCTTTGTAACCAATACCAAGGTGCTATCTAATCATCATTCCTTCTTGAGTAGTCTACATTCTAGGCAAAGTGGATTATTCAATATGGATTCACCTCAAATAAACTAAAAATCTTACTGATAAGATGGCAAAGGCAGACTGCAGACCGACAACTATATCTTCTCATGTTTGCCCCAAGGCATCCACATACCTTCCTTGACTTTTCTTCTCTTTTTCTTTTTAAACCTTTACTGTCTGTCTTAGAATCAATTGGCTACAAGGCAGAAGAGTGGTAAGGGCTAGGCAATTGGGGTTAAGTGACTTGCCCAGGGTCACACAGCTACGAAGTATCTGATTTGAACCTTGTCTTTTCTTGGCATCAAGAAAATAGCTGTGGGCCAATGAGACGATCAAAGAGTAACTCTCTCATTTCATCAAATGACAGTTCATCTCTTTTTTTCCAATCATACCTTTACTTTGATTCTTCTTCATAGTTCCCTTGTTTATGTTTATATGCCATCCTCTACTTAGCTTTTGAAGTATCATAACCTGACCCCTTCTTTTATACTTTACCAGTCTTTTTATACTTTACTCATCCCCCTGTACGTTGCAATCTGGCAACACTGGCCTCCTTGCTGTTCCTCAAACACAATATTCCATATCCCAGGTATGGACATTTTCACTGACTTTCTCCAGTGCCTGGAATTCCCTCATCACCTCTGCTTTGTGGATTCCCAAGCCTCCTTCAAGTCCCAGGTAAAATATTATCTTCTCAAGAATTCTTTCTCTATCTCCTTCACATTTTTTAAACCTTTACCTTCCATCTTAGAATCAATAATGTATATTGTTTCCAAAGTAGAAGAGCAGAAAAAGGGCTAGGCAATATGTAAACCTCAAAATTTCTCAGACTTATGAATGTTAGGGGTTTCCCCCATTGGGGAATCTTCTACTTAAAAAAATTCCCTAGCAGATAGTGAGAATTCTACTTGAATGTGAGGGCTCCTTGCCTTGGGAATATCCCTACTCCACCCTACTTAGGACTGCTTTAGGACAGAGAGCTCCTTGAGAACAATGAAAATGCTTTGACCCATGCTTATGGAAAGGACAGGAAGTTCTTTGAGTCATGACTATTTTAGAATTGATACAATGGGATACTAAGTACCTATAAAGGTGGGGCAACTTGTAAACTACTTAAACCTAAAAGGGTGATAACTTATTCAGAGGTTTTTTCTTAATGAAATTTGTCGACACAGCAGCATTTTTTCCTGACTTACTAAAGAGATTAAAACTACTCAGCTGTGAATTCAAAGTGGGCGGTCCTTTAGAAACATCTACAGTGATTGGTAGATGTAAGGACTTAGGGGAGGTGACATAGGAGATTTTGCCCTTAAAAATAAGAGCTCAGAGAAGAGTTGGGGCTGATTCTGAGGGAGCTCATTTTGAGAAGACTCATTCTGAGGATCTCGATTTCTGACTCTCATTCTGAAGGAGAGCTCCTTGAGGAGCTCCTCTGAGGGTCTCTGTCCCTCTGGGGTAGGAGCTCTGGAGGCTCTTGAGAGAGGCCCTTTGAAACAATCTCTGGCTGGAAGACTCTTTGAGGAAAGACGCTGGCCTGGTGTCACTAAAATCCTTGTTTAGTCAGACCTTGTGGTGAGTGTTAAAAAACTGACTGATTCCTCTCTTAAGGCTCAGGTCTAGGCCATATTGGCTTGAGGCCCTTCATACTTATTCCTTTCTTACTCTCTCTCTCTTTCTTTGATTACTCATTGTATTGTTAATTAAAATCTCTATAAAACCCAATTGACTTGGGCATATTCATAATTGTTCTATATTCCCTGTCTCCCAAACATTTTAATTATAACAGTTTATGGCTCCCACTCTTTTATCTACAACAATTTAAGCCCCTCAACCAATTTTAATTGTAACAAATAGGGGTTAAATGACTTGCCCAGAGTCATACATGTAGGAAGTTTCTGAGGCCAGATTTGAACCCAGAACATCCCATCTCTAGGCCTGGCTTTCAATCCATTAAGTCACCTCGCTCCCTGCTCCCTTCATATTTTAGTAGAATTTTCTTTTATTTTTTAAAATTACATTTAGAAACAATTTTTCATAATTCTTTTCTGACATTTTGTGATTCAGATTCTCTCCCTCCTTCCCTTCTCCCATAAATTGGTTAGTGTAGGTTTTACCAGTGCTTTTGTAAAATACATATTTCCATATCCCCCATGCCATGACAAGACACAAATCACACATATAATAAAACTCATGAAAGAAATGAAGTGAAAGATGGTCAGATCAGGGAGCAATCAGATTCCAAGAGTTCCTTCTTTGACTTTGGATAGCATTTTTTATGATGAGTCCCTTGGTCTCCTTTGTATTAGTGCCTCTGTCTGTTAATTATCTCCAATGTATCCAGTATATATTTTGTTTGTATGTAGTTGATTGTATACTATCTCCTCAATTAAATTGTGAGCTCCTTGAAAGCAGGTATTATTTTCTTATCTTTCTTTCTGTTGCAAGTACAACACTTAGCATAGTACCAGGTACATAGAAGGCATTTAATTAATGCTTGTTGTTGACTTATGTGTTATAGGCTGCTCTCACCCACCATGCACATCCCCACCACATTATGAGTGATGTTCATTTTTATTTATTTGGAGGCTGTTGTATTCCATGATTTGTAGTCACACAACAGAACCCTGAAAAATGCTTCAATATTTCAGTAACTCAATGAATGTGTTGTCTTTGATAGTGTCTTTTCCTTTATTGGGATGGATTATAGCCCTCCACAAATGTCTGATCCTAATCCATTCTTTCTGATGTTTGTCCCTAAATCCTCAACAGAAAAGTCAAACAATATGGTGGAAATCTTTCTGCTAATTTTTTTAAACCTTTTTTTCTAATTAATAGAATTTATTTTCAAGTATCCCAGCCTCTCCTTTTCCTCCTTACATCACAGAAGTCATCATCAGGCAAAGAGATATGTATATTTAAAGATTATCTTTCATGACTCCATTTTTTGGTTCGTTTTCTGAAGGTAAACATTTACAAGTTATTATTCAAGTATGAAGTCTATATACAATGTTCTCTTGGTTCTACTTATTTCACTATTCATTATCCCATGTATTTCCAAGTTTTTCTAAAATTAATCTGCTCATCATTTCTTATGGCATAGTAGTTTTCCATTATAATCGTATACCACAATTTGTTCAGCCATTCTCAATGGATGGACATCCCCTTGATTTCCACTTCTTTGCCACCACAAAGAGAGCTACTATTAATGTTGAAACATATAGATTCTTTTCCTTTTAATTTGATCTCTTTTGAAAACAGACCCAGCCACACTAATGTTCTGCTGGTGGAGTTGTGAATTGAGCCAACCATTCTGGATGGCAATTTGGAACTATGCCCAAAGGGCTTTAAAAGACTGTCTGCCCTTTGATCCAGCCATAGCACTGCTGGGTTTATACTCCAAAGAGATGATAAGGAAAAAGACTTGTACAAAAATATTTATAGCTGCGCTCTTTGTGGAGGTAAAAAAAATTGGAAAATGAGTGGGTGCCCCTCAACTGGGGAATGGCTGAACAAATTGTGATACATGATGGTGATAGACTACTACTCTGCTGTAAGGAATGATAAACTGGAGGATTTCTATATGAACTGGAAGAACCTCCTGGAACTGATGCAGAGTGAAATGAATAGAACCAAGAGAACATTATACAGAGAAAGTGAAACTCTGTGGAACAATCCAATGTAGAAGACTTTGCTAATACAAGACAACCCCAAGGGGTTTATGAGAAAGAATGCTAACCACATCGAGAGAAAGAACTATGGGAGTAGAAATACAGAAGAAAAACAAATTATCTGTCATTTGTTTATATGGATATGTGACAACAAAAATATGCTTTTCAAGACTGTGAATTATCAAAACTGTAAAGGTTTTGACCAAACTGTAAAGTTAATTTTTAGTGTCTTGATTTATATTAAAAATAAGTGGTTGCCATGGGAAAATTCCCAAATATGAAAATACCCAAGTCAGCTGGGTTTTATGGAGATTCTAATTAATACAAATGAAGGAATTAAGGGAAGAGAGAGAAGAGAGAAAAATAGGAAGAAGGGTCTAGGCCTGAGCCTTAAGAGAAACTAGTCAGTCTTTTATCACTCACCACAAGATCGTCCCAAGCAAAACTCCAGTCCTTCACTGAAATACTCAACTCCTGAACTGAGTTCAGAGACCCAGCTCCTCCAAACTAACTCCAAACTCCAACTAAGTTCAGAGACCTCCTCTGAACTCCTGACCTCCTTTTAAAGAGAATTTTCTCCTATGTCACCTCCCCTAAATTTTCACATCTACCAATCACCGTAGATGCTTTTCCCCAGGACTGTCCATTCTTAGTTCACATCTTCTTTTGTTATCACCTTCTTTGATTAGATTATATCTTCTGAGTATTTCACATCTCTTTGCTAAGCTTGCCCTTAGTAAATTGCTTGACCTTTTAGTGATTAATTTAACCTTTATAGGTACTTAGCACCCTTTTGTATTAGATCTAAAAATAGACCTAGCTTAGAGTTTTTGCTTCACTATAAGTATGAGTTGGGGACTTTTCATTGTTCAATAAGGAATTTGCAACTTTATCTTCCCCTAAGGCACTGTCTGAGCAGGGTGGAGCAATTTCAAAGTTCTCAATACAGTCCTGATCAAGTTCCTCCATTTGTTACAATAGGGGAATAGCTTAATCAAATCTTCTGAAGTAGAGTCTGAGCAGTTTTAAGATTCACAGATATATGATTGGGAGTTTTGATTTTAAAAGCTTGTTCTATTGCAAAAATGAATAATATGGAAATAGGTATAAGTAATAAATGTAAAAATGGAGACTTGAATCCAGGACTTCGATCCCCAAAAGTCCTTGCTCCACTTCCCCAGAATGCTTTGTAATCTCACTGAATTCTCACCTGGGCTGAGAGCAAATTATGATATAAAGGGTCTCTGTCATAGGCGGGGTCTCTTCTCTTCCTGTCTCTGCTGGCAAGCAGATGTCTCTCATGATGTGAGTGAAATTGGGCCTCTTAGCCCACCTAGCACGTGCCTTTCTTACTTGTATTTTTCTTAAATTCTCAACCTTTAAGAAACCTCTAAAAATATAATACTCTTTGCAGAGAGAAACTTTTCTAATTTCTACCTGCCTCAGTTTCCCTAAATTTAAATCTTAACATAACATCTGTATAACCCAATGGAAGTGCTCATTGGATCTATGAGGAGGGAGGGAAGAGAGGAAGAAAAGAAAATGAAATATGTAAATGTGGAAAAATATTTTTAAAATAAAATTTAAAAAAAGAAAAGAAAACAAACACAGCAATAGTATTCCTGGTTCTAAAGTTATACACAGTTTTAGAATTCTGAGTGCTCTCGAAATTGCTCTATAAAATGGTTTAATCAGTTCACAATTCTACCAACAATGCATTAGTGTCCCCATTTCCCCACATCCTCTCCAACATTTATAATTTTGCCCTTTTGTTATTCTAGACAATTTGATAGTACCTCAGAAACTTTCTTTGAATTTTTTAGATTTCCTGGATGCCAGTAAAATACTCTGGTTATTCAACTATTCTTTTTCACCCTCTTTCCTCATGATTGACCCACTTCCTTTTCTGATTTATTAGCTTCAGTTTCTTCATTACTAAAATGGAGATAATATCAACCTCGCAAACTTGTGAGAATCCAAAAAAATGTTTCATGTAAATCACTTTGCAAATCTTGAAGTACTATAAAAATGTTTTAAAACCATTACCTTCTGACTTAGAATTGACATTAATTATTAATTTCAAGGCAAAAGCATTAAGAGCTACTCATTTGGAGGTAAGCTCAGGGTCACAGATCTAGGAAATATCTGAGACCAGACTAGAACCCAGGACTTCTCATCTCTAGGAGTGGCTCTCTATCCACTGAGAAACCTAGCTGAAATGCTAGCTGTTACTACTTATTTAATATTTATTTCTAAGAATTTCAAATAGATATAAGACCATAAGATGGAGAGCTAAAAGAACCTGAGTCCTTCTGATCCAATCTTTGCTTTTTGTGATAATAATTTAATGCTGTACATAATTCTTTTCATTGCTTGTTGTTGCTAAGTCTTTTCAACTGTGTCTGACTCTGTAACTTCATTGGAGGTTTTCTTAGCAAAGATAATGGAGACATTTGTCATTTCCTTCTCTAACTCACTTTACAGCTGAGGAAACTGAGGCTAACAGGGTTAAGTGACTTACCCAGAGTTGCACAGCTAGTAAGTGTCTGAGGCTGTATTTGAACTCAAGATGAGTTTTCCTAATTCCAAACCCAACACTCTAACCACTGCACCACCTAGCTGCCCTTCATTGCTTGATCCTTTTTCAGGAAAAAATTTAAAAAAATGCAATAGTGGGAGGAATAAGCATTTATTAAGTACCTACTATGTTTTACGCACTGTGCTAAACATAAAACTGCAACTATTATCTTTTTGATCATCATAGACCCTGTGAGGTAGATACTATTACTGATCCCATTTTACCATTGAGGAAACTGAGACAAACAGAGATTAAGTGCCTTGTCCAAAGTCATATAGATTTGAACTTAGATCTTCTTTGCTCCAGATCCAGCACTTTCTTTAATGCATCACCAACTGCCCCAAAGATCATTCAATGCCATGTTGATATCAAAGCATTGATCTTATCATGTAATTTCCTTTTCAAGAAGCTTTCATTGTTCCCTATCGCCTCATCTCAACTTAATATTTAAAGTCCTGCATGGTTTTGTTGCAACCTGTTCTTATTTCATTTTATTCTTGTGGAAAGGAAAAACTGTGAATCAAGCTTTTGCATTTCTGCCCACTGAGATGGAGCAGACACCAGCTGGAATGTGATGGGAGGGGGAGTGACAGTTGAAGTGAGAGAAGAGAATTGTGGGAGAAACTACTAACTGAAGGTCTTTGCCCTCTGAACTCTGTTGTAGAACAAAGATCTGGAGCTCTAGATCCCAACCTGTGGGAAAGTCTGACCTCCATTTCCCTTACCCAGAAGAAAAGAAGGTTCCTGTATGTTTGAGAGCATCCATTACAGGAAGAACAAACAACAGCTGCTGAGAAGGGGCTGGTCCCTTAACTTCAGGAGGTCACCCTGAAGATCCTTTCCATCCCTTGACCTTCCCAAGAAGGACACTTGCCACTTGTTAGGGTAGGAGAGAGACACTGCTTAGCTAAGAAGATAGATAAGTTGAAGCTGAGCTATCTTGGCTCAGCTGAAGAAAAACTAGAAACCCAAGTAGGGTTTCCTCTTCCCTCAAACCTATCACCTTTCTTGATTTGCTTTAATTAAATAGAAAATTGCAGTCAGATTCATCTTGAAGGGAGAACAAAGAATAAGAGGCTGGTGGCTAAGATAGCCATTAGCCTAGGTGAGATGAGAACCAACAGTAACAGTCTTTTTGCCTGACAAGGGGAACCCCTGGGGTTCAACTACTAGTCAAGCCTTGCTAAGTAATCTCCGCTTGTCCCCAGAAGTTCTCTCAAGGACGCTGGTCCTGTCATCCTTTACCTAACCTTACCCAGGATACCTTTCTTATGGGTTGAGTGTGAGGGGATTTCAAAGACAGCCTTTCAGCTACAGAGGGAATTCCTCCATTTTACCTCTCCAGCCCTCCAGCGTCTCTCTGTCCTTTCACCTCCTCCATTCCCTCTTACCAACCCTCCCTTATCCCCAGTACCTCTTCAATCCTTTCAAATTTACATTCTTCACATATTCTCCTTTTCAAGCAAATTGGGCTACTGGGCATTTCCCATATGCAACATTCTATCTCCTACATCTGTACCTTGCACAAATGTCTCTCTCATGCCTAGAACAAACAAACTCTCCACCAACTTCTACCTTGTAGAATCCCAAATTTTCTTGAAAACATAACTCAAGTACTGAGTTCTTTCTTGATTCCCAAGTTATTATTACTTTTTTCTTACTGAAATTACATTGGACTATTTGGCAGATATTTTGTATGAATTTACTCATATATGGTAAGATCTTACTACTGCCTCCCTTCCTTAATTCCTTCCAGTCTTCCTTCCTTATTTAACTTCCGTCCTTCTGTTTTTCCAACTCTCTGTCCTTCCCTTCCATCCTTCTTCTCTCTTTTTGGCCTTCCTTCTTTTACTTTATCTTTTTTCTTCCTTCCTTCCTTCCTCCCTCCCTTCCTTCCTTCCTTCCTTCCTTCCTTCCTTTCTTCCTTCCTTCCTTCCTCCCTCCCTCCCTCCCTCCCTCCCTTCCTTCCTTCCTTCCTCCCTTCCTCCCTTCCTCCCTCCCTTCCTCCCTCCCTTCCTTCCTTCCTTCCTTCCTCCCTTCCTTCCTTCCTCCCTCCCTTCCTTTCTTCCTTTCTTCCTTCCTTTTCTTTCTTTCTTCCTTCTTTCCTTTCTTTCTTTCTTCCTTTCTCCATCTCTCCTTAAATATCACTGCTAAACATCACTCCTACATACTGCCAATTATGTATCTGTTACTACCAGCATAGCTCATCTGCTTATGAGCCATGATATTATGTTAACAATATACAACTCCTTTAGGTATAGACAAAATGTCTCATTTTGAACTAAGTTGTTCTAAATCTAGAAATTACTAAATTAAAAAAGTCAAAAGTTATCTTTGTTTTCTAATCTTTGAGTATATAGGAATAAAGTAAAGGACTAAAGTAAACTTACTGAACAGTTAGCTGTGACTTAGTTGAAACAATATTTAAATCTTGTTGAAAAAATATAATTCAACTAATTTCATATTTGTAATGAAGATGAAAATAATGAGATATTCATATAGCACTATAATTTTTAAGTGCTTTCTTGACAATGATTCTATGAATCTGGTGGTGGAAATATTACTGTCTTATTTTGCAAATGAAAAAATTAAAAAATAAAATGTATATTATTGTTTTGGTGAAATTTAGATATCTGGGTTTAATGCTGAGGAGTATAGTAGTGAGCTAATGACTAGGATAAGTTTTAAGACTTAGAACATTCAATCTAACTCAGAAGGTGTTGATGAAAGACATAGAGTGTCAAATGAGAAACAGTTGAAGAAATTGGTAATATTTAGATCCAAGAAGAGAAGGCAGATGCAGGATGAGACATTCATTTTCAGGCATAAACAATAAGTGGATTTATTTTGCATAACTGTGCATTTAATTCAATAAAAGTCTTTTATTTTGAGAAAAAGGAGTTGGTGCTATTGCTACTAAAAACAAAAGAAAGAAAATTGAATTAATGATTTATTTAAAAAATAAACAAAAGAGAGTAGAATAAAATTCAGACGTGAACATAGCCATGAAATTCAAGGCAGTGTTGAAACTACAACAATAAATTTGAAATATACAAAAATAGCTCAAACTGTAATATCATGGAGATTCGCGATTTTGTATGCAGTTTTCTTTTTCCAGTCTTTGTACAGTGAAATATTCATATCTGTTATGTTTGTAAAGTTCATAAAAATAAAAAAAGAATTTTTTCAAAGAAAAGCTATCATGAAAAAGAGAGACTAGACTTCTTCAGTAGCTCTCTGTAGCAAAACTAAAACAAATACAAATTACCAGGAGGCAGATTTTGTTACCAAAATAAGGAAAATTTAAATAAATGGGTTTTCTATCAATTTCTTGCATATAGAACAATGGAACAACCTTAATGACAGGAGGAAACATCTTTGGCAAGCATACAATTTAATACTTCACTTAATATGAACAATAATAGAAAACACCTTTGGCAATCAAAGAACTGTACTTAATACCTCACTTAATATGAATAATAATTGAAAAGCCATTGAAAAAAGTTCTCTCTTTTGTAATAAAGGATCTTCTATGACTTTTTTAAAACCACATAGAATTTGCCTTGGACAAAAGTATTTAAGGTGATATTTTGCTTTATTGAATTATTCTTCCTTATAAGCACAATAGAATCATATTCTTTCCACCTTTCATGCAATTATTCCACTAAAGAAGTAGTTTGCTGCATTTGTCAAAAGTATTTGCTAGCATCAAGAAGAGGAAGATTCCAGGGCAGCTGGGTAACACAGTGTATTGAGAGCCAGGCCTAGAGATGGGAGGTCCCAGGTTCAAATTTGACCTCAGACACTTCCCAGCTGTGTGACCTTGGGCAAGTCACTTAACCCCCCATTGCCTAGCACTTACCTAGCACTTTCTGCCTTGTAGCCAATACACAGTATTGATTCCAAGACTGAAGGTAAGGGTTTGAAAAAGAAAAAAAGAAGAGGAAGATTCCCTATAGATCAAAGTTTCTATGCCTGCAGTCTGTAAACACATACATATATATGTTGATAATTACATTTTGATACAAGTTGTTTTTCTTTGTGATCCTTTCACTTAATTTTATTCATTTAAAAACATTATTCAAAGAAGTCCATAGACTTCACCAGACTGCTAATGGGTCCTACAAAAATAAATTAAGGGCTCTAATCCCTGTAGATAGTGAGGTCTCACAGAAACTCACCTTTGTAGATGACATTGTGCTTATTTTATTAAGCCCCCAATTATTGCAAAGATTTCTGAAATTCATAATCACACACACACAAAAGAAATCGCCTGAACTATCCACATAGGAAAAATCAAATGAATGAAATAAGCCAATTATTGTACAGATTATGAAGTGAATTTGGTTGAACAAGCCACAGGATACATTAATTCACATGCCTTAGATAGAAACTATAGATAAAAATTACTTAGGATCCAGAACAGAAAAAAGACAGTGATTTTTTTTTCTGTCTTTTAACCAGAACCAGGAGTTTATTAGCACGGGGAACTCCTGGTGAGGGGTTTCCCTCTATCTATCCAGATAAATAAACGTTCTGCAGCTTATTATCTTAGAAAGTTGTTTGGGGTAATTTGCCCAGCGCCACATAGCCACTGTGTTAAAGGCTGTAATTGAAGCCCAAATCTTCCCGACTCCAACACCTGGATTACAATTGCAAAATTATTTCATGCTTATAAGGTTCCAAGTCTTATCAATACTTTTCTGGTAATGCTAATTGATAAGTCATGGAAATTCTCCAAAGAATTAAAGGTTTGGTTCATCCAATGAACAAGGGCAAGGCACATGCTGGACATGAGTAGGCTATAATATATTACTAACAAAAACCAACACAGAGTAAGTGGCATGGAGGATGTCATGAGAAACATACAATCAGAATAGGACATGGGCCACTAAATGTACTAATGAACAACTCCCATGCTCCATTGGTTAGCCATGTAATGGCAAGAGACCTAGAAGGTTGAGGGTCTTCAACATACTGAATAGACAGTCCAGTGAGGATTCATTGGAATGTACATCCAAGAAGAAAGGAATGTATAGATGGAATGTACTCTGTACCATGGAAATGAATATCAAAAGTGACAAGATTACAGAGCCATCCAATTACAGAAATATACATTAATCAGTGGAAGGGGCTACCATACAGAGTAGAGTCTCAGAACTAGAAGAGTTCAAGCACTTTACAATATTAAAGGGATTACAGGTATCTCTTCCACATCATAGGGTTTAGGGGTAGAATGACCCCACAATAGGAAAAGTCTATAAAAAAAATTGACCTTCCCTTTGGACCAGAGAAGACTAAATTGTTTTCTTTTTCTTTTATGAGTGTTTACATTACTGACATGTGCATTGTACCCCCCAGAAACTCGGGCAAACTATTATCAGGGAAATTCCTTTGCTCCCTTACATCCTCATGACTCCTAACCTAAAACATCCAATGACCCCTATAGGACTCTGAGATGATTGTCCTCCTTTGATCCTCCTTTAGATTTAAGATGGACAAAGAGATGCACCTCCAGGCTACACCTCGATTCTATCAGGCTGTATCTCAGACATCACTCTGTTCCTTAAAACTAAGGAATCTTTTATGAGAGTCATTCCCTATATCTCCAGGCAGACCCCAGTCAGATGACCAACCCCCCTCCCCCACCAAATGCCTGAGTGGCTACCACTCTAGAGTCATGTCCATACCATGACACAGCATCTATTGTAAGAGTATAAATCCCCAGAATTGATAGGTTCTGGGAGCAGCCTTCCATCTTGCTGTTCCACTTGCACTATTCTCCTGACCATTCTCAACATTACTGTCTAAATTAATAAATTTCTCTTTTTATTTTTAAACTAAGTTTTGGAGTCTTGCATTCTTGCAGAAAGGTATCCTTCCGGAACCCAAGGGGTGCACCTCTTCACCCCCACAACAATTACCTTATTGTAAAATTTGGATTAAGTATTTAGTCAAAAGCTATGAATAGGTCAATGTTAAGTGAAAATGAGTTTCTAAACTTTTTCTGTGCCATCTGCTGGCCTTCACACATCTTCTGTGGCTTCCTCAAAACTCCCCCAAATTCCCATTTAATTTTTTGTGCTGACCCACATACAATATAGCAAAACCACAATGGGAAAAGTGACAGTGTGACAGGGATAGTGGTTTATTTTCATCTTTCTCTACCCAGAGCCTAGGATATGACCTCTTAATCAATTCTCTTTAAGTTAATTTGGAGGATAAAATGAGATATTTGTAAAAAGCAATTAGCATAGATAGATAGATAGGTAGATAGATCGATCGATCGATCGATCGATAGATAGATATAGTATATAGTAGAAACTTTATAAATGTGTATTCTCCTCCCTTCTCTCTATTGCAATTGTCCAAGCATGAAGGCATGAGGGTCTGTGTCAGACCATGTCAGAGAAGGATCCCAAGGGTATCAGAGGGGAGGAAGTGACATATACAAGAGATGAAGCGAATGCCAAATTGACAAGACTTAGCAACAGAGTCCATTCAAGGTGGTGAGAGCATGTGAGCAGTTGAAGATAACATGAGTTCAAGCCTGGGTGCTGCCTTTGATAGTAATAGAGAAGTTTCAAAGAGGGGAAGATTTGAAGGGAAAGATCACGAGTTCAATTTTGGACAGTGGAAAGAATGCTGAGGGTGAAGTCAGAAGACCTGGTCCTCCCTCTGTGGCTTTGGACCTCAGTATCCTCATCTATAAAAGGAAGGAGCTGGGCTAGATCATCTCTGTGGCCCCTTCCAGTTTTAGAGCTATGACCTTAGGAAAGAATATCATAGGAGAATTCTCTGTTGGGAGAGTTGTTGGACTAGCTGACCTTTTAGGTCACTTCCAACTCTAAGAGCCTATAATTTGTTGCCAGGCCAAAAAGTCTGAACCTTTTCCTGCTGCCAATATGGAACCATGAAAGTGATTTTTTTAAGCAAGATTAATTTGATTTCAATCAGATCTTCCCAGATTAGAGAGCCTGGCCCGTGCAAACAATCGCAAATAAAGCAGTGCCTTAAATGTTTTTGGAACTTGGAGGCATCATGTGCATGCATTCGGAAAGGGAAGGAAGGCTCTGAGGGGTAACTCCCAGGGGCCATGTGGTGTTAACAGGCTTTGGGCTCTGCCAGGTCAGAAACCACACATTGCTTAGCATATTATGAGAGGATAATAAATATCTCCTGATCCAGCACAAATCATCCACACCACATGCAACTCCTTCTGACTTCAAAGGCAGCCCTGGATGTGAGAAAAGCCATTACTGCCAAGAGAATAAGATTTTTGATTTTTGTGTAACAGGAGAGGTTGTTGAATGAAAATTGCCACCTTGGTGGTGCCTAAGCTGGTAGCTTAGCATTTTTTTTAAACTCTTACCTTCTACCTTAAAAGCAATACTATGTATTGGTTCTGAGTCAGAGGCACAGTAAGGGCTAGACAATGGAGGTTAAGTGACTTGTCCAGGTTCACATGGCTAAAGAGTGTCTGAGGATTTAGATTTAGCTGAGCATTTAGAGATGGAATAGAAGTTTTTTAATTCTTAGAATCACAAATTTAGACCTAGATCAGGATCATTAGATATCATCTGTTAAGTAAGATAACATTTGCAAGACACTTTGCTAACTTTATAGCATAGACATTAGCTTCTAATCTAACTCCTTAATTTTATTTTTTCTAAATTCCTACAATATTCTTTTATATGTTTTAAAAAACTTTTAATATGTAACTTTCAGCCCCCTCATTTTATGGAGGAGCAAACACAAAGCCAGAGAGAATATGCACTTTAGAAAGATTAGCTTGACAGCTGAGTGAAGAATGGGGATTGGGGGAGAATGGGGGAGTGGGAAGAGATTTGAGGTAGAGATAAAGCAAAAAAGGCTACTGCCTACCTTGAAGCTAAGGATAAAATAAAATAATGTTTGTAAAAAGCATTTAGTGAGGATAGTTAGGAGGTTTGATGGATTGAGAGCCAGGCCTAGAGACGGAAGATCCTGGGTTCAAATCTAACCTAAGACACTTCCTAGCTGAGTGACCCTGGCAAATAGATGATAATTGAATTCATGGGAGTTGATGAGATGGTCAAGTGAAACAGAAGGAGAAGTAGAAAGGGATAAGAAACGAGAGCTCTTGGTGACACCCATCACTATCTGATAGATCTGGATCCAGCAAAGAGGATAAAAAAAGAGTTAAGAACAAATAGGAGGAGAATCAAGATAAAGAATATGTAAGAAAAGAGAATATCAAGAAGACGGTGGTCAACAGTGTCAAAGGCTACAGAGGAGTCAAGAAAGAAAGAGGATTAAGAAAAGGCTATTAGAAGTGACAAATTAAAGATCATTAGCAACTTTGAAGATAGTAGTTTTGGTTGTATGATGAAGTAGAAAGTCAGGCTACAAGGGAGTAAAAGAGAGAGGAAATGGAGGTATCATTGATAGGTGTTCTTTTCAAGGAGCTTAGCCACAAAAGGAAGGCAAAATATGAGGTGATAGTGGGGATGGAGACAGTAAATAAAGTTTTTTTTGGAGACAGGAGGGATATTCATATGTTTGTAAGCAGTAGAAAAGCAGTCAGGAAACAAGAAGAATTTAAAAACAATAGAATGGAGATGATAGAGGGGTCAAGCTGTTGAAGAAGACAGAATGGGATAGGATCACTTTCACAGGTAGTACATTTTTCCCTGGAAAGGATGCTTCTTCATATGAGATGGGTGAAAGAAAACAGTGGCAGAAGGTATCTGGAAGATGAAAATTAAGGAGGAGAAGGAAAAGGTAGCTTCAGCAAATGACCTCAGTTTCTTCAGTTAAATATGAAGCAAGGTTCTCACCTGAAAGGGTTGGGAGGAGGAGGAGCTTGGGGAGGTATGAAGAGGAATGAAAAGACTCAGAAGAACTGATGTGTTGAGAGGAATAGTGACTTAAATAGGGAATTGTAAAAAGATTGCCTTTCCACAGTGAGGATCCAGTTAGAATTATGTAATATAAATCTGTAGTGGACCCAACAGCATGGTTTTGTGATTTTCTCCAGTAGTATGTGAGTGGAAGAAATGGAAGTGGATAGTAGATATAATTAAAGGCAGAAGCTTGGTAGGGAAAGATCAGCAAAAGGATAAACAAGCAAAGGATTCCAGAGAAAAAGGACGGGTAGACTTGAACTGGTTCAGCAAGGGGTAAAGATAGGGAAGAGAAGAGAGTAGGGATGAAAGAAATAGGAATGAAAGAGTGGAGATGAGTGACTGGAGGTCAAAGCAAAGATTAAGAACAGAGTTTTGGATTTTAAGGCAGAGGGAGAGGTAGAATGACAGTAGATTACAATCAGATAAGAGAATTTCAGAATTCATGAATATGGAAATGGTGAATTAATGAGTAATGCTAAAATCAAGGAGATAGTCATCTTTGCATGTAGTAGATCATGTGAACTGAGTAAAATGATGAAATGGGAGAGTAGGGTATTCATGAAAGTAACCCTAGTTTGAGGGCAGGTATTGGGAAAGAGAAAAATACTGTAAACTGGGCACTAAAACCTTTGCGGAAGGAAGGAAAGTATCCTAGAGGTGGAAAGACAAAACCTATTGGAATGTTGATTTGGTGGTGGAATGATTAAATGAACTTGAATGTCTTCAAGGAAAGGTTACAGAGTTTGGGGGAAGAGGGAGATATCCTGGAAGTGACAATGGGTGCAAAGAGTATTCTAACTCCCTCATCTCAAGCATTTTTGGGGGGAGGGGGAAGGGAAAGGAGGAGGTGAAGTTTCAATGAGAGGCAGAACATAAAAGATGTAAGGAAAATATTCAAGATGACATCAAATGTGTTATCTGTGGAAAAGGAATTTCAAAGAGCACAATGCAACAGATGCATAGTTTTAGTGTAGATATGGAGGGGTTTGAGATTGAGAGGATTGAGAAGAGAGGAACATCAAGGAGGGAATGGAGAATGATTGAAGGATTATTGAATGATGAGAGAGGTTTGGAGTTAGTGATTCAGAATCACCAGTGTGGGGAAGGAATGATCAGGTAGGATTTTGTTAATCATGGAAGAATTAGTTTATGTAGATCATTGATGGAGCAGCTAGGTGATGTAGTGAATAGAGTGTCAGGGGTAGAGTCAAGAAGACATCTTCCTGAGGTCAAATCCAGCCTCAGAATTTTACTAGCTGTGTGACCTAGTGCAGGTCACTTAACCCTGTTTGCCTCAGGTTCCTCATCTATAAAATGAGTTGAAGAAGGAAATGGCAAACCGCTCCAGTATCTCTGCCAAGAAAAGCCCAAATAGGGTCACAGAGAGTCAGACAAAACTACATCAACAAGGTTATTGACATCCTTAGGTGTTTCTCATTTTTATTCTCTTATGTTCCTCTACCTTTGCTCATGCAAGATCATATCTGAAAAAGATCTCCACCCAACCCAGATCCTTGAATTGAAGTCTTTCTCTTCCTTTAAAATCCAGTGTGAGAATCAGCTCTTTTGTGAAGCTTTCCCTAATCTCGAATTTCTCATAATACATTGCCTGGAGTATACTTTAGACTTATCTCACTCTCTGTTGTGCTTTCTTTACTTATTTTTTTCTAGCCCTCTTTTACATTTCATACTTCACAAACTTGTCCCTGAAGAAGCGAATATACATTTTATTCCCTACATTGGAGAAACGAGGAAATGAGATTTGGAATATCACATATATGTCAGATTCAATTGATATTTTGGTAAGTTTTGATGAATTACTTCTTTTTTCTCTTTTGCTTTTTGTTATAAAAGATGATTTCTGCTTGGGAGGGAAGAAATGAAGGTGATATCAACACACAAGAGAGCTATAAATTTTAAAACTCAGCTTTGGGGAAAAAACCCAATAAATCATAATTAACCTTTATTCCAGAGACCATCTCATGACACAAAGAGCCCAGGATATTTGAGGTACCTTTTTTTTTTACCTTTTGACTCATAGGTCCTTTCCCAAACACATAGGAAAATGTATGCATTATATGCTCTAGTTTACTGTGTCTAATTCTCTATATGTAAACACAGTCCTTGGGGTGTATGGGGTGCTCAGGGAGGGGTAATATCTCTGGTATGGAGGGGCTCTCCAGCCACTGACCCCCACCTGACACCCAGCTCTCACTTGTGGCTCCCAGTAGCTGCTAGCATGTGGCAGCGGCCACACCCCGGGCAACAGCTTCCACAGCCCGGCTAAACCTTGTGAGAGTAGCCATCAGGTCAACGTCGACCCCTGGTGAACTAGGGCTTTGCTCACCCAGCATGTGAAGACTGTTTTGGCGGAACAGGCGGAAGAAACCAACAAGAAGGTTCAACGGCTGAGATGGCGACGCAGCAAGGCACTATGGAGTGCTTAGGGCGTGATGGAGCACAAAAGACAACACGGCCATCCAATGCAGCTGAGGAAGTCTCCAGGTGTAACGACTTTTCGTGCCACTGGACCCAGGCTTCCAATGCCGAGAGAGTGGGACTGTCTCTGTGCATCGACTCTTCCACTTAAATCTTCATGCACAGGTGTCTTTGTGCAAAGCACAAAGACAATCATCATCCTCGGTTCGAGAGACAACCAACAAAGACAGTCCAGAATGTTAGAGAAATAAAATAGAAATACTTAAATGGGTGGTTGAATTTAATTTCCATAGCCATTTGAAATCACTCCACCTCCAGTGGAGGTCCTAACTCACAAATCTTGACTCATTTTCCCCATGTATGGGCATATGGGGTTATTGTTGTTGGAAGGTGGAATTTTTCAACAACAGTAATAAAAAACATTTCCCAACAATTATTGTTTCTCAAAAGAAGAATAAGCTGCTTTGAGAGGTGGTGAGTTCTTCCTCACTAAAGATCTTATTTTCAAGGAAAGGCTGGATGATTTTTTTTGTTGTTTGTGTAGTTACGGAAGATAGATATAAGGGGAATGACTGATACAAGATACAATCACCTACAAAAAAATTTAACTAATGTTAAAAAAAAAGATCACCACAGAGATAGCTAGGTGGCTCAGTGGATAGAGAGCCAGACCTAGAGACAGAAGGGTTTCTAACCTCAGGCACTTCCTAGCTGTGTGACCTTTATTAGGTCACTTAATTCATTAGGCAAGTCACTTAACCCCTATTGCCTAACCCCTACTGTTCTTCTGAATAAATACTCCGAGTATTTAAAAATATATGGGATTTTAATAATAATCAAAAGATAGGGGAAAAGAAAAAAAGGATTCTTTCAGTCAAGTGAACAGAGCAAAGAGAGTCAGAGATTCACACCTGCAGCACTTTACCAAAAGCACAAGCTCAGCAAAAAGAGCCCCACTGCATGGGTCTCAGCCAAATTTATCTCCCAAGCATCCTTATGTAAAATTAGGATGTAACTTAAAAGGATGCTGGGAATGTAGCTCAGGTGTGGCAAATTTTCTACCTGCACAGAACCAATACTTAGTATTGATTCTGAGACTGAAAATAAGAGTATCTTAAAAATAAGAACAATGAAGAAGCCAAAAAGCATCAGAAACCAACTCTACTAGTAAATACTTAATTTCCCTCCTGGGTCAAAAGACATGGCAGCTACAGGAACCATTAGTTCACATTATGGAGCAGGTAGGTGGCACAATGGATAAAGAACTAGGCTTGGAATCAGTAAGATTTATCTTCCTGACTTCAAATCTAGCCTCAGATACTTATTTGCTGTGTGATGCTGGGTAAGTCCTTTATTTTGCCTCAATTTTCTCATCTGTAAAGTGATCTGGAGAAGGAAATGGCAATCAAGTCTAGCATCTTTGCCAAGAAAACCCCAAATGGATATCCATCAATTGGGGAATGATTGAATAAGTTGTGAGATTTGATTGTAATGGAATACTATTGTGCCATAAGAAATGACAAACAGGAGAGTTTATTAAAACCTGAAAGGACTTGCATGAATTGATGTAAAGTGAAGTGAACAGAACCAGAACAGAAACAGAATGATCACCTGTTATTGACTTAACTATTATCAGCAATGCAAGGATCTAAGACAATTCCAAGGAACTCACAATGAAAAATGCTACTCAGCATCACAGAAGGAACTAATGGAGATGGAAATGCAGATTGAATTTCTTTATTTTTTCACTTTATTTTCTTCATGAGTCAGCTCTTTTTTCAATTTCAATTTATTTTTATTTTTATTGTCATGCAAAGCATACTTCCATATTGGTTATAGTTATAAGAGCGAACTCATACATAGCCAAAATCCCCAAATAAGATCAAAGATACACTGATGTGAAAGATGACTACAACAGTTCTTTCTCTGGAAGTGGAGAACATTCCCCAGCAGTCTAAGTAACAACTTTATTTTTTAATAGAAGATGTAACTTTTAGGAAGCATTAAAAATTTAAGGTAAATAAAGCTAAAAAAAGAATTAATCTGTAGATATGTATGAAGTTATCTTGGTTCTACTTATTTCACTATTCATTATACTGTATAGTTCTTTTAAAGCTCTTTTTAATTAGCCTGTTCATCATTTCTTATGGCACAGTAGTACTCCATCAAAATCATACACTATAATTTGTTTAGCCATTCCCCAAATAATGGGTATCCCTTCCATTTCCAATTCTTTGCCACCATAAAGAGAGCTGCTATAAATATTTCATAACATTTAGGTTCTTTTCCTTTTCCCCTGATTTGGAAAACAGAACTAGCAATGGTATTGAAGATTCTAAGGGTATACACAGTTTTAAAACATTCTGGGTGTAATTCCAAATTGAGCTTCAAAATCTTTGTTCAGGTCGGGTCTTTTCTTTATGAATCCTTAGAAGTCTTCTATTTTATTAAATGACCATACTTTCCCCTGTAAGAATATAGTCAGTTTTGCTGGGCAGTTGATTCTTGGTTGTAGACCTAGTTTCCTGGTTTTCCAGAATATCATATTCAATGCCTTTCGGTCCTTCAGTGTAGATGCAGCCAGATACTGTGTTATCCTCACTGTGGTTCCATGGTATCTGAATTACTTCTTCTCAGCAGCTTGTAATATTTTTTCCTTGGTCTGGTAGTTCTTGAATTTGGCTATAACATTCCTGGTTGTTGTCAATTGGGGATTAAGTACAGTAGGTGCTCTGTGAATTCTTTCAATCTCCACTTTTCCCTCTTGTTCTAGAATATCAGAATAGTTTTCTTGGATAATTTCCTGTAGGATGATGTCCAGGCTTTTTCTTTTGTCTTGGTCTACTGGTAGACCAACCAATGATTCTCAAATTCTCTCCTGGACCTGTTTTCTAAATCTCCTGTTTTGTGGATAGGGTGTTTCATATTTTCCTAAATTTTTCATTCTTTTGGTTTTGTTTTATAGTTTCCTGCTGCCTTGTTAAGTCACTTGCTTCTAATTGTTGTATTCTAGTTTTTAAAGACTGAAATTCACCCCTGGCTTTTTGGTCATCCTTCTCCTTGTCTGATTTTCTTTGGAGGTCATCTTTCATCTTATTTGCCTCATTTTCAAGCTTTTGATTTTTTTGATTTTGGCTTTCAAGACACTATTTTCTCATTTTAGTTCAAGTGCCTCTGTTTCCAGATGACTTATCTTGTTTTTTAAGTTCTTTTCCCAGTTGTCTTCAGCCTCTTGCAATTGTGTTTTGAATTGTACTTTGAGTTCTTCCAAAGCCTGTGTCCAATTTGCTGGAGTTTCTGTGTTTTTGTTTGGTGTTCCTTGATCTTCCTCTGTTCCATTTGCTCTTTATTCATTGCCTGGATAGAAGCTGTTGATTGTAATTTCCTTTTTCTTTTTCTGTTGTTTGCTCATATTTGCTCCTTCTTTTCCCCCTTTAGTTGCGTGTAGTCTTGCACCTCTCATTATGTGCTGGATCTGTGGATTTGGGCTTTTCTGTCTTGGAGTTTAGTCAGCAAGACTCTCAGAGTAGCCTGTGGGAAAGGGGTGTTGGAGCTTGAGCTTCCCTGCCCTTTGAAGGCTTGATAAAGATTAAGCTTGGCAGAGTTGATCTTGCAGAGCAGGATGTGCCCTAAGGCCAAAACCTCAGGAAAAGGGGGCACAGCAATATGGAGTGTCTCAGATGCAGTTGTGCTGCCTACTCTGAGGTTCTCCTCTAGCTGCCTCCCCACTACTTGTGTTCAAATCCCTGAGCCTGGCATATCTTTGCCCGCAAGCTACTCCCTCCAGACTAGCACCCTTGCCCACCCAGAGATTCTAGCCACTGTTGGAGGCTCAGTATTGTAGGTGGGGGAGGGGTCCTGGGAGCTTCCTTCTACCTTACCCTTAAACCCAAGTCTTCTCAAATTCAGGCTTTCAGGTGGTGTACCTTTTAAGTTGAGTCTAGCAAGAGGGTTCCTTAGCTCTGTCTTGTTGTTATATTTGGTTTTCAGTCCCCTAGGAGCATTTTGTTTTTAATTGGTGAGGAAGGGTTTTCAGAGAACTTTCACTGCCTCTACACTTCCATCTTGACTCCACCTCCTCTTCAAAATCTTTGGATCAGTTCCAGCTCCATCAATGAAGTATTCATTCATGTTCTCATTGTTCCACATCCCCTCTAACATTTTTCATTTTGCCCTTTTTTCATTTGAGCCATTTTGATAGGGGAGAGATGATATCTTAGAATTGTTTTGGTTTGCATTTCTCTAATCAGTAGTGATTTAGAGCATTTTCCCACATACTTATATATGACTTTGATTTCTTCATCCTAAAATTGTCTAGTCATATCTTTTGCCCATTTATCAATGACTCTTATTCTTATAAATTTCACAGAGTTTTATATATATATATATATATATATGTATATATATATATATATATATAAGATTTAAGACCTCTGAGAAACCATCTATAAAATTTCCCCCAAATTTTCTGCTTTCCTTCTAATGTTTGTAATACTTATTTTGTTTGTATAAATTTTTTATCTTTGGAGGCAGCTGGGTGGTTTAGTGGTATAAGAGTCAGACCTAGAGAAGGGAGGTCCTATGTTGAAATCTGGCCTCAGACACTTTCCAGCTGTGTGAGCCTGGGCAAAGTCCCTTAACCCTCATTGCCCAGCTCTTACTACAATATTGATTCTAAGATGGAAGGTGAGGTTTTTAAAAAAACATGTTATTTTTATCTGTAAAATGGGGATAATAATAGTACCCTATCTATCAAGGTTATTGTGAAGATTAAATGAGATAATATATATTTTTAAACCTTCTGTTTTAGAATCAATACTAGGTATTGATTCCAAATCAGAGGAGTGAGAGCTAGGCAATGGACTTGCCCATGGTCATATAGCTATGCAGTATCTGAGATGAGATTTGAACCCAGGACCACCTATTTCTAGGCCTGGCTCTCAATCCACTGAGCCACCTAGCTGCCCCCAAGAGATAATATTTTTTTAAACATTTAAAAATCTTTCAAGTGTTACATAAATGCCAACTATTATTATTACTTATTCATACCTTTTTGACCTATACTCCAAAATTAAAGACAGAAACCAAAAGTTCAATCTATACCAAAATATTCATTGCAGGATTTTTTTGTAGTAACAAAGAAATGGAGACAAAATAAGTGTCCATCAATTGGGTAATGATTGAAAAAAATTTTTGTATGAAAATATAATGAAATATTGTTATAAAATAAGGATGAACAAATATGAAGAATTTAAAGGAGCATGGAAAACATTTTTTAATTAATGCATCAAGAATGGAGCATAAACAAAATACCAATATATACAATGACTACAAAAGTCTAAATAAAAAAGTTCAATAAAAGACAACTGAACTCTGAGAAATTTAAAAACAAATGAAGATCCTGGAGAACAAATATTTCCCCCAGCAGTAGCAGCTATATAACTAGATAGATGGATGGGGGAGAGACAGAGAGAGAAAGAGACAAAGAGAGATGGATGGATGGAGGGAGGGAGGGAATGGATGGATATAGATAGATAGATAGATAGATAGATAGATGGATGGATGGATGGATAGATAGATAATACAGTAGGATATAATTTTATGAGAACTCAACATACAAATTCAGGTATATGCAATTGGAATTTTAAAAAATAAAGTCAAAATATGTATTATATAATAATACATTTACATAATTTGTTTTTTGGTTACTAAGAACTCAGTTTTCTTTTGTTGAATTTTGTGTTTTTATTTAGACTGGTGTAGTCCTTGTATATATTGATCTTTTTTATGCTCCATTCTTGATGCATTAATTAAATCATATGTATATCACATTACCTGCCATCTTGGGGAAGGGGAAGGGATGGGTGGGGAGGGAGAGAACATAGATTACAAAATGTCAGAAAACAATTATTGAAAATTGCACCAACATGTAATCTGGAAAAAAAATTAAATTTAAAATAACAGCAATAATATCCATCAAATATAAGAGTAGTGATGCAGGTAACTCTAATAAGCTTAATAAAATTCATAAAGTGCCTAGGTGTGTTTGTATAAGAAATATTTATAAAATAATGAGGTTCTTGATTACACATGATTTTCAACTTAGGCAAAAGGTCTTAGGATGTAGTGGTCATATAAAATGAGGTCCTACTATAAAAGCAAACAAGACAGTCCTTATTCCCAAGAAGCTTAAGTTCTACATAAGAGACATATAAAGAGATCTTGGAAATGTAAGGGAACATACTTGTGTGTGGATATGTAAGGAGATGGCGAAGATAAGATAAAAAATATCCTATAAAATTTCAGGTGATCCCTATAAGCACAAACTATATTTTCCCTTTGTTGTTTTTATTTGTCAGAGGGTATGTTCATTATAGAGGGAGCAGGGGGGGGGGGAACTATGTAGACAAAAAAATCAATAAAAATGTACTTTAAAACAATCGGATTTATTCAAATGTAGAATGGGCTGCCTCAAAAGGTTGTCCTTCATTGGAAATCTTCTTTTGACGCCTGGGCCTCTCTCCTTTTTCAGGCCCTCATCATTTCTTGCCTGGATTACTTTGCAACATCTCCTAATAAGTCTCCCGGCTTCTACCCTTTCCCCTCTCCAAACCACCCTTTCCATGGCTGCCAAAATAATCTTCCCAAGGCCAGCATCTTATGATGTCATTCCAGCCATAGGATTAAGTTTTCAAGCACAAATACTTAACTAGGAAGGGGCCTAAGAATATAAGTGGAAAATGCAGAGAAAGCATTTAAACATTTCTTACAAATGACCACAAAGTCTTTTACTCCTGAGAGGGCTCCCTGGCTTGGAAACTCAATTGTAGATTATTGTCAGTCATTGAGCAGTGTATTCATTGGCCTCTTGGGAGACAAGACAGCTTTTGGAGGTGGTGTTCCACTGCCTGCTTTCTAAGTCTCTACACAGGCCCCAGCCTTCTCCACCCTTTTTCCTGAGCATCATTCTAGGGAGAGGTCTCCCAAACATCTGCACAGTCTCCACCTTAATTCTACCTTTAGCCAATTTACTTCACCTACTAGGCCAACGTGAGGGAGGATTATTGGGGGATTCTCTGGTTGAAATCATCCAAGAGGAAATAGTTTTTCTCCCCAGCATCTTCTCATCACTAATGATCCCAGCCTTGAGCCAGGACATGAATCCCATAGCCCCAGAAAGCCTCCACCTCATCATTACATAGCTCCTCTTGCTGGGGGCTTAAGTCAGCTTCTTGTCTGAAAGGTATGATGAGATAGTGGGGTTTGGGACCAGCATCAGGGAGGAGAAAGTGTGTTGGCAAAGTCAACACTTCTCAGTTCCCCCATCTCCACCCACTGGAGTGTGGCAAGGATCTGGGAAGGGAACTGGAAGTACATCATAAAGATGTATTAATGCAAGTAGGGAGATCTCATTACTAATTGCAGAGTCTAAAGTGGACAAAATGGAAGGAAATACATCAGGCAGCTTGTGTGTGGGTGGAGGGGTGAGGGTATCAAAAGGGGGTGTCTCACTCTTATTTAAATTATTGGAAGTAGGAAACAGACATACGAGTTCCAGTTCTGTTCTGACCAACTAGATAACTATTTCTCTTTGTGGTGACTGGATTTTATAGATATATAATGCAGTCACTTAGCCCCTGTCAGCATATGGCCCTGTACTCATGTATAATACAGAGTTAACAGACCAGATCTTCACCTTTCTTGAGTCTACACTTGGATATACCACATCGATGTGAATTAATCTAAAAGAAAAAAAAAAAGATCTGAGAAGCACTGGATAAGAATACAACTAAATGATAAAGAGGCAGAGTAACAATAAACACAAAGAAGCACAGAAGCATATTGTGGAGTGATGTTCAATTCAATATTTATTAGATGCCTACTTGTGAATAAACAATGAGTGAACAAATGAATAAAAAATATTTATTGAGGACCTACTAAGTGCCAGGTGCTGGGACAACAAAGTCAGAAATGAGTCAGACCCTGCTGTCGAGGTACTCCTATTCTATTAAGGGGAGTCAACCCATATGGGAATTAATGAATAGGGAAGAGAATTTTGTCGTGGGGAGTCACAGTGATTGTGAGCAGAGCCACAGAGAAATTCACAGGAATGCCCCTTTCATAAGTAATGGCGGCATTGATTTGATTATTGTTCTTAAAACCAAAGTTGGAAATTGGCAGGGATTGAGGGAAAAAGAAGTGGAACAGGGTGAGGAAAGTATGTGAACTGCTGGCAAGATGCCATCAGCCACAGGACAACTGGATAGTATCTGAACTATGTTCTGGGATGACTTATTTAAAAATATGGAGAGGTGACACCAGGAAAAAACATTGACCAAATCACTGAAAAATAGGGACTATCTCACTTTTCTATTTATATCCCCAGAGCTTAGCATAGTGCTTTGTACACAGTAAACTCTTAGTAAATGCTTCTTCCATCCAGTTATCTATCTAATCCATCCATCAAGACCATTCATTCATTCATTCCTTCAAACAGGGCTGGGGTGATGTGGGGCAGAGGTAATAGCTCCCTTCTACTTACTGTGCTTTGAAGAGAAATCTCTTCTGCCCTCAGATACCTTCCCCATAGCTTAACTTGATGCCTGAGATTCCTCCTCACTCATTTGGGTAAAGGGCTTGTGTCTCCAGAGAGTAGCACATTCAATAACTTGTTTCAACATTAAGTAGCTAATTTTCGTGCTAGACATACCTGTGAGAGTTAATGATAGTATAGAGAGCAGTAGTCTTCAAGTCAGGAAAGCTTGGGTTCACGTCCTGACTCTGATACATATTGGCTGTCTAAGTAGAGGTATAAAGTATGGCGAGGTGATGTTGCATTCATCCATCCATCAAGACAGCTCAGCTCTAGGGCAGCGAAGCTCTAGGGAAGGTATTTGGGGGCAAAGGGGACTTGTCTTCACTGAACATCTGCACGTCAGCCCAGCCTTGTTTGCAGGAAGCTTAGTATACTCAAAGCAATAGAAAATCAAGACAGTTCCAGCTCTCAAAGAGCTCACAATCCAGTGGAAGAGAGAAGGTAGGTATCAGTTGCAAGTAGGATGGAAAATTCCCATGGTCCTTGGGGTATAGCAACAAAACGGATGGTGATGTCCTTCTTTAATGCCATTTCCCCTGACCGAATCATATCAGTTTTTGATACTGAACCATTTGACACTGAGCTAGAATAGAGAAGAAGAGGGAGATTGGGAACAAATTGAAGGAAAAAGCAACAAGGTTTGGCAACTGACTTGCTGTGCAAAGTGAGAGGCAGTTCAACTTAAGAATTATTCTGAGGTTTCCTGTTGTGAGCAAAGCACTGCCTGAAATACTTTTCTTATAGCATCACACAGACTTTTATTCAAGAATATATATTTGCTCCTTAACGAGGAGGACATATTTTCCTATAAAGGGACCTAGGAAGAATCATGCCGGGAAACTCAAATTTCACCTCTTTTTCATACCTCTCCCTACAGTAGACCCTTGGGTTAGGGTGAGGGCCAGGGGTAACTGAGGAGCAAGGTTTGTCCTAAGCCAGATTGTGTAGGAGAATTAAAAGTATTTCCACGAACTCTTTCAACTCCTTTCCTTCTCTGAGGACCCCCCCTCCCCCTTTCAGGGGGTCCAGAACCTTCATTTCTTTTCTTTCCTTTTTCACTTGCTAAGACCTGATCTCAGCCCTGATGGACAAATCTTAAAGTGTTACCCCTCTCAGAAGCATTTATATTTTAATAAGGCATGAATCCTTAATTCAGATCCCTAAGGATAACATTTCTGGCTCCGTGATAGACCAAAGGGGAAGTATGAAAGGGCAAAACAACTTTCTTGGTAGCTCCCAGGACATCCATACCGTGATTTCCTCAGCTGCTAATACTCTTTCCATCCTCAGGCACCTTGCATCTAATATTGGGTGTATACCTTTGTGGATACATGTTGCCTTCTCCCTAGAGCAGGAGTTCTTAATCTGGGGATACAGATTAATTCTGTAGATAGATTTGTGAGAAGGAAGCTGTCTACAAACTTGGACGGGAAAAAAGTTACAAACATTTTTTCATTAATCATTGGTTTCCTTTGTAATTCTTTGTATTTCATATATGGACACATGAGTGCATGAAATAAATATGTGAATGGAAAAATGAATGAATGAATAAATATTTATTAATGGATTATATATGTGCAAAGAGCCATGTTAAGTGCTGGGGATACAAATAGTAAAGTGTGACAGCCCCTACTCTCAAAGAGCTCCCTTTCAAATGGGGGAAACAACACACTTGAAAGGTTTTAGCTATAAGTCAGATGGAAAGGTTGCATGGTTCTTAGGCTACAGCAACAAAGTAGATATTAACACTTCTTGAATGCAATTTCCACTGATAAAACCACATCAAATTTTTATGTTAAACTTTTTGACAATGACAAGGACTTTAATTGTCTATTATTCGGGGAAAGAATTGACAGGTTTCACTAGACTGTTAAAGGAGTTCATGGGGGGCAGATGGGTGGGTCAGTAGATTGAGAGCCAGGTCTAGAGACTGGGTGTCCTAGGTTCAAATCTGGCCTCAGACACTTCCCAGCTGTGTGACCCTGGGCAGGTCACTTAACCCCCATTGCCCAGCCCTTACCACTCTTCTGTCTTGGAGCCGCTACACACTATTGACTCCAAGACGGAAGGTAAAGGGTTAAAAAAAAAAAGGAGTCCATGACACACACAAAAAAGATTAAGAATTCTTGCCCTGAGCCATAAAACTGTGTATACCCTTTCACCTAGTAATATCACTATTCAGTATGTAACCCAAAGAGATCAAAGATAGGAGGAAAGGACCTCCTTGTACAAAAATATTTAAAGCAGCTCTTTTTGTGGCAGCAAAGAATTAGCCACTGAGGGGATGTCCATCCCTTGGGAAATAGCTGACCCATGATTGATGATCATTAAAAAAGTCTAGAAAGACTTATATAAAGGGATGCAAAGTGGAGTGAGCAGAACCAGGAAAACATTGTACAGAATCACATCAATAATGTATCATGATCAATTGTGAATAATAACTATTATCAGCAATGCAAAGATCCAAGACAACTCCAAGAGACTCATGATAATAAAAACTATCTACCACCGGAGAAGTAACTGGAGTCTGAATGCAGATTGAAGCAAACTCTTTTTCACTTTATCTCCTATAGCACTGTATGTCTTCCTTCACTATATGATGAGCATAGAAATATATAATGTTTGATAGCACATGAATAACCTATATCATTTTACCTGATCTTTTGGGGAGGGGGAAGGAAAGGGAGGGAAGGAGAGAACGTGGCTCACAAAATATTAGGAAACATTATATGTTAAATGTCAAAAAATAAAATGAATTTTTAAAAAGAACTATTGCCCTATAGAATGTAAGCTCCTTGAGGGCAGAGACTATTTAACTTCTGACTTTGTGTACTCAGGGCCCAGCACAGTGCCAGAGTAGGAACTTAATAAATATTTGCCAAGTAGTTGATTGACTATTGTTTCCCACCTACTCTTTATATTTAGGTGACCAACCCAGCATGAGTGAGTAGGAAGAAAGAAACTAAAAGGGCCATAGCCACTTTTGGAGCACTTGGGAGCATTAAAACATTTCATCCTTCCATTTGTGAATCCAAAGGGCAAAACTAAAAAGCCTGGAAGTTACCAAAAAAGAACAGATTTAAGTTCCATGCAAGAAAACTTTCTTTCAGAGTTATCTGAAAGTAGAGTGGGCTACACGGAAGGTAGTGATCTCTCCAGTGATGGAAGTATTCAGATAGAGACTGGGTGACCAGTACAACATCAAAGATTTTTAGGGAAGCCTCCTATTGAACTTGGGAATTAGACTAGATGGCCTCTAAGGTTCCTTTCAACTCTTAGATTCAACGTTTTTGTATGAAGGCCCTGGTTCTGTTTCAGGATCAGTCACAAACTAGTTGTGTGACCACATTTAAGTTATTTTATTCCTCTAACCTGTTTCCTTGTCTGTAAAGTGGGAATAATGATGCTTATACTATCCATCTTATAGGCTTGAACAAAAAATTGTAAATTGTGAACTTTAGAACTGTGACATTTCCTTCTTCTTCTCTTACTTCTTTCTCTTCCTCCTCTTTCTTCTCCTCCTTCTCTTTCAATCTCTCTCCTTCTCTACTTCCTCCCCTTCCTTATCCTTTTTCAATCATCGTTTCAATGATGATATTCAATCATCATTATCATCAGCATATCATCTTATTATTATTATTATTACTATTATAGTAGTTATATTAGATTTTCTAAGCCCCATCTAGGTGTTGTTTCATAAGTCTAGAGGACCATCAAGGACCTATTTATTAGGAATTAGCCATCTCTAATCCTCTCTTAATTATGTGACCAACTCATCTCCCTTTTTTTCATTCACTTAGCTTTCACATATATTTTCCAATGTTTTTTTTTTCATGTTATTGGAAGCTAGATCTGCCTCAGGTCAGTCAGTTAGTCCAAATTTGAGTTTAGAATTAAATGAGTCATTCACAGACTATCTAATAGCTAACAAAAGGAGTTTTTCTTAATCATGATATATAAAGGACATTCAGTAAGAAAACAGCCCTAGTTCAGGTCATAATGACTCTTATTTCCGTATGGAAATATGTCTGGCCAACAGGGTGTGTTGAGTTAGCAGGGTATGCTGTCTCTCATGGCAGTAATGCATCTGGCAGGTAGGAAGGACATTGATTTCTCATGGGCTAACCTCTTTTTATGACCTTAGGCAACTGGGAAACCATTCAAAGACTCAAGTCTTAGCCCCTAAACTTATGATATCTTGAAGGCAGTTTCCTTGCAAAGAAAAAATTAGTCTAGCATTGCATAGGCAAAGACACTAAAAAATATTGCTCCTATAACTCACCCAACTCATTCTCCATGATATTCTACAGGCTATTCTACATATATTCTATATGTTTCTATATTGCCTTTCTGATAACCTACAATTTTTGATTCTCAAGCATTGGTATTCACATAATCTTCAGATTTCTTGGGGAAATTCCTTAGAACATTGTATTCTATGGAGGATTTAGTGGAGGATATGAACAAAAGTCCTATAGGATTAGAATATGATCTGCACAGTTAGAAGGAATACTCATATTGATGAGAACAGTAATCCACTGAAATATTGAAATAACACAGCCTTATTCCAAAGGACTCTTAGTTTCTTTGTTCATCTACAAGCATTGAGATATGTGAATTGATACACCTATAGAATTATCTTCAGACTGTCATTAATGAAAAATTGGACCAAGACTTCAAGATAATCATATGGGAGGTAGCTGGGTGGCTCAGTAGATTAAAAGTCAGGCCTAGAAATGAGAGGTCCTAGGTTCAAATCTGGTCCTAGACACTTCCTAGTTGTGTGACCCTGGGCAAGTCACTTAACTCCCATTGCCTAGCCCTTACTGCTCTTCTGCCTTGGAACCAGTAAATAGTATTGATTCTAGAACAGAAGGTAAGGGTTTAAAAAAAAGATAATTATATGAATCTTCCCATTTTGGCTATACATTTTTTCCATGTAAGTGATGGACCATTAGATGGCAATTTGGAATTATTCCTAGAGTTATAAACCTGTGTATACTCTTTGACCCAGAAATACCACAATTAGGTCTATTTCCCAAGATGATCTGGGGGAAAAGAAAAGAACCTACATGTTCTAAAATATTTATAGCAGCTCCCTTTGTGGTGGCAAAGAGTTGGAAATTGAGGGGATGTCCATCAACTGGGAAATGGCTAAATAAATTGTGGTATAGGATTATGAGGGAATACTAATGCACTGTGACAAATGACAAGCAGAATGGTTTTATGAGATAGTGCGGAATGATATGAGCAGAACCAGGAGAATGTTATACAGTAACAGCAATATTGTTCAAAGAGTAATTGTGAATGACCAGGTTTTTCTGAATAAGATGAACATTCAAATCAACTTTGAAGAATGCATAAAGGAAAATATTATCTAACTCCAGAGAAAGAACTAATATAAGGAAGTATGTATTGTATGATCAACATATATTTCTATATCAAATGTTAGCTTTCTCTAATGCAGGGTTGGGAGAGAAAGGAGACAACTCAGAACCGAAAATGTGACCCCCCCCAAAATTTAATAAATATAAAAAAACCAAACAAAAAACGAATGATGGACCACAATTCCATTCAGAGCCTTGTGGACATACACGTTTTTGGCAGAAGATGTCATTATTTCTACCAGTCCAAATTGAGGTCAGTGGAATATACCTCCCTGTTACGCAAAGTGTAATAAAAGGTGTCAGTTCTTCCCTCTGTAAACCAGACTGAAAGCCATCCTCTCCCATCCCATCTGCCAAGGCAGCTCCTTTACTCCTCCTCACCTCTCGGTGAAAATTACTTTTTCCTACCACAGAAGGGTGGGGCCAAATGAAGGAATGTACAGAAATGGAGCCATCTGCCAACTCCTTCCTTCCAAACTATTCATCTTACTCTTCCTACAAATTCTTTCCCATCCTATTTGTACTGTCTCTGGTTTTCCATGTAGAGCACACTGAAAAGGGACCATCCTGCATATTTACATGCTGCACTGCAGGTGTTAACATCGAATACCTCTCCATGTCCACCACTCAGATCTTACCATGATGCACCAACAATGGGCTGGGGTCCCAAAGGCTGTCCTGGCAGAATGTGAGACCTGGAAGGTCCTACCCGGCAGGAAAGACTTCCAATACAGAGAAGAGCAATGCACCCATCATCAGAGAATAAACCCAAATTTGTAAGACAATCAGAACAGTATTAACTTGAATTCATGATTGACATTATGGTCTCTTTCCCTTAAGAGTAATGGGAGAAATGAGTTGTTCCAAAATGCTCACATTCTAATAATGGGTATGGGTAAGGTCCAGGGGTGAGCTGAGTTCCCATGCTCAAGCTGATCGTTAAATTTTCAGTATGAGTATTTACACCTCACAAATGGACATGTCTTTATTTAGTGTTTTGTTGATTATCTAGACTTAAAGAAACCGATGGAGAAAATGTTAATAATTCAGATTAAACATTAAAGTATTGTGAATCTTTTTTTTTTCTTTAGACCCAATTGTTAAACATTTACTAGCGCACACCTGGTAAGATCCCTTTATAACTGGGGAGAATTACAATGAGGACAATGTTGGTGCCACTGCTTGAAATATGTTCTTGTTGATTGGATCTGTTGTCTTCTGCTCATTACTTGCCTAGCCTCTCCATTTTGGTTGCCTCAAACAGTCTCCATAGTTCTAGGTTATAACTGCCACAAAGGCTTGTCTCTCCCACTCCACAATCATACATTCTAGCAGAGTTGCTGATTATTGCTCTTCCTTCTTAGTGAGAAAAACTTTTTTCCATCTTCTTTGCCCAATGCAGTATAAGAATATTTCTCCCCAATTGCCTGGAGATAGGGGAGGAGAAAAGGAAGAAAACTTTTCCCTTCTATCTCCACCTCCCTACATAATAAAGTGAGATTCTTAGGATCTCAGGAGAATAGACGTGGAGCAGAAAGGGACCTTAGAGGTCACCTACTACAACCCCTGGGGATGAGGGATTAACGTCTTCAAATACCCACAAACGTGATCAGATGTATGTTAGTCAAATATATGTTAAATCACATATCCAACCAGGGAACACCTCTCTCTTCCCCACTGAAAATATGGAAAAGAGCACCAAAGGCCAATTAATTCATCTCTGTCTATCCTGAAAGCAGCTTGATGCATTGGGTAGATTTGTCCAACCTGGACTTCCCCAAGTTGGAAACAGACTGTTGCTTGATTTTGATCTGGTCTACAGTCTTTAAGTATAAAGTCTTTGGTCTTCCTGATCAGTTCATTATCCCACTCTTCACAGTAATTCTTCCCAACCTTTCCATCTCTCCTCAAACCTCCCATGGCTTCCCCTTCCATCACTCTCAGTTGAGAAACTTGCCTCATATTTTATAGAAAAAATTGAAGCCATTAATAGTAAACTGTCTCCTCTGTCATCTCCCAGCCTCCCTCAGGTTCTTTCTGCTACTTTCTCCTTCCTTACCTCCTTTTCACATGATGAAGTAGCTTTCCTCTTTTCCAAGGCTAATCCCTCTACCTGTTCAAATGATCCCATCTTCTCCAACATATTGCCTACTCTGTCATCCCTGTTCTTATTTTCCATCTCTCCCTCTCTTCTGACTCATTTTCTCCTGCCTATGAAAATGCCCATGTTTCTCCCATCCTAAAAAAAAAAAAAATCTTATTCCATATTTCCACCTCGTTATCACACTATCTCTTCTGTCCTTTGTAGCTAAAATCCTTGCAAAGGAAAAAGACCATTGACACTAGGTGTTTCCACTTTCTCTCCTCTTGATCTCTTTTTTAATCTTTTGCAATCTAGTTTCCAACTTCTCTCCAAAGTTACTAATTATCTCATAGTTTCCAAATCTAATGACTTTTTCTCTATCCTCATTCCCCATGACCTCTCTATAGCCTTTGACACTATTATTTGACACTCTCTCCTCCTTGATGTTCTCTTCTCTCTGAGTTTTTGGAATACCACTCTCTCCTGGTTCTCCTTGAGTCTATTTGACCATTTCTCTGACTACTTTGCTGGATCATCTTCCAAATTGTGGCCCCTTATCTTAGATATCCCTCAGGGTTTATCCCTCTTTTCTCCCTCTATACTACTTCACTTGGTGATCTCATCAATTTCCAAGGATTTCATTGCCATCTCTGTGCTGATGATTCTTCAAATCAACTTGTCCTGCCCCAACTTCTCTGCTGACCTCTCTAGTCTTGAATCTCCAACTGCCTTTCAAATGTTTCAAACTAGTTGTCTAGGAGGCATCTTAAACTTGATATCTCTGTCCTTAAACCTTTTTTCCTCTTCCTTCCCTAATATCATAAAGAGCAACACCGTCCTTTCAGTCTCTCAGGCTCATAACCTAGGAGTCATCCTGGATCCCATGTTATGTCTCACCCACCCCATCCTCATTATTACTTTATTGTCAAGACATGTCAATTCCATCTTTGTGACATCTCTCAAATATGCCCACTTCTTTCCTCTGACATTGCCACCCATCTAGTGCAGACCCTCATCGTGTCATTCCTGAACTATTCCAATAGCCCACTGGTGGGTCTGACTGCCTCAATATCCATTCCAATCCATTCTCCATTCAATAACCAAAGGGATTTCCCTAAAGTGCAGTTCTGATTACATCACACACACACACACACACACACACACACACACACACACACACACTCTCCTCAACAAACTTTAGTGGCTTCCTATTGCCTCCCGGGGCAAATACAAAATGTTCTTTGTAGCATTCAAAGCTCCTTATAACCTGGTCACTTCTTATTTTTCAAGTCTACTTTGTGGTGAGTGAAAGATGAAATGACCAAAGAACAAATGTTTGCACTTCTGAGTACATAAATTTATTAAGCAATATACACTGATTGCTCAACAAACTGGCATCAGACCTCCCCAGCTTAAGTCTAGACCCAAGAGACAGACTTTGATATATTAAAAACAATGAATCAAATAAAGACAATTAATTAAAAGGAAACATGACAACGTTAGGTAATCTGATTTCTAAATGGAGGAAAGATTTGGAACTTTTCAAGTTTGGAAGGGGAGAGTAAACAGGTGCAATTCTCTGAAATCAGAAAATGAGATGTCCCTTCTAAGCATTTGTAAACAATCAAAGGAACACGGAAACAATAACTGATTGGTCAGTATGGGGTCAGTTTATAGACAAGACTCATGGGTTGCTTGAAGTGTACAAATTGTGAGAAAACTCTACAACAATCTTTGGACCTGACTGGATTTCTGGTCAGTATAACCTACATCCTTAGTTGAGGGTCTCTCAGCAAGCAGACAGAGATAGGTCCAGTTTCCCAGCCAAGAAGGACTAGGTTCAAACAGTGCAACAAGGTACTCTCCCTATTTTCCGTAATTTTCAGTCAAGATAGAAGTTGGACTAAATCCATTGCTGAACAGAAAAGGATCTGAGCTAGACTGAAAACTGAGTCTCAAGAGGGAATCAGGAAGGTTCACTCAGTTTCCACAATCAACCACTTGCTATCCTAATCTCCTCAGGTCTCCAAGCTTTCATCTTACTCCCCAACATGTCCTCTTTGATCCAGTGGCACTGGCTTCCCTGCTGTTCCACAAACAAGACACCCCGTATATCAATTCTGGGCATTTTCTTTGGCTATTCCCCGTGACTGAAATGTTTTCCTTCCTTAACTCCAATTACTAATCTCCTTGGCTTCCTTTAAGTGTCAACTAAAATCCTGTCTTCTCCCAGAAGCCTTCCCTAACCCCTCTTAATTCCAGTGCCTGCCCTCTATTGATGATTTTCTGTTTATCCTGTACACAATTTGCTTCATATATATTTGTTAGCACATTGTCTCCCTCATTAAATTGTCTGCTCCTTGAGGGTGGGGACTGTCTTTTGGCTCTTTTTTGTATTCCCCAGCACTTATTCCAATTCCTGGCACATAGCAAGTGCTTAATGAATGTTTATTGATTGATTGGTTGACAAGAAACTGTCTATGGAGAGAATTTTTTCCCCAATTCTATACGCTTGGTCATTGAATACATTGAATAGAGTTAAACTAAATAATGCTATGGTCTGACTTGGCAAAAAGTGAGTATGGGGAAGGGTGTGCAGGGTGGAAAGGAAGACATCAGCAAATACAGCTCTTTGGCCTGGCACAGCCCAGCACTTAGGGTAAACAGAGCTAACTCAGAAAAAGGGACACCCTATAGTTTCAGCTTTCCAAAGCCATTGGATTCTCAGGGTCCTTCTATTAACGGATGCTAATCGGTATATCCACAAAAGTTAGATTGGGACAGAAGGTAAACACAACTGTCCATTGTTACAGAAATATATTTCAAGAGTTCTTTGGATCTCGGATCTCCATCAAGTCCTTCATAATCTTTTCCTAACATAAATAGATTAGGACAAATATTTCTAGAATAGTTAAGCCTCCAGACGCACAGGTTAAAACTAAAAGAAAAAAATTGAGCTAGCCATTTTGGAGAACAATCTGGAATTATGTTGAAAAAGTTATAAAACTGTGTATACCTTTTGACCCAGGTTTATTTCCTGGGGTGATCAGAGAAAGAAGGAAAAGAAACTATGTTCTAAAATATTTATAGTAGCTCTCTTTGTGTTGGCAAAGAACTGGAACTTGGAAAGATGCCCATCAATGATTGGGGATTTTGACTTTAAATGATCACTCTATTGCAAATACTAATAACATAGAAATGGGTTTTGAACAATGATACATGTAAAACTGAGTGGAATTGCTCATCAGTTCAGGGAGGGAGGAGGGAAGAGGAGTGGGAAAAATCATGAATCATGGAACCATAGAAAAATATTCTAAATTAATTAATAAATTAATTTTTTTAAGTTGCCCATCAACTGGGGAATGACTAAACATGTGATTGCAATGGAATACTACTGTGCTATAAGAAATGACAGATAGGTTAAATTTTAAAACCTTGGAAAGATTTGCACGAGATTATGAGGAATGAAATGAACAGAACCAAGAGGACATTATACCAACAGCAACAGAAATATTTTTGGAAGAATGGTTTGTGTATATCCACCTCCAAAGAAAGAACTAATAAATAAAAACAAGCAAGACATGATTTTCTATATGCTTATATCTTTTTCAGTGAGGGGAGAGGAGGAGGAGAATGACTGAGTATTTTAATGTAATAAACATACTAATAAATTAATTAATTTTTAGAAAAAATAAAAGAAAGAATAGAAAGAATACAAGCCACTATGGTTTCAAGGAAAAGACATGAAAAGTCAAAATACTTATCACATTTATATGGAGGATAAACCCTCTGCAAGGTGCTGGAGCTTGTGATTAGATTAGAGGACATTGCACAATTCCATCTGTCCTCAAATAGCTCTTATTCCAGTGAGTTGCATTATCTAAAGTTCCAACTATTAGAATCATTCCTTGGAGTTAAAACATTTTAACAAAGATCCTATGGAAATGAACATAAATTGGAAAAAGGGAAATCAGCTTTTCCCCACTGATATTTCCATACATATGGTTAAGTTCAAATGGATTTTTTTAAATCAGGTTAGTTAAAGGTTATAGAATAATAGGTCTTAGAGTGGGAATAGATTTTACAGGTCATTTAGTTCGATCTTTATTCAATTATGCAGAAAAGTTACTAAATTATTTACACTATTTGACCCAACAATTCCATGACTGCACATGTATCTCAATGAGGTCAAAGCCTGAAAGAAAGAAAAAAATCAAAATATTTATAGCAGCACTTTTTGCAGCAAGAAAAAAAGAAATCAAGTGAATGCCTATTGACTGGAGAATGAAGGAATGAATTGTGGTATATGAATATAATGGAATCATAAGAAGCAATATATATGGAGAATCCAGAGAAACAAGGAAAGGCTTGTATGAGCTGATATAGAGCAAAAGAAACAGAACTTAAACAATAGTATACACAATGACCATAATAATAATAAAAATGAAAACAACACTAAAAAGTAACTGAATGCATATTAAGTATAATGATAAAACATATCTCTCTGTAATCACTACAGAAGTGGGTTATTGTTGTTCAGACCTGTCTGATTCTTCATGATTCCTTTTAGGGTTTTCTTTTCAGAGTGTGAAGATTGGCTCTCCACTGATTGTAACAATGAAGGTATTTAGCTCTTCCTTGATTGTGAAGATTAAATTGTAATCCCCTGTCTATTTTTAGATTTTAATCCCCAAAGTGTAAGCACAGTACTTAAAGTTGAGTATGGAGATCTACCCATTTTGGATTTTAACCACAAAAAACTATGAATACCCATTTCAAACATTGAGTGGGAGGTCTGTGACCCATGTGTGAAAGAGTGGGCAGTCCTGGAGTGGAACATGGGCTGTGATTGGTAGACCTAAAAATTTAGGGGAAGTGATGCAAGAGAAAAAAAGTCTTTAAAAGTGAAAACAGAGACACACACAGAGACATTTGGAATGAGGACACACTTGGAGTGAGGAGACACACTTGGAGTGGAGAAAGACTTGGAGTGGGGAAACACAGTTGGATTGAAGAGATATACTTGGATAGAGACTCACACTTGGAGTGGAACCTCCTGTAAGAAGCAGTTCTACTGGAGTTGAGGCTGATAAAGAATCTGCTGATTGAACTGACACATGGTAAGTATAAAGGCTGACTTTGGTAATTCATTTTTGGGATTTAGTAATTAAATCCCTGGTGACCAATTAAATATATTCAGTCCAACCATAAATTTAACAGTCAATACTAGAGTGGTTTGCCATTTCCTTCTCCATTTTATTTTGCAGATGAGGAAACTGAGGTAAATAGGGTTTGGTGATTTGCCTGGGATCACACAGCTAGTAAGTGTCTGAGGCTGGATTTGAACTCGGATCTTCTGGGCTCTAGGCCCAGCATTCTATTCACCATGCCCCCAAGTGAACTAGCATCTCTAGTATGAGGGGTTACCAAATCCTTTTAAGGTCTGACCTTCCAATTCTGGCATCCACTTTTCATCTAACTCTCACCTCCAGTAATTGTAAGAAGGTGTAGCATTTACATTACCTCGAAAAATAGGTTGAGGGTAACCAGAAGGTCTCAAATCTATCAGTAACTTGGGGAATGTCTATCCAAAGTATTTGAAGACTTCCAGTAGTAAAATGGGAAGATGAGAATAATTTATTTCTGCAGCCAAAAAGGTGGCTGAAGCAGGTACTATGGAATGTTTAGACCTTGGTCACACATGGAAGACCCCGCGGTTGTCCACTACCTTCTAGACCATCATTCATCATCCTAACTTTTGTCCTGCCACTGGACTTGAATGACTCTGAAAGAGAGAGACTGACACTTTGCACAAATCTGCCTCAGTTAGATCCAATACACTTACAAGTCAATAGCACCCCATGATGTCATTGGTCCTCTATAAAATGAAGGATGAACAAGGTAGAGGTTGAGAATGCAGGCATGAAATTTTGCATACAATGTCAGATGTGATCATTTTGCTGATCAATTTCATTAAACTATTTTTCTTCATTATAAAGGAAAATTAAATAATGGCAGTAAATCAAGAAATATATGGCATCAATAAACTTTTTTTAATTAATTCTGGTCTTCTGGGATGAAACCTAGATTGGAATACTGGTTGGATCACTTCCTAGCTATGTGACTTTTGGCAAGTGATTCCATTCTTTGTTTTAGTTCCCTCAGATATAAAGTGAGAGGTTTAGAATAGATGATCTCAAAGGTCTTCTCCAGTTCTAATAGTCTCATTTGTGTGTTTTTTTGTTTTAATTTTTATTATATTTTTCTTTTCCAGATTACATGTAGATACAATTTTTAATAATCACTTTTCTGACATTTTGTGACCCATGTCCTCTCCCTCCCTCACCTCCTCCTCCCCAAAATGGCAGATAATATAAATTACACATGTGCTATATTGGAATAAATATTTCCATGTTCATCCTGCTGTAGAAGAAGGGGTCCTGAGACCAAAAAATCTGAGAACTGGGAGTTACCAAATCTTATCAAATGAAATTTAATAAAGATAAATATAAAGTCTTATAGGGATTCAAAAAATCAATTACACAAGTGCAAAAAGGGCAGGGTGTGGTTAGATAAGTGTGTTAGCAGAAACCAGGGACATTAGTGAACTGCAAGCATAATATTAATAAACATAGAAGAAAAATTATGTGTTGTTAGTTGCATAAATAGGACAGTGTCCCAAAATGGGAAGTTATGGTCCTATTGTGTCCAGGAAAAATGTTTTAAATGTGTAAACTGAAAAGCAACTCAAATGTAGGAATTTACAAAGGTCAGTAGACTAGATGGCTGACCAGAAAGTCACATGAGTACAGATCCAAAGCCAGGGGATGTCCTATATAAAAAAAGATCCAGAAAATTCTACAAGCAGAGGTAAGCCTCAAGTGGCAGCAACTGAGAATTTGTTTCAAATCCAAAGAATCAATCTGAGTGAGAGATGACCACTGAATGCTAGCCCTGCCTTTTCCTCTCCTGTCTTTCCTTCTCAACATAGGTGTTGACTGGAACACTCAGGGCTTCTATTAAGTTTATGATCTTGGGCAAGTAAGTCACAATCTCTTTGACCCTCATTTCTTTCCCCTACCTCATTTAGTAATTAGTAGAAACAATATTCAAACCCAGGTCCTCTGATTCAACATTATTTTCTCTTTCCATTATGCTCAACTGTCTCATAGAAGGATGAATTAAGGAGGGGATACACTTGTTCTTTGGATGAGAGGCTAAGTGACTTTTCTTCATTGTTACAATCAGGGGAGAGCCAAATCCAATCTTCACACCTCTCAGGGAAGTCAGTTAACTCCAACGGGAAGTTATCCCTCCAAGTTCCAAAGAACACAAGAGCCAGCTCTCAGCTCCAAGCTTCAAATCCCCATTTTATTTTGTCCTGCCATTGCTTTTTGGAACCCTTTTCTTTGATTTCCAACTATGAGATACTTGATTTTCAAACCCTATCTTTTACAACTGTACCTTCTTATTTCTCTATTCTAATAAGTAGAATGCACTAAATGGAAAAAAGATAATCAAAAGATCATGGAAGAAAATTGTTATTTAAAAATTAGAATTGGGCACCTAGAAGCTAATGACTTCATGAAACATCAAGAAACAATATAACAAAATCAAAAGAATGAAAAAATTTTAGAAAATTGAAATACCTCATTGAAAAAACAACTGACCTGGAAAAAAGATCCAGGAGAGACCATCTAAGAATTATCTGACTACCTGAAAATCATGATAAAAAAAATGGTTAGATATCATATTACAAGAAATTATCAAAGAAACTTATGCTGATATTCTTTTTTTTTTTAAATAAAAACCCTTACCTTCCATCTTGGAGTTGACTCCACAGCAGAAGAGTGATAAAAGCTAGCAATGGGGGGTTAAGTGACTTGCCCAGGATCACACATCTGGGAAGTGTCTGAGGTCAGATTTGAACCTAGGACCTCCCATCTCTAGGCCTAACTGTCTACTGAGAGTTAATCCACTGAGCTACCCAGCTGCTCCTTGTCCTGATATTCTTGAACAAGTGGGTAAAATAAAAAATAGAAATTGAATAAATCCACAGATCAACTCCTACAATAAATCTCCAAATAACAACTCCCAGGAATATTTATAGCCAAGTTTAATTGCTCCAGGTCAAAGTGAAAATACTACAACCAGCCAGAAAGAAACAATTCCAATATCATAGGACCCCTGTCAGGATTTCACAGTATCTGGCAGCTTCTATATTCAAGGATCAGAAGACTTGGAATATGATATTCTAGAAGGTAAGGGAACTGGGTTTACAACCAAGAATCACCTACCCATCAAAATTATATTCTTTCAGGGGAAAATCCAAGCATTCCTAAAGTAAAACCAGACACAAACAGAAAATCTGATGTCCAAACACAAAATTAAAGAGAAGCATAAAAAGGTAAATAAGAAAGAAAAAAATTAAGGAACTCAACAAGGTCAAATTGTTCCTACATAAAAATATGATATTTGTAACTTTTAAAATTTTTATCATTATCATAGTTTTTATCTTATCATTATTATATTATACATAATATGTTATACATAGAGAGGTAGTTCTTAGCTTCTTCCCCTTTACTCAGGCTCAACTGCCAGGGCCAGAGACAGAGTCAGAAGTTTTAGATCCTGCTTCTTCTTCTCCTCCTGTGGCCTGCCTCCCCTGGGAACATTCCATTTGGAACCTTCTTCTTGATTGATAAGCAGGTCAGGTCTCTAGCCTTGTTTCTTGCATCTTGGCTTGTCCTGAAAAACCTCTCTCTCTTCAAGTCTCTACCACAGAGGAAAAAGAATAATGCACTGAGAGTAATAGGAAGATACAGGTAAAATTGAGTAAATTATATCACATAAAGAGGTGCAGGAAAAAAATACTATTCCAGTGGAGGGGAGTATGAGGGGAGGATGGAGTGTACTGATGCACAATACTTAAACCTTACTTTCATTGGAATTGGCTCAGTGAGGGAATAAAAGCCAGACCCTTTAGGGTATAGAATCCTATCTTACCCTATAGAGAAGTAAAAGGGGAGCAGTAAGAAATGGGGTGGTGTGGAGGGGAGTAATATAAGAAAGGAAGAATTGGAGGAGGTTGTTAAAAAACCCTCCTGAGAAGTAGGAGGCTAATAAGAAGGGTGGTGGTGGGAAAGGTGTAATATAAAGGCAGGGCAACAGGGAGAATGATTTAAAGCAAAACACTTGTGTGGAGGTACAGAGTAAAGGAGAAAGGGCAGGATTAAAAGGGGAAAATGAGATGGAAGGGAATACACAGATAGTAATCATAACTGTAAATGTAAATGGGATGAACTCACTCATAAAAGGGTGATAGCAGATAGTGGAGTCAAGTAAAAAACAGAATCCTACCATATTTTTTTACAAGAAATACATTTGAGGCAGATATACACCCATAGAGTAACGGTAAGAGGTTAAAGCAGTGTGTATTGGGCTTCAATTGAGATGAAAAAAAAAAAGCAGGAGTAGAAATCATGATCTCAGTCAAAGCTAAAGCAAAATTAGATCTGATTAAAAGAGATAAGGAAGGTAATTACATCTTGATAAAAGGTAGTATAGATAATGAAGTAATATCAGTACCTAAAATATATGCAGCAAATGGTATAGCCTCCAAATTTTTAAAGGAGAAATTAAAGGAGCTTAAGGAGGAAATAATAAAACCAGACTAGTGAGAGACCTCAACCTTCTCTTATAAGAACTAGATAAATCTAACTAAAAAAATAAACAAGAAGTAAGTAAAAGAAATGAATAAAATTTTAGAAAAGTTACATTTAATAGAAATCTGAAGAAAATTGAATGAGGATTCTTTTCAGCAGTACCTGGTACACATACAAAAACTGATCATATACAAGGGCATAAAAACTTCACAACAAAATGCAGAAAAGCAGAAATAATAAATACAACCTTTTCAGATCATAATTCAATAAAAATTATAATCAATAAAGATTCATGGAAAGGCATATTAAAATGAATTGGAAACTAAAAAAAACTAATTCTTCAAAAGTGGTGGGTCAGAGAACAAATCTTAGAAACAATTATGCTTTCATGAAAGAGAATAACAATGAAAAGACAACATATCAAAATTTATAGGACTCAACCAAAGCAGTACTCAGGGGGAAATTTATATCCCTGAATGTTTATATCAACAAAATAGAGGAAAAGTAGATTAATGAATTGGGTATGTAACTAAAAAAAACTAGAAAAAGAAAAATTGTAAATCCCCATTTAAAGATTAAATTGGAAATACTAAAAATCAAAGGAGAGTTTAATAAAATTGAAAGAAAAAAACTATTGAACTAACAAAAAGGACTAGGAATTGGTTCTCTGAAAAAATGAACAAATTAGAATACTAGTTAATTTGATTTAAAAAAGGAAAGAAGAGAATCAAATGACCAGTATCAAAAATGAAAAGGGTGAATTTACCTCCAATGAAGAAGAAATTAAAGCAATCATTAGGAGCTATTTTGCCCAATTATAAGACAATAAATCTGGCAATCTAGGTAAGTTGGATGAATATTTACAAAAATATAAATTGTCCAGATTAACAAAAGAAGAAATAGAATACTTAAATAATCCTATCTCAGAAAAAGAAGTTAAAGAAGCCATGAATGAACTCCCCAGGAAAAAATCTCCAGGGCTGGGTAGATTCACAAGCGAATTCCATAAAACATTTAAAGAGCAATTAATCCCAATACAATATAAACTACTTGGCAAAATAAGCAAAAAAGGTCTACTAAACTCTTTTTATGACACAAAAAACTGTTGATACCTAATCCAGGAAGGCCAAAAACAGAGAAAAGACAATGACAGACCAATTTCCTTAATGAATGATAAAATCCTAGCAAAGAGACGACAGAAATATATTAAAGGATTATTCACTATAGACAGGTAGGGTTTATACCAGGAACACAGGACTGGTTTAATATTAGGAAAACCATCAGCATAATTGGCCATATCAATAACCAAACTAACAGACATCACATGATTATCTCAATAGATGCAGAAAAGCCTTTGGCAAAATATAACAATCATACCTATTAAAAACACTAAAAAGCATAGAAATAAAATGACCTTGCCTTAAAATAAGCAGTATCTATCTAAAGCCATCAGCAAGTATCATTTGTAATGGGGATAAGTTAGAAACCTTCCCAATAAGATCAGGAGTGAAGCAAGGATGCCCATTGTCACCATCATTTAATATTGTACTAGAAATATTAGCTTTAGCAAAAGAGAAGAAATTAAAGGAGTTAAAGTAGGCACTACATTGAAGAAACTAAACTATCATTTTTTGTGGATATAATGGTATACTTAGATAATACTAGAGAATCAATTAAAGGACTAGTTGAAATAACTTGCCCAGGGTCACATAGCTAGGAAGTTTCTAAAGCCAGATATTAACCAAGAACCTCCTATTTCAAGGCCTGGCTCTCAATTCAATGAGTCACTTAGCTGCCCTCAAAACTAGTTGAAATAACTTTATTAAAAGTTGTAGGATACAAAATAAATCCACATAAATCATCAGCATTTCTATATATTTCTAACAAAGTTCAGCAGCAAGAGTTAGAAAAAGAAATTTCATTTTAAATCACTCTTGACAATATAAAATATTTGGGAATCTATTTGCCAAGACAAACACAGTAATTATATGAACACGATTACAAAATGCTTTTCACACAAAATTAGATCTAAACAACTGGAAAAACATTAATTGCTCATGGGTAGGCCAAGCTAATATAATAAAAAAATGACAATATTACCTAAATTAATTTACTTGTTCAGTGCCATACAAATCAAAAAACTATTTTCCAGTACAAGAAAAAATAATGAAATTCATCTGGAAGATCAAAAGATCAAGACCATCAAGGAAACTAATGGAAAAAAATATGTGTAGGATGATGGTCTAGCAGTGCCAGATCTTAAACTGTACTATAAAGCAGTGATCATCAAAACAGTCTGATACTGGCTAAGAAAAAGAATGGTGGATCAATAGAATAGATTAGGGGTAAACAACCGCAGCAATCTGCAATAACTGAAAACAGGTATAGATCAAGAGGCAAAAAAATAGGTATAGATCAATAACTCACATCCTATCCCAAGAAAAAGTTAAAATGGATATATGATTTAGACATAAAGGGTGATAGTATAAGTAAATTAGGGGAACATAGAATACTTGACTTGTCAGATCTTTGGAGAAGGGAAGAATTTAGGATGAAACAAGAGAGAGAAAATTACAAGATGTCAAATGAATAATTTTGAAAGGGTTTGTACAAATGTTCGGTCTGGTTTTGTTTCAGATTCCAAGGAAGAGAAACACATGGAAAAGCAATACACAAGAGGTACTTTATTCAAGCTATAGCTTGGGCCTCCAGGAGAAGTGGAAGACCCCGAGCCTTTCCTAGACCTGGCTTATATAGAGAGGATAGGGATGGGGGTTGTCCTGAAACCCCAGAGCCAAAAGGGAAAACACATCAATCTTAGTCTCTGCTACCCAGATGTTTCTCTTTAACATAGGGTCATGGTGACCTAGGTCAGGTCAGTGAAACCTGAAGTTCTGAGATAACATATCCTTATGGTACTACATAAATAAGGATATGTCAATCTTAGTTCTTGGGATAAGGGATCCATTAGGGGGTCATCTGGAGGGCAAGTTCCCATGATATCAGTCTGTTTTTTCACAAACAAAACCAATGCAACCAAGATTAGAAGGGTAACAACAAACAGTGAAAAAAATTATATAAATAACTCAATCAAATTTATAAGAATATAAGTTATCCTCCAACTGACAAATGGTCAAAGGATTTGAATAAGCAATTTTCAGATGAAAATATCAAACCTATCAATAATCATATGAAAAAATGTTCTAAATCTCTTGATTAGAAAAATACAAATTAAAACAATGCTGAGAAACCACCTCACACCTATCAGATTCGTCAGCCAGAGGGCAATTTAAAACTATGCCCAAAGAGCTCTAAAATAATGCATACTTTCATCCAGTAACACCATTACTAGGTCTGTATCTAAAAGAGATTTTTAAAATTGGGAAAGGACCTACTTCTACAAAAAATATTATAGCTGCTCTTGGCAAATAATTGGAAATTAAAGGACAATGGCTGAACAAATTGTGGTATATGATGGTGATGGAATACTACTATGCTGTAAAGATGAATAGGATGACTTTAGAAAGAGTTGGAAAGACCTATATGAACTAATGCAGAGTGAAATAAGCAGAACCAGGAGAACACTGTACACAGTGACAGCAATATTGTGGAATGACCAACTGTGATAGGCTTGGCTACTACCAGCAAATGCAATGATCTAGGACAATTCAGAAAGACTTATGACAAAGAATGCTATCCACCTCAAGAAAAAGAATATCTCAAAAGCATACTGTTTTTCACTTATTTGGGTTTATGTTTTGGGTTTTGGCTTTATAATTTTATTCACTCACAAAAATGAACAAAATGGAAATATGTTCTGCAAAATAACACATGTATAACCCAGATTGAATCACCTAACAGAACAGAGAGAGGGCAGAGAAGAGGAGGAAGGGAATAAATTCAATCATGTAAGTTAGGGAAAATTATGTGGAAATTTATTACATGTAATTGGTAAAAAAATAATTTAAAAAGAAATTTTAAAAGCTTCAAGGTCAGAGATATGGTCTATTTCAATTGCTCACCTAAGTCACTCTCTATAATGGAAACTTATTGAATACTCAAGACCAGAAGTTTAGCACTGAACTGAATCTTAGTGATCATCTAGTACAATTATCTCATTTTAACAAATATGCAAATTGAGACACAGCAAAGGACAATGACTTTTCCAGGGTTTGTTATTGTTGTTGTTCAGTCATTTCCACTCCTTTCTGACACTTTAAGAACTTATTTAGAGTTTTCTTGGGAAAAATACAGCATAGATCTGCCATTTCCTGAAAGAGAGTGAGAGAACAAGGGAAGGAAGGAAGGAAGGAAGGAAGGAAGGAAGGAAGGAAGGAAGGAAGGAAGGAAGGAAGGAAGGAAGGAAGGAAGGAAGGAAGGAAGGAAGGAAGGAAGGAAGGAAGGAAGGAAGGAAGGAAGGAAGGAAGGAAGGAAGGAAGGAAGGAAGGAAGGAAGGAAGGAAGGAAGGAAGGAAGGAAGGAAGGAAGGAAGGAAGGAAGGAAGGAAGGAAGGAAGGAAGGAAGGAAGGAAGGAAGGAAGGAAGGAAGGAAGGAAGGAAGGAAGGAAGGAAAGGAGGGAGAAAATAGGATGAGGGTCAAAACTAGATGATGTGAAAAATAAAATACTCCTGTTGTAATTTAAAAATCCATATAAATTCATAGTTTCAGAGCTTGGAAAAGTCTGGAAGGTCATTATGTCCAATTCTTCATTTTATAGGCTAGCAAACTGACATCCAAAGAGGTTATTTTAACTTATCTGAAGACACACAGCTAAAAAGTAAGAGAACTGGGCCTTAAGCTCAGGACTTTTGTCTCTAAATTCAGAGATTTGTTGCTGCTTTTCCAATGTCACCATGTTACCCACCCAAACAAAACAACACCATGCACACCAAAAAGAACTAGTACACACATGGGGGAAAGGTTGAGAATTAAGCAGTGAATTTTAAAGTCAAAAGACTAGAATTTGAATTCTGGTTCTCCTGCTTAGCATTTTGATTTCCTTAGGCTAGTGATAATCTTTCTGAACATCAGGTTTCTCATCTGTAAAAATGAGTGACTTGGACTGTGACCTCTAAGACTCTTTTGTTATTATTAGTGCTATAATAATTATTATCATCATAACACAGGATCTTTTTTTAAAAATAGTTACTACCAAGTGATGCAGAGCGAGAGGAGCAGAACCAGGAAAACATTGTACACAGAGACTGATACATTGTGGTACAATTGAAGGTGATGGACTTCTCCATTAGTGTCAATGCAATGTCCCTGAACAATCTGCAGGGATCTAAAAACCACTATCCACAAGCAGAGGATAAACTGTGGGAGTAAAAACACCAAAGAAAAACAACTGCTTGACTACAGGGGTTGAGGGGATATGACTGAGGAGAGACTCTAAATGAACACTCTAATGCAAATACTAACAACACAGAAATGGGTTCGAGTCAAGAACACATGTGATACCCAGTGGAATCGTGCGTCGGCTATGGGAGAGGTGGTGGGAGGGGAGGGGGGAGGAAAAGAAAATGATTTTTGTTTCCAATGAATAATATTTGGAAATGACCAAATAAAATAATGTTTAAAAAAATAAAAATAAAAATAGTTACAACCAACAAATGAATAAAATTCTCAAAAAAGAATCTCCCTCCAATGCATGGTGAAATAACCCTCCTTCCTTCTCACCACCTACACCACCTCCATGTCTGAGAAGGGGAAGGGAATTACGGTTCATAGGCGCCTTGGTTCTTATAGGTCATGGTCCCAGTCCCAAGTCCAGACCACCTCAGGGGCTCGAGTCCTATGCCAGGCTGATGGGCTGCACCATCCTCCTTGCAGCCCTGGATCCACAGTCATCTTGGCTGGAACTCTCAGGTCCTCCTGGATCACCTCCAACACCTGCAGCAGAAAACAAACAACAGAGAGCAGAAGCAAACATCTCGGGGTCATTTCTCGGAGCCAGGGTTAAAAAGGAGCAGGGAAAGGAGAGCCCTCCTCTCACTGGTTCAGTTCATGACATCTAGGCTGGGCAGAGCAGATAAGAGTCGCCAAAAAAGAGGGCAACAGAAAAAGGGTGGCAGAAAAGAGAATAGTTAAAAAAGGGTGGGGGGAGAGAGTGGTCAGCCTAGTCACACAAGATGCAGGAAGCCAGCTAAAAGAGATTACTCTTACTCAGAGAAACAGCAGATTCCATGTTAGACAAATTGGACACACCTCAGGGGCACCTTCACCTTACCACAACTGCCCAGAGAAGCCTGGGCTATGTTCTTTCTTGTAAAATAGAATCAATTAGCCCTTTAAAAAAAATAGTTCTCTCTATCTGACCTAGAAGAAAACTGAATAAGCAACATGCCCTGAGGAGGAAAGGTGTTACATAGAAGCACAAGATGTTATTCCTGGTGAAGATTAGTTGTGTTTGCCTATTCCATAAACTCATTCTGTTTGTATATCCTACAGGTATAAGGCATCATATTTACACCATTGGAGATAAGATCTGAAAGCTGCCTGCTCACTCTCCTTGCCAAACAAAAAAAAGGAAGATGGTCATCAACCCAGGAACACTAAGGAAAGTTCGCATTAGAGGGTTTTGCTGAACCTGGCTGCATACCATGTTTATCAACACGCTCTCCTGCCCTTGTTTAACAGAGGAAATAACTTGTTATGATAGAATATAGCTCATTGCTGGTAAGATCAGATAAGGAGAGCTGGACAAAAATGTTTCCTTAGCCAGCATTCCATTTTCCCCCCATTTGGCAGAAGCACCCAGTTTTATTTTGGAAAGGTCAAAGGAGTGCCTTGGCCATAGGGTAATATTTTCACAGTTTTAATGGCAACAGTCCCAAGTCCAGCCCTTCATGGTTCTGCCTCAGCTGTTTTTTTCACATAGTTATCATCCGTGCACCAACAATGGCTAGGTATAGAATGCCCAACATGTTATGGGACAAAAAAAACTGCATCAACCAATAACACTAAAAAGTCCACCTTTCAAAACCTTTCTTTTACAGTGCCCCCAAGCACGTTAACAAATGTCAAGTGTACTTTTGAACATGTAATATTTTTTATTTTTCTGTATGTTATATTAAAATACCCAGTCCCCTTTAGAGAAGGCATCATTTGACAAACAGATTTATGTATAACTCAAATTACATCTTATTTCTATTTATCAGTTCTTCCTCTGGAGATAGACATACACAAGTCATTCTTCAAACAATAATTCTGCTCCTGCATACAGTCTTCTCTTGGTTCGGTTCATTCCATTCTTCATAATTCCACGTAGGTCCTTCCATATTTTTACAAAATTAGCCTGTTTGTCATTTTTCATGGTACAGTCATAGTTTATCATATAACTCCGGAGAGAAATGTGGCATTCTGAAACTTGGGTCAAGACTATTTCTTAGACATCAGTCTCCAGGGCAGTAAAGCACGAATTGCTTTTGGTCACTGGCATGGGTCTACTGAGAGTTCTTTAAGGTCAGCCATGCTTATCTGACCAAGCACCATTGGATGGATACAAAGACAAAAGTGGAAGTCTCTGCCCTCAAAAAGATTCTCTCACCTATATGTTCTCACTGTGGATGGGAAAACCAAGAAGAAATGTCCAGCCAGTAGGACAGAGGGCTTTTGCCCACTTCTCTACTCAAGATCATGGCCCCATCAGACTGAAGGTGGGACCAGGCCTCTCCCTTATTGTTGTTCTGGTTTCTCTATCATGTAGGAGAGAGGTCCCTAGTGAAGTAAGTTGGTTCTAAGGATAAAATCAAGGTGCTGGCTCCTCACAAGTTGACTTCTTCACAGTCTTTCTCTCTTTTCAAAGAACTGAAGAGAATGTGAAATTGTGTTTCCCTTCCCTTGAATCTAGAAGCCAGGAGCCTAGGATCTCTTTTCTTCCAAGTTCTCAGCAACGCCACCCCTACCAATCTCTACTGATATGGAGTCTCATGTGCAAATGGGCTTTTGTAATACAGAGAAATTACTTGAGGCTCCTAATATTTTTAACATTTTGTGGTTCTATCTCTACTGTTGACTGGGAAAAACACAGAACTATTAAATAGCCAAAAATCACTCTTTAATCAAGGGAAAGAGGTTCAAACAATAGAGGGTCTCCACACAGAGCTGTGGGCCACATGACTGCACAGAGACTGAGGATTGAACTTTGGCCACTCTGGACACTGACCTCTGGGAAAGCCAACCTAGCTAGATTGGACAATTCCAAGGAACAAAAGAATCTGGGGAACCTATATACCATTTGGTGGAAATCCAGGGACAGGGAAAGATGATTGACATCACTATAGCTACAAAGGAAATGGGAGTGTTCAAACCACACTGACCAATACAATCAAGCTTGGGAAAGGAATCATAGCTAGAGGCTAGGGTGTAAGAGAAGGGGCTGCTTCCAATGGATACTAAAGGACGGTTCCTGCTCTGGTGTGGATCTTCTTGGGAAAGGGTCTGATACAATAGGGGCGACTACTCAAAACAAATAAGGTCCTTAGCATATACTTAGTCCTACCCAACTAGGATTGTCATTCATTTGAGAGTCCACTACTCAATCTGAAACTATTAACCTGGGATTCCCTCCAGGGTGGACTCCCACAGGAAGAGGAAGCAAGTACAAACTTTGGGGTCTTCAACTTAGAAGCTAGTCCTAAAACTTGGGGTTCATCAGATCTTACTACACTACAAGATTAGAGTTTCTAGATTCCATGTTGACACTACCCACTTCAAGAAATAATTAATTCTATGGAATGCACTTGGGAGAAGAGTAGGGGTAAAGAAGGTTCTCCAATATAAATCATATATTAAGTAAGTATACGGGAAGGGAAAATTTTATCTGGCTGTCAGTAAAAGCCAAATTCAATGGGGTATGGGTTGGGGGGGGGGGGGATAGAAATCTGCATAAGACAAAATTGACATAAATAGAGCAATTGGCAACCAGATAATACAGTAGATAGAGCCAGGCCTGGAGTCAGGAAGACTCCATCCTCCTGAGTTCAAATCTTGACTCAAATATGTATTAATTGTATGATCCTAGGCAAGTCACTTTACCCTGTTTGCCTCAGTTTCCTCATCTATAAAATGAGCTGTGGAAGGAAAAGGTAAACCACTCCAGTATTTTTGCAAAGAAAATCCTAAATGGGATCATGAAGAATTGGACATGACTGAAATGACTCAACAAGATTTTTTTTCCAAAACACAGGTACAGAATTTTCTAACTGAAACAGTCATTCAGTCAGTCAATAAATATTTATTGATTACCTACTCTGTGCCAAGAACTGTGCTAAGCTCTGGAGATGAAAGGAAAGGCAAAAGACAATCTTTGCTCTCAAGGAGCTCATACTCTAATAGGAGAGACAACCTACAAATAGCTATATTTAATATTATATTCATATTCAAGTTATATGCAGAATAAACTAGAAATAATCAACAGAGGGAAGGCATTAGAATTAAGTGGGATGTGAAAAGGTTTTTTGTAGATGTTGGCATTTTAGTTGGTCTTGAAAGAAGTCATAATTTATTATGAACCTGTGTAGGATTTTTCTAGTAAACCTTTTTAAAAATGGACACGGTTTCTTTTTTCCAGAAGACAAAGGCTCAGCTAGAAGTAAGACAGTGGAAAAAGCATTGCTGAGCTCATGTGCAGAGTCCAAGCATGTGTGCTTCCTCTAAATGAAAGAAATGTGACAGATGGAGAGGAAGGGGCAGGACACCCAGGATGGCACAGCTTGGGTGATTCCCCACTCATGTGCATCTCCTCACATTTTACTTGCATGTTACCAACCAGTACCAAATGGATGCTTTACTATAATTTCTGACAAGACCAATTGATAGTCACAAAGCCAAAAGAGGAAACTTAAAGAGGTTTGTAAAAATTTAAATTAAATCTCAAATAATAAAATATTATATTTTAGGAGGTTTATTAATGATCATTAGAAATCAAGGAATAAAGAGGATACAAAATGAAGACCACACATCCATGGCTGATCAGCCAGTTCAAATGTCCACCTTACTACCACCAAGCTTGGGACAGGAAGTAAAGAGGCAGGACCCTCCACTTCTCCGCCTAATATCCCCTGTCTACAGGAAGTACATAATGACAGGAAGTTGGTGGGCTCCTGGGAAATGTAGTTCTTTTTAGGGTAACAGTTTCAATTATACAGGTTGCATTCTAAGCTCCCACTAGTCCAACCTGAAACCTGCCTTGTTGGTGCTTCATGGCCCAAAGTGGTAAAACTTGATGAGCCTCCTCTGCTCAGGTTGACCTTTCTGGCAACAGAAATGCAGGAGGCTGAGCAGTGACAGCAGAGTCTTACCTCATAGCTCCAGACTTCCTACCCTCTGAGAGGTAGATGAAAGGTAAACACCAAAGATGGACAAGTCACCTTGGAAAGGATTCAGCAAGCCCTCATATTGTCCTCCCTGAGCCCCAGGCTTGTAGTCAGGAAGACCTAAGTACAAATCTAGCTTAGAAACTTACTAGCTGTGTGACCCTGGGCAAGTCACTTAAATCTGCCTCAGTTTCCTCATCTATAAAATGATCTGAAGAAGAAAATAGAAAACCACTCTACTATCTTTGCCAAAACAAACAAACAAAAAAAAAACTCAAACAGGGTCATGAGGAGTTGGACATATCTGAAACCAATCGCACAGCTAATAAGTGTGTGGATTTGAGGTAGGATTCAAACCTGGGTCTTCCTAATTTATCATCTGTAAAATGAGGATAATATTAGCACCAGGGTTATTGAGAAGATAGATCAAATGAGATTATACCTGTCAAGCACTTGGCACAATAGTAGACTATATAAATGCTCACTATTATTAAAATTATTGTTAAAATCATCGTCATCATTTCTTCATTGAAGCACTGGTGCTACAAAGATAAAGACCTCTTAGTTTTTGCCCTAAAAAGTTTCTATTTGATAGTCCCAAGTTATATAGTTCGTGGCTCATTCAGGACTAGAAGTCTAGCTCTCTCATTCTTAGCAATCAACCAACACATTTGTTCAGCACCAGATATGAGCAGAACACCCTGTCCTTAAGAACTTAAAGCCTAGATCTTCTTGTTTTTGTTACCATAACACAATGCCAAACCTCCCCCTGATTAAAGGTCTCATTGGCTGAGATATTAGTTAGTGATCTTGGGGGACCTGACATATCTACTTCCACCGATAATCTCTCTAGATCATGCTTTTTCATGCTTCCTGGTCTATTTCTGGCTTCTATAGCTTCAAGCCAAGAGATCTTATTAACCAATGACTTAGTCTTCACCCAGCAGAGGAACTGATAGTGTATGCCCTGTCATGTTTTGGGGTCATGGGCAGTATTTGCTGAGGACTCTTGGCAGAGTAGTGATGCCATGCAGCCTTGTTGTCTGCCTTCATTGGTGGATGCTCTTAATTTGAAAAAGTCTGGGAGGGACAGCTATAGGACTCAGATCTAGAGATGGGAGGTCCTGGGTTCAAATTTGGCCTCAGATACTTCCTAGTTGTGTAATTCTGTGCAAGTCACTAAATCTCAATTGTCTAGCTTTTGCTGCTCTTCTGCCTTGTAACCAATACATAGTACTCATTCTAAGATGGAAGGGAAGGGTTTAAAAAAATGGTGTCAAATGAAAATAACTCTCATGTTTCACCTCATATCCAGCAACCTATAAAATGTTATAAAATAATTAATTAGGGGTTATGGGAAGGCACATATACTACTCCACTGCTGGTAGAGCTGTGGATTGGTACTGCTCTGGAAGACAATTTGAAACTCTGCTAGAAACGGAACCAAACTGTCCATACCCTTTGACTCAGTGATACTGTGTAATTAATTTCTGTACCCTAGAACTCCAATTCCCAGCATTCCATGTTCCTTCTTACCTTACATGCTGACATGGGGAGGATATAAATTTGGTGAAGCCCCACCTCTTGCTTCTCTTTCAGTGATAGCATGCTATGGAGGGGAGGTGAGAGGCAGGAGAACTTGTTCATGTGGTTTTAATTTTGTTAGATAATTAGGTTTTTTACTTCTATTTCCTTTTTATTCCTTCTACTTCAAGTAATTATTAATAAACTCAATAAAATTTAATTCTTGAAGTGTTGGATATTAATTTAAATCTTATAATACCATGCCTGGAAATTTACTCCAAAGAGGTCAAAGACAGAGTAAAAAGTCCTGCACTGCACAAAATATTAGTTATAGCAGCACTTGTGGTAGGAATAATCTATAAATGAGTTCCCTGCTGAAAAATGGCTAAGATAAACGGGATACACTGAAATAGAATAATCTACGAAGAACCAAGATAATAGGGAACAAAATAATCACAATAAAGGAAAGGAAAACAATGCCAGAAGAAAGACATCAGAATTCAGATCAATACATCCACCAACCTTGACCTACAATAGAGTAGAAATATACCAAGGACCTGGAACTGAATCCTATATCTTCTACTATACAACCTTGATTAACCAATCAATCAGCAAGCAGTTATCAAGCTTTTATTATATGCCAGACACCATATATATATGTACACCACTAGGGGAAAAAAGAGATGCAAAAGTAGTCTCTGCCCTCATGGAGTTTATATTCTAATGAGGGAGACAACAGGTATGTATATCCCTATTGGTACATATAATACACGGCAACTAGGTGATACAATGGACAGAGTGACAGACCTGTAGTCAGAAACACTCATATTCCTAAGTTCAAATCTAGCCTTGGACTCTTACTAGCTGTGTGACCTTGGGCAAGTCACTTAACCCTATCAACCTCAGTTTCCTTTGTTATAAAATGAGCTAGAGAAGGAAATGACAAACCACACCAGTATTTTTACCAAAAAAACCTCAAATGAGATTGCAAAGATTCGGACAAAACTAAAAAGCCTGACCTTAAAAGCAACAACAATAACAACAACAATATATATATAAACAACAAAGACAGAATTTAAGTAGTCTTGAAAGAAGCCAGGGAAACCAAGACAAAATAAAGAGAGATCATAGGGACAGCCAGTATAGAAGTATAGAGATAAAAGATAGAATATCATACATAAGGAATAGAAAGTAAGCTAGTATAAACCAGTTGTAGAGTATCTGGAGAAAAACAAAGTATAATATAGAAAAGGTAAGAAGATGCTGGACACTTCCTAGTTTGTATGATCCTGGGCAATCCCCATTGCCTAACCCCTACCACTCTTCTGCCTTAGAACCTATACACAACATTGATTCTAAGATGGAAGGTAAGGGAGAAAGAAAACAAAGAGAGAAACAAACAAACAAAGGACAAGGAATGGTAAGAAGAGACCAGGTTGTGAAGAGCTTTTGCTTTGACAAAAAAAAAAAATTATTTGATCCTATAGTTAAAGGGAACAGAGTCAGTGATATGGTCAGATCTGACTTTAAAATCACTTTGAGCCATTCCCCAATTGACAATAGTCAAAGATATGATGAATAAACAGTTTTCATATGAAGAAATCAAAGCTATCAATAATCATATTAAAAAAGGTTCTAAGTCCCTCTAAATTAGAGAAATACAAACTAACACTACTTTGAGGTACCATTTCACACCTATCAGATTGCCAAATGACAGGTATAGGAAAGTGATAAATGTTAGAGGGGATGTGGCAAAATTGGGACACTAACACATTGTTGATGGAGTTGTGAACTGATACAACTAATCTAGAGAGCAATTTGGAACTATGCCCAAAGGACTCTAAAACAATGCACACCCTTTGATCCAGTAATACCACCACCAGGTCTGTATCCCAAAGAGATTTTGAAAATGGGAAAGGATCTACTTATACAAAAATATTTATAGCTGCTCTTTTGTGGTGGCATAGAATTAGAAATTAAAAGAATATCTATCAATTAGGGAATGGCTGAACAAATTGTGGTATAAGACGGTGATGGAATGCTATTGTGTTGTAAGGAATGATGAATAGGATGATTTCAGAAAGAACTGGAAAGATCTATATGAACTGATGCAGAATGAAATAAGCAGAACCAGGAAAATATTGTACAGATCAACTGTGATAGACTTAGTTACTCTCAGCAATGCAATGATGTAGGACAAAGCTGAGGGATTTATGACAAAGAATGCTATCCACCTCCAGAGAAAGAATTGTTGGAGACACTATATATATATATTGAAGCATGTGCATTTTTTACTTTAGTTTTCTTGGGTTTTTGGTTTTATATGATTATTCTCTTACAAAATTATCAATGCAGAAATATGTTTTACATGATAATTACTTGCCAGCTCCAAAGGGGGTAGAGAAGGGAGGGAGACAATTTGGATCATATAACTTCAGAAAACTTATATGGAAATGTGTTACTCTATGTAACTGATAATATAAAATATCTATAATTTAAAAAATCACTTTGATGGCTGAGGGGAGGATGGATTGGAATGAAACAACTTTTCTGGGCTTCAGTTTTCTTGCTTATAAAATGAAAAAGCCAGGTGAGATGGGAAGGAAGTGAAGGGAGGGAAGGAGAGAGGGAAGATAGGAAGGAAGGAGAGAGAGGAGGTTAGGAAGGAATGAAGGAACAAAGGATGAAGGAAGGAAGGAAAAAAGCAAGGAAGAGAGAAGAGATTCTTTGGAACTTAAAATTATATAATTGCTATTAAAATTTTTGTTATTATGAAGGGATAATGTAAAATAAAAAAGTAAAAAAAAAGAACTAGAAGGGAAAGTCTAGTTCAGGGATAGTGAGAACTCTCAAAGGAAAAGACAGAAACAAAGAAACTTGGGAATGGAAGTGAGAGGAAAGGCAATTTTGGGACTGATGGCTCATTCTTCTCATAGGTTTGAGGGATCATTCCTCTCACAGGGAAGCCAAGGACTTGGTACCCATCTACCACTCCCTTCAGGATCTTCAGCATTCCCCTCCCTAGGAAGTTGAGAAGATTGTCTTTTAAGGCAATAGCAGTGTCAAAATGCAGGTTGCCACCCATGGGAATCCCTACTTGGAAGAAGACTGCAGCAGCTGAGCTTGTGATACCAGTGGCAGTTGACATGCATCTATAACAGTGCCCACAGCAAAAAAAAAAAAGGCTCTGACAGGGGTGCAGAGAGGTGAAGTGGCCTACTTAAGTCTTTGAGTGGATGGAACGCCTGGTTACTCCCAGAAGGCTAGCCTGGTCTCTTTGAAGGTCTATGAGGACTAGCTGCATCAGGGCTACTGCTTCTCTGCCTCTTGAAGGCTGCAAAGTCAAGAACAGACCCTGAAAGTAGGGTCACCAAATCCATAATATATGTCGAATGGAGCTTTCCAAATTCTTCTCCAGGAAGATTTTGCTCCCATATCTTCCTATCTACTGAGGAACCCAAAGTCCCTACATGGTTATATCTGTCATCCAAAGTAGTGTCTAGAAACTTCCTCATTCTCTTCATCTGAAGGAGAAACATCAGAACTGATCCCTGTTGATTCTGGAATACTAGAGAAAAAGAAGGAAAAGATTTTTCAAGACCGCAACAGCTCTCCCTCCTTATCTTCTAATGAAGATGCTAACTCTGTTTTTAAAATGTTTAATTATTTTGTTGCTTTAAAATAGCCAGTTAACTCCCCTCCCTCCCTTCAGTACTCCCATCAGAGAAGGCATCATTTGACAAAAAGATATATGTATATATCAAACTACATCTTACTTATTCCTATTTATCAGTTCTTCCTCTGGAGGTAGACATATACCAGTCATTCTTCAAACAATATTTCTCTTCCTGTATACAGTATTCTCTTGGTTCTGTTCATTTCACTCTTTATAATTTCATGTAGGTCCTTCCACAGTTTTCCAAAATTAACTTGCTCATTATTTCTTACAGTACAGTAGTCTGAAGATTAAATTAACTCTCCCCTGCCCATTTTTAGATTTAATCACCAAAAAGCATATACACCTCACTCACACTTGAGTGGGGGAGGTCTGTGATCCATGTGTGTGATAGTGGATGATGAATCAGAATCGACTGACTGCCCAGCTTTAGCTATAATTGATACACATCAAGTGATGAAAAGGAATGATCTTTAAAAATGCCAAGAACTTCCTGTGAGGAGCTCTTGGTTCTTTCATCTTCCACTTGATCCTTGGAGGAGCTCAAGTTTGAGATCTCAGACTGTGTTCCTTTGGACTGACACGTGGTGAGTGAAAAAGGCTGACTCCTAGAAAAAGGAACTAAATGAGGGAGGCCAGAGCAGGGAATCGCCTAACCTTAGAAGTTTAAGCTGGTTGGATGCCCTTCAGGTATTGGCCCTTCGACAACAGTACCAGCCCCTAGCCATTATAGTGCCCTCCTGGACTGAGAACTGCGAACGGGTAGGTATCCCCTCTGCCCCCCTAAGAGAAAAAGAAGTTGGAAATGAGGGAGATATAAATTGAAAATTGCCTTGATAAATTCAGCCAGGAAAAATGCCAAGGTCCCGCTACAGACAGATAAACTTCAAACCTGGCCAAGGCTTCACTACAGACAGATAAACTTCCGACCTTGCGCTGGGACCTGTCCAAGGCCCTGATAAACTTCAGCACCAAGACCCCAGGTGCAAAAAACAACTTTCCAACAAGGGCATGCAACAGATAATGGACTGGAAGAAGGAAGGGAGGGGGATTATTCATGCTGAAAAGTATTTAAGACTGAATCCTCAGGAGGGAAATCGGAACTCTGATGACAGACATTCCCACTGGTGCGCCCCAGTCCCATAATAAAGGATCCTTTGTCTGTTGACATTGTCCTCGGTCTTCCTTGGTGGTGGATGAAATCCCGGACCTTAACACTAGCCTCAGGAGAGACCTACCCTCTTGAGAGAGGCTCCCTATATCCCCAGGTCCTCTGCTCAAGGCTGAGGCCCCTCCAGCTAAGAACTAACTAGCCCTGCCTGGGTTGAGCCAGGGCCAAAGCAAAATACTTTGTGTGTAGCCTAGATAGCTTACCCTATCCTCTCTCTGATTTTTCTTACTTTCACTCTTTCTATATTTTATAAACAAATTGTTAAAATAAATCTCTTTGTAATTAAATTCCTGGTGACTCTATTCTTAAATAATCCAGTCCAACCTCTTATAAAAACACCTCACATTTTCTACTCCTCACAGTAGTATTCCATCACAATTATATGCCACAACTTGTTTAGACATTAATTTTTTTTCATTAACTATATAATACTAGCAGCATCAACCCATTCAAAACTGAATTTGAAGCTGGGAGGAACATTAGAGAACATTTGGACCCAAACCGTCATAGGATCATAGCTCTAGAGCTGGAAGGAACCTCCAAGATCTAGTTCTTCATTTTACATTTACTTCTTTTCTTCCTTTCTTCTTCTTTTACTTCCTGTTTTCTTTCTTCTCTTCCTTCCTTCTTCCCTTCTTTCCTTCTCTCCTTTCTTCTCCCAACCTCTCTTCTTCACCTCATTCCTTTCTTTCTTCCTTCTTCTCTCCTTACCAGAATACCTTCTCCTCTTCCTTTTTTCTCTTCCTCTTTTTCCCTTCTTTCCTTCCTTCCTTTTTTCCTCCCTCCCTGCCTTCCTTCTTCCTGTTGTCTCCTCAGTAGAAGGAAGTGGTTCTGGGGCCAGGATAGCTATAAATTGACTTCCTCGATTACCCTTCATCCTTCTGAATTCCTCTAGCTCACACCTGCTGTGAGTCACTTCAGAATCACTTGACTACAGGGGTTGAGGGGATATGACTGAGGAGAGACTCTAAATGAACACTCTAATGCAAATACCAACAACATGGAAATGGGTTCGAATCAAGAACACATGTGATACCCAGTGGAATCGTGGGTCAGCTATGGGGGTGGGGGGAGGAAAAGAAAATGATCTTTGTTTCCAATGAATAATGTTTGGAAATGACCAAATATAATAATGTTAAAAAAAAAAAGAATCACTTCAGAGCTTCATAGACTGGCCCTACTAACCTGAGGCTTAGCTAGTCCCTTTAAGTGGTAGTTACTCTGCTTTGCTCATTCACATTTTTTCTTTGTTCACACAAGGAAAGCCCATTTGCACTTCAGATGCCGAATTTGCTGGAGAGAAGGCAGGGAGATTTTCCCAGCTCAGCCATGCTTTGGGGGGTCTCTCTGTACGATTTACCTGGCACTGAGCATAGGCTAATTTCAATTGTTATGTTCTTCTGTCAAATAGTCAAAATTTCCATTTTTCCTTCAAGTTTTACCAAATACTTCATATTAACTCATTTCTAGGGATCATAAGACAGAGCTAAAAGGAACCCTAAAGGTCATTTAATTCAATCATCCCCATTTTACAGATGAGGAAATTGAGTTTCAAGGAAATTAAAAGGTGTGACCAGAATCACATAATTACTAAGTGACACAGCCAAGAGTCAAACTCCTGTCTTCCTTCCTTGACTTCCAAGTCAAGTGCTCTTTCTAAAACATAAAGCCGTATCATCTGGCTAGCTGTATGTTGTTTAGCCAAGGGTAGGGACTGTATCTTTTTGTATCCATAGCTCTTCTCTTAGTACTTCCTTCATGTAACACTCTTCCCCGGGAGTAGGTGTTCATCCATCCATTCATTCATTCAACAAGAATTTGTTAAGTTCTTATTATGTACCAGGCACTAAAGATACAAAATCAAATCTATGAAATAGTTCCTGCCCTCCAGGAATTTATATTCTATTGGGGGAAATAACAGAAATATAGAGAAATAAATATTGTATACATGTGGCTATATGTGTGTGCATGTATTTACACATACCCATGCCTATATGTACACAGTTACATGCATTTAGCATATACATGCATGTGTGAACATAAAATAATATGTGGTCCCATCCACAGTATAAACAGTGCTGAAAGATAGCTGGGTATAGAGGAGAATTGACTTCTAAGTTGGGAAATCCTGCCTCTGAAACAGATTGGCCATTCTACCCTAGGGAAAGGAAGGGAAGAGAAAGAGAATAAACATTTACATAGAGCCTACTATGTGCCAGCTGGGTGGCACAGAGAATAGGATGCCAGGTCTCATCTTCCTGAATTCAAATCTGTTCTCATACACTAACTGTGTGACCCTGGGCAAGTCACTTAACCCTGTTTGCCTCAGTTTCCTTATCTGTAAAATGAGATGGAGAAGGAAATGGCAAACTATTCCAGTATCTCTGCTGAGAAAATCACAAAAGGGCTCACAGAGTCAAACAAGTCTGTAAAATGACTCAACAACAATTATGTGCCAGGTATTGGGCAAAAAAAATTTACAATTTCATCCTTATAACAACCATAGGAAGTAAATACTGTTATTTTCTTCATTTTACATTGGAGGAAACTGAGACAAATAGAGATTAAGTGACTTGCTCAGAGTCACACAGTTAGCAAATGTCTGAATCAGGATTTGAACTCAGGCTTTCCTGACTCCAGATCCAGTATTCTATCCCCTGTTCATCTAGCAAGCCCTGGATGAATCTCTTCACTTCTCAGTGCCTCAGGAACCTCTAAGACAGTCTCAGAGCAAGGACTTATCTGCCCTGATGGAGGAAATTCCCTCACTAGAAGTTCCCTGCACAGGTGAAATCATTGATCCTATCCCCTCCAAAAACAAAAACCTAAGCCCTATCCTCCATCTCCCTTCTATCTTTACTGAGCTGTGCTAGACAGACTTCTCCAGTCTTCAGCTTATCATCTTCCATTTTCTTTATTATTTCATCTGCCTCTGGCTCCTCCAGTCCTCATATGCCTTCACCTTCCTAGGTTTTTTGTTTGTTTCTTAATTAAAACCCTTACCTTCTGTTTTAGGATCAATATGATATTGATTCCAAGGCAGAAGAGTGGTAGTAAGGGGTTAAGTGACTTGCCTAAGGTCATGCAGCCCCTTCCTTCTTTATAGTCTCCAAATCAGAAAACAAAACAAAACAGAACAAAAAACCAAGCCCTGAGAGCACATTTGCTCCATGAACTGTCCAGTTCACAGCAGGCTGGTTCTCTGGCAGCCAAGAGAGCTTTCAAAATATGGGCAGGCCTAGGCAGCTGTCCTTGAGTTCAGACCTGCTGCCTTTGCCTTCCTGCAAGACACCTGGAGGGCTTTAAACTTGCTCTGGCATTGCTGAGATGTCCTCAGGTAGCCTCATTCCCAAAGCCTGTCGGCCACTGAAATGGCTTGATATTATAGATAGAAGGTTTGTAGACTGGACGTTTCATGGTTTGGTGTGTCCCTCAGAGACCAGGCCTGAGAAGCAGCTATCTGACCAGTCGACAGCTTGTTAAAACATTAAATTGGGTTTATTATTATCAAAGAAGAAGGAAGGAGGGGCAGGAAACGAGTGCCTAAGCTACAAATCTGGATACTCCTCCCTCCTTATATGGGCGAAGCCATCTTCAACTTCTTCAGGCTGCCCTTCTCTACTCTGTCTGCGAGCCCCAACACTAGCTACCTAATCTGATCTAAGGGGTCCCCAAATGACTGGAAGACAAGTTAAGAGTTCATCACCAGACCTCTGGTGCGATCACCCTTCTACGCCAAAGGCCAAGATGGCTGGGTTGTTCTCACCAACAAGGTTTCAGCTCTCTCTCATAGTAGTCAGAAACTCTTGGGATCCGGAATCTTATAGGAACACAGGTAGAGACAGGGATGAACCAGATCTCAGGATCTCCAGATAGCTGGAAAGCAGGAAGCTCCAGCTCTCAGGGAATGGGAAAATCACCTTCCCTCAGGCTTAGATAGTACCGCCAACAGGAAGTCACCTCTCTGCTCCCCTGGAAGGACAGGAACGAGGGATCCCAACAGTCTCAGGTGTTCGGTTTTATTCCTTCCCCAGACTCTGGAGCAGCTCTTTCAGTTCTGTGCGAATGACCAGACCCTCATTTGTAAACCCTGGCCTTTAGCATCTTTTGCAAAAGTCCTGCTTTCTTCCATTCTCCCTTATACCACTTCAGCATAGACTAAACTACCCTGCCTGAGTGAGCAGAGGCGACCTGGTTTCTCTAAGATGGAAGAGAGCAGCTTTGTCTCTGGCAGTCTAGTGGACCGCAGAGAAATTCAGTGGGTTAATGTGGAAGGGCCCAACTTCTTCCTGCCCCTTATGTGTGTGAAGATGGGTGACCCCTGAGGCTGATGCCCAGGTTAGAGATATCACACCTACTCACTAGATTTCAGGAGTGAGCAGGGAGCCAGAGGTCAGTTGATCCTTGGCCCAAGTACTCCCAGATAAGGCACTCTAAGACTCTCTAGTCTTCCACTCTGTTTCTCCTGTTTATATTGTCAGGATAAATTCTTTTTGAGTGATTTTGGATCTCAACAATCTCTTGCCCAATTCATTCACCCTCGTGGCCAATGGCAGTCCTAGACCAGACAAAGGCTGCTGTTAGGGATATAATATGCAGCCTATGGTTAGTGTCTGACTTCTTCATCTGGAGTTTAAGTTTTTGGCTTCATTACAAATCTGTTCCCCAATGCAGGCTAAACCCCATTCTTAGAATGGACTCTGACACTGTCTTTCTTTTTTTAAGCCCTTACCTTTTGCTTATAATCAGTATTAAGTATTGATTCCCAGACATAAGAGCAGTAAGTGCTAAGCAATTGGGGAGTAAGTGACTTGCCTAGGGTCACATAGTTAGAAAGTGTCTGAGTCCAGATTTGACTTGGAACCTCCCAGCTCTAGACCTGGCTAGAGTCCACTGAGCCACCTATCTGCCTCAAACCTGGCACTCTTCACAAGGTCCAGCTCAAGTGCCACCATTTTCCCTCCCTCTCTTATTTTCTCCTTATTCTATTTGGATTTTCTTCTGGACTTACTGAATAGTACTACAATTATTTGTGTGAATAGGTGTGTATTTATATGTATGCAGAAATATGTGTGAATATGTGTGTGTGCATAGTCTAATAAACATTTGCTGAACTTCCTCTCTTGGCAGAGGTGGGCTAAGGATCTGGAATATTTGAGATACTCTGGTGCACTGCTGATGAGCTGGCTGATTTTGCTGGACTCCTTTTTTCTTTCTTTTTTAATCTTTGTTATATGGTACGGTTCTCCTGGTTGGCAGCGGAATGATATGTTCAATCAATAATCAGCAAAATATGCTAAATGCCTACTCTGTGGCAGGCTCTATGCTAAGTGATCTGGATACAAATACAAAAAAAAAGGCATGAAATAACCCTTTATGTCATGAACATTTCTAATGTCCAGTCATTTCTAAATCATCCTTCTCTACAATCTGGCCACTTGTCCTCATGTCTCCTTGCCCCCTTCCCCATCTTGGACTGTGCCTCTGCCCCCTGGAACTACACTGGGTTCTGCTAGACATGCTTTTACTTTATCTTGCCCAGAACCAGGTCTCCATCAAACTCCCTACTATCCTTCTCCCCTTTCTGTAGTTGTTCAGTCATTTTCAGTTGTGTCAGTCTCTTCACGGCCCCATTTGGAATTTTCTTGACAAGGATATTGGAGTAGTTTGTCATTTGCTTCTCCAGCTTATTTTACAGATAAGGAAGTTGAGGCAAACAAGATTAAGTGACTCAGTCAGGGTCACACAGCGACTTAATGTCTGAGGTCAAATTTGAACTCAGGAAAATGAGTCTTGTTGCTTTCAGACCCAGTACTCTATTCACTGAGCCAACTAGGTGCCCAATTATCTTTCTCCTATTATAAGCTCCTTGGGGATAGCAAACATCTTTTTTGGTCTTATTTGTATCCTTAGAATTTAGCATACTGCCTGGCACAAAGTAAGTCCTTAATTTACCTTTCTCAATCTATCTATCCTGATAGAGAAGACAAACAGACAGACAGACAGATAGACAGACAGATAGATAGAGAGATAAGATAGATAGACTAGATAGATAGATAGACTAGATAGATAGACAGACATAAATAGATAGATAGATACATAGATAGAGTAGAGAGATAAGATAGATAGACTGATTAGATAGATAGATAGATAGATAGATAGATAGATAGATAGATAGATAGATAGATAGATAGATAGATAGATGAAAATGAAACAAATATAAAGGGAATAAATACATTGTTGTTAGCAAGGTAGTTTGGGAGGGAGAACAAATATTGTTTGGGAGTTCAACAAAGATCTTCTGAAGATGAGCCTCATAATTTTTATTAAAATCCTTACCTTCCATCTCTGAATTACTATTGGGTATTGGTTCCAAGGCAGAAGAGTGTTAAGGGGTAGGCAATGGGGGTTAAGTGACTTGTCCAAGATCACACAACTAGGAAGTGTCTGAGGCCAGATTTGAACTCAGAACCTCCTATCTCTGGGCCTGGCTCTCTCTTCAATGAGCTACCTAGTTTCTCACCATGTGCTACATATTTTAAAGAAGAGAGAGCTCTATAAGGAGAAATAAGGAACCCATAATGAAAGAGATAAACAAAAGCTCCATTTTAAAAAGTCAAGAACTAATAAATATTCGCTGAATCAAAGGAATCCAATCAAGGTAAATGGTAAAATATGCACAATGACATACATGAGCAATAGGCAACTAACAGGGTAGTGCACACTGGCATACATGTCCAATAGGCATCTGTACAGACAACAATGACATACATGACATTCAGTCACATGTTCAGAACACACATGTTGAAAACATGGCCAAAGACACATAGATAATAAGTCTCTTAATAGACATGACCGAGAGGCCCATGTAGAGTCCTCACAATTTGGATGGAAATAGATGGTACACATGGGAAATAAAGCATGTGATTCTCTTTTGTGTCATGGAAATTGGTTTTATCACTGAATAGTCAAATTACCTCTGGTGCACTCACAGAGAGACTCCCCTTCAGGACTTGAAAGCAGCTGATGCAATCACCTTTGGATTACTCATGGATTGGGGGATTACAAGTGCCCCCAGTTTCTTTTCCTCACCCTTTGTGGCTGGAGGAATAAGAAGACTGAGGGAAGGAGAGGTGAGCTTCATATTAAATCAATTAGTTTGCTACGTTGCACCTGTCAAAGGTCTGGTGAAATCTGAGACTTAGCTGTACATTTCAATTTCAATTAAGCTTTATTACTGCCTCCTTAGAACAGATTTGCCAAACCCCGGCTTGTAGATGGGCCTATCTATCCTGGGGGAAACAAACTATATAAGTATGGCTATTTTGGGATAATGCAGTAATTTTAAAATTCTAAATATTGAATAGACTGTCAGACACACTTCTTTTGCTGAATTGTTTTTTAAAATCGAACTTTTTTTGGTAGACATTGATTGTATCTTTTGGGTTTTCCAGTTCGTCCTCTAGAGGTAAATATTCACAAGTTATTCTTCCGATATTAAATCTATAGCCTTGTATAATGTTCTCTTGGTTCTACTCATTTCACTCTTTATTACTTCATGTAGGTCTTTCCAAGTGTGTTTGTTTTAATAACCCTTACTTTCCATCTTAGAATCTATACTGTGTATTGGTTCCAAGGCAGAAGAGTAGTGAGGGCTAGGCAATGGGGGTTAAGTGACTTACCCAGGGTCACCTAGCTAAGAAATATCTGAGACCAGATTTGAGCCCAGGACCTCCCATCTCTAGGCTTGGTTCTCAAGCCATTGAGCCACCTAGCTGTCCCCCTTTCCAAGTTTTTTTAATTAACCTGCTCATTGTTTCTTATAGTGCAGTAGAATTCCATCACAATTATATACCACAGTTTGTCCAGCCATTCCCTAATTGTTGGACATCCCCTTAATTTCTAGTTCTTTGCCACCAGAAAGACTGCTGCTATAAATATCTTGGAATATATAGGTTCTTTTCCTTTTTCTCTGAACTCCTTGGGAAACAGACCCAACAGCATTGCTGGGTCTAAGGGTGTGCAGAGTTTTCTAATTCTCTGGGCATAATTCCAAATTGCTCTCCAAAACTGTTGGATTAGTCCACAATTCCACAAGCAACCAAATGTTCCCATTTTTCCACATCCCCTCCAACATTTGTCATTTTAACTCACCTGCTAGGTAGGAGAAGATATCTCAGAATTGTTTGATAGCACTTCTCTAATCAGTAGGGTTTTTTAAATTCTACCTATATATGGCTTTGATTTCTTCATCCAAAAGCCATCCATATCTCTTGCCCATTTATCAATTGGGGGATGGCTCTTAGTGTTATAAAGTTGGCAAAGTTCTCTAGATATTTTAGATATGAGACCTCTAACCAAGAAACTTTTTTCAATTAACAAAAATTTCTCTTTTCTTTCTCCTATCTCTCACCTCATTAAAACAAAACTCTCGTAACAAATATTCACCATGAGCCAAAAGAAATTCCTACATTAAAAAATGACTCCCTCTCTTCTCTTTTTAAATTTTTGTTACGAGAGATGTCTCACTAGAGAGAGGAAGGGGAAAGGAAGATACTCAGAAATGAAAAAAAAACAAAAAAGGACCCAAATTTTGTAAAATAAGAAGAATTGAATTTGAACAAACACTGACCAAAGACCAGCCAGCATTTATCCCAGTATACAATAGTTCCTCTCAACCACAGACTTGATTGAAAAAAATGCAAGAAACACTTTCAGTACAACTCACACTGTATAAACTAGCCAAAGGGCGGAACACTAAAACTCAGGTTTAATTCAAATATTCTGGCAAAAGCAGGACAGTAGAATAGATAGAAGAATGATGGCTGTTAGGCAGGAAAATAGAGTTTCAGGTACTGTGTGGGACACATACTGACTAGCTGATCAGGCAGGAATAAGTCCTGAATCACTCAGTGCCCTGGGACATACTATAAGTCACAGATAAATCGATCGTTTGAAGTGATGAAGGTAACTTCCACTTTATGAGTTTCCCACACTTACGGAATTGCATATCCAGATATGCAAATATAGCCATAACTATAAATGTAATATAACAAGCACATTTTAGATTTTAAAATAAATATATGAAAATATACATGTAATTATTGCTATTTAATCATTTTTTAGTCAATTCTACTCTTTATGACGCTATTTGGGGTTTTCTTGGCAAAGATCTATCATTTCCTCTCTGGTTCATTTTGCAGATATGAAAACTGAGGCAAAAAGGGTTAATTGACTTGCCCAGGGTCACACAGCTAGTAAGCATCTGAGGTTGGATTTTAACTTAAGATCTTCCCGACTCCAGATCAGATGCTTTATTCACTGTGCCAACCTGCTGCCTCCAGCTGCTCCTAGCTGCATGTAATTATATGTACATATATAGATGGGTATATATACATATGTATATATGTGCACATATACTTCAAATATATATGTAACCTTGTCGAGGCATGCCCACATTACCTTAACATAGAGGTGCCCGGAGAAGCCTTTGGAGCATGTTCAAATTCCCTCATATGGAAGCCTTTGCTCCCCTGCCATGTGGGTGGCCTTAGCTTCCTTTGATTTGTAAGGAAAAGGTCTCCATGTTAGGCCACCTGAATATGTTTCAGTGGCTCCTCAGGGTGCCTCCCTGATAGGTGATATGGGCATAGCCAGACAAGCCCAGGTTATACCTTTTTATATATAACTCTGTGTGTGTGTGTGTGTGTGTGTGTGTGTGTGTATGAGAAAAAGAGAGACAGAGACAGAGAGACAGAGACAGAGACAGAGAGAGAGAGAGAGAGAGAGAGAGAGAGAGAGAGACAGAGACAGAGACAGAGACAGAGAGAGAGTGAAACAGAGATATATACAGAGAAACAGGAGAGAGAGAGGGGGGGGGGGTCTAATACTAGTACTTTCTTGGTTTCGTTTTTTGTTTTTTAATAAATTCCTTACCTTTTGTCTTGGAATCAAGACAAAAGCCAGGCAGTGGGGGTTCAGTGAATCGTCCAGGGTGAATAGCCCAGAGCTAATAAGTGTCTGAGGCCAGATTTGAACTCAGGAAGATGAGTCTTCCTGGCTCAAGACACAGCACTCTATCCACTGTACCACCCAGCTATCCTAGTACTCTGTTATTGTGTATATGGCCCCCCTGGTCTCCAAATGGAAACATATCTGGTCAGTAGCAGTGGGTATTAGGGAAATATAGAGTGACACCAATGATCCTCAGAACAGAGGATTGTCAAACTCCAAATTTATATCACACTGTCATTGTATATATATACCTATATATATGTATGTTTGTGCATATATACTTCATGCATGTGGATGTACATGTATATGTGTGAATACATACAAGGGACCAGTGACTCAGCACTTGACTTTTTCCCTAAGTGAATAACTGTTGTGCTCATGGAAAACAAAGTGGAGGTGGGGGCATTTCAAGTATCCCCTTATACATAAAGTCATTCCCAATTCCCTCAGCTGTTAGTGCCCAAATTACTTTGTAATAACAAATTGTAAGGGGGAAATGGGGTTAATGTTTGAAGGGTTGGATTTTATATTTTAAGAGTGTGGTCACCAGGAATTTAATTAATTAAAAAGAAATTTTATTTACAATTTATTACAAAATGTAGAAAGAGTGAAGCAAGAAATCAAAGAGAGGATAAGGTAAGATATCTAGCCTAAGCACTAAGTAATTTATTTTCACCACCACCCAAAACCCCCCACCCCTCTGGGGAGTTAGTTTCAGCAGGCCTCAGCAAAGCCAACAACCTGGGGAAGCCTCTCTCAAGAGTAGGTCTTTCCCGAGGCAGGTCTCTTCAAAGAAAAACCAGCAGTTAAGAGTCAGCCTTTCACTCACCATGTGTCAGTCCAGTCAGCAGATTCTTTATCAGCCTCACCAGGAAAACAGGGTCTCAGGGCCAGTCAGGAGATCCTTCTGCCCCTCTTTACCAGCCTCAACTGGAAAGCACGAAGAATTGAATTCTCACAGGAAGTAACAGCTCCTTTTAAAGACCTTTTCTCTTTCTTCACTTCCTGTGTCTTCCCCTTCTATATCTACCAATCACAGTTGAAGTCCTGTTCTAGGACTGCCCAGAAGGCAGTCAGTCGATTCTTATTCATTACCCACTATCACACACGTGGGCCACAGACCTCCCACTTCATGATTAAGTGGGATATTTGCACTTTTGGTGATTAGATCTAAATGGGTAGATTTTCATACTTAACTTTTAAGTACCGTGTTTACACTTATGAAGATTAAATTTAAAAATAGACGAGGGTTACAATTTAATCTTCACAATAGGGGAAAGTTAAGTATTTTCATTGTTATAATCAGGAGAGTGTTAAATTTAATATTCACAAAATAAAAAGTAATTTATATATTCATATGTTATATATAAATAAAAACAATACATATGTGTATATATTTAGTCATATTTTTATTATTCTATGTTAATTTATATCATTGTATGTCTTCATGTCTATGTGTATAAATAATATTATTGTTATTATTTAGTAATTTCACTCAGTTCTGACTCTTCATAACCCCATTTGGAGTTTTCTTGACAAAGATCATAGAGTAGTTTGCCATTTCCATCTCCAGCTCCTTTTATAGATGAGGAAACTGAGACAAACAGGGTCAGGTGATTTGTCTAGGAACACACAGCTGGTAAATGTCTAATGCTCGATTCTAACTCAAGTCTTCCAAGCTCCAAGCACTCTATCCATTGAACCATTTAAATATCATATTATATATATGTGTATATATTTTTGTCTTCCATACTAGAATGTGAGCTCCTTATGAATAAAGATTGTTTTTATTGTATTCATATCTCCAGTTCCTAGCACAATGACTAGTATATGATGTGTATATATTCATATATATATATATAGGCATTCACGTGTACACATATATGTACCCATAGTGGTGCATACATAGTCAATGCATATATTTATACACACCCAGAATACACATGTGTTCATGTGCACACACAATACACATGCTTCTGTGCCTTGTGTACATACAATACACACAAGTGTGTGCATGCACATGTACATGCACCTATGCACATAACAAGTGTGTGTAAATGTGTTGTGTGCATGTACTCATACTTATAGCCATGTATATGTATGCATGCGCACACATATTTAAAATAGGATAATAGGATTTGGTTTCTATGCCACTGACCATCAACATGGTTATTGTATAAAATAACTTTACAGAAAGGATTCCATCTGTTCCTATTATTCCGCAGTCCCTCCCAATCTCAGTGGAGAATGAGTGTGTTCAGGCATGGCAGCTTGATTACTGTGTTTCAGCATAGGCTCCATTACCCCAGCATCACAAGAACTGCACCATCTGAAGATGTGGAAAAGTAGAATAGGGTTCAAGGAGGAACTAAAAGAAAGAAGGAATATATATTTCAATCTTGCTCCAGCCTCACTTCCAGCCTTGCATGGAAAAGATTGGTCCCTCCCCAGAGATGCTTGTATCACACTGGAAGAATCACTGCCCGGGTGGGTATAATTTCAACAAATCATTTTTCCTCCCTCGACCCTGGTCTTTGTTAGGTCTTCCTAACATATATTGATCTCTGTACTGTGTGTGGTCAATAAAATGTACTGTCTTCCAATCATGCTTTAAGATTCCCTCCCAGGTGGTTCATATATGGCGGCTGGCAGCTTTAAGTGTCCCGTACTAAGTAAACTGTTGTTTCCTTGCTTCCCTCAATAAAAGTCAGTAAAACAAGATCAGTTTTAGTACGTGATATATAAAACGATGCATGCCTCTAACATTACCAAAAAAAAGAAGAAATTGGAATTCTCTAGCCTTTTAAAGATGGAATTAATTCTGTCTTTTTTCCATTCATCAAATATACATCATTTCCTTGTCATGGAGGCACTACAGAAAAATCATAGCAATAGCCCGGTTTTCACTCACCCTGGGATATTTAATTGGATGTTTACCAGCTGTTTAAAGGGTAGTAAAGCTAAAACAGCCTGAAACAAAATCAACACCAAGGCCAGATTCTCTTTCTCTACATGACTCTTCTGGAGAACTCCACTGTAGGCAGAACTTTCTGCCCAGATCTGTGAGTCTGCCTAGAGCAGACTAGAAGCAAAGCATCATGGATAAGGAGAGAAACAGGGGACCAGTGGCTCAGCACTTGCCTTCTTCCCCAAATGAAAGACTATTCTGCTCATTTAAAAAAAAAGTGGAAGTAGGGGCAGCTCCATTATCACCTTGTTCTGTTGTGGATGAGAGAAAATGGGAAAAAGTCTGCAGCAGAGCTGAAGGAACAAGAACTGCAGAACTGTCAATCAAGGAGACATTCTAAATGGAATGGTGACAGGGAAGGACAGTTGAAGGAAGGATCAGTCAAACTGAAAACCTTGCTCTCTTGCCTTTGGGACAGAAAGGAGGAAGGACAGAAAGGTCCTGCTCTCTGATTTCTCCCTACAATGCTCAAGTGTTTGAATCTTCAAACCTGTTGACCAATTTCCCAAAATCTAGACTCTATTCCACTATCCTCCAACTTGGGAATTATTTTAGGGTTAGGGAAATCCCAAACCCTCTCTCCCTTCAACTCCCCTACTTTTCCCCTTCTCCTAAATAAACCCCTTGTTTAAAGTTATCAAAGAGAGAGTTATCTGTCTGTTGTATCAAGATACTCACTCAAAGCAGATTTCCAGTTATACAAACTGTAGAACTAATTGACAGGGGAAGGGAGGAGGGAGGGAGGAAGGAGAGGGAGGAGGAAGAGGGAGGAGGGAAGGAAGGGAGGAGATTGGCAGATCTGATCTTTAATTCATCATCTCCCTCTTATAAGTCCCTAATACAATACATGAAACCATTCTTGAACCTCTCAACTACTTTTGCCACCTTTCCCAAATTACTTTGTAATTAATTACATTGCATTTGTTCTTTTTATGTTTGTTGTATAGGTATGTGCAAATGTCATGTACATATATGTCCATACTTGAATGTGAGCTAATTAGGAATAGAGATAGTTTTAGTGACTGCATGCTGGTACATCATAGTCACTTATTAAATATTCATTGATTTTAATTATTTAAAATTATGACAAATGTCAACCCTAAGATTCATGGACTCATCTTACTGCTAATCAAGAGATCATAGGGGTCATATGATTTCAAGCTTGGAGTGACTTTAGGGACCATCTAGCTCAACCCCTCTCACATTATAGATGAACTTTATCTTATGAAGTCCAGAAAAGTCAAATGATATCAATGAAACCTAACATAATAGTAACTATCAATGACATAATGTTTTAAATTTTTCAAAATGCTTTATATACATTATCTCATTTGAAGCTCATAAAAGCCACAGGAAGTATGTATTATAGTCATGATTATTTTCATGGGAGGAGGGAGGTGGTGCCATAGTGCATAGAGCACTGGGTCTGGAGTCAGAAAGACCTGAATTAAACCCTACCCCCAGAGACTAGCTATGTGATGAGCCTTGGATTTCTCATCTGTAAAATGAGGGTGGTGGGTTTGGTCAAGCTCTAATTCTAGGACCTTATGAACAAGACTACTGCAATGATCATTTGGTCTAGTCTTCCCTTCTTTCCATCTCTAACTCTGTTTTAGGCAGGGCAGATCTTATGATCTGTCTTGCCTTGATATATCTTCACATGTAGAACCAACTCTTCTTGCCCCAGACAGTTCTCCATTGAATGGACAAGATTCAGCCTCCTGTCTGCCTCCCATATAGCACTCCCAGCATGGAGTCAGGATCCAGAATGGTAACTCGACTTATCCATGGTTACACTTCTAAAAACTAGTTAAGGGAGAACAAGCAGGAGAATTGGATTCTTTCTAGTCCCTGCTCTATTTCTAATTGTAAAAAACATCTAGACTCTCTTTGACAACTCTCACATCCTGACCCAACCTTATCCTGCCAGTCTCCAAAATATGTCCTTGCTACAATGCAGAATATTTCGTTAATCCCAAAACATGGGCTTAAATGTATCCCAAATTCTGAGATCAATTTAGTCAATCATCAGGAAGAACTTAAGAACCAATATTTCCTCCAACCCAGGTGATTCATCAGCCTTGTTTCTAGTTTTGAAATTCTGATATTTGGTTCTAGTAACAAGTCATAAAGTTTTCTAGCTCATGACACAATCCCAGTTTAGGGGTAGATCTATCTTGGGCTCTGTGTCTGAGCGCCTACCTTGTGATGCAAAGCAGTGGGTATGTTAGTGGAAGGTATGAAGTTAGGAGATGAGGGTTCAAAGCCTGATTCCAATTTTTATTATTTCTATGACCAAAGGGAAGGAATTTCACCCTTCTGAATGTCATTTATAAAATGGAGGTGATGATAATTTTGCTAACTGCCTCATAAATGGTTAAGAGGTTAAGATATTCCATAAGTCTGAAAGCACCAAACAATGTCATTACTATTACTCCATCTATCATCTCAGTTCTCCCCTAATTTCATCTGTCTTCATTCTACCAGTTCTCTCAGAGAGAAGTCCTACCCCTAAACATCAGCCCTCATTGTAGGGTCCTCTCTCAGCTAACTTTAGATTCCTAATAGCTTCCCATTAGGACTTCCAACTAATTGTCTGAAGGCATACCTCTCCCGAAACCATAGTGAGTACTGGACTAGACTAAGGTCTTCTGCTTACTTTGATAACCATTTGCCTACCAACAATTCCAAACATTTCTGTTTTCCAGGACACCAAACTGTCTGCTACTGAACATCCCTATTAGCAATTGTCTGTATGTTTCTGGAGTTTAACCTGTTACCTATTGCCATACACTACTGATATGTTACAGAATCAGAGTATGAAGGGAGGGATCTTTGAATTGACCTATCCGTTCTTTGATTAGGAACTTACTTTTCAACCTGATTCAATATTTCTATGAATTTGAATCCTTATCAATGGAAAGATGTATTCTGTTGCAGAATACTGAAATATGTACACAAAGAAAGATAGCTCATAATTATGTAACTCAACAACATGAGAAGGCACTTTCTGTACAACATGTAAGATCAGTATCACTGTGATCTTTGTTTATTTGGGCAAATCATTCCTCATCTTTGGGGCCCAGTTTCTTTAAAGGTTTCATTAGATTGGAGTTCATCTTTTTCAGAGTCATGGACTCCATTGTTAAAAGAGTGGAACCTATTGATCCCTGTTCAGTATATAGTTTGTAAATATATAAAATACAATACCTAGGATTACAAAGAAATCCAATTATATTGACATGCAAACATCAACGTATTGAAAAAACACTCATAGTTGCCAGGCTAAAGACCTCTGAACTAGATGATTTCTAAGTTCCCTTCCATATTAACGGAGCCATAAATCAGATGATCCCTATTTTATAGATAAAAACCTAAGGCTCAGAAATGTGAAGAGACATCCCCAGTCACCAGAACCAGAACTCATATCTAAACAGCTTCCTAGGCGTCTTCTATGATTCCTCTTTCTAACTAGATAGAATACAAGAAAGATCAGTTTAAGGGGAAAAAAAGTCCATGCAAAGTGCAATGAGACATTTGAGGAGGGAAAAATAAAATAAAGCGACCTCTTTACAAGACTTTAAAAAAGGAATGTCCTTTGTGGGATCCTGGCTCTCAATTTTTGGTCCTAATCCTCATTATAACTAGCATTTATATAGCATTTTAAAGTTTGAAAAGCACTTTACAACTATCTCATTTTATCTCTACATCAACAACCTTGGAGGTAGGTGTTATTATTATTAGTCATATTTTACAGGTAAGGAAATTGAGGCAAAAAGTAACTTGTCTAGGGTTTCTCAGCCAGTAAGTATCAGAGGCTAGACTTGAACTCAGGTCTTCCTGACTCCAGATCCAATACCCTATCCACACTTTGAGAATTAAGCTTTGTAGTAGCAGCATATAGGCAATATGGGGCAGCTGGGTGGTATAGTGCTGGGTCTGGAGTCAGGAAGATGCATCTTCCTAAATTCAAATCTGGCTTCCAGCACTTACTGGCTGTGTGATCCTGGGCAAGTCACTTAACCCCCATTGCCTAGCCCTTACTGCTCTTCGGTTTTGGAACCAATACACAGTATTGATTATAAAATGAAAGAGAAGTATTTTTAAAAGAAAAAAATAAAATTTTCCTTTCTCATGTTCCTATTATAAGGTTATTATTAGCATAATTTAAAAATTGAGTCAACAATGACCTACCAAGTATCAGAGTGAGTACATCAAAGAAAAATGGATATTGGTCCCAGGGTGCTGATATTTACCAAAATAATTTAAAGACCCCAAAACTCTGACTCGGATAACCGAGGAAAAAGTAAAGTTTTGGCCTTTAAAGTATTTATAAACATACACAAGCTTTCTCTTCCTCATAATTAAACGGTTAGGCTATACAGGGAACCAGCAAAAGGGGAAAGCTTTTTCAGATGAGTATTTAAAATAGGCTTTTTTTTGTACTTAAAAAACCTTCCACCAACTCCTTCCAAGAGTAAGAGTCCATTTAGGGTTTTAAGATGGGCCCTTAAAAAAAAAAAAAGACTGGCAACTGCCCCCACCCCCTTTTACAGAGCTGCAGCAGCCTGGTGGGTATTTACAACTTCTTCCTTTATTAAGGTGTTGCCTAAGGCAATGCTTTCCATTGATCCCAGGGCTTCCGAGGCCCTAAAAAGATATCCTTTTGGACTGTTTACTTGGATTCTCAAACTTGGTTTGTCCTCTATCTTCTGAGGCTCTGGTCTTCTGCTTGCCTTAAGCCTATAGATAAAAGACTATCTCAGAGTTTCTAATTTTGTTCTGGGGAGGAGCAATACCTGCTGGGAGAGCAAAACCAGCCTGGGTTAGGAGGTAACAGTCCCCCGTTCAAGACTGGCCTCCCAAACCTACCGTGGGACTTCAGTCTCTCAGTGCTCTAATTGGCAATGCTTTAAAGAGTATAAAAGTGTACAAGAATGGCTAACCTGCATTGGTAAAGAGAATTCCCTTCCTGGGGAGCTCAACGAAGAAGCCATGAAATCCTTGGAGGTGGAGGAATAAAAACACCCGAAACAAAACAAAATCTGCCTCGCCTCCTTCCCTGGGAGATTCTAGGGATCAAAGGGCATGAAAATAAGTAAAATCTGTAAACGCTAAGACATTAAACCAATGGAAGGCCTTGCTACTAAATTGGCCTCACCTGGAGCGCAAGGACTTGGTGCAATTCACTTCCTTTGCACTCCATACATTCCAGGCTTCCAATTAAAATGTGATCAACTTGTTTATACAACGGAGGAATTGAAGAGTTTGTTTTCCTTTTCCAACTTTGCAGATACAATCTTCCCCAGAAGTAGAATATGCATTTCGGTCTGTAAAATGCCAAGGTTTCTGCATCTAAAAAACAATTTACCATAAGAAAGCCTTCCACGCGGACCACTACCGTGGAGAAAGCAGCCCCCTCTCCACCCGCTGCCCCAAATCAAAATTTCTCTGGAGGAGTCCATTATCCTAGCAGAGGAGTTCCCCCTCCTTCTAGAGTTCCCTAACTTAGGTTTTGTTTTGTCAACTTCAAAGGATCCTCCCCTACCACTCCCCTCCCCAATCAATCCATGGAGGAGCCACCACGTGACAGCCAGGGTCCCATGGGGCCGTGTGCTCAAGGGCTCCTGGCCTTCTTACCCTTCTGTCCTCGGCAGCTCTTTGGCCCCATTTGTCCTTTATCTCCTCCTAAGGAGGAACCGCCTTCTTATCCCCAAAGTCCCGTGTGCCTTTAGGGACATTTCTACATTAACTGCTTTGTAGAGTGTTAAAAAGCCACCGCTGCCAAGCCCTGCCATGCCTCCCTCCACTTGTATTCATTCATTCCAAGTTGGCTTAAAGGGAAGAGCACTGCTCATGACCTCACCTTTGCAGGACTCCGAACAGGCTTGGGCATTGTCCCCCAGAAGAAACCCAGGCAAACTCTTATCAGGCTAGTTCCTCAGCTCGGCTCTCCCAAACCAAAACACCTGACCGGGAGGATGGATTGCCCTTCTTCTATGGTCCCTTGGACTGGAGATGGACCCACCCCCATGCCTTCGGGCAAGCCTCCTCCCAACCCCTAGCTCCAGAGCCCTGCCCCCCCCATCCCCTCCCCACTCGGTGGTAAAGAGTATAAAATCCCAGGCTTGATGGCCTCTGAAGGACAGCTTTCCCGGCATGCTGTCCTCCCGAGGAGCAGCTTTCCACCTATGCTGTTTCACCTATGCTGTCCTCCTGGCCAGATTCAACATTACCTTCCAAATGAATACATTTCTCTCTTTATTTTTAAGCTAAGTTTCAGTCTCGCATTCTTGCACAAGGTACCCTCCCCAGACTCCAGGGGTTCACCTCTAGCACCCCACAATAGTATCAGTTTTAAAATTAAGTGATTGCCCTGCATAGCCCTCAAGGTCCCTTTCAAATCTAAAATCCTAGAATTCTAGGACCCTGATCCCAACACAGTAGTTATGTAGCATCTCTAGGTCCCAACTTCCTCATCAGTGAAATGGGAATATCAGTGCCTGACCTGCGACCTGCTCATTTAATACAGTTTCTCTCCCCCCCCCCAATTAAATGAGAATATATTTGTAAACTATAAAATCCCATACAGCTAAAACAGTCAGAATCTCCTTACTAGTTCATAATCAATGGCGTTCTGATAGACGCAGTAAAGGCTTAAGATTCGAACCCACTATTGTTTTTTATTATATTTTTCAATTTTAAAATTGTATTAATTTCATTTATAATTTTATTTTTATTTATATTTTTATATATAGGGTAAAGAAAATCATTGCCTTTTATAACTATTGCTTTATGACTCAATGAAAAAAATTACTGAATAGGGTGGTAATGTGGTCAAACTAGGGTTTTAAGAAGATAAAATTTCTATTAGATATATATATTTTTTAGTAATACAAAAGGTAAACACTTTTCCTAAAGCATTAAGGGGCTAAGGGGGTTGGCCAGGGTCTAGGAAGTGTCTGAGGACAAATTTGAACTCAGGACCTCCTGTCTCAGATATTTTGTCCACATTTGCAGCTCTCACACTGTGATAATAGATACATGACATCTTCTGTTAAGATTGTGTAATGCCTTAATTAGATTCTGAGCTCCTGGAGCACAGGGACTGTCTTTTGCTTCTTCCTTTTGTATTCCAGCAGTCAGCACATAATGGCAGACACATAGTAGGCATTTAATAAATGTTTATCGTTTGATTCTGTTAAGAAAGGTAGGATGAGGGTTATATCTGGGAGGACTCAGGTAAAGTGTCTCACTCTTCGTTTATAACACCTCTGTAAAGTATTTAAGTCAATAATTATGGCTCTTATCCACCCCTACCACTTCCTAGTTTTGCAAAGAAGCTTAATCCCTTGATTAAAACCTGTCCTGTCACTCGACATTATCAGGGCAAAAACCTTTCTGTTTTTTGTTTGATCCAGTTTGCTCTTTCCTTGTGTTGGTTGTCTTGTGACTCTACAGACCGCAGAAAAATTTATATCCTTCCTCTTTGGGTGAATGGAGGGTGGAGAGAGGAAGAGTCTTTCTTCTCAAGTCTCTACAGCAAAGGTTCACATTGATGCCAAATTGTTCATTTTGCTCTTTGTTCTGTTTTGAATCCTTAAGTCACCTTTACCTATTATTTCCAATTGCTGATTAAGGGAATCTATGATTTCTGGTATGCTTTTGCTTTCCAGATTCTTTTCTGTATATTTCTGTTTTTGTTGCCCTTAACTGGGTGATGTGGCATTCGAGTTTTCTACCCGGTGTACAGGATATGTTTTTTAGGAGGCAGCTAGGTAGCTCAGCACACTGACAGCCAGGGCTAGAGACAAGAGGTCCTGGAGTGACCCTGGGCAAGTCATAGCCCTTGCCACTCTTCTGCCTTACGAGCAATACACATTATTGATTCTAAGATGAAAGGTAAGGGTTAAAAAAAAATATATATATATATATATATATACACACACCCTTAACACCCTTTTCAAGTTGCCTCTACCATGGTGGTATTTGACAACTGCTCTTAAGAGATAGCCTAACTATGCTCAAAAGGTTATAAGATTGTGCATTCCTTTTGAACCAGTAATACCCCTACTGGGTTTGTATCTCAAAGAGATAATGATTTTTAAAAAGGGGGAAAGACTTACTTGAACAAAAATATTTATAGCTGCTCTTTTTATGGTAGCAAAGAATTGGAACTGAGAGGATGTCCATCAACTGGGGAATGGCTGATTGAATTGTAGTGCATGTTGATGATGGAATACTATTGTGCTATAAGAAACGGTAAGCAAGATGATTTCAGGAAAAGTTGAAAAGATCTGTAGAAACTGATGCGGAGTGAAATAAGCAGAACTGGGAGAACGGCGTACACAACAGTAATATTGAATGATGATTGTCTGTGAAAACTTGGCTGCTCTCAGCGATGCAATGATCTGGGACAATCCTGAAAGACACCATGCGGAATGTTCTCCACCTCCAGAGAAAAACCTGTTGGAGTCCTCTTTCACATCAGTGTATTTTATTTATGGTTTTATTTGGGGGTTTTGGTTTTGTATGAGTGTGCTCTTACCACAATGACCAATATGGAAGTGTGTTCTACATGACAATAAAAATAAAATTTCCAAAAGAGAGAGATTCCTTGATTGGCTCTATCTTTCCTCCTGTAGTTCTTACCACAGAAATGGTTACAAGCTTGTCTGGGCAGGTCCTAAAACATTTTTAAACAAATACTGTGAGAGAATGCATATTTATGATAGTTATAGCCATCTACCCAGGACACATGCTGAAACCAGCTTCTACTTGCTGGCAAGAGCCAGTCGTTAAAATTTCAATATGAGCATATATAGCTCAGAAATCAGAAAATATAACAAATCAAGGCTCCAGTTATTTTGTTGCTTACTTAGATTAGTCTAGATGGAAGGCTGAATTCCAGGGATCATCCTGTCAACTTGTTGCTACTTTGACCTTTGTTTACTTTTTTAATAACCCTTACTTTCTGTCTTAAAATCAATACTAAGTGTTGGTTTCAAAGCAAAAGAGAAATAAGGATTAGTTGATTGGGGTTAAGGGAAATAAATGCCCAGGGTTACACAACTAGTAAGTATCTGAGGACAGAATTTGATCTCAGGACCTCATGTCTCCAAGCCTGGCTCTCTATACACTGAGTCACCTAGCTGGCTGTACTTTGATGTATTTTGATAAACTCATTTTAATTCTCAAAAATGTGATAAAAATATCAATAATGGGGGGCAGCTGGGTAACTCAGTGGATTGAGAGCTAGCCTTAGAGACGGGAGGTCCTAGGTTCAAATCTGCCTTCAGACACTTCCCAGCTGTGTGACCCTGGGCAAGTCACTTGACCCCCATTGCCTAGCCCTTACCACTCTTCTGCCTTGGAGCCAATACACAGTATTGACTCCAAGATGGAAGGTAAGGGTTTTTAAAAAAAATATCAATAATGCAGAGTAAATTTATTTATTTTCAATGTAATTTTAAGTTTTTAAAAAATATTTTAAAAATATTTTTCCACGGTTATGTTATGGGCAGGAAGGATACCTTTTGGGGTTCAGGAAGGATACCTTTTGCAAGCATGCAAGACTCCAAACTTAGCTTAAAAACAAAAAGAGATTCATTAGTTTAGAATGTAATGTTGAGAGTGGCCAGGAGAATAGCAAGGTAGAACAGCAAGATGGGAAGCAGTTCTTTGGGAGGACAGCATGAAAGTAAAGGCTGTTCCCCCAGATGACATCAGTTCTGGAGATTATATACTTTTTTACAACAGAGTTAGTGACTCAGGCATGAGGTGGGGTGATCATACTGGGGTCTGCCTGGGGACATAAAGATTCCTTAGTTTTAGGGAACAAACAGATGTCTGATAGGATCGAGGTGTGGCTTGAAGGTGCATCTTTCTGTCCATCTAGAGGACAATCAAAGGAAGATAGTCATCTCAGGACCCTGGAGGGGTCATTGGGTGTTTTTAGGCTCAGAGTCAGGAGAACGCAAAACAAGGGAGTTTTCCTGATAATAGTTTGCCTGGGTTTCTGGGGTACAGTGCCCATGTCAGTTACATGATTCATGTTCTCTCCCTCCTTTCTTTCCTCCCCCTCCTAGAGCTAAAAAGCAATTCCACTGGTTTATACATGTATTATCACTCAAAACCTTTTCCCATGTTATTCATTTTTGTGATAATCTTTTAAATCAAACCCCCAAATCATATACCTATATAAACAAGTAATAAATCATGATTTTTCTTTGTTTCTATTCTCACAGTTCTTTAAATGTAGATATAGCATTCTTTCTCAAAAAAAGTCCTTTAGGATTGTCCTGGATCATTGCATTGCTTTTTGTAGCAGAGTCAATCACATTTGATAGTCCCAATGTTTCAGTTACTATGTAAATTGTTCTCCTGGTTCTGCTCATTTCACTCTGCATCAGTTCATGGAGGTCCTTCCAATTCTTATAGAAATCCATCAATTCATCATTCCTTACAGCGCAATAGTATTCCATCACTATCATACACCACAATTTGTTTAGCCATTCCCCAATCATGGAACAACCCCTCATTTTCCAATTGTTTGCCAACACAAAAATAATGCAGAGCAAATTTAAAAGTATGTTCTGCTATTTCTGAAAAGCTGATTATTAAACATTTGCTAGCTTTTTTAAATTCTTATTTTGCTAAAACTTGTATGCTAGTTGGATTCAAGCTATTAAAAAAAAGTTGTTATTTTTTTATTCCAGTCTAAATATGCCTGGTGCCTTTTCAAAATCAATTCAGATTTCATTATTAGCATAATTTCTAGAATTTGTATTAAGAGAAGGTTTTTTTTTAATCCTTATTTTGTCTTGGAGGAAGCCATGGAAACTGGAAATAGAGTTGAAAAGGGACAACATTCCAGGGATAGGTAACAGTCAAGGAACAGGGCACAATATCTCACTGAACCACTGAGTAAGCAGTTAGGGTACTGATATTTCAGATTTGTTCTGATATATCAGTTCTGTTCTAATTATCTTGTTTTCTCTCTTTTGAAAATCTAGAATAATGGCAATTACTGGTTCTAGTTTGGGATTTGACTGTGTTTTCTGGTCACTGGCCAATGAAACCACCTTTATTTCTATTCTCTCCATTTTCTGCTAGGCCACATCTTATCATGAGAGGGGAGGAGGGGGAGAGAAAGAGACAGAGAGACAGAGAGAAAGAGAGACAGAGAGAAAGAGAGACAGAGAGAAAGAGAGACAGAGAGAGAGACAGAGAGACAGAGAGAAAGAGAGACAGAGAGAAAGAGAGACAGAGAGAGAGACAGAGAGACAGAGAGAAAGAGAGACAGAGAGAAAGAGAGAGAGAGAGAGGGACTGCTATGGTGATGGAAAACCAATCTTTACTTCCAGAGTATAACTAGATCCCTTCAAGGAACATGGAGTTTTTTTTTTATGTCCTTGCAAACTTAGCTGAGTTAGCCTTGAATCAACCTTTCTTCTGCAGTGCCCTGAGGTCACCTCTGCCAGAGGAATGTGGTCTAATAATCTCAGTCATTACCAAAGAAAGTTTGGTGACTCCCTAAAAAGCCTGTGTTAGAGCAACTGGGTGGCTCAGTGGATAAAGAGCCAGGTCTGGAGATGGGAGATTCTGGGTTCAAATGTGTCCTCCAGCACTTAGTAGTTCTATGACCCTGGGCAAGTCACTTTACCCCAATTGCCTAGTTCTTACTGCTCTTCTGCCTTGGAACCAATTCTTAATAGTGATTCTAAGACGTAAGGTAAAGGTTTAAAAGAAAAAAAAAAGCCTGTGTCAAAGGGGCTCCATTCTCTAAAGAAAAGTGAAAGGGGTCTCTTCTTCATTGGTAGGGAGGGTGGGGACATTCCGAGGTCAGCCACTGTATTTTTTCTGCTGCCTCAAGTTTATTGCTCGTGTCACCTCCAGCCCCGACCTTTGCAGGAACGGAAATCTCCCTGAGTGAGACCTGAGATGGACCCATCAGGGACAAGAGCTCGGAGCTTCCTGTCCTTGAAAGCAAGGGCTTGTTTCTTGGCATTGGAGAGGGAGCTGCGGTTCATAAGTCAGCAGCAAGTTCCAAATTTCTATGTGCTGAGAGCCAAACAGGCACATTCTCAAACTACAGTGTGTCCACATCAAGGGTTCTGGATGTACCTGTTTTTAATTCTGAGACTTTTTGCTTCTTGCCAGGGAAACTCGGGGTCATCTTCCAATTATCTGTAGCCCAGAATTAAATTATTTGTTTGCTACTGAAAGGATGTTTGCTGCAATTTCCCCCTTTCCTCTAATTAAATATTGGCAGCTAATGAAGGGAAAGTGGTCTTGGTATTTGCTTCAATTTTTTGGCTGTGAGGGAGAGAGTAGTAATAACATATTTGTAAGCATTAAAGACCTCTTACCTGGTTCTGACCATGACAGGCATCTTTTCAGAGACACTGCTTTGATTAGAAACCATTTTAAAGGGGCAGCTGGGTGGCTCACAGGATAGAGGACCAGACCTGGAGGTAGGAGGTCCTGGGTTCAAATTTGACCTCAGATACTTTCTAGTTGTGTGATTCTGGGCAAGTCACTTAACCCCAATTGACTAGCCCTTACCACTCTTCTGCCTTGGAACTCATACTTAGAATTGATTCTAAAACAAGATTCTAAACAGAAGAATGGGGGTGGGGAGAGAGAAAGTGTTTAAGTTTTTTAGAGGACCCCTGTACTCTCCTCCATCATGAGGGAAAATATGTTTGGGGTGCCCTTGTAGTTCTGATTCTTATTCCTGTTCCTATAACAACAACAACAATAACTAGCATTTATATGGTGCTTTAAGATTTACACTATATATATATATATATATACATAAAATTGGATCTTCATAAAAAAACCTATGAAGTAGGTGTCAAAATGATACCCACTTTTTTGTTATTGTTCAGTCTTTTTCAGTTGTGCCCAACTCTTCCTGACCACATGTAGGAGTTTTCTTGTCAAAGATACCTCAGTGGTGTCCCATTTCCTTCTCCAACTCATTTTACAGATGAGGAACTGAGGCAAATAAGAATGAATGACTTGCTCAGGATCAAAAAGTTAGCAAGTGTTTGAGGCTGGATTTGAACTCAGGAAGATGAGTCTTCTTGACTCCAGGCTTTGCACTCTATCCACAGAGCCACTTAGCTACCCTATTACCATTTTACAGATGAGGAAACTGAGACTGAGCAGGTTAAATGACTTGCTTAGCGTCAGACAGCTAGTAAGTGTTTGGCACAGGGTTTTAAATTCAGGTCTTGAATGCCAATGCTCCACTGTTCCAAATAACTGTCCAACTTGTGATATCATCTTAGAATGGTCCTATTCCTCAGTGACATAATAGTTAAAAAGGCACATCATTTAATTCCCTCTTCCAGAACTTTCTACTTTCCACTATCATTCCTGAGAATCTCCTACATAATTAAACTGCTTGGAATTACAGATATGGGCCATGATTACAATAACCTAAAAGAAAACAACACCAATAGACATCAGAATTGAGAGCAACACTATGGACATTGTAAAAAAATAATAATTTTCCTTGTTCAGTTGTCTCAGTTGTGTCTGACTTTTCATGACTCCATTTGGGGTTTTCTTGGCAGAGATATTGAAGTGTTTTGCCATTTCCTTCTCCAGCTCACTGTATAGATGAGGAAACTGAGGCAAACGGGTGAAATGTCTTGTCATAGGTCACAGTTAGTAAGTATCTGAGGCAATACTTGAACTCACATATTCCTGGGTCTAGGTCTTGGGCTCTATCCACTGAGCCCCTAGCTCCTCTTAATAAAGAAGCAGCACTTTGTCAAGTGGCTAGAGGGTTGGAGTTAAGAACCAGATTCAAATCCTGCCTCTGACTTTGCAAGTCATTTAACATCCCTGAGTCTCAGTTTCTCTACTGATAAAATGGGAACAACAGGACTTAAATTATCCCAGGATTTAATAACAAGGATCTAGATTTAGAGCTAAAAGGCATGTCAGAAATCATCTCATCCAATCTCCATATTTTACAGATGAAGGAAAGTTAGGCTTAAAGATGTTCATTAAGTCACTTCCTAAAAGATATACAAGTAGTTAATGATTGAGTCAGGGTTTGAACCCAGGTCCTCTGACTTCACATCTATCTTTCTTTAACACATTGAGATAACACAGTTTGAAAACATTTTAGAGAACAATCTGAAATTATACTCAAAAAGTTATAAAACTATCCCTTTTGACACAGTAATACCTTTTTTAAGTTTATTTCCCAAGATGATCAAGAAACTATTTTATATGATCTAAAATATTTATAACAGCTTTTTTTTTTTTTGTAGTGGTAAAGAACTGGAAACTGAAGTGATGTCCCTCAACTGGAGAATGGCTGAACTTATTTATGCTTGTAATGGAATACTTTTGTGCCATAAGAAATGATAAACAAGATGATAATGAAAAACCTGGAAAAGATTAGATGAAGTAGATGAAGAAGACTTATATGATGCAAAGTGAAGTAAGCAGAACCAGGAGAACACTACACAGTAAGAGCAAGTATCATCCACTGTGAGGGACTTCGCTATTATCAACAAGGCAAGGATGAAGGACAACGCCAAAGGACTGATGATGAAAAAGGAGATCCAATGCCACAGATGGAGTCTGAATGCAGATTGAAACATATGAGTCTGTTTTGTTTTTTATTTCCTCCGTGAATTTCTCTCTTGTTTCACAACATGACAAAACATGGAAATATGTATATGATAACATATATACAACCTATACACTATTATTATTATTATTATTATTATCTGCCTTCTTGGGGAGGTGAAAAAGGAGGAGGGAAGGGGAAAATTAAAAAAAAAAGAAGAAATGCACATAAATGTGTTCTACTCTTCGTAGAGAATGGAATGGAAGGAGACATGTATGCTGCTGCCAGGCATGAGCAGTGAGTCAGGCTGTTTTGCTTTAACTATTTCTCTGTTACAAGAAGGGGATCCACTGGGAGGTGGTGTTGGGAAATGACAGCATAATAAAAGAAATTTTAAAAAAACTTTAAAGAATAATTGGGCTGTCCATTCTGGAAAGTGATTTGGAATGATGCTCCAAGAGTTACTAAACTGTTCTAGCTCTTTGACCCAGTAATACTATTACTGAGCCTATACTCCAAAGAGATGAAAGAAAGAAGTAAAGTTTAATAATAACATTAACTAAATCTACATAACACATAGATTCAAGCATATAGCATGTCTATATACATGCATATGTTTACACACATGTCATACATATACAAACATGTAGTGTATATAGCATAGTATGATTAGTTATTAATAATAACTAACATTTATATGATACATATTCAACTATAAAACATACACATATAATATGTATATAATATAAATTAGTTTGATGGTAACTAATATTTGTTATAATATACTTATACATAAACTATATATTATATAATGATTATAAATGCATACTTAATTATATAGCATAATGTACATAGATGATAACATATGATGTGATATACTTATACCACCAACCTGGGGCTAGTTGATTTCTAAGATCCCTTCCTGCTATAAATCATACGATCTCCTTTTTACAGAGGAGGAAACTGGGGTTCAGAAAGATGACATAACTTATCTGGGTTCTCAAAGCCTCTAGGGTGTCAGAGCCAGCATTGAAATCCGTGTATCTAAACAGTCAGCTCCTAAGCTTCCTCTTTGATGCCTCTTTCTAACTTTATATAATACAAGGAGATTATTTTAAATACCAAAAGGAGACCAGGCAAAATGCCATGAGATATTTGAGAAGGGAGGAAATAAAGTAAAGTGCCCCTTTTACAAGGCTTTGAAAAAAAGACTTTTGTAGAATTGCGAGTCTCAATGATAAAAATAATAAAAATCATCATCTCCAGCATTTATGTAGCACTTTAAGATTTACAAAACTCTTCACTAGTATGATCTCATTTAATCTTCATAACAACCCTGAGAGGGAAATGCTAGGATTATCCTCATTTTATAGATGAAGGAACTTTGACAGAGGTTAACTGACTTCCTTAGAGTCATCCAGCTAATAATAAGTATCTAAGTATGAATTTGAACTTGGGTCCTGTGCTCTATCCATTCTACCCTCTTTTAAAAATAGAAATTCTTGCAAAAACAAAGAAGATTTTACATAGAGTAGAATATGGAATTGTGATGGCTCTGGATGAGGACCTCTGACATTGACCTTTATCTTATCAGGGTATCGTAACAGCCGGATAAATACAATTTCATTTTTCATTTAGATCCCAATTATCAGGAGATGAAATAAATAAATACAGAACCACACAGACATAGGTGAATAAAAGAATATAGACTTTCTGCTTGAAAAATCCAGGCAATTAATTGCCTCAGTTTTCCATGTTGCTTTGCCAATGGGTCCTTTCTTTCCTTAAGTTATGGTTTTGAAACCCACAGTACTTTAAGAGCTATGGTAACAGTTGTGGAGGTAGAAGCATTCCCAGAATTTCCTGGATCAGACCACGGACTCCTCATCCAACATTCCTGTTAATAACTAATACCTAATGCCTCCCAAGAGCTGAGAAAGTAAACAAAACAAAACTCTGCCATTACTAGCTGGGTTTTTTTTTATATATTGCAAAAATAATTCCTTTGGGAACTCAGCAGTAAAATAGTTTATCCTATGAAGCATGAGATCTGATTACTGTTATCACTGTTCTAAGGTTTACTGTTACCAGTGCAAATATTATGAAATTCCCCAACCTTTTTATAAAATCCCATTATAGCTTAATTGAACAATCATAAGAATATCCTCCAAAGCTACTTCTTAGTACTTGGCCATCTGTACATTCCCTTCCCTCTTAGAAGGTTGGACCTTTTGGACAAAAGGCAGAGAATTGCAGAATCCTAGAGCCAGAAGGGGCCTTAAAGATGATCTAGTCCACCTTCTTCCTCCTCTCTCCCCACCAATACACCCATGGGAGGAAACACAGTCCCAGAGAAGATGAGGAATTCATCCAAGGTGAGCTAGGTAGGGGCCAAGCTGGGTCCTAGAAACCACATCTTCTGATCATCGGTCCAGCATTTTTTCCACCATGGCACTGAGTCAGAAAAAAAGAAAGGAGAAATAGGGTGCATGAAAACTGCAGGCTTCCTATTTATCTTGCCCTATCTCTGTCCTTGGGATTATATTCAGTGGTATTCTGGAAAACTTTTACTGAGGGCAGCTAGGCAGCTCAGTGGCTAAAGAACCAGACCTGGTGAGAGGATTCAAATCTAGACTCAGACACTTCTTAGCTGTGTTACCCTGGGCATGTCACTTAATCCCAGCAGCTTGGCCCTTATTGCTCTTCTGCCTCAGAACTGATAAGAAGTATTGGTACTAAAACACAAGAGAAGAGTTTTTATTTGTTCATTTTTAATTGGGGGCAGCTAAAGTGGCTCCATTGATTGAGAGTCAGACCTGGAGATGGGAAATCCTGGATTGAAATCTGGTCTCAGTTCCTCTCTAGCTGTGTGACCCTGGGCAAGTCCCTTAATCCCCATTGCCTAGCCCTTACCACTCTTCTGCCTTGGAACCAATACTAAGATGGAGGGTATATATATATATTTTTTTTTAATTATTATTTTTTTACCTTCTGTCTTGGAATCAATGGCAGAAGAGTGGTAAGGGCTAGGCAATGAGGGTTAAGTGACTTGCCCAGGGTCACACAGCTGGGAAGTGTCTGAGGCCAGATTTGAATCTAGGACCTCCCAACTCTAGGCCTGGTTCTTAATCCACTGAGCTACCCAGCTGCCCCCTAACATTTTTCTAAAAAATAAAACAAATACTTTAACAATTGGCTCTCTTCACCATTAAGCAAGAGACATTTTAAGGTTTAATTTGCTTTACTAACATTCTTAATCACTTTCTTAAGACTAGACACTCAATAAAACAATAAAAGATACCCTGCCATGTACCATCTGCCAATTTCCAAATTGTAAATTGACTCATTTTGAAAAATTTAACAATCTGCTCTCAGGAACTGGTTAGAATTGGCTCTATCACAATTCTGGATATTTCAAAAGATATTATAGAACAAGGGGAATGGAAAATTGAGAGAACATTGAATTGTTTAAAAGACAACAGTTGAACAAGGAGAACAGCAAGACCGATAGCAAATGAAAGTGTATATACATCAAATTTCATGACAAGGGACTGTCTAAATTAATTTTCCAAACTTCAATTTATTGTATTAAATTTTATTCCAATTTCTGCCATTCAATCATTTTTCAATCTTGTCTGACTCTTCCTGACCCCATTTGGGTTTTTCTTGTCAATGATACTGGACATTTGCTTTGCCATTACCTTCTTTGTCTCATTTTACAGATGAAGAAACTGAGGCCAATATGATAAAGTGATTGCCCAGAATCACACAGCTAATAAGTGTCTGAGGTCAGCTCTAAACTCAGGAAAACGAGTCTTTCTGACTCCAGATCCAGCACTCTATCCTTTTTGTCACCTAGCTGCTTATTCTAATAATCACTAACTAACACTTATATAGAACTTTAAGATTTACAAAGCTCGTTGCTTATGCTATTTCATTCAATCATGACAAGAATTCTGTGCAGTAGGGGCCATTATCATTCCATCCTAAAGATGGGGAAATTGAGGCAATTGAAGTGACTTGCCCAGTGTCACATAGCTAGGAAGTGCCTTGGAGAGCTTAAGAAATCAGAGCTGCCCGATTCCAGGACTGGTACTCTAGGAACTATGGTACCTATTGAATTGTAAGGGCAAAGTTTTTGAAGAGCTTTTTATATAGAGATTTATACTTTAATGATGTGTTTTGTTATATAATATATATCTTATTTTGAAGGTTAAGAGCAGTAGCAGCTAAGAAGAGCATACAGTGTTAGGGATAAATGGGAGTAGAAATGGAGCAATGAATATATATAGTGGAAGGTCTGATGGTATAACCCTGATTTGGGGCTTTGGGGAAAAGTCAGGATCTTAACAATTATTCCCCAGGCTCCAGGTAACGACCTGCTTGGAGTTAAGAGTTGATGGACTAATAAAATCCCTGTAACTGGCTGATGAGTAGCATAGACAGGATGCAATATTCATCACTGGAGCCAGTAAACACAATGGTGAAATCACAACTCTACCAATGAAAACCCACCTGAAGCCAATCTCATTTTTTTTTCCCTACCCTGCTACCCGCTGGATTTCAACTCTGCCCCCTCTCCTCTGGACCATGCATCAGAGAAGAGGCGCAAAGCCACACTACTCTGCATCAGATAATCTTTTCACTCTGACTGTTTTCCACTCAACTGCCAGGAATATCCACCCACTCCTGCTCCTTTTCAGCTCTTGGTCTGAGAAATGTAATCAAATCAATATTACAGTTGCCTCTGGCCAGTAATGTCAATTCAATGACCTATTATTCAATTTAGAGTCACCTCCCCTTTAGAACATAAGTTTCTGGAAGGTAGAGACTTTATATTCATATTCCCAGCTCAGGGTAGTGTTTGTCACATAATAAATGTTTAATAAATGTTTTCTTTTTTTCATTCAATGAAGGATGAATGAAGAAAGGTCTTAGAAATAGAAGGGATGTTCATGATCACCTAATATAACTTCCTTATTTTATTGATGAGACTACTGTGGCTCAGAGAAATTAAATGACTTGCCAAGGCATTCCTGAAAAACATCATAACTAGTATTCACATCCAGTTTCAATTCCAACCTTTAAATCTCACCTTCTTTCCAATGTGACACCCACTGACTCTTATGCTTTATCTCTACAACTTTCCATGTTGTTTTATCTGATGGGAAATCACTTAATTCTAACGAGCTCCATTAAATAAAGTTATTAAGAGTCTATTAGCAGGGCAGCGAGGTGGCTCAGTGGATAGAGAGCCAGACCTGGAGATAAGAGATCCTGGATTGAAATCTGACCTCAGATACTTCCTAGCTGTGTGACCCTGGGCAAGTCACTTAACCCCTATTGCCTAGCCCTTACCCCTCTTCTGACCTGGAGCCAGTACACAGTATTGATTTTAAGAAGGAAGAAAGTAAAGGCTAAAAAACCAAAAGGGAACTTGGACTCCATAAACTTTAAGCAATATATCTTTATAGGATAAGTGAGGGAAGAGAGTACCCAGAATGTGCAGTGGTAGTGCTTCCTTATTCTAACAAAGGAACTGATAAAGTTTAGTATCAAAGAATCACAGATTTGGAGTACAAAGGAATCTGAAAGATCATGTATGGGAAGCTGGAGTTGGGAGGGGTGGTGGTGGCAGGAGCAGTGGATAGACTACTGGATCTAGAGTCAGGACAGTTCATCTTCCTGAATTCAAATCTGACCTCAGATGATTATTAGCTGTATGACCCTGGACAAGTCACTTAATCTTGTTTGTTTCATTTTCCTCATCTATAAAACAAGCTGGAGAAGGAAATGACAAACTACTCCAGTATCCTTGCTGAGAAAACCCCAAATGGCATATGAAGAGTTGGACATGACTAAAAGGAATAAACAACAAAAGTCTGAACTCCTCTTATAACAGCTGATAAAACTGAGACAGACCCAGGTTCTCTGACTCCAGATGCAGCATTCATCCCACGGCACTAATTTTCACCCTATCTTAGAGAAGAAAAAAATAGGGATGGGAGGATAAATGGGGAATGATAATGTCTTCAAGTATTTGAAAGGCTGTCATGAGGAAGAACCATTAGCTTTACACTGCTTGACCCCAGACAAGAGAATCATCTATGTTCAAGACAGTCTTTAAACAAAGGCAGGAGGATCACTTGAATATGTCAGAGAGGGGATTCCTGTTTGTTAGGTTATACATTGAACTAGGTGATCATAGGGTCATGGATTTAGAGTTAGAAGAGATCTTAGAAGTCATAGAATTTATATCTCAAATTTTTCAGATGAAGAAACAAGCACAGAGAATTTAAGTGACCTGCATAGGGTTCATTATTCAGTTGTTTCAGTCCTGTTCAACTCTTCATCACACCATTTGGGGTTTTCTTGGCAAAAATATTGGAGTGGTTTGCCTTTCCTTCTCCAACTCATTTGACAGATGAGGAAACTGAGGAAAATAGGGTTAAGTGACTCATCCAGGGTCACACAACTAGTAAGTGTCCAAGCTCAGATTTGAACTTAAGAAGATGAATCTTCCTGACTTTGGGCCTGGCACTTTATCTACTATTTCACTTAGCTGCCCCTTGCTTAGGATAGATGATAAAATAGTATTAAAAGCTCTTAAACTAGGCCACTGGGCAAGGAAGAAATGCTTTCTTTTAGAGAAAATACCTACTTAATGGACATCAATACAAATAAACACTCTAAGGATGTTCAAATAATACAGCATAAATATAATGCTTTTTCCTTAAACTAAACTTATTGGCAGCCTCCTTTACAATCTTAAAAACTTACTGAGAATCCCCATTTCCATGAGCTTTTGCTTATCAGACATATTTATTGATATTTTACCATATTAGAAATTAAAATGCTTTATTATGAAAATACTTTTGACCTCATGAATCCCAAAAATGTGCTTTGTAATCTCCCCCTTTTCTAATTGATGCTGTAAAAAATAGTCAGAGGTTCTTTGATATTTATGTGTATGTGTATATATATATATATATATATATATATATATAAAATATACATATAGATTCATACTACTCCTCCACTCTCTGCAATATAAAGGAAATAGTTATGATAATAATAGCATTTACAGTACTTTAAGGTTTACAAAATGCTAAACATAAGTTATTTCATTTAAGAGCACTTGAGAGTGTCTCTCAAGATATCCACCATCTGCCTCCTTATGACTTCTTCCAGATTAACTCTTGATATTTTAAAATGAAATTTAGTTGGAATTAATAATAAACAATGGAGGGTTTGGGGTGAGCTCCTAGTGTGATTTGTCTTTTCTCCTGAGCCTCCTGGGAATGGAATTAATCGTTGGCACCCCAATATGGACTATCCTGACTTCTTTTGTCCCATCCCAAGCTTTCCCCCTGATTTTCATAGCGCTCTCTTTACACCTGACAAGATATGATACCAGAGAACTTCTTTGTCCCTGCACACTGTCTGAATAGTTTAAATGGTCACGCCGCACTCTGATTGGCTTGGTCAGCAAAAGCACAATACCCTGAACTAGCAGAGGCTTAACACATGTTGGTTAAATGAATGAATGAATAGTTCTGGTAACTCACCCAGAGAAGGGGCAGTGATGGTGAGAATGCAATAGTTTTCTTTTTCCATAGTTTCATACTGCTTTCTTTTTGCCAATCCAGGAGAATTATGCCCTCTACCACAGAATCAAAATCCACGTCCATTTAGGATCCCTCTCCCTGCTCTGTTTGACTCATTAAAAGTGGGGAGGTGGTAAGAGAGTTCATCAAATTTCTCTTATCCTTTTACTAATGCAGAGTATCTTAGACATAAAGTTAGTAACTCTTCTTTCTGGATACACATACACATAGCAACCCAAAATACATTATATATAATTCTGTATACATATTTTGCTTTGTTGTTTCAGTCATGTCTGACTCTTCATGACCCCATTTGAGATTTTCTTGGTAAAGATACTGGAGTGATTTGGCATTTCCTTCCCCAGTTCATTTTACAGATGAGGAAGCTAAGACAAACCCCAGCTAGTACTGGTCTGAGGCTGCATTTGAACTCAGTTCTTCCTGACTTTAGGCCAGCAATCTATTCACTGTGCCACCTAGCTGCCTCTTAAACAAATATACATATTTTATATATATGTGTATATATATATACATATATATATATACTTAATAGTGTGCATATGCCTATGTTTGTGTGTGTATATATTTGTACACCATTGTGTTTCTGCTTAAGGCTGCTGAAGTCATTCTCTTCCTTCAGGACTCATATCAGGTGCTGTGCTTTCTTCATAAAGTCTCCCTTTAACTTATTAACTAAAAATGGTTGCTTCTTTAAATATCTTCTAGTACTTTGCCTAGACCACTGGTTTCTGTTTGGGTAACTCCCTTTTATCATAGTTATTTGTTTACATGTCTTCTCTTTTAGATTGTAAGCTACAAGAGGGTAAAGTTCATATCATTTCTATTTTCTGTATTCCTAGTGCAGAACACAGCCTGTAAACAGCAGGTGCTTAATGTTTGTTGGATGAATTAATGAATAAGTGAATGAAAGTAAAATTTTCCATTCTAGTAACCAGTTTGTAGTCTTTTATTAGTCAAGGGGTCTTAAAATTTAGAGCTAATTCCCTTTTCCACCATGGAGGAAGAGGATTATGTAAAAAGGAGGGAAATAGAGATGTGAGGGATACCTGGGTTGATCCTCCTAAAAAGGAGATGGTCAATTGCAGCGAAGTAGATCAGTGGGTAGAGAACCAGGTCTGGAGATGGGAGATCCTGAGTTCAAATTTGACCTCGTACCCTCCCTAGATGTGTGACTGCACAAGTTACTTAACCCCATTTGTCTCACCCTTACCTCTCTTTTGCCTCGGAATCCGTACTTTGTATCAACTCTAAAATATAAGGTAAGGGTTAACCAAAAAAAAAAAGCCACACATTTTCTGGGATGCTTGACTCCAGATAAGAGAATGATCCTGAAACCTTGCCAGCCAACTCCCAATTATCCACATCAGCAGATGCACAATATACACATTGCACAACAGAATGTATATGTATTACGTAAAGTAACATGCGACCAAAATAATAAATATTTTCCATCCTACCCACATTTTAAAATCAGTCCTCAATAAGAGGAATACAGCCAGGAAAATAAATCTATTTCATTTTTTTAGTGCTAAAAAGCTTAAGTATTTTAGTCCAATACTTTATATACTTTTTGGGGGGTGGTGATTGCAATTGCATGCAAGTTGTGGCAGATAATATTACCCTTCAGGTGTCTTAAGATAGATCAAAGGGCTAAAGTGACAAGAGCGTCAGACTTGAAGTCAGGAATGACCTGGCTCTGAATCTTGCTTCTGATACTAGATCTTAAACTAGATGAATCTCAGCTTCTACATCTGTAAAATGGGAATAGCAATACCTGTAAGACCTTGTGCCCAGGGCTATTGTTAAGGCCAAATGCAAAATTTTTTAAAGTTAAATTAAAGCATTATAGGAATTCAGCTATTATAAGATTTTTAGATGAATGAAGCGTTTGAACTGATCATATCTTACTTTCACTTTAAGGATGAGAGGTAAAATGCTTTACCCAAGGTGACATAGTTTCTGACAGAGACAAGAGTAGACCCCCATGCCTCATAGGCCAGTGTTTTGTTTTGTGTTTTGCTGTACCATAACTGGTTACAGTAAAATCTCATCATAGATCACAAAATGCTTTAGTAACTTTATTTGTCTGAGGTAAATTAGAATCTTACTTTGATATTAAATGTGCCCCCTCCTCCCAAGTTATTTTGCTTAACAAGGTGTACATTTAATTTAACACTATTAAAATTAAAGATCTTTCCTTAGATTGTAGACAAAGGCATTCCTTCCCTTTATTTATAAGGAGTGGGATGAAACTACAATCTAAGGGAATACGCCTTGGTTTGCAATTATGCAATCAGAGAACATAAGCATTTCACTGAAAAAAAAAAAAAGCTATCCCTTAAACTATTTTCTATCTTGTGGAAAGTATGCTTCTTGAGAGAAAGCATTGTTTCATTCTTTTTATTCTCAGCACCTAGCACAGTGCCTTTAGTAGTAGGTTCTCAATAAATGTTTGCTCACGGCTTACAGAAAAACAACTTGTTAATTAATTGGATTTTTGATGTGTCTGTGGCCAGAAACAGAAAGAGATTCCCTACATGTTTCATCTCTCTAGGACTTAGGTAAGTCATCTAACCTCTCGTGGCCTCAGTTCTTACCTGCAAAATGATGGGCTTGCTCCTGTGATTTTTTTTTCCTTAGCAGGATGGACCTCACTGTACATCATTTAGGCTTGGTGCTCTCAAGTTCCTTCCCCCTCCTCCTCCCTTAGTGAGGGAAATGCTCCCTGGCTTGGCCGGTTTCTTCAAATGTTCCGAGAACACAAAGGACAGAAAGATATGGTCTCTCAAGACAGACACAATGTTGTTCTCAGCCTAAATAGTTGCTGAGAAAGCTCAAGGTTCTGAATATCATAATTATGAAAAGAGTAGATTACAAAAGGAAATAATTTAATCTCACCCCTGAAGCAAAAATGGATTTGGTTTGACCTCCGTTCATCTTTATTCCCTTTGGCGGGCTTGTCGCGAGGACAATTTACCCAGACTAGAAAGCTGAAAAGAGGGTGGAAAGAGAGGGAGGGAAGAACCTGGGGATTTTGCCTCAGTTTGAGGGGGTGGGGAGGGGGGGGACGTAAATTGTGGAATGTTTTTTCTTTCACTCCTAAAAATGACAATAAGTCTCTTGTAGTTATTTATTTGGAAGTAGTACTTCCAATGCGTCTAGGATTTCATTCATCTTACCGATGTCCTTGGTATTTGTTAAAATCAACACCTTCATGCTCCCTTCCCTATTACTGTTATTGTTATTACATTTTGACAAATGCAATTTTATCTTTTGGCAAGTTAACTTGGGAAGTTCTGAGCACTCCGGAGCCCCAAAGCTGCGCAGCCTCTAGTGGTCCCGGTGTCTTAGTCAGTGGACTGCAGAGAGCTTCTGAAAGTGACTTCCCGCCCCCGGGACCTCCTCACCCCCACCCCTCCCCCACCCCGCCTCCCCTCCTTCCAATGATAGACGCAACGAAATGGTGAGAAGGGCGATAGGTGTGCCTCCCTGGCTGAGCCGGGATGTAAACTTTATAAATGATTGGATAAGATGAAGAAAGCGACTCCCCCACAGCGCTCAGCTTAGTTTCCCTGGCTCAGGCTGACAGTAGCTGAGCGCTCGCTCCGCCCGCCCGCCCGCCCGCACTCTGCACCCGCCTGGAGTCAGAGCTGCCAGCCCGGCTCCGGCTCCGGCTCCGGCTCCGGCTGCGCTCGGCTCCAGGTCATTCACTAGCCAACGGAACCCAGCTCCACATCATGCCGCCGCCGCAGCAGCAGCCGGCTCCTGCCGCCGCCCTCAGTACTGTCCTGCTGCTCCTTTTGCTGGCCACCGACTCTTCGCAGAGTGAGTACCCCCGGCCCCAGAGGCCGCCTCCCTAGCTCTGCTCTATACCCCTGGGCAAGGGGGAATCAGGACACGGACCTAGGGAGCACCGAACTGCCCTCTTAACCACCACCCCGACACAGCCCGGCGCCTGTCCTCTCCGGCTCAGAGCCTGGGTAGGGGGATCCTCTGCCCAGATATCCTCCCCACCCGACCCGTGGCTTCGTCCCCCAGCCCCACCCTCCACAATGCGACAACAGCAGCAGCAGCAGCCGCCGCCGCGGCCGCAGCATCACAGCTTCCTTCAAGGACACTCGCGAAAGTGCTCAATCCCCAGCTTGCTAAGGCTGCAGAGGGTGCAAGCTGGGAGGCTTGGGAGGGAGAGAACAGTTCGGTCCCCTGGTTGCAAGCAGGGCGGGGTGTCGATGCCTGAATTTATGAGCACCTCTTCTTTCCCCCCAATGCCTCCCATTCCATTTCCCACCCGTCCCTCCTTCTCTCTCTCCTTTCCCGCCCCGGGTGTTGTGCGGGGCAGCCGTGCTGTTGCGGGCCCGGGAGGCAACCCAGTTCCTGCGGCCGAGACAACGCCGAGCCAACCAGATCTTTGAAGAGACCAAGCAGGGCCATCTAGAGAGAGAATGCATAGAGGAGCTGTGCAACAAGGAAGAAGCCCGAGAAGTGTTCGAAAACGACCCCGAGACTGTAAGGATATTGGGGAGTGAAGAGGTGGCTTGGATGTATGCGTGGGACGAAATGGGGAGGGAATGGTGTTCAGGGAGAATCCCAGGGGCGGAGTGACCGGGAGACCAGAGAGCTTAACCAGTCTCTATGGGAGCTGCACGCCTTAGTCCGCGCATCCTTAGTCCGCCCTTCCCTTCGCTTCCCTTCTCTACTACCCTTTCTGTCCCTATCCGAAGCAGCTGGAATTAGGGCGCCAGCTGTCCGCACAGCTGGGGAAGATGTTTGGACGAGAAACCATTAGATAAATAATTTAAACCACAGGACATAGGCTGGGCTTTGCTGAACAGGCTTTTGAGGAAGCTCTGGACAAGTCACATTCTCTTTCTCTCTCTTTTCTGGACACACACGTTTAAACATACACATGATATGCATGCGCAGATGGTTCTGCTTAGCTGATTGGGTGCCCTTGAGATTCTTTTATCACCTCCACTGATGGATTTCATGGGTTAGTCCTTTGGTTTGGGGATACCGGTTCCTACGTTGCATCCTGGGTGTTTTTTAAGATCATGTTCCTAAAGTATAGAATAAATGAAAGGTTGTCAAGGAGGATAGAGCTCTGAAGACATTCATGTCTCACTTCATTTTTTTAAATATGACGATCATCTTTAAGACCTGCAGTTCAGCAGGAATAGAAGAGAGACTTGTCTTGTAGTGCTGTTAAGTGAAATAAAATATTCAATAAAGCAGACTTCTTATCCTCATTCTGTAACCTTCAACAAACATTCCCCCAAAGCAACGACTTTAAGGAAAATCTTACTTTGAAATAATTTGAGGGAACTATATATATGAACTATATATACACATGTATTTTTAGAAATAGAAATATAGTGGGCCTCTTGTTTTTGAGTCCATATGGTTTTCCCCCATTTATTTTCTTTCCTGGCTAGTTAGATCTTCTAGGCCTGTGATGGTGAACCTACAGCTTGGCATAAGACTTCTCTGCATGCCAAGGACCCAGTGCACCTGTCCCTGCATCACAGAGTAGGCTAGGGTTCCTAACTAGAAAGCCAGAGGGAGGCTCAGCTGGGCTGCTTCCCTCCTCTCCCCAGTAGGAGGTCTCTTCTGATAGCATCCCTTGCTGGACAAGATTGCCCCACCCCATTCACAATACAAAGACCTCTTAATTACCTTTGACCTAAGTGAGACAGAAACAATTTATTTCTTTATTATCAGCAGGAACCAGGGCCTTTACTATACAAAGTATTTTTGGGATTTGGTGATGTGTCTTATGAGTTTGTTCTTTAAAAATGTTCAAAACTGTAGTCTAGTGATTTAGGAATAAATTTTATGAACCCCAGGCTGGACTAACATCCTCTTCAGCTCCCTTCCCCAGTTTCTTTCATAAGCAAGTTTATTCTTAATCCCCTCACCTCTTAATAACCCTGCCCCTTCAATTTGCATTCAAAGGGGGTACCTTTCTGAGTTGAACCAGTGTTCTAGAAGCTCTGGAAAACACCATAGTAGTTTCTCAGGTAGAGATCTGCCCTGCAGCCAGATTAAAACCTGACTTCAACCCTTGCTAAAAAGGTTAATTTGGAGGATACCTGCTTCAGGAAGGCTGGACCATGATGGGATGAATGTGTCAGGATAATGTCATTTAACCTGAGGGCTATATTTTTCTATAAATAAGGGTTTTTTTTTCTGTAAGCTGAGGCTTTTTTACTTTTTTTCTGGCCACTTTTTTCTTTCTCAATAAAGCATTGCATTTAATGACTTCTGGTTCCTTGAATAGTGGCTAAAGAGGGTGTACTTTGAAATTTTCGAGGTCCCCTCAATTTCCACTTTGGAGAGGAGCTAGGTTTGAGGGATTCATAGTCTCACATAACTAGAGGGGAGTAGAGTACTTGCACCCCTAACCTCTCCCTTTCCCCAAGTCTGACTACATCACTTGGCCCCGTGCCCAGCAGTCCAATGGGAGTGCTTCCTTCCTTCCCTGGGTGGAGTAAGGTGGGGAAGCAGAGTGAGCCTGGCATTCAGCTGGGGAGAGGGGCACAGAATATGGTCTCTGGGGGTGGCATGGACATGGCACTTGGTCTAGGGGTGGGGTGGGAGCAGGCCCTAGCACTCCATCTCTAAAAGGTTGCCCATCACTGTTCTAGATGGAGTCTACCTGTGCAGTAAACTTTTACATTTATTTAGAGGAGAATAGTCATTCTATTCCCCCGAAAGTAGAAATAATAGAGGGCATTGCCTCAAGGAGAGCTAAGAAAGAAGTGTTAAAGACCTTTGGAATTACTGTCTTATTTGTTTACTTGCTTATAAAGTCATTGGATAAAAGGGGGTGGGGGTAGGGGGGTGGGGAGAGAGGAAGCAAGCAAGAGATAGAAGAAGTGGGTGCTTCTTTACTTCTAGCACTGTATAGTGTTGGTGCAGAGGCAGCTGGTGGTCTGCAGACCACAGCCTGATAGTTGCTGGCAGAGAACATCCTTCTATTAATAAAGCCTCTGGAGAGTGGAAAGTGGTACAAAGAGAACCTGAAAGGTGGTACAGCTGGTGGGGACACAGGAGGATGTGGGTATGAGAAGTAACTGGCTTTGGAAAGGGAGAAGAACTCTGCTTTTTCCCTGGAAGCAGATATGTTAAAGAACATATATTTTGTAAATCTTACTAGAAAATGAATGACAATGCTGCCTCAAATCTTCTTTTGAAAGCATGAAAGATTAGATAGATGGATAAACAGAGATATAGATGGATGAATAGATAAAGAGATGACAGATAAATGAAAATTAACCGATAAATGTAGTTATAATCAAAACATATATTGTGCCCTTTTCCCATAGAACTCTTGAGTGATTTCTCTTCTACCTTTTGTATATCTGAATGTATATAAATACATAAATAATTTTTAATTAAAATTTATTTTCTCACCTTTTATACATAAAGATAATATTGCCCTTTCTAAAATAAGGTCTATATTTGCAGAGCAGGCATGGCATGATAGAGTGGATACAGAGCTGGGAAAAATGTAGGATTAAGTCCCACCTCTGACATATACTGACTGCATGATCCCTACTTACCCTCTTAGTACTAGAGACAACTTCCTAAGATTGAATACATTTCCAGGGAAGTCATACAAATATGCACAGTATAAAATGTTCCTTAAGACATCTGACATGATAAAGGCATGATCCCTTGTGGAGCCAGTGTTTCATTTTAATAGCTCATATAATGGCTGCTAACCATATTTGCCAAGGCAACTAGAATAATGTGTATCTATCACTGTCAGTCTATTGATTTTTTCGGTCCCTTTGGGGTTTTGTATCACAAAAACAAATGACTGGTCAACCAAAGTAGTATCTTGTAATAACAAAACTAATTGTCTTTTCACATGCAGGTCAAATAGTATCTCCCCAAACATTACTGATACATAGTAAAAGCTCTAGCAGCATCAGAATTAACCCGGGAGTGTGGTAGAAGGAATGAATTTGGAGTCAGAACCTGGGCTGATATCCTGATTACCACTTACCGGGTGGCCTTGGTCAGGTCTTATAAACCGTGCAACTTAGTTCCCTCATCTCTAAATGAAAGGGTTGGAAAAGATCATCTTGATTGATTTTCCAGCCCTAAATCAGTTTCCCTCTTCCTAGACACTATAAACAGCATCATTCATTGTCATTCAGCAAATATGTATTGAGTGCCCATAACGCACGATTCCACTGTATTTCCCCATCCTAAAACTTGTTCTGCCATTTTTCCATAGCCTCTTTTTCTTCTCATTTCCCATATGGTTATCATCAGTGATGCCCTAACTGAATTTTGCTTCTCCTACAGGATTTATGAATACAAAGAAGTAGTGGTTAGATATTTCAATATTTTACTTTGAGTTTATAGCCATTTCTGGGCCTATGGGTGGCAGGTTCATGGACCCCCACCAGGCTGAAACCAGAAATCTAATGTGGGACTCTGGTTAACACAGAAAGGGTGGAGCAGCAGGAGAAATACGCATTCACATTTAGTCTATGCCCTAGTGTAGCTGTACTGGTTGTACCAGTTTAGATATAGTTTGATTTCCCTTGGGGAGATCTCTTCCATAATTTAACCTTATAAGAAACAAGATAGAACCAATAGAATTGTAAAGATTAAAATTTATTTTTTAATCTTTACAGAATCACAGATGTTGTGCCAAGGGTGATTCCCCTCTACTCTTTTCATCTAAAAATCAGAAATCTTTTAGACAAAAGGAGAATATTTTTCTTCTTATAAGTTCTGTCTATGCAGAGGCAGTAGAAAGAGATGATCTCAGAGCAGGAAGACCTTAGTTCAAATGCCACCTCTTACTCATTGTGTATATGTGATTCTAGGCAAGTCACATAATACCTCAGTGCTCTAGGTAACACTAATTCTATAAGTTGCGGGGAACGTGCCACGTGTATTGGTACTGGGAATTCTTCAGAGTAATCACAGACCCATTTCCTAATCATATTCCCTGAGAAAGTCTACGACCTCTTAGGTTCCTTTGTCCTGTTACTTCCCCCCAAAGAAAGCCCTTTTCATTGATTATTTAATAGCTTGATATTCTTGTAGCCTTTGACATATTTCATAGCTATACACCCACCTTTACATACTTTGATCTTTTCTATTTAAAATTCTTACTTTCTGTCTAAGTTAACTGATACTAAATATCTGTTCCAAGGCAGGATAGCAGTAAAGGCTAGGCAGTTGGGGTCAAGTGACTTATTCAGGGTCACATAGCCAGTAAGTGTCTGAGGCCAAATTTGAACTCAAGACCTCCCATCTCCAGGCCTACCTATCTATCCCCTGGGCCACTTAGTTCCCCCTCGCATTTTGCTTTTTAACCTTACTTAAAAAAAATTTCAAATGTCTTCTATCACCCCTTTCTCCCCAAAACCAATCCATGTATTTTCCTTAATTTCTCAGATGGAAAAGTCATGCATTACCATTTTATCTCTGAGTTCTTAATATTTCCTAGAACATTCCTTACTCTAATCCAATCCAATAAACATTTATTAAGCACCTCTGTAATACTGCCTCACTTCAATTTACTGGCAAGTTTGACAACCAGTAATGGTGCAATTGATCCTCTTTGAAACAAAGGAAGAAAATCAACACTAATCTAGACTGGAGACAGAATGGCAAATCACTCCAGTATCTTTGCTAAGAAAACCCCCATGGACTGATAATGGTCCACCAGGTCACGAAGAGTCAGATATGACAATGAACAATATGGCAGGCATTGTGCTAGGCATTGGGGACACCCAATTGGGGATGTAGTAACACAAAAGGAAGCAAAAAAGTGGGAGTGAGACGCTGAGGATTATTTTGTTCCATGGACTTGATAAAACCAGGCAGGGGACCTCATCTGTGTCTGGAATGGCAGATAAGTGGCTCCATAGTGTGAGTGCAGGGACTGGAATCAGGAAGTCTTGAGTTCAAATGTAGCCTCAGAAACTTACTAGCTTGTGTGCCTCAGGGTAAGTCACTTATCCTATTTGTCTGTTTCCTCCACTGGTAAACAGGAACTCCTACCTCTATATTTAATTTCAAATGAGATAATATTTGTAAAATGTTTAATCCAGTGCCTGGCAGATAATAGATAATTAATTGTATGTAAATGCTTATTCCCTTCCCTTCTTGCCCTAGAATGAACTCTCTTCACCTCTACCTCTTAGATCTGTTGTCCTTCAATGCATTGTTGAGATATCACCTCTTTAGAGAAGGACTTTTCTTCCTCCTCTCATGCCCCAGCCAAGTTGCTGAGGCAGCTAAAGAAAGCAAAGTTGATAGGGAGTTGGGCTTGGAGACAGGGAGTTTGGGGTTCAAATCCAGCCTCAAACACCTACCAAATTGGCCCTGAGCAAATCACTTAAATTCCGCCTGCCTCAGTTTTCTCATCTGTAAAGTGGGGATAGTAACAGTACCTGCCTCCTACAGTGGTTGTGATGATGAAATGAGATCTTTGTAAAGCACTTTGCAAATCTTAAATCACTATATAAATGTTAGCTATTTTGATTGCTAGTGCTTTCTACCTCAATCTCACTTTTTTGTTTGTTTTTTATTTTATTTTTTTTAAATATATTTTATTTGATCATTTCCAAGCATTATTCGTTAAAGACATTGATCATTTTCTTTTCCTCCCCCCCACCCCCCATAGCCGACACGTAAGTCCACTGGGCAGTAGATGTTTTCTTGATTTGAACCCATTGCTTTGTTGATAGTATTTGCATTAGAGTGCTCAATCTCACTTTGTGTTATTGTGGACATAGTTGTTTTTCAGAGTATATGTCATATACCCCCACACTCCCTTGTCCCAGCATAGAATTTGGACTTGTTGAGGGTAGGGATTGTTTTGTTTTTGTATCCTCAGTGCCAAGATGGTAAACTGCACTAGCAGGCACTTACAAATGTCTGTGGGGGAGCTAGGTGGTGCAATGGATGAAGCATTGGGCTTAGAAACAGAGACGACTTACGTTCATGAATTCAAATCCATCCTGAGACATTTAATAGCTGTGTGACCCTGTGCAAGTCACTTAACCCATTTTTACTTCAGTTCCCCATCTGTAAAATGAGCTGGAAAGGGAATGGCACATCACTGCAGTATCTTTGCCAAGAAAACCCCAAAATGGGGTCACAAAGAGTCAGACAGGAGTGAAACAACTCAAAAACAAACAAATAAATGTCTGTAAAATGGAATAGAATTGAAAAAACAGGCTGCAAGGACCAGTTTAGCTAAAAAATTCTGTTTGCATTAAAAAAAAAAACAACCTATGATTTGATTAGCAGATGGAGCTTTCAGTGAGAAAGTTCTTCTCTGACATCTTCTCTATTACTTGGTTTTAGAGAGTTCTCTGTAGATGACTTGAATCCCCTATCCCACAGCCTTTTTCTTTCCAAGGTCAGCTCTCTAGTCTCTGTGCCATTCTCTCTTATTATCATTTGTATTATCTTTAAAGCACACTATTTAAATGTCATGTTTTTTGAAGCCTTCCTCCATAATTACAAGAAATACATTTTCTTCCCTTTTTCAAAATGCTTACCTCTTTTTTATTTTTAAATAAAAACTGAAATATTTTAGAAGCCCAGATTTGGAAGAACCTTAGTTCTGGAATACCATAATGAAACTATTTGGGGAAGCTGGGTGGCTAAGGAAATAGGAAGCCAGACCTAGAGTTTGGAAGTCCTGGGTTCAAATGTAACCTAGGCATTTCCTAACTGTATGATCCTGGGCTAGTCACTTAACCCCATTTATCTAGCTCTGACTACTCTCTTGCCTTGGAACTAATACTTAGAATTGATTCTAGGATGGAAAGGAAGGATTTTTTAAAAAAATATTTGTGAGCATATTTTGTAACACATACTCTACTTACTATAAGATATTATCATTGGTTATTATTCCAGGGATGTGTTGGAGTCTGTTCATAACAGCTCAGAGCCTGGTGTTAAATTTTCAGTGTGATCATTTCCACCTTGGAATTGGCAAAATGCCATAAAATAGTACTTGATTTATTGTTTTGTTGATTGTCTAGACTTAATGAAGTGATGAAGAAAATATTAATAATACAAATTAAGCTTTAAAGTGTGTGGAGCTGGTTGTTAAATATTTGCTAGTGCTCCCCTAATACTCAGTGAAAATAGGATGTCATATTTTAATCAATCTTATTATTTCATTAAGGGTTATAAAATACTAATCTCAACACCAAAAATAGATGGAGGACAACCTCTTTATTGAATCCCTCTTCCTTTTCTTTCAGTTTAGTGAGTTTTCAGTGTGAGTTTTGTAATTCTCTGGGAGTTAGCCACTTATCCCAGGGCAGGAGTTGTGAAACTTACATGGAAAGATTAATTTTTAATTCATAGCTGTTTGAAAAAGTAATGCTATTCACTGTTGTGAAGTTAACAATAGTGCTTCTATACCAAAAAAGGCGGGGAGTCAATTTCACAGTCGTTTAAAAAAATCTTGATTCATCTCTTTCCCCTCAAAATTCATTTCTAACATTTAACTATATAATAACTAGTGTAAGCACCTGCTTTGGAATCGGGAAGACTTGGGTTCAAAAATGGACGCGGCTGTATGTTTATTACCTGGTGACCTTGGCCCAGACTTTACCTCTTGGGGGCTTAGTTTCCTCATTTGTAAAATTAGGGGATAACTCTAGATGACATTCAGGGTTCCTTTTAGCTCTCAGGTCTTGAGATCTCATGGTACCTGTGACCCCTCTGAAAATTTCTAGTCCTAGTTTTGATTTGGTCCTTTCTTTTTTGGTCTACTTCCCTCTTCACCTGTCTTTTCTGCTGTGGTAATTGACTTAAAGAGAGCTTTCATAATGTTGGCTCTGCTCTGTCACTGAAAAGTCCTTGTTCTCAGTACTTAAAAGGTACCCAGAAATTAGATGACGCACTGGATAGAGCACTGGGTCTGGAGTCAAAAAGATGTGAGTTTAAATCCAGTCTCAGAGGCTTATTAGCTGTGTGACCCTGGGCAAGTCCCTTAGCCTCTCTTATGCCTCAGCTTCTTCATCTGTAAAATAAGTATAATAATAGCATCTACCTCCCAGGGTTAGTGTAAGGATCAAAAACCACAATAATTGTAAAGTGCTTTAGCACAGTGCCTGGCACATAGTAAGTACTATATAAAGGGTAAGCTATTATAATTATTATTTACCTCTGGCAATATTATCATTATTTTACAATAACAATTATATAAAACATACTAAATTATATAAAAATATTATTATTATTATTATTATTTACCCCTCCAGTTTTCTTATCTGTTAAACAAGACTTAGATTTTTATCTTTAAGGTCCTTTTTTTTTGTGCTGAGTTCCTGTGATTCTATTAGTGATGTATACAATAGTTTGACATGGTCTAGTCTTCTTGACTTTCTTCTTTCTGGTTCTATAACCTTGGGCAAGTCACTTCACTTGTCTAGGCTTCGTTTTCCTGAATTCAAGTCCAGTCTCAGATGCTTCCTAGCTGGGTGACCCTGGACAAGTCATTTATTTCCTCATCTATAAAATGAGATGGAGATAGAGGTGGCAAACCACTCCACTCTCTCTGCTAAGAAAACCTCAAATAAAGATCACAAATAGGGATGCAACTGAAACAACTGAACAAAAACAAAAGCAAAATGGAGTCAAATTAGATGATCTCTAATGTCTCTCTTTAGACTCTGGACTAATAGGATTCTACTTAGTAGAAAAATCAATCCATAGTCTTTCCCGTCGCCCCCACTCCCTATAATTGTTTTTTTCTGAAATATATTATACATCACTCAATGCCCACAGAAGAGTCATAAATCTCTGGCATGTGAGTTCCTGTAAAAAAAAAAATCTACATTATCTCTAGGGGCTTATCTCCCCTAGCTTATCCATGCTTAATTTTGAGGTACAGTCCTATTTCAGGATAATCCAGGAGCAGGTTAGCCAATTCAGTTCAGTCCAGTCCCTTCATCCATGTACAATATTTACTTATTTAACCCTCAGCACTTGCTTTTAGTTAACCCTTTTGTTGTTGTTGTTGAGTCATTTCAATCATGTCTGACTCCTCATGACCCCATTTTGTCAAGATTAAAATTTTGGCCAAACTGTGGGAGGTAAAAATTAGTTTCTCTCTGCTAGAAGTATTATATTTTTAGAGGTTTATTAAGGATTAAGAATTTAAGAAAATACAAGTAAGAAAGCACGTGCCTGGGTGGCCGAGAGACCCATTCAACCTCACCTACATCATGAGAGACACGTCTGCTTGGAAGCAGAAACAGGAAAGAGAGCTGGTAGGCTTTACAACCAGTTTAAATAGAAATTTTTGATCTTGCCCAGGTGAGGATCTCAGTGAGATTACAAAGCATTCTGGGAAGTGGCCAAGGACTTCTGGGGATTGGATTCTAGGGTTCAAATCTCCATTTTTACAATTTGAGGTTTTCTTGGCAAAGATACTTGGTGATTTGCCATTTTTCCTTCTCCAGCTCACTTTAAAGGTGAGGAAACTGAGGCAAATAAGGTAAAATATAACTAGTGTCTGAGCCTAGGTTTAGACTCTGATCATCCTGACTCCAGGCCCCACATCCACTGTGTCCCTTAGCTGCCCCCAGGTACTCTTTGGCTTGCTTCTAATTTTGGTCCAACAGGAAGATTGTGGGCAATAAGGAACTGCATGATTGAGTTGCATTAGATATTTGGAAAGAGCCTTGAATTTGGAACCAAAAGACCTGACTTTGAAGCCCAAACTGACTAACCTGGAGTCCATGGACTTTTTTGTTTTTAATATTTTGATAACTATTTCAATAAAATTGGTTTCCTTTATAATCTTGTATATTTTATTTTGTACATTAAAAACATTATTTTGAGAAAGAATCTATAGGCTTCATTAGACTCCAGTAGAGGGGGAGTAGAGGGAAGCTCATGATCCAAGAATGGATAAGGACTCCTGCTTTATGACTTTGGGCAAGTCACTTTCTCTCCCTGGACCTCTGTTTTGAGGTCTGCAAAATAAGAGTGCTAAAGCTAGACAGCTAAAGCTGGAAAAGATCTCAGAAGCCATATATATTCATTTTATAAATGAAGAAACTGAGATTTGACCATCACACAGATACTAAGCATCTGAGGGAGATATCAAGCCTTTGAGGTCCCCTTTAGCTCTAAATTCAGCCTTATTTGGGTGGTCTTGGGCAAGTCACCTCCTTTCTGCCTTCCTCAGTTTCCTCTTTTGTGAAATGAGACTCTTGGAATAGATAATCCCAAAGTTCCTTGTTAGTTCTGATCTTTGTTGAAAAGGTAATTTGGGAATCTTTGGGCGATGGAGATTGTCGCTAAGATTTAGGAGCATCTCAAGCAAGAAAAAAGCTGTCTTAGGGGCCAAGGAGGAAGACAGGTGAGGAGGATTATCTGTATTCCTATGTGGACCCTCTTTGGACCCTTACCCAAGCAGCAAGTTATTCATATCCTTCTTCATTCCCTTTTCCTCCACCCATCATCTTTTTCTTCAGCAGAAAAGGTTCGCCTGCCTCATTTCTTTATGTGACCTTGGGCTAAACACAGACGCCACATTAAATGCTAAGATTGCATTATCTTTTGAAGATTTCCTCCGGTTTTCCTTCCTGTGGCTACCCATTCCGGTCCTCTGGTTTCTCAGTCATTAATCCCTCCTCTCTTAGAGCATTTTCTCCTCTGTCCTTCCCCCCAGCTGCTCTGTTTGTTCCCCCATGCCCTGTACTCACCAAAGAGTTCCCCATTCAGCTCCCTCTCTGACTGCTGATCTCTTTCTAATTGCTTCTGCTCTCTTCTCTTAAGGCTGCTCCTTGTTACTTTCCCAGTCAGAAAACTGGTCAATTCAGTCAATTAACCAGTCAGACAACTGGTTTGGCTGATTTTTTTTTAGTCTAAATTGACTGGTTGTTTGTAAAATAGTCAGACCGGTTATGCATCTAACTTCCAATGCAGCTTGAGTCTCCTTTTCTCCAGCAACTCCTTGCTGCATGAATTCACATTTTCCTGAGAGGGCGACTGAATCCCAGGCAGGTCAACCGCCTTGCCCTTGGCAAAATTAGAAGAGGAGCCCAAGCCTAGCCCTCCTGAAGTCTCTAGCCAGGGCCCCTTCTCAGAGAGGTTCTGCTTGTACCAGCGTAGTAATCATTAGAGGTGACAGGGTAATACATGAAATGCAAACGTGCCTACGTGTTTCCATTTGAGGATATACTATTCTAACTAAATTCCCAGGGCTTGGAGGAAGATTAAAATGAAACTTCTTCATGCCCAAACTCAGAATTTCTATATTCATTCATATGTGTAAATATTTCTCATTGCTAGAATCAACAATATATTGATGTAGTTATTGTAAATGGTTTTACATATATTTATAAATATATATTTTAAAATTTATATGTATTATAAATACAATTTAACAGTGCATACATATAAATATCAATATAAAATTTGTATATTATAAATATAACTTTATAAATATATATAATTTATATAAACATAATTTATATATTTATAAATATAAATTTTATATATCTATAAATATGAGCATAAGAAAAACCTGGAAAATATAATTCATTTGAGATTGGTATGTGTCCTTTTTGTCTTTCCATCTTGTCCTATTTGAGATTGATGGTGGGTGGGCTTCCTCTCTTGTCCTTTCTTTGGTCCACAATTTTCCCTTTTTGTCTGAGGGAGGGAAAGAACATGATTCTTGTAACCAAGAAATAATGTTCTAAATTGACTAAATTAAAATTTCCAAAAAAAAAAAGAAATGGTTAGAAAATTGGTTCCTGTCAACCTTGTCATTGCCCATCTTCATGAGATACATTTCATTCACCTATAAGGTGCTTTAGGTCCAAAGAAATACCACCGAAAACTCAATTTGCTAAATTCAACATGGTGCACTTTTCACCTCAGATAAATGGCCACCACCCAGTTAAGTTAGATGCTGCCTATCTGAGGGTGATTATTATGTCGCTGTGATACTGGAATCATAGGTTTAGGGCAGGAAGGGACCTTGCGAGTCATCTAGTCCAAACTCTTCATTTTATGGTTGAAAAAACTGAGACCCTTCAGTGAGAGGTCAAGTGATTTCCCCAAAGCCCCAGAATGCTAAGAGTCACAGCCAGGATTGCCTCCTGTCAGATTTTCACAAGTAACTGAAAATCCTACAGATGCCTGACTGCCTGATCTTGGAAGGCTCCTTGGGTGTGTTTGGAAATCCTCAATGTCCTCTTTGTCAGCATTATTATTATGCTAAGCACTTGAAACCCTGTCTATTTCTCCTTTTGATTTCCTTAGAGGTGGACCAGCTTGAAAAAGCTGAGTGGGAAAATCACTTTTAGATTTGCAATCTCAAAGCCACTTGTTCCCCAGATCATGCTGGCCACTGTGTTCCAGTAAATATGGGGAGGGAATAAGCTTTTATTTAGCCTCTACTGTGTGGATTTATCATGCTAAAGTGCTTTATAAATATCACCTCATTTGATCCTCACCTAGGAGTTGATACTGTTATTATCATTTTATACTTGAGGAAAGTGAGGCAGAGGTGAAGTGATTTGCCCAGGGCTTCTTGGCTTGGGCACCTAAGTGGCATAGTGGCTAGAGTGCCAGCCTGAAATCAGGAAGACTCTTCTTCTTGAGTTCAAATCTAACCTTAGATACTTACTCACTGTGTACCCTGGGAAGTCACTTAACCTTGTTGGCCTCAGTTTCCTCAACTGTCAAATGAGGTAGAAATGAAAATGGCAAATCACTCTGGGTTTCTTTGCCTTCCCTCCCCCCAAAAAACCCACATGGGGTCACAAAGGGTCAAAAATGACTGAAATGACAGAAAATATAACTTCTTGTTTCCAGGCTATTACTCTATCCACTGTACCACCTAGATTTAGAACTGGAAGCATCTTAAAAGTTTTCATTAGTTTCCTCATCTGAATACTGAGGAAGGGGCACTATAGATGATCTCTCTGATCCCTTTGAGTTAAAAATTTTATGGTCTTAATATGGAAGTTTTTGATCCTTTTATTAACCCAACACTTTTATTTTCTAGATTATGCAACTGAGGTTCTGAGGTAGGGAATGATTGACCTAAGGTTACAGAGGATTTAAACTTGGACTTCTGATACTAGCTTCAGGGCTCCTTCCACTGTGCTACCCTCCCAACTTATAGAATGGAGGAATAGTTTTCCTTTTGACTTAAGACCATAAAATTTTTTTGAAGATATTTTATTTTTCCAATTGCATGTAATAACAATTTTTAGCATACATTTCCTGAAATTATAAGATCCAAATGATTTTCCTCCCTCCCTTCTTGTCCCCTTGGAGATGGAAAGCAATTTGATCTGTATTTAATTTATATATATATATATATATATATATACATATACATAATATTATCATGCAAAACATGCTTCCATATTAAGACCATAAGATTTAAAACTCAAAGGGACAATTGATCATCTGTAGTCCTCCTCCCACAGTATCCAGTTGAGGAAACTAATGAACAGAGACTTTGAATTGACCCAAGGTCATATATCTAGTTGGTGGCAGAACTGGTATTTATTTAGTTTCATGTTCTCTGACTCCAAACCCAGCATACTGAGAAAGAACTGAGAATCTAGAAGCCAAGTGACTTGTCAAGAATCATAAAGCTGGCAAGTAGCAATGCTAGGTTTTTTTTTAACCCTTACCTTCAAGTCTTACAATCAATACTATGTATTGGTTTTAAGACAGAAGGATGGTAAGATTAAGGCAATGGAGGTGAAGGGGTTAAGTGACTTGCCCAGGGTCACCCAGCTAGGAAAGTGTCTGAGGGTAGATTTGAACCTAGGACTTCCCATCTTTGGGTCTGACTCTCAATCCACTGAGCCACCAGGCTGTTCCCCCAATGACAGCATTTTTGAGTCACTGCTCAATTTCTGTTGATTCTTGGGTCAGATGACCCTCTATGACTCCAAGAGGTCCAGGGGAATAAGAATCATATATTTCCCTTTAGCATCCCCTACAAGCCATGCAGCCCATGGGCACCAATAAATACTGATACTTGGCATAGGCCCTGGTAGGGCAAACAAGAAAGAAGTCAGGCTCACTCACCTCCAGGACATAGTCAAATACATCACTCAGCAACAACCCCGGAATTGTGCAAAAAAAATCCTGGCATTGCTACTTGCCAGCTTTATTTGCTGAGGAATTCATTAAGGAAATGGTGAAAAATTTGTGAATGACAAGCTGTTATATGATCTAATTTAGTTTTGGGGTAGCTATGTGGCCCAATAGATAGAGTTCCAAATGTGGAGTAAGGAAGAGGGGTCTTCCTGAGTTCAAATCTGGCCCAGACACTTACTAGCTGTATGACCCTGGGCAAGTCATTTAACCCCATTTGCCTCAGTTTCCTCCTGTGTCAAATGAGTGGGAGAAGGAAATAGCAAACCATTTTGCCAAGAAAACCCCAAATGAGATCACAAAGAATCAGGCTGAATAACAAAAAAAGTTGTTTTTCAAATAAATGCTCATCTACTGACTCTTGGTAGTTCTGTATAACATCAAATACAAAAGAATACAGGTTCTAATCATTTGATTTTTGTGGGGAAGACAGGCCATTTTAAAAAACTTATTATATGCCTATCCATTGAACTTGGGTTACTTATAACTTTGATTCTTCAATTATTGTGTCATTCCAAGATTTGAAATCATACATTTCCAGAAAAAACACCAGATTTTGTTTAAAAAGGGAATGGATTTTGTGTTAGTCCTTATGAGTAGAAGTTGATTCCTGTATTGCATATATGTTCTCTGTGCCTGACACTTAAAAGTGCTTAATAAATGCCAGTTAAGGGGCATCTAGGTGTCTTAGTGGATAGAGTGCCAGGTCTGGAGACAGGAGATCCAGGGTTCAAATCTGGCTTCAATTACTGCCCAGCTGTATGACCCTGGGCAAAGTCACTTAATCCCAGTTTCCTAGCCCTTATAGGGCTTCTGTCTTGGAACTGATGATAAGTATTGCTTCTAAGAAAGTAACGATTAACAACAACAAAACAGAGTAAAGTCTTTGGGTAATAAAAGTTTTATGAAACCAGTGAACATTTGTTGTGGACCAGAAGTTGGGAAACAATATTTGTAGGAAAGCAGTGGGATGCCACGTTGAAGGACTGTGTCCAGTGTGCACCCTTGCCCTGCCAAACTAAGTGTCTGATGTTTTATTTGGGATCTTGGGATGGTGAGTTGCTTTTTTGAACACGAGACTTCCCAGCCTAATTGTTTCACTAATTTGGTGAGGAAAAAAGAAGGCAGACCACCCCTTAAAAAGCCTCCTGAGAACTGAGAACAACAGCTAGCTCTCTAGCAGGTGCTTCAGCCTGATGCATGAGGAAATATCTTTCCAAAGCAACAGAATCGATGTCCCTCTCCTTAGCTTCTGGTATGATTTAATAAAATCTGCTGAACAGTGTGGAATTCACTAAGATTCAAGAACAGAGAAATACTGAAAGAATAGAAACCCAGGAAACTCAGTTTCATCATTATTCTGAATTAGGACTAGAATTACAAAAACCCAAACCTAAGCTCCTCCCCATCGCTCAAACGTAACTCATCTGCACAAAGCTTATGTGATAAAATATACCCATAGCTCACCAAACGCCCATGGTTGGTGATGGAAGCGATCTTTTCCAAGAAATATACTCTGTGAGTTCCTGTAAAGTTATACTGGAAGTATACACATTTACAATTAAGGGCCAGCAATGTAATGCAAAAATGGTTGAATTTTCCAGTCCACTCTACACCATTGGCACAGCCAAAAATGTTATCTTCTTACCCAGTTCAGTTTCTTTTGTTTAAAAGCCAAAGAGGGAGCAGCTCAGTACCAGACCTGGAGATGGGAGTTCCTGGGTTCAAATATGGCCCCAGATACTTCTTAGCAAGTCATTTAATCCCAATTACCTAGCCCTTACCTCTTTTCTACCCTGGAACTGATACTTATTAGCAATATAAGATGGAAGATAAAGGCTTATCAATTTTTTTTAATTAAAAAAATGAAGACGCAAAGAGACTTTGTAGATAGTCATTTTGGATGGAGACATTTTAAAGCAAAATTTATATTAACTCATCACTTAAGAGCAATTTATAATAATGATGGTCACTTAAGTCAAAGGTAATATCTACATAGGTATAATTATCCAGGTAATTCATGGGTGAAATGGTCGAAATTTTATCCAGGTAATTTGCAGAAGAGAGATACAAGGGCATAGCAGGTAAGAGGACAGACCTTGGAGTCAGAAGATCTGTGCCTGATATTACCAGACACATCACTTAATCCCTACACATCCCAGGCATCTCTCAAAGACTACATATTGAAAAATGACTTGCAAATCCTGCACTCGAGGAAGTATCTACATTGGAAAATACCTAAACTGATAAATTTGTAAATCAAGACTCCCCAAATTAAGTCAGGTTTGGGGATTTGAAATTTCCTATATTGCCTGAAGTGGGATTTGGAGTCCAGTGAAGAGATTTTATGTGATTTAGGGCAAATCACTTGTGAGTCTTAAATTCCTCCCCTGCAAAATGAAGGATTGAGCTAGATCATCTCTGGTTACTTCTTGCTCTAAAACTCATGATTTTCCAGTTCACTGTGTAGATAGGAATAGATAAATATTTGTAGTATATTATTAATATGTATTAGTCAACCAATAAACATTTATTAAGCACCTACTGTATGTCAGGCACTGTCCTAACCTATTATATGTAGATTATAAAACAAAGCCATATGTGTGACGTCTACATAAACACGTGTGTTTCTATAGAAAACTAAAAACTAGAATATAAGACATATTAATATATAATAATATATGATGTTATATATATATATATATGAATATATGTATTTCTGGCTCTGCCTGGCAGCATATATATTAAAACAATAATGAGGAAAAAGATTAGCACAATATATAGTATATAGTATATATCTACCTTTATATATACATATAATATCTAAAAATATATATATACACATGTCAAATATATATGCACACACATATAGTATACGTGTATGTGTGTGTATATATATATATATATAAATAAATAAAACATGGCTGTGTGTGTGTGTGTGTGTGTGTGTGTGTGTGTGTGTGTATAGCAGCAGCTACATGACACAGTAAATAGAGTGTTGGACCTGGAGTCAGGAGAACCTGAGTTCAAATCCAGCCTGAGAAACTAAATAGCTGTATGATTTAGGAAAGTCACTTGTTTGCTTCAGTTTCCTCATCTGTCAACTGAGTTGGAGAAGAGAATGGCAAACCATTCCAGTATCCTTGCCAAGAAAATCCCAAATGAGGTCATGAAGAGTCAGATACAGCTAAAAGACGACCACGTTTTATGTGTGTGTGTATACGAGCATGTATATGTGTAAATATATACATGTGTATATGTACATCTCTACACACATACCTAAACACACACACATACTTTCCCCCTAGATACTCAACCAAGAAAGCCTAGCATCAGAAACTCCAAGATTTAGTACCTTGATTATATGAACCTCCCAGCAGAACTGTAATTGACTCATTTCAGATAGTCTGATATGCCCTCCCTTAATTAAGTCCTACATCAATTTACTTCTAAAAAGAAAAAAAAATTCCCTGCACCGCAATAAGGTTTTCCCCCCCAGTCCTTTGAACTCACCTTGATCTAATCAACTTGCTCAATGATGAGTCGTCCTTCCAACTCTGGTCTGGGAGCCAGAATCACAGAAATGCCCATTTGCAGACCTTTCCCCCCACTGAGCTCCTCCAGTACACCTCAGTACAAAAGTTGCTGAGTAAGGAAAAATAATGCGGTCTTTCTTGGTTGGTGCTTTCTTTGACAGCAATGACAAGTGAAAGTTCTTGTGGGCTTTGAAGACTTGAGTTCCCTCCCTGTGTGCCACTGGCCACCAAACAGGGCACTTGATCTGTGGGGAAAATACTTTGCTGCCATGGAGACTGGAATTGTCTATTATTAAAAATTATCTGCATTTAAAAGATGAATATATCATGACATTAGTTCAATATGAATTAATTTAATAATAATATTAATTTACCATTAAGGAGTATTTAAAAACATTTCTTGTTGAGCTCCAATGCCCATTCCTTTCTACAAAAGCAGCCGTCAGTTTTTACCTACCCCTACTTCTGGCTCTGTCTGGCCCAAATTGTAGTGAGACAGAGTGGGGTTAACAAGGGTTCTGCACAGGATGAGTCTCAAATGATGATATTTCTAGACTGTAAACTCCCCGAGGGCAGGGATAAGAGCTATTATTTTAGATCTTTCTTCATGCTTAGTTAAATGCTTAGCACCTTAACAAGTGTTTGAGCCATCGAATGGTGTCACATTGAATTGGAGACAGGACTTGAAGTAAAAATGAAATGAATAAACCCAGGGCAGTCTCTGCTTCCTGGGAAAGTCAATGGCCCTTCTCTAAACCTGGTTTCCTTACCTGTAAAAGGTTTAAGTCTTTCAGAGTTCCTGCCAGCTGTAAATTCTCTGCCCTATTGTGGAATCCAGGGAAAATGGGAGCTGAATTTGTTAACTTTTCTTTTTGTATTATTAGCTCTTATTCTCTTAATGTGGGTGGTAAAGGAAATGAGCATCCTAACCCAGATAAGCTTCCTTACTTGTGACCTTTTAGCTTTAAATTCCATTCAGTCTCTGAATATGGAGTGGGTGACTGTACTCTATATTCCCCATTAGAGAACCCAAACCTTAGGGGTTAGAAGTAAAGTCCAAAGAGTAGAAGGCAGCCTGTGCCTGAGAGAACATTAACACCATCGCTTCCCACCAGAGACATCTCTTGAACTCTAGTCTCTCAATCCCTTTCTTTTTCAAGTCTCTTATTTCTTCCCCTTTTAAACCAACTCTCCCCATTTTCCCCACTTAGGTGAAGGCTGCTATCTTTCTCTGGCTCTCAATTTCAAAATCCTTGAGCCACTCCAGCCTCTTCCCTCTTTAGCTCTCCTTTATCTAATCAGTGACTAAGCCCTAGGGATTTTTCTTTTGTACTTACTGTCTTTCATTCCTTCCTTTCCATTTCCATCGTTACTGGGCCTGGCCTGAATTATGCTCTTTCCAAATCCTTCAATACGTCTGACATCCCATTCTCATATTCAAGAATCTTAGATTCTTAGTGCTTAGTGCTAAGAAACCAAACTCCGGGTTGGCATCCAAAGTCATCAGTTGGACTCCACCTTTCTTTTTGAATCTTGGCACCCATGGTGGTTCCAAAGTTGAAAAGTGTTAAGGTCTAGGCCACTGGGGTTAAGTCACACAGCTAAGAAGTATCTGAGACCAGATTGGAAACCATGATTTCTCGTCTAGAGACATGGCGAGACTCTCTTTTCCAGCCTATAGACTAAAATATACTTGATCATTTTTTCTCTAATCCCTGAGCTTAGAGTGTTCTTTCTTTTTATTCCAGTTCAAATCCTTCCCATCTTTCAAGACCCAGTTTAAATTTTATCTTCTTTATGAAACCGTCTCTAACTAGCCCTGCTTATAAGAAATATCCTTTTTCTGAATTTTTTATAGCATGAATAGTCCATATCATACAGTCTATATATTTCCTTGGACTGCATGTTCTCTGGTTGGTCTAAACGCCCAAATTAGAATGTAACTGGAGAGGTAAAGACCTAACCAACACAGGGTTGGCCATGTCTTTTTTTCTCCTCTCAGTGGCATCTAATGGCACATACTATATTTTTTTCTTACGTTTTTACAAAAAATATAAGAATTTGCTTTTTTTATATTTACATTTTTTTTACATTTTTGCATTTACATAGGGCCACTGAGGATGCTACAGGAAAGGTCTTTACCTCTGAGAAGAGTCCTATTGTCCATTTTCATATTCTATTCTATATCATGCTTTTGTAATAATAGTATACATTTATGTAATTTTGCAAAGCATTTTGCAACCATTCTTATATCATTCATTATTTATTTATATATCACTTCTATTTTTCATTATGAGACAGACCTGGCTGGCAAATAGTCATTAGAGTTGTAGTGGCAGAGGTATTCGACAGACTTCAACATGAAGTCAACTTTTGGCTTGGGTCATATGAAACAGTCCCTTCCACCATCTTGAAACTTTGACTATTCAACACAATTCCTCTGCCAAGTGTTTGCTTTGTAAAGAGGCAGAGGATAAAGGCAAGATCTGTGATTTCATTAGTATAAGAAACTCCCAGGTAAGGAAATTCTTCCCACCAATGCAGATCAGCTCCTTATCAGGGATTTATAGCCTTAAATTGCTCCCTGAGAACTGAGGGGTTAAGCGGACTTGTGATCATATAGCCAGTCTAGGTCAGAAGCAGAACTTGAAATCAGCTGTTCCTAGCCAGCTCTATGTGCCAGTCACATGACTTCCAAATTTTACAGTTAGGTAAATTTGAGTTGTTTTTACTTTTGGTAGTATTTGTTGCTTTTAGTCGAGTCTTTACTGGAGTTGTTTGAAGTGGATTGTTTAGGGTTGGAAGAGGTTCTGCTCTGGAGAAGTGAGGAAAGCCCTTTTGCTTTAGTCATTTGACAAAGAAAAAGATCCAGTATTCAAGTATGCTGTGGTCAACCCTGCAGCAGTCCCCTGGGTATCCAGGGTGAATGATGTAAGAGGTTTTTCCCATCTGTCATCTCTGGTGATTTGGTGACAACACCCAGCATTTTGTTAGAACAGGAACCCCCTGAAATGCACTACATTGTTCATTTAAGAATTACATTATGGCTTCTCATAGTGTCTTAAGGAAGGAAGAAGAACAATCAAGGGGCTTTCTTTGGGGGAAAAATGAAAAGCAACCACTCACGACCAGCATGCTATCTGGAACACTAGCCATGTTAGCTCTGCAGAACGCCCTTGTATTTAGGTACTGTGACTCCCCGAGAGAGAGTGAGCATTCAGATATTTCTCTGGTACCTGGGGAGAGGAGCCCACGGAAAGGTGTGTCATACTCTGAATTTTTCCAGAGGGTCAAGGGGAAAAGAAGTGTTGTCTGGCAAACTTGGAAGTGCTGTCTGCCTGACTTGCATCTTGGGAACTTGCCTATCCAGTTTCGGGGAGGTCATTTTACCTGACCATAAATAAAGGCCATTAAAAGGCTGGAGGAAAACAAGAATGGGTGTTAATAGATTGAGACCAGTGTGCTGTGCTACAGGCTCTTACATGATATCGGTGAAACATTCAGGAGAGAGAGGGGAAGGGTGTGTGTGTTCTATCAGACCAAGATGGGCTGTAAGTCCTGCTCCAGGGAATTTTACTGACATAAGCCACTTTTCCAAAACTGCCTTGGCTTCACTTTCAGCAGCCTTTTGGGGTTTTTAGTAACCTGTCTTTGTTTATTTGCTATTCTGACTCCCTCCCCTTCCTGAAAGTGTGGTGTAGTCTATGTTCTGCTTCAAAAAAATTTTTTTAATCATATTCTTTATCCCAAGAATGTCAAGCCTTTCCGTTGGGTCACTGAAAACACTTCAGGGTGTTGTCAAAATAAGGTGTGGAATTAGTCACAGCTTTATAAACTTGTAAACTGTTAATGGAGAGACATTGGGTAGCAAGTTGACTTCAGAGTCAGGAAGGCCTGAATGAGTTCAAGTCTTTCCTCTGACCATTATTGGCTATATGAACCTAGGTAAGTCATTTGACCTGCATGATCTAGGCAACTCTCTTAAGATGATAACCTGCATGATTTAGGACAATTCTGAGGGATTTATGACAAAGAATTTTATCCACCTCCAGAGAAAGAACTGTTGGAGTCAGAATGCAGATCAAAGCGTACGATTTTACTTTAGTTTATTTGGGTTTTATTTTGAGGTTTTGGTTTTATATGATTATTCTCTTACAAAGATGAACAATATGGTTTGCATGATAATACCAGGAAGGTGTAGGCAAAGGAAAAAGGGAGCCCATCTGGATCATATCATTTAACTTCAGAAAACTTATGTGGAAAATTATTATTATATATAATTGCTAAAATAAAATGTCTTTAACAAAAAAAAAACATCATAACTGGCAGAGAATATGCCAGCCTGTAGGGGTACAAGGAATTCCCTCCTTTACCTAAAAATTCTTCATTGTAGTGAAATCCTGTGTCTAGATCCTATCCCTTAACTATGGTGACATTTCCCTTTCATAAAGAACTTTCAAATCCAGGGGTTAAAAGTACTTTGCAAGTAGAAGTTCTGATTATTATTATTGGCAATCATAACAGTGATAACAATAATAATAAGTAATAAGGAGGGGGAAAATAAACTTGTTGAGAAATATTATTACTGGTAGATTGCCTTGCCTTAAAACAATGACCTTTCGTTTCGATGACCATGGTAGTTCAAAGTAGCTTCCTAGAAGGAAATGGGCTAGCACAAGGGTTTAGGAGAGTCTGTGAAAGATGAGCGTAGCATAACGTTAACATTTCTGGACTAGGTAGACTGGGGCATCAGATGTTTCATTCAGAAAGCAGGATCAAAAGAAAGCAGTGTGAATCCCTGGGAAATTTGAAGATTATACAATAAAGACCTTACGAATTCTGTTTTTAAACAATAGATATAGAGGGGATGATAATACATTTTTTTTGTTGGGTGGGGAGGGTTTTCTGGTCTGGGGGGGTGGGTTTTTTTGTTGTTTTTTAAAATAATCTAACAAAGAAAGCATTACACTAAGAACTTAGGCCATCTGGCTTCTAAAAATAATAAATTACATTTATCTAGCTCCTTAAAGTTTACAAAATGTTTTCTTAAACACCCCTTTGAAGTAGTTAGTAGAATTATTACTTTCCTCATTGTACCGATGAGGAAGCTGAAGCTCAGGGAGGTTAGCTTACTTGTTCAGGGACTAGCTTATAAGCCTGGGAAGGACTCAGGCAGGCAGATTTCTCACCCCAAGACCAAGATTCTTTCCAATACAAATTGCCTCCTACTCTCAATTTCTTCCAGGCCCAGTTCTGCTAATACTTCACTATGAGGTCTTTGGCTAGCCACATTTTTTTTGTCTTATTTGCTCATTTCTTTCATTCCTCAAATATTTATCATATACTTTCTCCATGGTATCTATTATGTACATTCCTTTCTCCACACTTACATGGTAACCACAGTAATTTAGCCTTTATCATTCTGTCAGTGACTTGCATTTATGTAATGAAAGGCCTAAAAGGAAACACAGAGATGATGGAGGGAGAGAGGGAAAGAGTTGAGAGGGTGGAGAGATCGTTCTTCCCCTCTCTTTCTTTTGGGGGGAGGTAACCAAGTCTTGTTTCCCTGAAAGAGGGAGTATGTCTCCTCAGAGAATGGTTCTGGGAGATGGGGAAGCCTTGGTAAGATGACACACTGCTCCCCCTTTAGGTCCCAGCTATTCTTGAAAGGCAGGATGAACTCTTCTGCCTCTGGATCTCTCAGGGACACCAACTACCACTTCCCCTCAGGACCTTGGGCTACTCCACAGCCCAGGAGAGATGGTTGCTCCTTGGGTCTGGTAGTTTGGAACTGGGATCCTGGGCTAACCCCCCTTTTTGGGGAGAGGTAAGTCCCCTTTCCTAGTATTAGAAACTAGACAGACCTAACTCTAAAGTAGTAGATAATTTATTTGGGTTCAAACAGGGAAGGAATGGTAAAACTATCAGACAGGGAGAAACGGTGAGCAGGAAGCCCTATTGACTTGTCCCCTCTGGCAGACTGCCTCCCCCCAAGGTCTAGGGGTTCAAGGCTATCAGCCTTGAGCCCTCTTCTTGCCAGCTGCTGGTTGGTCCCTACTCCTAAGCTAACTAGCTTTGACTACAGGAGTCCATAGGGAGAAAGATGGAAAATGAGGTCTTTGAAAAGGATCTCTGTGGATGGCTTTTTCAAGTCTCAGTCCACAATATTCACTGATGGTTCTGTGCTGTTGTTGAGAGCTGAGTGAGAGGTATCCAGGGGTTCACAGGGAAACAGTTGATCTCCAGGAGACCCAAGCTTCTTCCTAGCCTAGGAGATCTACCTCTTCTCTCTGGCTCCCAGCTGGAAGTGAGGTGAAGTGAGTGACCAGTTGGAGTTCTCCAAGCTTCAGGTTCCCCCCTGGAACTTGCAGTTTTTTCTTCTTGCATCTCCTCAGCTCTCTCTGCAGCTGATCTCTGTCAGACTCCTCTTTGCTCAGATTGGATTAACTCTTACCTTACATTTATTAAGCACCTACTATGTGCCAGGCACTCTGATCATATTAAATAATATTAGCTAACATTTATATAATTGCTTACTATGAGCCAGGCGTGATTCTAAGCACTTTATAATTATCTCCGTTGGTCCTGGGACCATGGTTCTAGTTCTGAATCCCTCATTTTACAGATCAGGAACCAAGACCCAGGGTGATTAATTGACTCATCCATGGTCCCAAAGATAGTAAGTCTTGAATCAAGATTTGAGCCTAGGTTCTCTGATTTCAGAGTGAGTTCTGCTTCCATTGTACCAGGAAGCTATAACAGTAGCCTAGGTAAGCCTTTCCCAGTCCTCCCCAACTTAGAGCCTTCCCTCTGACACTGTTTGCAATTCATCCTGTATATATCTTATTTCTACAGTGTTGTTTGCATGTTCTGTCCCTTATTGCATTATTAAATTTTTTGAGAGCAAGGATTATTATTGTTTTTTTGTTTTTGCCTTTTGTTGAATCCTTAGGGGGCAGTTAGATGGCACCATGGCCAAAAAGTTAGACCTGGAATCAGGAAGACCTGAGTTCAAAACTAGTCTTAGATGCTTACTAGCTATGTGACCCTGGGCAAGTCATTGAACCCAATTTGCCTCAGTTCCCTCATTTGTAAAATGAGCTAGAGGAAGAAATGGCAAACCACTCTAGTATCTGCCAAAAATTTCCCAAATTGGGTCACAAAGAGTCAGACACAACTGAAATGACCAAACAACAACAATGCAAGATATGTATGTGTATGGTATATATTTTCTTGTGTATATTTCATGTCCTCTCTACTAGTTTGTTTCCTATCCCTTCCTTTGGACAATAATCTCCTTGCAAGTAGGGACTATTTCAGTTTGTCTTTGTATCACTGACATCTCTCATCTACCTTTGTATACAGTAGGCACTTCATATATGTCTGCTGAATTCCAAAGAATTATGTGAGGCACTATAGCGGATACCAGTATGAAGAAAATATAGCCTCTGCTCTCAGTGAGTTTAAAGAATCTCAAAGGAGAGGAGATGTGACCTGTACACCAATAGCCCCTCTACAAGGCAATGTATATTGGTTCCACTTGAGAGGAAACATAATATTCTAATCTCTAGCAATTCCAGTTGGTGAGATCAAAAAAATTCTAGAGGAAGCAGCATGTGTACAAGCTGAGTCTTCAAGGAAGCTAATTTTGATTGACACACAAGAAGAGAAGACCTTGTGAGCATGGGAGAATAGCATGAGGGAGAAATGAAGGAATCTGTGAGGGCTGGAATATAGGGCTTATAGGTAAGGAATGTAGCTGGAAAGGTAGCCTGGGGCCAGATAGTGGAAGACCTTGAATGTCCGGCTAAAGAACTTGGATTTTATTTGCAAAATAAGATTGTAACCCCTTTATTTTATTTTTTGATCATTTATTTATTTCAGATGGAAAAATTTTATTTAATTAATTAATTTAGAATATTTTTTCATGGTTACATGATTCGTGTTCTTTCCCTATTCCCCACACTCTGTAGCTGATGCACAATTCTACCGATAACCCCTTCATTTTAGAGAATAGAACACTGAAGCCCAGAAAAATAAGACCTTCAAAAAAGGAAGGAGTTCAGCCAAAATACTGTTTTTTTCTCTGCATTTCTTCAAAAGAATAGAGTCAGGGGCCAGCTTGGTGACTCAGTAGATTGAGAGGCAGGCCTAGAAATGGAGGGTCCTGGGTTCAAATGTGGCTTCAGATAATTTTAGCTATGTGATCCTTGACAAGTCACTTGACCCCCATTGCCTAGCCCTTACTACTTTTCTGCCTTATAACCAATACACAATATTGATTCTAAGTTGGAAGGTTTAAAAAAAAAACAAAATTATGAGAGTGTCTGTGAAACCATTTTCAGTTGCTCAAGACTCAAGATACTCTAGAAATTAGAAATAATTCATCTTATTCCCTAGGCCAGTCTTTCTGTAACCAGCCAGGTCTGCTAGCAGACAAAAAAAAAAAAGAAAATCTGATGATCACAGAAAAGCAAGAGTTGGGTGGAGATTGCTTGGGTCATTTCTCATAGAAAACATCTCAATATTTATCAGTGAGGTAAGTATCAATCTCTAAACTTGCTGACACTCCAAAAGAAACTTCATGACCTAGCCTATGAGTCACATAGTCTGCTCTTTTAGATAATATTCTCTCACCTCATCTACAGACAAGCTGAGTTTTCTTGTCCCCTTTTTTCCCCCGATTCTGATTTTGGAAAACAGAACTGAAAACAACCTTTTTCTTTTTAACAATGCCTCATATCCTGGACATAGCCCATATTTTTAAAAAAGCCCACATTTCAATGCAAACTCCAACAACAGGGAAATGGGTTCGAGTCAAGAACACATGTGATAACCAGTGGAATCATGCGTCGGCTATGGGAGAGGGAAAGGCGGGGGGGGGGGGGGGGGGGGGGAGGGGAGGAAAAGAAAACGATCTTTGTTTCCAGTGAATAATGTATGAAAACGACCAAATAAAATAATATTAAAATAAATAAATAAATAAATAAATATTAAAAAAAAAAAGCCCACATTTCTGCAGTACTTGGGAGGTTAACAAAAGTTTTCCCCCCCCTCCAAGCATCCTGTGGTTGCATTATGAATAGCCCCATTTTACTGAAGAAGAAACTGAGTCAAGGAAATGAAGGGACTTGCTGGCAATCTGACAGATAGTTAAGGATCAGAGCTTCTCATTGCCAAATCTGGGGCATTTCCCATTGGTTCAAGAAGCTTCTTAGATCTTTTTTGTTAAGTTGTACAAGGTAAGGCTCTTGGGTAGCCAAGGATGAAATGCTTTCTTAGAGTAAGAATCACAATTAATGATCATGCTTATTATTAAACCTAATGAGGCCCCTTGGAAGAAAGGTAATAATGCATTTGATTTATTGGTTAAAACTCAATGACTAAAATAGTAACATTAAAAGAGTGCCTGCTCCTGAGGCGCGGTGGCTGAGCTCTTCTGCTCTATTCCAGGAGGGATTCCTGTGGTTTGGCTTCTTCACCAGGCCCCACGATTCAGGATGACTAACTCCCTTCAAGGTGCCTTTAGTCCCAAGTTCAGACTATTCTGTTTACAAAACCAAACTGAGAAAGAATGCAAATAAAATGAGAGAGCTAGGAAGCTAAGGCTGCTTGTATTCCAAAGAGTTAAATACTCTATTTACCCAGGAAAGCCACCCCTAGAGACTGCAAGAGGATGTAGATCACTTATATAGCTCTGTAAAGTTAATAAAGCAGTGTCTTCACATAGTTTCACACAGTTGAGTGACCCTGGGCAAGTCACTTACCTCTCTTTGCCTCAGTTTCCTCATCTGTTATATGAACTGAAGGAGAGAACATACTCCAGGTTCTTTGCCAAGAAAACCCCAAATAGGATCATGAAGAGATGAACATGACTGAAAATAATTGAAAAACAAAATAAATGATCAAATTTGGGCTAAACATAACCTGCTGTGTCTAGTCTGGTTCAAGTTCTCATCATCTTGCTCAGTTCAAATTCTTCTATAATAGATCTTTGAGTTAGAAGTCCCTACTTGGAGTTGGTTAAATTTCCATTTGAATGTAAACTCTTGGGGCAGTGAGGTGGCTCAGTGGATAGAGTGTCAGGCTTGGAGACAGGAGGTCCTGAGTTCAAATGTGACCTCAGACACTTTCTATCTGTGTGACACTGAGCTAGTCACTTGGCCTCATTTGCCTAGCCCTTACCAATACTTAGTATTGATTCTAAGACACGGTAAGGTAAAAAACAAAAGAATGTAAATTATCAGGAGGAATTGTCTCACTCATTACTACTCTTATTCCATACTGTTCTGTCCTTGCATCATCTCCATTGCCTGGCACCTCATATGAACTTAATAAATTCTTGAAGAGTGGTTGAATTCTCCCATCATCCTAGCAAGGCGTGATAGAGGCTGGCACTAGAGGAGAAGTGCCAGACTGAAGAGTATATGAAACTGATCGGGATCGGGATCGTGATCAATTTCATATACTCCTCAGTCTGGCACTTCTCCTCTAGTGCCAGCCTCTATCACAAAGGCTAATGAAAAATTGGAAAGTCATGGACCAGATTCAGGGGGTGGTGTCCATCTTGGAAGCAAGAATCCTTCTGTCTGCTCTAGTTAAATTCCTGTAAACTGTTCTTTGTAAGAATGAATATTAGCCATAGGGGACTGGGCCAGATTTCAGTGATCCAGCTAAAAGCATCAGACAGCTAAGAGTCTGGCTCACCCTAAGAGGAAATTCGTTTGGGTTTGATTCTGCAACATTACCGTAGTAGTTTGATTACAAGGCTGTCAATGGGATGGCCCTTCTACTACCTAAAAACTGGTGCCAGCAAGCTGAGTGGCCAGTCCAACATTGTGCCTCCTCTTTAAATACTTTGCACCTTGGAAGGGACGTGAATGGTCTTTAGTTTGACTGAAGAGGTATTTTTTCCATGTCTCCTATGACCTGGCTTTCATTAGTCAGACCATTTTGACCTTGTTTTATGTTTATAAGAAGAGATGTACTTTGGTACATTAGAAGTGTCAGACTTGGAATCAGGAGAAACCCAAGCCTGAATCCTGCCTCCAATACTTTCTGAACTTTGTGGCCCAGTGCAAGTTATTCCCCCACTAACACATTTTAGATTTCTTATAGTAAAGGATGTTGTTCAGTCAGTCATTTATCAGTCACATCCAACTCTTCATGACTCAATTGGGATTTTCTTGGCAAAGATCCTGGAGTGGTTTGCCATTTCTTTCTTCACCTTATTTTATAGATGAGGAAACTGAGGCAAATAGTTAAGGGACTTGCCCAGGGTCACACAGTAAATATGTAAAGCCAGATTTGAACTTGAGAAGATAAATCTTCCAAACTATACAGCACTGTATCTACTGTGCCACCAGCTGCCCCATCTGGCGGATAGTGGCACATTATTTGTAATACCTGCATTATTTGCCTTACAGGGTTGTTGTGGGGCTCAACTCAAATAATTATGTAATGTGCTGTGTAAACCTTAAAGCCCTATATTAATGTCAGCTGTTATTGATATCATACTAGTGACAGGGTTAGGGGACTAGACTTGTGATTTCACTGGTAGATGGAGCTTCTGGGTGAGGGAATTCCCATGACCAGTGCAGTTTCATTCCTTCTCTGCGGTATTAGAGAGTTGCCTAGAGGACTGAGAGGTTAAGTGGTTTGCCCCAAAGTTACCTAGCCTGCATGCAGAGGCACCATGGTAATAAATAGAGAGCTGGACTTAAAGCCAGGAAGACTTGAGATCAAGTTATGTCAAGAATGGAAGGCAGAGACTGAACCAGATGAGCAATCTCATCGTTATCCTCAACTCTTCCTCACTCCCCCTCACTCCTCATATCTAATCAGTTACTATTAATCTTTGTAGTCTCCCCAAAATACTTCTCCGCCATGCCCTTCTTCATTCAGGCCCTCATTTCCTTTTAATTGGCTTTTGTAGGCAACTAGGTAGTACAGTGCATAGAGACTGCACTTGGACTCTTGAACATTTGAGTTCAAATTCAGCCTTAGACACTGTACGTTCTGGTCATTTATTGTCTGCCACAATTTCTCCAACTGTAAAAGAGAGATAATAAGAGCACATACATCCCAAAGTTGGGTTAAATTTTTTTTCTTGTTATATTTTGAGTTCCAAGACTTGTTTTGAGGGTCAAATGAGATAATAGTTGTAAAACACTTTGTAAAATTTGAGTGTTATATGAATGCTAGCAGTTATTATTATTAGTTTGTAAGTGATACAGGGAATGGAGCACTGGGCCTGGAATTAGGAAGAACTGAGTTCAAATTCGACCTGACATACCCCAATGTCTGGCACATAGTAAGTACTTAAAAATGCTTTTTTCCCCTCCTTCCTCCTTTCCTTTCTTCTTCCCTTCCTTCCTTCCTTCCTTCCTTCCTTCCTTCCTTCCTTCCTTCTTTCTTTCCTTCCTTCCTTCTTTCATTCCTCTTTCACTCTCCCTCCCTTCCTTTCTCCCTCCCTCCCTTCCTCCCTTCTTCCCTTCTCTCTTAGGCTCGGTCTCTTTTCTTCTCCAGACAATCCAAAAGCATAGGTTCAACAGTGCTTAAGACACTCTAGTGTCTTCTTCTTGTCTTTAGAATAAAAATCAGACTTGTATTTGACTTTTAAAGCTTTTCAGGGAATTAGATGGGGGTGGTAGATAGAGCACTGTTCCTGGAGAAAGAAGTTCTAAGTTTTAGCCTCTGACACTTACTATATAAGCCTGGGCAAATCACTTAATGTCTGCTAGCCTCAGTTTCCTCATCTATAAAATGGGGGGTTAGTAATAGCACTTGCTTCCTTGGGGTATTGTGAAAGTAAAATGGATTTAATGTTTGTAAAGTGCTTTGTAAATCTTAAAGCAATCACTTAATGTCTGCTAGCCTCAGTTTCCTCATCTATAAAATGGGGGGTTAGTAATAGCACTTACTTCCTTGGGGTATTGTGAAAGTAAAATGGATTTAATGTTTGTAAAGTGCTTTGTAAATCTTAAAGCAATCACTTAATGTCTGCTAGCCTCAGTTTCCTCATCTATAAAATGGGGGGGGTAGTAATAGCACTTACTTCCTTGGGGTATTGTGAAAGTAAAATGGATTTAATGTTTGTAAAGTGCTTTATAAACCTTAAAGCACTATATAAATTTTGTTGATGTTATCTGAGTAACATACCTTATCAGGCTCATTACACATTAATCTCCTTCACATTAAACTAGCTGCCTTGCTGTTCACCGCACATGACAGTATATCTGCCGTCACCCATCTCTTTCCCTCATGCCTCCAATGTATATTTTCAGCTACTCCTCATAGCATCCCTAGATTCTCTCAAAGCTCACCCCCTGCTACCTCTTCCAGGAAAAGCTATGCAAATCTCCTGAGTTGCTAGCGCTCTGCCCTGCAGAAATTACTTCGTGTGTATTTTGTATCTAATATTTGATGCACAAGTTGCTCTTTCCCCAATAGAATATACATTCTTTGAGGGTGGAGTATGTTTCGTTTTGTTTTTGTATCTCCACTGCCTAATGCCATGTCTAATGTGAAATAGATACTTCATAAAAAAGCTTTTTGAGAAGGACCAAATTCCCATTTTTCTTGGCTTTCACGGAAATCTGCATTTGTGGGAAATGATATTTATTGCCACTTTGTAGGCTTCAAGTTTTAAGTCCAGCCCTTGACAGATTATTCAGTTGTTCTTAAACATTTTGTCGACAATTAGGACACCCCATTACTAGGGCACAACAGTGGAGGTACCTGGGTTATGGCCACATGGTTCTAAAAGCCAGGCTCTAAATAACTAGTTCACTGAAGAGGGACTAATAAAATGTTTTCCAACTAAGTTGTGTTTTTTAAAATAAAAATATAAATTACTATTAAACGGGCTAACCCTAACTATTAACCAAGTTACTTTTTAAAAAACCCTCACCTTCCATCTTAAACTTAATATCGTGTATTGGTTCCAAGGCAAAAGAGCTGTAATGGCTAGACAGTGGGGGTAAAGTGACTTGCTCAGGGTCACACAGCTGGGAAGTACAGAAGTTGAATCTCATCCCACAACCTCTTGTCTCTAAGCTGAGCCACCTAGCTGTCTGCCCTAGATCCTTGCCCCTTTAAATGATGGTACACAATTGTACCAGTTTTAAAGAAATCATTCATCCTCAATCTAACACTTGCATTCCAAAAGCGTGAAAAGAACATTTCTTTTGTCCACCTTAAATAATTAAGTTTAGCTTTAATAACCCTTCACACACCCTGTGGGCCTCCCCTGCACACAAAACATCTGTGAATTTTATTGACATTGTAAAGACTGCTAATGGGTCAGGTAGGGCTTTTTTGTAAAAGAATAACTTTCTCCCTATCTCATTATGTTTCAGCATTAAGCTTAAGCAGACGAGGAAGCCTCCACAGCTGTTTGTTCATTTCTCTGACCAGAGAAAGCTAGAATTTTCTGCTTTTATTCAGTAAAATGAGTATTCAGCACATTTGAGGACATGAATTGTCCACTTTGCTGCTAGCACTTAGTATGGTTTTATTTCATCGTTGGGCAGAAGTAGAAAGAGAAAACTAGGGAGCCATGCAAAAGTAGGGATTCTTTTTTTCAGTCTGAAGGGAGTAATTTTCTTATTTTTTAACCTCAGTTCCTAGCTTTTTAAAACCAGGCTTGGTCTTACTCAACATTTACAATGAATGGTCCCTTAGCAACCATCCCACACAGATTTAGATACAAACTTTTGCTTCTGATACAGCTGTTTTCTTTTAAAGAACTTGGAAGTGACACATTACAATTTCACTAGAAAATAATTTTTAGAAACACATGGAAAAAAGAACTTAACAAGGCTTTTAAAGAAAGCTATGAAGTAGTTCTCCCCTAAGGGACAAGGCAAATATCTACTGCAGGCATTCACCTAGGTTCTCTCTACATAGAAAAGAGGAGGCAGGTGCAGGATGGATATGGTTAATTGGCATCAACAATATGCGGTAGGACCAGGGTAAATTTTGAAGGCTGGCATCTTTGAAGATTTAATAAGTTATCTGAAAGTTATTGTACGTATATAGATGGGGGACAGTGAGGTGGCTCCATGGTTAGAGAGCCAGATCTGGAGATGGGAGCTCCTGGATTCAAATACAGCCTCAGACACTTGCTACCTGTGTGACCCTAGGCAAGTCACTTAACCCCAAATGCCCAACCTTGCTACTTTTCTGTCTTAAGATCTATTCTAAGACTGAAGGTAAGGGATTTTGTTTATATATATAAAAAAGAAAGCATATAGATGAGCTTGTAAGGTGAATTTGTTTAGCATTAATGGTCTCAGGTTATAGTTAAACCAAGTTAAATAAACACATTTTGTTTGAAACCTGGTAAATCTCAAACTATTTCTCGGTGTCCAGAACTGTTCACGAGTTCAGAAGACTAGAGGGCACAATCCTACTATCCGTAAAGTTTGGTGGTATGCCAGAGATCCAGCCTGATAGCCAGTATAAGATATTTTAGCAGGGTAATCAGAAAACCAGTAGTCTCTAAACCAAAGCAAAAATCTTAGGAAATTGCCCCATGAGTGACAATATAAATTCTATAATGGCAAAATCCTAAAGAATTCCAGGGATGCAGAATCAAGAAATGGGTAGATCCACCATTGACACCCTTCTACTTATCTAGGTGACAATTAGTGCCCTTTAGCAGCTAGAGTGTCGGTCTTGGCTCTCTACTTTGACTTTGACGGCTGGTTCTTTATCCCTTGAGTCATTTACATCTTTGATTCCTCACCCTTCCAACCTTTTCATTACACCATTGTGATTTGAGGGGAAGGGGATGTTATAAATAGTAGTATAGTTGATATAACTTTTAATCAATTATTTCACAAGAATTTTTTTGCAAGCAAGTGAAGGTGCATACGGTTAAGTGTTGAACAAAAACACAATGTGGTCCAACTCACAGTCCAGTGGAAAGGACATTGGTTTTGCAGTCAGGGGAGTTGTATTCAAATCCTAACTACCTTGGTCCTGAATTTCCTTATCTGTCAAATGTCAGGGTTAGACTAGATGGGAGGTCCTAGGTCATATTATCTTATGTTCCTTGGATAAGCCTCTTGAGTTAATCAGTAACTAAGAGAAAGTTGTTTCCTGAATGAAATTACTCCCAAGTCATTTTTTCCTGACTATTTTTGGCCTTCTTAAAGTGCCACTAGAACAATGTTCTGTGTTTACTCTGAGCGAATAAATCCACCAGCTGTGTGGCGGAAGTCATTCTGCATATTAAGACCTTTAGCTTTTCATCTTACTTGCCTCACTATTCAGTCAGAAGTGTCAGTTCTACAGAGGTTATTACTACAGATACCATTGCATGAGAGCCCTCCTGTTGGAAGGGAAAAGCGAAACAAGTGGCTAAGTGATTCTCTACTTTTCCCTCTGATTTTTGTCCTCCGATTCCTCTTACTCTCTGTCATGGCCAACGACTTTCCCTTGGATAGTAGGTTACGTGGCTTCCTGGACAGTCACGGCCAAGGTTTACTCTGTGACTCGGTCATCAAGCACTTCTTCAAGACAGGGCTAGTAGTTTTTGTCATTTCCCTCCATTCATCAATTGTGTCAATTCCATGATAGCAACTATTTCAGTCCACTCAGGAAAAAGAACATCCAGGTTGACTTCAAACTCAGGCTGTGGGTCTGCAGTAATGAGTCACCAGCCATTAGCTAATTGCTGGTTGTATCATAAAATCAATAATTGTACTAATTGACCCTTTTTCTTTTTTTCCCCATAGGACTATTTTTACCCAAGATATTTAGGTGAGTCTTAATTACAATTTTTCTTCCACTGACATTATGGAAAGATGTACTTTATATTGGTCAAATAAAAGCACTATTATATGCCTTCACTGACATATAACTTAAATGGAGAAGAGGACTGCTTACTTATAGACTGATGTGGGCACCCAAGATGAGACAGCCACATTTTTTTTATTGGTTTCCATCTAAGTGACCTATATTGGCTGATCCTAAAGGCACTGTCTGAAACACTGGTGTGAGCTTATCATGTAGGCATAATCTATATGAGGCATAGTGTAAAGAGTGCTAGATTTGAACTCGAGTGAACCTGGATTTGAATTCTGAATTTGCTGTTCTTCATATGTAAAATGATGGAGTTAGACCAGATATCTGTAAGTTCTCTTCCAATTAAAAATCTATAATCCTACGATGAGGTTATAAAGGAACACCAGTAAGAAAATTTGCTCCTAAAGTTCTTATTTATAAAGAATATTTTTGTAAATTTCCCATTGATTTTAGACTTACAAAAATTCATTTCTGGGGTTCAAATTTTGACTGCAAATAAAATATATTTCTTCCTAAAATTCCTGTTTAGTACTGCTATTATATCCTGCAATGGAAAATCTTGACATCTTCCAAGTATAGGACTCAAGGCAAGGTTTCTTTTACATGAAAAGGATGAGATTTCCATCCTTATCCCAGGTTCTATTCTTTTTCATACACTGGATTTGGACCCAACTGGCAGAAATATTTCCTAGAATAGTTGCAGCTGAGAAAGGAATAAGAGCCTCTGCATATAAAAGGTGTCCTTCTATACCTTGCTCTTCCAGGGAAGTCCTTCCTGTAGGTAGATATTTTCCCATATCTGATAGGCAGCAGCAGGAGCTCATTCGGCTTCAGTGAAACAGCATGGTGTAAAAAGGAAGAAAAAAAGCATTTATAAAGTACCTACTCTATGCTGGGCACTTTGCAAATATCCCTTTTGATTCTCACAGCAGCCATGGGAGATAGGTGTCATTATTATTCTGTTTTTACAGTTAAGGAAACCGACAGCAGTCAATTGACTTCCCCAGGAATTAATAAGTATCTATGGCTCCATTTGAACTCGGGACTCCTTAATGCCAAGCTCAGAACTACGGTACCTAATAATCTCTAGAAAAGTAATAGAAGAAGTCTCTAGAAATATAATTGGAATCAGGAAAAGCCCAAGTTCTAATCTAGTTTTGACAGTTATAGTCATGTGAACTTAGATCAATCATCTAACTTTCCTGAAGCCCCTTTTCTTTAGCTACAAAATGAGAATAAAAATGTCACAGTAACATCTCTTGCACCTTCTTGACAGTATTGTTGTAACGCTCAAATGAGATAATGTATATAAAGGGGTTTTGACAACCTTAAAGTACAAGAAAACTGTCAAATATTAGAAATAATGGATATAGTGGATTTACTGGATATAATGGAAATAATAGATTTACCAATTCAGAAGCTTTGGCAATAATAAACATTACTTCAAGGATTTATTAAGTAGGGAACTTTATCCTCATGAAATCAATCACAGATTTAGCCTTTCTGATGATTGTCTTCATATTACTTATCTAACTATGTAAAGGGATGTTCTAAAGTCTTATTCTCAATTACAAGGGGTCTTGTTTCTTGGAAGGAATTTTGTCAATTTAAAATTCAAAAAATGATTACTGGGTCATTTAGGTGCCTTTGTTTAGTGTGGGTAGTGCAGTATCATGGAAGACTGTAAGATCCAAGTTAAAATCCCACCTTAGGCACTTCCTAGATGTTTGACCCTGGGCAAGTCACCTAACTTCTCTGGGACTCTATTTCCTCTGTAAAATAAGAGGCATTGGGCTTAATGACTTTAGAAAGTCCTTTACAGCTATAATTTATGATTTGCTACATATGCTACATGCTGTCTATCTTGATTGACACTGGGCATTGTGAGATGTGTTGCTCCAATTGAGTTTACTTTTTTGATTCCTAGTAGAGCCCTGGGTAAACTGTTCTAGTTTGGTTGAGTGAGTAATTCTCATTTGAAAAGTTTCTATTTATATAATATAATCCATCCAGAATACTGTATTAATTTCCTCTCCCAAGTATTACTTAAAGATATAATAGTAAGTAGCTGTGTGACCCTGGGCAAGTCACTTAACCCCCATTGCCTAGTTCTTACTGCTCTTCTGCCTTGAAACCAATACACACTATTGATTCCAAGATGGAAAGTAAGGGTTTAAAAAAAAGTTATGATAGTACCTATTCTCAAATTTGACTGTTTTATAGTAGTTTATTATAATGAACACATACCTTTCTCTTCCCATAGATTGTATTGCGAAATATGGTTCTCCCTACTCGAAAAATATAAATTTCATTTCATGTGTTCGAGGTAAGTCTCTTTCCTATGTTTCTTATTCTAAATACAGTTGTTGCTGTTGTTTGTCCTTCATTTTTGAAGAGGACTAATAACATCACAGTGATGTCTTGACCTGAGTATGGATTGGATTTAAGTGAGGCACAGTGGTACAAAGTCATCAGCAAACTGGATGTGGATTTTATTCTTCATCTGAGGGAAGGATTCCAAATGCCTTCTTTCTCTGAAGAGATTGTGAGCTCATCCCTTGGATTGTTTGTATTGTGTTTTTTTTTGAGGGGGGTTGTATTTGTGTATTCCTATCCCAGAATATTCTTTCTCTTTGCCTCTATTGCTCATGATCCAGCATTTCAAACACACTTGGGATCAAGTACTACTTTTTATACCATATCTTTCCTCAAACCCTGAAATGACAATTTTGTATTTATTCTGCATGTGCTTTATACATATTTATCTGTACTATATTGAATTCCCCTCCACCACCATCATCCCACCTCTGGTAGAAGACAAATTCCTTGAGGTTGGACTGTATTTTTCATTTGTTATTTTTGAATCACAGTGCTGAAAACAATTCCTTGTGCTTAAGAATAATAATAATAATAAATAACATTTATGACACCTACTATGTGCCAAGCACCACACTAAGCACTTTAAAATTATTGCCATATTTGATCTTCTCAACTACCTTGGGACAAGGCTACTGTTACAGTCCTCATTGTAGAGTTGAAGACATTAAAGTAAGCAGAGGTTAAATGCCTTGCTAAAGGTTGCATAGGTAGTATTTGAGGATGGATTTTTTTTTCTCCATAAGTTTTTTACTCATTGTGCCAAAGGGATCTTACCCCCTCCCCCTCCTGAGTAGCCTGACCTGTCTGTCAGCATTCCTCACATAACACAGTTTTGCATCTGTTTGCATCCATTATGGGCTGTAAGACAATAAAAAGGAGGGGGTAGGTCTTTTCTGGTCTTTTGCCTTCTTGAACTGACACGGGGCTGGAGAGACAGGTGAGGGGAGAGAAAGATAAATGGAGGCTAGGACACATGGTTTGAGATCTTAGAGTAAGGCAGCGAACTTTAGTCTTATCTACTCTTTCTAATAAACTTACAAAAATTAATAATTGGGTAGGAATACTCATTTAGTTCTAAAAGCTGTTATAAGATCCAAATGGTCTCCCTCTCTCTCTTGCCTCCCCCTTTCTAGAAATGGTAAGCAATTTGATTTCGGTCATACATGTATTATCATGCCAAATATATTTCTACATTGCTCATTTGTAAGAATAACCAGATAAACTCAAAACCCCTAAATAAATACCCAAATAAGATAAATTGAAAATTCAAACTCTTTGATCTGTATTTTGATTCCAACAGTTCTTTCTCTGGAGGTAGATAGCATTCTTTGTTATAAGTCCTTCAGAATTGTCCTGGATCATTATATTGTTGAGAGAAGCTAAGTCTATCATATTTGATTGTTCCACAATATTGCTTTTACTTTGTACAATGTTTTTCCTGGTTCAGCTTATTTCATTTTGTATCAGTTCACATAGGTCTTTCCAGCTCTTTTCTGAAATCGGCGAGGACAGATTTAAACTCGGGTCTTCCTGATGACTGTAAGCCCAGCATTCTATTTAGTGTGCCAGCTAGTTACTTCTGTTATGCCTCTGCAAAGTAGGTGCTTGATAACTGCACCTTGAATTAAATAGAATTGAATTGGACTATTTAACTGAACTGAATTGGAATTCCTGACAGCAAGGGGAAAAATGGAGAAATGACTTCTTTATTTTCATAGACACGTGGACTTAACTAAATTCATGGGTTGTGATGGTAGCACCTACAATTTGATTTGATCTTCACAATAAATCCTGATCACCATCTTGTCAAATAATAATAATAAACCATCATTTCAAAGTATTTTTAAAAAATTTTAACTCTTAATTTCTCTTTTAGTCACAACTCTTAAGACAGAAGGGCAAGGGCTAAGTGTGTCAGTAAATCAGATGAGAAGCATACCTTCTCCCAAGATTAAAGGACCCCTGGACATGGCATCAGAACTCGGGTTAAGTTCTTACTTTGACTCTTTCTACATCATTAGCAGACTACTTAATTTTTTTGAACCTCTTTCTTCCTCTGTAAAATAAGGATAATAGTCCTTTACTATCTAATTCTCAGAATTGTTGTGAAGAAAGTATGTTGAAAATCTTAAAGCACTTGAGAAACAGGGGTTTTATTGCTATTTGACAGGAATGATGATGATGATGATTATGATGATGATGATGGGTGTAGTTATGGTAGTGATGCTAGCAATGATGATGATGAAGATCAGGGTTATTGTGAAGGTCAAGTCAGATTATTGGGACCAAGCTTCCCTAGGAGATTAAAGGGACAACAAAGTTTGTCTCCCTGATCTACTCACTGGTGATCTTTCTCTACAAGCCATTTCATATATGATTTCCATTGAAATAAACTAGAATATGGTGCCCTCTCACACAGGGGGCGTCTGTGGGTGTTGGTGACACATTGCAAAGACTAACCACAGCATCGTGCCAAAAGAGTCAGGTAGAACAAGAATAACTATCTCCCTTAACAAGCAAGAGCTAAGACAAGCTCAGTAGCCATATGCTGACCTGATAGAGCTATTTTTTTTTGTTCCTTTATTGGTTTGTTTTTGTGCTGAACTGTCAATCAACAAACATTTAGGGAATATCTATTATTTGTTGGGTACTCTGGTAGGAGTGGGGTTACAATGATAAAAAAAAAAAATAAAAATCCCTGCCCTCAAAGAGCTTACATTCTAATGGCCAACAGTGTTTCTCTTCATATTCAATATACAATTGGTACTAGCATTACTGACTTAAAAAACAGTAGGGCAAGAACCCTTGGTGCAAGGCTTACAGTGTTCCATGGCCTTAGTTATCTGGGTCTCCAAATAAGCCCAGTTTTCTTTGTCTTGTTTTCCAAAAGGTCTATAGACACTTGCAGTTTCCTCATCTCAGGGCCAAAAGCTTTTCGAAGTATTAAAACACTTTGGTTTAGGAGACAAGAGGTGCTTGCTGTCAATATTTATTGCACAGGATTTTTTTTCAGTTGCTCTGCCCTTCATTAAGTGTCCCCCGCCCCGCCCCCCCCCCCCCCCAAGCATTTGGCTTTATCTTCTCTCTCAGAATCTCTATGTCAAAATGAGGTGGACGCTCACATTGTCTTTGACTAAGAGAAGGGTTGATGAATCCCTCCCCCCCATCCTCCCACCTCCTGTGCTTATATCAGATTTCCTTGGGGAAAAAAGTCTCCCAGGTCTCCTTCTGTGAGGTCAAAACAAACAAAGGGTGCTGTATGTAGCATGAGGCCTGAGTTACTACTTATTGTTACCCTGAAATACTTGGGGGGCACCCAAAATATAACAGAGAAAAGTGTTCTCTTGTCAGTCAGCAAATGTTTCACATTCCATTCCACAGCAGCAAACTAGTTCCTTCCTCCCATTCCTGAAACATAGCTTTCTGCTGAGGCCAAGATAAATTTTTTATCTCCTGAACAGCTCAGTCCTTGATGCCGCTGCTGAAGAGTCCAGCCTAACTTTTTAGCTGAGAAAAATACCTGCTTGAGAGGGTTTGGGTCCAGCTTTGCTGCCAAATACATAGCCAGGGAAACAGATGGTGGATTTTTATGGGGTCCTGGAAATTTAACTATTTCTCATTCATTCTTTTATCTGCTTAAGTTTCCTCCTAAAAAAGGAAGCAAAAAAAATTGTTTGGAGGGGTATATGTGTTGAGGTAGAGCACAGGGGTTATTTAAAAATGGAAAATCATAAACTTATAAATGATCAATGGTAAATTACAATTGTAGTTTAGTAGACTCAGATTCAGGAAAAGTTGCATTCTAGTTCTTTCTCTACTTAGAAAAAAAAAACTATGACCTTGGGCAAGTCTCTTTTCCTCTCTTGGCCTCCATTTTCTAACCTCTCACTGAATTGAAAGATCTAATCTCAAAGGTACCTTCCAATTCATAACATTCCAGGATTCTTTGCAAGACTATCCCTTGGAAAAGTGCAGAGACAAGATAGGAGCAGGAAGAAGTACAGTAAACTTGCATCCCCGAAGCTCTTCCAAAGAGATATGGACAATGTATCAGAATGAATCCTGATCAGAGCATCCAAGGAAAAAAGTCACAATGAATCATTTTTCCATGACAACATAGGGATGTAGACTAAGAGGTTTGTGGACACTAAGGACAAAAGTAATGGCCATACAGAGCATTCCAGTGCAGGGGGTGGCTTTGTACCAGGGCAAGAAGAGGTCCCAGATCTAGCAGAAATGGACTTAAACTTGAGAAGAGTGCAAATATATGTGCCAACTGGTAACTGTTGCTCACTACCCAGTTCTGGTTCCAGATCCAAGACTGACTGAAGGGGGCACCTATACCTAAGGATGATCTATGGTCATTGTTGGCTCTGGGCTGTTTACAGAGCCAGGAGAAAGTTGAGAAGCAAGTGGGAGTTATTGGACTCAGACATATAAGGAACAGAGAAGGGTCTCATTTCCAGCTCTAAGTCCACACTGAGTTCTGCAGCAGTCTACTGGAACACAAAATGAGGCCAGCTCACAGTCATGTTGCTCAGATCCAAACTCAAGTCAATCATTTGCCACAGAGTTCAGAGCAAGAGGACCATAATAAGATTATGCATTGGTTCAGATCACTTTGAGCACTGAAAGTTTGCAGGTTCCAGTCTCAGCTGTTCTGAAATACTGGAAGAACACTATATTCAAGGCCTCAAGAAAACAGCAGCAAAACCAGCCCGGACAGTCTCTCTAAACGTGCACAAAGCCCAGCCTTAACATAAAGTCCAAAGTCAAGAAGCAGGTTGGAAGAATACAAAAACAAATAAAAGAATCCCACCATAAAGAACATTTATAGTGTAGGAATACTCAAAACACAAATCCAGAAGAGAATGATTCCAAACCATCTATAAGCAAAGCCTCAAAGGAAATACAGCTTGGTCACAAATTGTACTGAAATTCCTGGATGAGATGAAACAAAAATTTTATTTTAATTCTTTTTTTTAATAAATGAAATGAATGCCATGTAAATTTTTAAAAAATTAGAAAGGGAATTAACAGCTTGGCACAAAAAAAAAATACAAAATCTTACCCAAGAAACAAACTTCCTGAAAATGAACCAAAAAGAAATTCCATAAAACAAAAAGAAATAATAAAGTCAAAGACCCCAAAAGTAGAAGAAAATGTAAGACAAAGCAAAAGTAATTGACCTTAAAAACAAATCAAGGAAAGATAACTTAAGAATAATTGGACTATCTAAAAGCCATGTGAAAAAAAGAAGAGTCTAGACATAATATTTCAAGAAATCCTATGAGAAAACTACCCAAATCTTTTAGAATTAAGTGAGCAAAGTAGAAATAGGAAATCTACCTGCCACCTCCTGAAAGCAGAATATTATAGTCAAAATCCAGTTTCCAGATCAAAGAAACAATACTTCAAGAAGTCAGAATTCAAGTACCAATGAACCATAGTCAGGATCACATATAATTTAGCAGCTACCACCATAAAAAAGCAAAGAGATTGGAATGTCAATTCAGAAGGCAAAAGGTATAGGCTTATAACCAAGAATAATTAACCCAGCAAAACTAAGTATAATCCTACAGAGAGAAAATGGATTTTGAATGCAATGGAGGACTTCCATGTATTCCTGATAGAAAGAGCAGAGGTATATAAAAACTTTGAAGAGTAAACACAAGAGTCAAGAGAAACATAAGAAGGTAAGCATGAAAGATCATCTATTTGTATTCTAATATAGAGACTTGTGTCTCCTGAGATCCCTATCTTCAGGAGTGTTCTGGGTGTGAGTTTATGATATCTTGATCTTAAAAAAAATGTAAAGAGAGAGAAAGAGGAATAAATTAGGGGGGAAAGGGAAAGGAAAGATTGGGAAAGTTATCTGATAATTGGTACATGTAAGCTGTCAACATAGAATCTAGAATTCCCCAAACTTGTAGTTTGAAGGAATTTGGCGATCCCCAGTTTATTTAGTTTGGAGGTAGAAACCTCAGGTTTAGACCTTGTCACAGGAAGTTTCTCCCTGAGGAAAGGTCCTACCTTCACTGGTCTCAGGCAAACAATAGACCTTGAGTTATAGCTCAGTAGGTATCGATTCAGTCTCATTAACCAAAGGTCCCCAATTAGATCCTTGAAAGGGGGATGTGATACAATGGGAGAAGCTTCTAAGGCAAAATGAGGCATCTGATGGGATTAGCCATCTCCCTCAGAACTAACTTATGGTGAAAGCCTCAGGTTTGACATTGTCACATGAGAGTTTCTCTCCCTGAGGGAAAGTCCAGCTTCAGTGGTCTCAGGCCAAAAATAGATTTTAAAGTATTTTAAGTGGGGATGGCTAATCCCATCGGGTGTTAAATATCTCTTGCCCCAATGGTTTCTACCCTTTTTATAGTCCTTTACCTAGGTGGCCCAGCCTTTGGCAGGATCTTTTCCTTTTGTGTCCATTGTAAAGCATCAGCCCCTCACTATTATTCCTGTGTGGCGCCCCTCATTTTCCTTTGTTTCCACTAGAAAGTCAATCTACTATCCCTCTCATCCTCTGTCCCCATGTTCCCAAGAAAGATATTTAAGCTTCCCAATTTTAATGGCTCCTCATAAGGAGTCCTCATCTAGTGTGGTGTCACTCTCAGGGATGATGTCCCCAGAGTCCAGGGTGTAAATCCTGTAAAAGTTTAAAAGCTGCAGTGCCAGGCTCTGAGCAAAGGGCCAAATATTGGATTTATCCCTTTCCTGATTAAAGACTTGGTTTTTGTGACTGTTTAATAGCCCTGTGTTTTTTACAGTTTAACACATAAATGTGATGGAATACTCTACTGTTATAAGAAATAACAAAAGGGATGATTTTAAAGAAACTTGAAAAACTTGTATGACCCAATGCAGAGTGAAATGAGCAGAACCAAGAGAACATTTTATATAATGAAAACTATTATGAAGCCAATAACTGGGAAAGATTTATGAACTGTTCAACATAATGGCCAACCACTATTTCAGAGAATTCATGATGAAACATACTTTTTTTTCTACTGATAAGAAAGGCAAATGACTCAATGCAGATTGAGATATATTTCTTTTGGAGATGGGCAAAGTGGGAATTTCTTTTGCTTGACTATATATATTTCTAACAGAATTTTCTTTCTTTGTCAAATTGATGGGAAGGATGAGGAGTGAAAGCAGATTATTTGCAGGTTAAAATTTTTATTTAAAAAAATAAGAAGGAAAATTATCTTCATTCATGTCCCTATCCCTCAGTGATCTAAGTACCAGCAGACCAAGGTAGGCTGAAGTGATTTGAAAAAGGGTTGTTCTGGGGCACAACAGGTATAACGGTCACCAGATTATTTTTCCTATATCAAGACAAAGTACCTACCCATTGTTAGTGAGCTGTCTTCTTTCAGTTTTATGGAGCACTACTTGTAGCAAGTGAACAAAGAAGTAAACCAGCCAATGAAACTAATGCAGTTCAAAAGTGTAGTAACCAAAAGAGCAATATTTAGGAAAGAGGGATTTAGAACAGTTAGATATTTACCTGTAGGTGGTTTTGTGGCTTTGTGTTACTCTTTTATTTTTTCTAAACCCTTACCTTCTGTCTTGGAATTGAATAGTAAATATGAGTTCTAAGGCAGAGGAGTGATGAGGGCTAGACAATTAGGGTTCAGTGATTTGCCCAGGGTCACATAGCTGAGATTAGATTTGAACCCAGGACCTTCCTTCCCTCTCCAGGCCTGGCTCCCTATCCACTGAGCTGCCTAGCTGTCCTACTCTTTCATTCTTTCATTCTGTCTTTATATTTCATCATTACTACTTTTCATTGCTCATTCCAACTAATAGTCATTTAATAGGAAAAGGCATTTATTGGCAACTGACCAAAATCAACTAGGCAAGTGTCTTAAAAATATTCCATCAAGAGGCTGTCTTGGGTCTACAATTTTTGTAAGTGTTGTTGGCTGAAACATTTGTAAAACAAACAAGCTTTTAAGGTATGCCTTCAAGATCCAGGAAGAACTCATAAGACACTAAAGAACAATTGTGCAAGATTACTTAGCTAAAGAGAAGCTACTAAATTGCCAGTTTTTATTCATTCTAAATATGCTAAGTGACCTGACCTCTTCCTCTGGGAGCAAAGGTAACTGGATTGAATTCATGACCAAAGTCATGCGAAAGTGGCATGGACAACCCACCATTATAACAGCATCTACAGTGTAGCCAAATGCCCTACTGCTTGGAAAGTCAGCCAGAAACCCAAGCTTCTATTCTGTGATTCCTTCAGCTACATAGGAAAAAGGAAGGAAGCCCTACAAATGAATCCACCATTAGTGGATAGTCAAGAGGGATTATTCTCCATTGTATATTCTGTACTGAGTGTTTAACTAGATACAAGTATTATCTTTGAAGCCAAATCTCTCATTTATCTACTTGAAAAAGAAGGTGAATTTGAAATGATTGGAGAAGTCCTTGTACTTGGATTCTAGAAGTCATGGATTCAAATCTTGATTTTTATATCTACCAGTTGCAGGATCTTGGGCAAAAAATAACTACACGGGGCTTCATTTTGTATTCATTTTAAACCCTTACCTTCTGTCTTAGAATTGATCATTTCTAAGGCAGGAGAGTGGTAATGGTAAGCGCTAGGCAATGGGGGTTAAGCAACTTGCCCAGGGTCACATAGCTAGGATGTGTCTGAGACCAAATTTAAACCTAGGACTTCCAGTCTCTAGGTCTAGCTTTTAATCCATTGAACCACTTTGCTGCCTCCTAAGCCTCAGTTTCTTTATACATCATCTGATGTGGTTGGATTAGATAGTTTAAGGTCTTTTCTAACTGCAAATCTGTGGTCCTATGTCCTTGTCAACCTTGAAAAACCCAGAACCACCAAAGTAGTTAGAACAAGTCTTTAATCAGGACCAGGGAGACAATATTCCACAGAGTCATGCCCAAAATACTATACAGAGACAAGCTCTGGGACTCTGGGAATACTACCTCCTGGAAAAAGCACCTCCCTAGGGGATTTTCCAATGAGCTGAACACCTTGGGGTCTTTAGTACTTTTGGGGGGAATAAAGGACTGGAAGAACAATTGATTACATGGAGACAATGGAAAGAGGATTCTAGCCTGGCACTGGACTACCTGGGAGAGGCCTAGATACCATAGGAGAAACTTCTATGACAAAAAGGTACTTAAGATATGATTATATTTACTAATTCTATCTAGGCTGAGATCATTGAGTACTTTAAGGTTTATGGTTCAATCTAAGATCTGGGTCCCTCTGAGATGTCTCTAAAGTCAAATTCCTGAGGGATGAAGGTAAATTTGGAGGTTCCATAAAACAAGGTCATCAGCTCCATGAGTCTATGAGTGGGTGACACCATGCATTACACAGTGGACTGTAATACAACACCTCCAGCATAAGTAATTCTGCACTTCGTTTTATCATAAAGGTGTACTCTTCTGTAAAGAAAAAGATTCCTTTATAACTTAAGAGTCTTAAATTGTACAAGATTCCATAAGATTCACTTGAGTGGAATGGAATAGAAAGAATACTTGATTTGGAGATTTAAGAACAAAAATGCTCTAGAACCCCAGCTCTGATAACTTGTTAAGTGAACTTGGATAAATCACTTACCTTTATAGACTTCAGAAGGTCTCTTCCAGCTCTTAAAATTCTATGATCCCCAAATATAAAATGAGAAAATATGGTCCAGAGAAGAGAGAGTTGAATGTATCTTCTTAGCTATCATGATATTTGTAAATATAGACTATTATACCATTCTATTTGCATTATTCATACATGAGAAAAGTATTTTTCAAGCAGATGAACTATTCCTTCATTTCCCCTTCTAAGCATATCAACCCCCCCCTCCCTCAATAACAACCATTTTCATTCCTTGGCTAAGTTACTTCTCTAAGTTGTAAAAATTAAATTAGTCTCTACTGATGAAAATATCATATTTTTTGAGGTTTATTAAAGATTATTAGAAATCAAGGATAAAGAAATACAAAATAAGAAAAGCACATGCCTAGGGCTGATTAGCTCATTCACAATTCACTTACTACATCTTGCATGCCGAATAGAGAGACACGTGTGCTTAGAAGTGGAAGAAGAGAGAGCTTGGGAGGCAGAGAGCCCTTTAAATACTAAATTGTGTTCTCGTACTCATGTGAGGACTCGGGTGAGGTTATAGGGAATTCTGGGAAGTACCAAGGACTTCTGGGGATTGAAATCCAGGGTTCAAATCTCCATTTTACAAATTCACCTCAGTGCTGTTGGAAATCAAATGAGATAAAGTATGTTGTTAAGTATGTGTGTTAAATAAAATTCCACATTGAACTAGTAGTGGTAGGAGTATTGCTCTGGAACCAGGACTCAATCCAGTACTGATTATATATCGAGGACTTAGCTTAGAAGCAGCCCCAGGGCTGTCCAGAGCATCCTAAGACCCAAGGCCCCATGGGTCTAGTTTGTGCTGGAGGAGTGCACCCTCCCCTCCTTAGTCTGGCCATTTCCTAGCCTGATGGCATGCAATGTTTGGTAGGGCAGGAATGTGGTTCAGTCTATCAGCTAAACCCAAAATTAAATAAAGAAAATGACAAGATCAGGGATCATAATATCACAACTGAGCAGAATTTTTTCCCAGAAGATGAAATTTAATAGGCATAAATGCAAAGTCTTACATAGATTCAAAACATCAATCCCACAAATATAGAATGGGGCAGATATAACTAAACAACAGGTCATATGAAATACACCTGAAGGTTTTAGGGGCTTGCAAACTCAATGTGAGCTAGCCAGTGGAACCCTGGACTGCATCAAGGAAGATCAGAGGAGTCTGATCATTGAGTCATCACTGAGGAGACACTCCAGACCAGCCCCAACTCCTCATCCATTTACTCAGCTTTCTGACCAGAGACTTTTTTAGAGTCGATGATCTGCATTCTGAGCCCCCACAGTCAAAGTCAAAGGAAAGGCTCCCTTATGTTTTCTAAATTGCAAAATTTAGGGAGCTCCATCTTCTGCTTTTCTGGGGCTCCTTGCGGGTCAGGGACTGATTGGGTAGTTCTTAAATACAAGGAGTTAACTAACACTAGAAACAAAGAGAATGGGACTATGAGGCCCTTCAAGGAATGCAACAAGGGCAACATAGTTTTCTCTGAACAGAGACCCTTTTCTTAGCTATGCCAAATACTACCACTAAGTGGGGTTGTGAAAATGGCGGCAAGAATTTAATCAAAATGTTCAGTGTCTCAAGTGAGAGTAGAAAGACAATGGTTATAGAGATTAAATCTTAGCAATTTAAAGTGTGCTACAGAGTAACCTCCTATCCTTAGCCCTGTCCCTTCCCTCCCAAGTTCCCCCTCCCTTCCTCACCCCCCGGAAATTCCACCCATTGAGACTTCTGATATAGCAGTGGGCATTGTGCAAATATTCTTTGGCAAATATTCTGTGTTTAATAATAACTCTCAGCCCTGTATGGTAGAAACTCCTTAAACTTTTGGATTACCTAATTGTCACATTTGGGTGAGTTTTCCTGTCTCTGTGATATTGTTTCTGTTGGGTGCTGTATTAGACTGCATCATGGAAACTTCAGCTATGCTGGTGAGAACCTCCTCTGCATGAGATCTGTTCCCTTAACCATGGGGCACTTAAAACAACAGGCTGGAATTATGCAAATGTTTAACCATGTACTTATTATGCCCAGCTCAACTTGCCATCACTTGTCCCAGATCAGTCGAAATTCATTTAGAAATGAGCTTTCCTTGTTTGCATTGATTGAATCAAAGTGAGCAAACGGACCAGAAATTCCAGTCACTTTGGAAATACAAGTCTAGATTTGAAATTTCTTGGGAGTATTTGGGGGGAAAGGAAGGTGAAGAAAGAAGGTGGGAGAGTGGGACAGATTCTCTCTCAGAGCATAAAATTAATTGGAAAAAGAAGGACATCCAATGAGATTTTTTAATGTAATTTTCTAGTAAGAATACTGAGTTGTTGGGGGCAGCTAGGTGGCTCAGTGGATTGAGTGTCAGGTCTAGAGAAAGGATATCCTGGATTCAAATCTGGCTTCAGATACCTCCTAGCTAGGTGACTCTGGGCAAGTGACTTAGCCTCCTTTACTGTTGTGTGTGTGTGTGTGTGTGTGTGTGTGTTTAATGTTTTGATGATTTTTAAAATTTTATTTTTATTGTCATACAAAACACCCTTCCATATTGGTCACTGTTCTTTACCAGTCTTCTGCTTGGAGCCAATCAATACACAATATTATCTCTAAGGCCAAAGATGAGCTTTTAAAAAAAACAACAACAATACTGAGTTGTGGAGGGAGAATATTTCTGGTCCTTTGAAGCAATGATTTATTTCACAGAGATTCCTATGTTTCTGGCTCAGTAGAACGGGAGGGTGTGGTGGCCTTGTAGCGATGGTCAGAACTAGCCTCTGCTAATAATTCCTGCCGAAGGAATATTCGTTGAAGATGATGGGAATTTTCGGGCACCTTCAGTGGCAGGTTACATCCCTGGGCTTGGCTTGACCTACTGATCAAAATTGTAATTAGGCGGAGAAAAGATGTTTTGAATTAGTCAGTCAATGAGTCCTCTAGGTCAAGCAGAAGTATTCCATTTGAGTTTTCTTGTTGGGAGGTCCTCTGGGATCCTTGGGAAAGAGCCACGGTCCCTCTCTTGATTCCTTCATCCCAGACTTGAACGCTTCTGGTTTGCAGCAGTATTCCCATCTGGCTAAAGTGGGTGGGCTGCTTCTCACCACTTTATCAGAATTTTTTTCTCGAAATTGGCCACTGAGATCTGTTGAGGGCAAGACGCCGAGTCTTCTACCAAGAGGTGAGAATCCTGCTACTGCTGGTCAGACAGCCAAGGCTTATATGTTCATGAGCTCTCAGTGACAGATGACGGACTTGCCTTACTATTTTCCGCAGAAATTCCTCTCAAGACCTGGGCTTCCTTGTGTGGAAGGGGGGTCTTTGAAAAGATCCTTCTTATTTGTTCCATCATAGGGGCAAATAAGACGGGAAGCCGCAAATGCAGTGGTAGTAATTTTCCCGATTTGCTTCATTTGTCCTTTGTGGTTTATTGTTTCACAAATCAGATTTGCCAGACCAGTGCACGCCGTACCCCTGTGAGAAAAAGGGAACAGTCAACTGTCAGGATCTAATGGGCACTTTCTACTGCCAATGTAAAACTGGCTGGAGTGGAAGAACTTGTGATCAAGGTAAGAAAATATGCCTTCTGACTATTGATATCTCTCTTGCTCACTACTTGCCTCACCTGATGGGTGAGGGCTAGAACATATATATTCAGGATGGTCTGTAGCATGGTAGAGCAGAAACAATATTATATTTGGAGTTGAACTTATTTGGGCTCTAGCCTTGAACCTATTTTCCAGCTGTGTGTCCTTGGGCAAGTCATTTAACCTCTGCTTCAGTTTCCTTACCAGTAAAATGAAGATAATAGTACTTGGTACCTACCACACAAGGGTTGCTATGAAGAAAACCTTTTGTAAATCATAAAGCATTATTTAAAGGAGGAAAATTCTATGTACCAGTCTGAATTTAAAGGGTAAGGAACAAACCTTTTCTTTTGTCAATCTCTTTATTTCCTTCTTTCCCCTCTCACTTCTCTTCTGCCAATTGCTATAGAGTGCTAAACCCTTGTTTTGCCCGGGGCACAGGATCCTAGCTCTGGCCTGAAGCAAAGCCTGGGAGGAATGGAATTCCTTTATTATACTTCCAAGAGAATGGGAAACATCTTCAGCCTGGGGATTGGATCACAGACTAGAATGTGAGAAGGGAGAAGAGATTATCTTCAAAGCATACCCTGTTGGTTCCAAGAAGAGAATGAGCCTTGCATGTGTTCTCTTAAGTGTCCAGATCTTGCTAGCCAGGTCAATCCTGTGTTCTTCCAATTCAGACATCTATGACATTCCCAACACTGAGCTGCCATGACCCAGAAGGAACAATAGAAACCAAAGTGAAGGGTGACAGGACATATCTCCAGAAGGTCTTTTCTATTGGAAAGCCAAATTATCTTTGGGAGTAGTCTGCCCAGATTTTAACAAAACATTTAATAAAATCTCTTATGCTATCCTTATGAAAAAGACAGAGAGATGTGGGCCAATGTAATAATAAGATTTATTCGGAACTAGATAAATGGCTGGGGCCAAAAAGCAGTGATTAATAACTGTTTAAATGCTATTTCCAAAGGAGTCTCCCATTGGGTGTCCTAAGGCTCTGTATTTGATTGTGTGCTGTTTAACATTTTTATCCATAACTCAGAAAAGTGTTTAGATGAACAAAGTGAGGGAAAGCATCAGATTCCAAAAAAAGAGTTTGACAGACAAGAACCAGTGCTCTCAGCTGAATAAAATCAATGTTAATAGATAAATATAAAGTCTTAATATTTGCATTTTTTAAAATTGACTTCATCACGAGGTAAAGGAAAATGACTAGACAGCAGTTTCTCTGAAAGAGAACTAGAGGATCAGGGGAATTACATGATCAATATGATTCAACAGTGATGACAGCCAAAAACCAAAACAAACTAGAATTTGATATTGGGCTTTGAGGAATAAAGAAGAGAGAATGTTGTTGCGTTCTGCTCCAGTCAGACTCTATCTGGAGATGTCATCATTACTGGACACCAAGTCTTTGGGAGGATATTCAACTGGAGAGTGTTCAGAAGAGTGTCAAAATCATATGGTCAGTGGAAAAGTCAAGGGATATTTAGTCTAAATGGAAGAGTCCAGAGGAATATAGTAGCGATCTTCAAGGATTTGAAGGGCTATCCCATGGAAGAGAAATTTGGTTATGTTCTTTCTTACCCCAGGAGGCAAAACTAGGAGAAATCATTGGAGTAGGCATATTTAGTTTTGATGTACTTTCTATCAGGTGGAACCTCAGACTGGAGGGCTACCTCTGCAAAAGAGTTCCTTCCTTCCCTTTAAGAGGTCTTCTAATCAAGTCTGGATGGCCATTTGGTGTGTCATGGAAGGAACTCTTGTGGGCATGAGTGAGACTAGATGGTTTCTGAGGTCCATGACAATTCAGAGATCCTGTGATTTTGAGAAATAGGGAGATGGAGCTTTCTCCAAAAAGTCAAGATTTCCAAAAAGGAAAAAGCCACAGCCTGGTGTTTCACAAAAAACCTTAGCCTTGGAGACCTAGAATCTGCTTACAACTCTACCCTTAACACCTTAGGCACTCTGCGCCTTCATTTCCACATTTGTCCAATGAGGGCATCTATGCCTTAGTTTTTTCATCTGCAAAATAGAGGGGCTGTATTCAATGGCCTCTAAGGTCCTTTTCAGCTCTTAATCTATGCTCTTCTGAACCTGTGCCTACAAGAGTGTTTTATATGGGTAGTATGGTATAGTTGTGGGGGTGAGGGTGGGTAGAGGGAATTAAAGAAGATTTCAGCGATCTGGATTCTAGTCCTGACTCTTTCAGGAACTGTCCTTGACACAGGACAAATGGCTCAACTTGTGTACTCTGGTTTCAACATCTCTAAAGTGACCAGGCTGAATTAGATTATCCTTTAAGGGTAGACTCTTTGCTGTGTGATCTTTTGAGTAGCTACTTACCAACTTTCTGACTTTTAAAGCTCTCTGATAAAAGCCTGGCCAAAGAGGATTCCAATGAGGTGGCTTTTTCACCCAAGATAATAATCTTGTTTTCTCTGAAATTTGGGAGAACACTTGAGGGCTCCCCAACAGATGGAGGACCTGGGGATAGATATGATATAAGCCATACACTCTTATAAAGTTTCTTTATGCTATTGCGTCATCTGGTTTCTGTCGTCTAGTTGTCCTACTTTACCTTTATTTTTACTTTTAGATGTCAATGAATGTAATCACCAGAACGGGGGCTGTAGTCAAATATGTTACAACCAGATTGGTGGCTTCTCCTGCGCATGCTACACTGGTTACAAGCTTCTCCTCAACAACAAGACTTGTGAAGGTAAGGAAACTGAGCCCAGGCATAGCTGAAAGACATTAGAAGTTGCAAGTGACCAGGGGCCACTTGGCAGTTATGCATCAAGATTCTATGACTTCTTCCCTAGATGTCCCACTGTCTCTTGCACCCCCATCTCCCACTCCTTTTCTTTTCTGCACTTGTGCTTTTCTGATTGCCAGTTGTTGCATGGAATTGTATTTGTTGTCCCTAAAAAGAAGCTGCTAGACAGCAAAAGGACATTTTCTGATGTGGGCTGAATGGGAGAGAGAGAAAGGAGCCTGGGGAAAGTCAGTACATGCCTAGGCATGCCAGTGGTCCCCGGGCTCTACTCTGTAACACCATAACATTAAAATGACTCACCAGAGAATTTGTGGGTTGGAATTGGCCTAGATTGGTCCAGCTGATCAGCCCTCACATCCTGACTCTGGGAGAGGGGAGAGGCTTGGCAGGGCCAATTGCTATGACTCTTTCTAGTCTCGATGGGCTTATTACACACAAGTTTGCTGTTTTGGCATTGCTTTCATAGCTGGAACATTTCAAGAAGGACTATGCCAATATCCTGGGGGTCATTGGGCTTAATACAGCCTGCCGATACAAAACAAAAGCCTCTCCTTTCTCCATTGTGCCTATCAATTGACTGTCCCCCCCAATTATCCCTTCTGGAAGGTGCTGAACCTTTCATGGCTTCCTCCTCCCTTCTCAGATATTCTAACCCAGACAGGTAGACGATTAGCCCAATTGACTTAGGTATCCTCACTTCTTCTTTAGGACATACCCTTTAAGCCTATGTATGTATAGAGGGGTGCAGGGGACCCTTTCCACATATGATCTGGCTATACCCTACTTGCCTTTGGAACTGTGTGCACAAGGTACCACACAGGCTTTTAGCATGGCACCCAAGTCTTCAATAAAGTCAATTTTCTCCCTCTTATACAGTCAAGAAGATCTGAGTACAAATCCTGCCCTAGACACTTAATAGCTATGTGGTCCTAGACAAGACACTTTTTTTAAAACTTGCTTTCTGGGCCAGATTTGATCCCAGATCTTCCTGACTCCAGACCTGGTGCTCTATCCACTGTGCTATCTAGCTGCCCCTATGCACCATTTTTTAAAAAACCTTTTCTTTATATCTTAGTAACAATTCTAAGACAGAAGGACAAGGGCTAGGAAAATGCAACTAAACTTGCCCAAGGTAACAAAGCCAGGAAGTGTCTGAGGCTAGATTTGAACCCAGGTCTTCTCAATTCCTGGTCTCATACTTTATTGACTGTACCACCTAGCTGCCCTGAGAAGATATTTAATCACTCTCCCTGGGACAGTTAGTTACTTGTCTAGGAATGATTTTCACCTCTCCAGCTATTAGTGTAATGGGTAGAGTGCTAGGCTTAGTAGAGTCAGACTTCAAATCTGGCCTCAGATATTTACTAGCTATGTGATGCTGGGCAAGTCATTTAACCTTCAGTTGCTTCCATTTTCTCTATTGTAAAAGGGAGGCAATAATAGCACCTACCTTGCAGGGTTGTTGTGAGGATCAAATGAGATGTTTGGTTTTTAAAAAGCATTTAGAATAGTACCTGGCGTATAATGGGTACTTTATAAACACTTATTCCCTTCTTTCCTTCTCTATCTCCTATGTTTGCTGGGAGAATCCAAACAAAGGTGCTTTATTGCCCCTAGAGCTCTGTATAAATGACAGATTTTGCATTGCCCTATCTTTATTATGGCCCCTTTGCATCATATCCAAGTCAGAGATACTGAAATTTAAAACCTGACAGGTCAATTGCTAGGGAAAGATTGCTTCCAAGATTTGTATAATCTTTTTAAGATCTGCAAAGATGGAGGAGTCCTTACTACCTGTTGCTCTGCTAGTCAAGAAGGGTGGAATGAATTGAACATTACAGAAAGTAATTTTGGAATCTGGAGTTCTTGTGGACCTGGCTTTCCTATTTTTTAAAAAATATTTTTCCATATTTACATGATTCATTTTCTTTCCCTCCCCTCTTCCCTCCTCTTCCCAGAGCCCAAAAGCAATTCCACTGGGTTGTACACATGTTATCACTTGATACCGATTTCCATATTATTTATTTTTGCCATAGAGTGATTTTTTTAAAAGCCTAAACCCAAATCACATACTCATATGTACATGTGATAAGTGATGTCATAGGTTTTGCTTTTGCATTTCTACTCCCATAGTTCTTTCTCTCTATATGGACAACATTCTTTCCTATAAGTCCTTCAGGAGTGTCCTGGCTTTTTGCACTGCTACTATAGCAAAGTTCAGTACATCGGATTATTCCACAATGTTTTACTCTCTGTGTACAGTGTGCTCTTAGTTCTGCTCATTTCACTCTGCATTAGTTCATGGAGGTTTTCCCAGTTCATATAGAAATTGGCTTTCCTATTCTCCAGATGTACCAACTTTATTTCCCTGAACCTCAGTGTCCTCACATGCAAAATGAGCTAGTTGGAGTAGATGGTGATAAAGCATCTTTCAACTCTTAACATTCCTCCCCTTCTCTTAGAGTCTTAGAGTTCCTCATTTCCTTTCAAAGTTAAAGGACTAATACCCTTTCCCAATCCCTCCAGCAGTTAGTGCCCTCTTTTCAATTATTTTGTGTGAGTATGTGTGGGTTTTTTTCTCCAATAGTCTTTGTATCTCTGCACAGAATAGGCATTTAATTATTTTTTCTTTCTTTTTTTTTTCTGGGTTATACATGTATTATGATGGAAAATCCATTTCCATATTATTCATTTGTGAGTAGTCTTATAAAACCAAAACTCCAACTCATATACCCAAATTTAAATCATGTTTTCATTTGCTTTCCTATTCCAAGAGTTCTTTTTCTGGAGGAAGATAGTATTCTTTTTCATAACTCCTTCAGCATTGTTCTGGATCACTGTATTGCTGAGAGTAGCTAAGTCTATCACTTTTGATTTTTCCACAATATTTCAGTTACTGTGTATAATGTTCTCCTGGTTCTGCTTATTTCACTATGCATCAGTTCACATAGGTCTTTCCAGTTATTTCTTAAATCATTGTTTATCATTCCTTAAAGCACCATGGTATTCCATCACCGTCATATACCACAATTTGTCCAGCCATTCCCCAATTGAAGGACATCCTTTTAGTTTCCAATTATTTGCCACCAGAAAAAAAGTAGCTATAAATATTTTTGTACAAATAGGTTCTTTCCCATTTTTTCATCTCTTTGGGATACAGACCTAGTAGTGATATTACTGGGTCAAAAGGTATGCATCCTTCTATAGCCCTTTGGTCGTAATTCCAAATTGCCCTCCAGAAGGGTTGGATCAGTTTGCCACTCCACCAGCAATGCATCGGTGTCCTAATTTTGCTACATTCCCTCCAACATTTATTATTTTCCTTTTCTGTCATATTGACTAATCCAATAAGTGTGAAGGGTGTCCTCAGAGTTGTTTTAATTTGTATTTCTCTAGTCAAGAAGGATTTAGAACATTTTTTCATATAATTATTGATAGCTTTGATTTCTTTATCTGAAAACTTAGGCATTTGAATGAAGGACTGAGGAGTGTGGAGAGTGCTTCAAGGAGTTTACAGTCAGTTAGGAGTTATAATGGGTTCAGAGATAAATTAATATATAAAATAATTTGAGGAGGGAGAAAGACCCACTAACTCATAACTATCAGGCATCAGGAAAGGCTTTAATGAATATGGAGAATAACAGATTAGCACCCAAAATGGGACAACTCCTCAGTCCATAATCAAACCACCCCTTAAATTTCCTTTATGGAAGCTAAAGATTCTCATTTCTTTTACCTCTCTTTGAGAACTTATTTTCTACCCTTTGATTCAGTGTCCTTTTTTCCTGAATCCCTTCCCTAGCCTCTCCCTCCCCTTTGAACTATGGCAATCCAACCTAACCTATTTTCTATATAAAGACCTTCAGTAATCAGACTACATTGGAAGACTCACTTCTTGTCCTTGAATTTTATAGTCAAGTTTTTTATTTAGCCTGAAATCATGGACTGGTTTTTTTTTTTTTTTTAGCACTACTTATTGCTGACTCATTCAGGTGCAGGTCCTGATGGGTAGCCCATGGAAACTGTGCTTCAAGATACTATAATTAACATAATACCCAGGCTAGATGAGCTTTCTTAGATGCTTTAGGTATGTTCTCACACACACACATTCATACCTTTCTCCTTTATGGTATGTATTTTAACTTTAGGGCTCCAGATCTATGGACATATGAGTCTTGGGAACATAGGGTTCAACTGGCCTCTAGAAGTTGGAATTTTAGTTGGGACTTATCAGAAGTCAGGGAAGCCAGGAGACAGAGATGAGAGAGAGACAGAGACAGAGACAGAGAGAGAGAGAGAGCATTCCAGATATGGGGACAGCTAGAGAAAATGCCTAGGAGTGTATTGTTTGGGGAAATAAATAAGACCGGTATTATGGAATCTCAGTATCTGTAGGTAGATGTGTGTATGGAGGTGGACAAGAGGACTGAAAAGGTGAGGAGAGGCAGATTTTGAAGGGCTTTGAACACCAAACAGAGGATTTTTTATTTAACACTGGAGGTGATAGAGAATCAGAGGATCTTATTAGTTAGAGAAGTGACAGGGTCAGTCCTCAACTTTGGGAAGGTCACTTTGACAGCTGAATGGAAGATGGACTGGATTGAAGAAAAGCTTGAGGCAGGCAAATTAGCCAGCAGGCTATTGCAGTAGTCAGAGCATGAGATAGTAAGGACTTATACCAGGGTAGCAGCGGTGTCAGAAGAGAGAAAGCAGCATTTGGGAAAGATGTTATAAAGATAAAATCGACAAGCCTTGGCAGTAGATTGGATATGGGTGATAAGAAAGAGGGAGGAGTCTAGGATGACAACAAAGTTGGGAATCTAGGTGATTAGGAAGAGAAGCTGGGAGTACCCTCAACTGTAATGGAGAAACTAGGAAGAGGAGAGAGGTGCGACTAGACCTATCAATGAGATTCTACAGAACTTTCAAAGAAGCAGACAGATCAGGCATGGAGAAGAATGTTGGAATTGGAAAGACGCAAGTTCAGATTCTGCGTTAGACAATAGTTGTATAGTCCTTGACCGTATCACTTAACCTCTTTCAGATTCAAATTCCCCCACTATGACATAGCCATGATAATAACAACACTGACCTCACTAATTTGTTGTGAGAGATCATGTAAGATTTCATATATAAAATATTTTGCAAATGTTAAAGCTCTATAGAAATACTAACTTGTGATTATTCTGGTGATTCCCAGAAAAATAAAGCAAAGGAACACCACACTTAGTCAAGGGCTCCTTCAACCTCAATGGCAGGAGATGGAGAAACTTAAGCCTTTTGAATTGCCTGGATTGCTTTGCTCTCTGCCCAGAAGCTGACCACAGAGGTGGCCCTTTTTAAGGCAGAGACCTTGAGTTGCAAGCCCTTTTGTTCCAAGTAGTGCTATACGTTCTATGTTGTATCTGCCTGGTCTCTTTTCTTTGGAGATTAAGGGAAGGGGGAGGGGGAGACTGCTAGCAGGGCAGACTGGCTGCAGTCTGCCTCAGTAGATGTAGCTGTTCCCTTGTTTTGGTGTCAGCATGAATGCTATATTCTAGGGGCCTTCTTCCCCTCTGATGGTGTTGAGCTCTGCTGGCAGCCTGAGTTTTCCATTGCTAACTGCCAATACTACACAGTTGTAAATTCCTTCTGGAGTTTTCAAAGTATTTACTTGTCCTAACTCTAATCAGGCTGCTTGCCTTGGCCACTGAGATTACTGTGGTTGTTTGTGGTCATTACTTAGCATTTGTTCAACACTGCTAAGAAGTGAGTGTAATGAGTATTAAGAATGAGAATGGGGGGTAAGGGAGGTGTAGAGTGTGGAAATGAGAAAACTGGGTGGGAAGGGGTAGCATTGAATAGGAAGCTAACTCTGGACCTTCACCCATCTCCATCTCGAAGGATGCATTATAGTCAACAAATGTGTTAAGTGCATACTATACCCCAACTCCCCACTCTACTGGGCTTTGGGTAAGGAAAAGCTGAATGATCTAGTGGAGAAGTTAGATTTGGAATCAGAAATGATTTGAGCTTAAATCTGGCTCCTAGTACCTGCTAGCTTTGTGCCTGTGGCCATGATAATTAACTTCTCTGAACTCAATTTCTTTATCCGTGAAATAGAAATTATAATACCAGTAGTACCTATCTCTGGGAGTATTCTGAGAATGAAAAGCTAAAAGGCTGTTTAAATGATGGCTGTTTTTAAGAAGACTGAATGACCCAATGGATAGAGGACTCAGGGCTTGGAGAAGGGCAAAACTGGGTTCAGATGTGACCTTTAGTATTTGCTAGCTATAGGACCATGGGCATGCTACTCAAATCTTTGGGTGCCCAAGGAAACTTCCTAAGACTTAGGTACTCCAGAATATAATATGCTAGGTCCAACTGTATAGGCGAAAGGAGTTCCCAGTGCCAATGGACTCACTGATCCTACTCTATTAATAATAATCATAATTATTAATGATCAATAATAAATACATTGTTATTCCATAAAGTTGGATAAGAGCAAAGTAGGTGCCTCTTGGTTCATGAGAGGAATTGGGAAAAAGCAATGGACTTAGAGACGGGAGAATAAGATTTATGGCCTGGATCTGAAACATTGCCAATGTAAGATGCTTCTTTCTGAACCTATTTCCTCATCGATAAAATAAGCATATAATAACACTTGTCACATAAGATTGTTGTGAAGTTCAACTAAGATAAGTATGTGAAGGGCTTTGCAGAGAGCTAACTGCAAATCTATTATTTTTAGTAGATGCAGGGTTTATAGGATTATAGATTAGAGCTGACAGGGACATCCCACACCATCTAGTCCAACTCCCTCAACTTATAGATGAGAAAATTGATACCCAGAGATATTAGGTGATTTGCCTAAGGTCACACAGGGACTCGAAGTGAGTTCTTCTCACTAAAAATCTAACTGACATTTCTTTAGTTGTGAGAAAGGTGTGTCTCTTTGATATTACCTGTAATTTCCTGTCAGAGTATCCGGTAAGATGTGCTAGTAGAGATACCAGGGCAAAGAAGGTGCTAGATTTTCTCTTTTTTTTTAACCCCTACTTCCTGTCTTAGAATCAATATTGGTTCTGTTGGTACAATCACTATTGGTTCCATGATAGAAAAGCAGTAAGGGCTAGTCAATGGAGGCTAAGGGACTTGCTCAGGGACACATAGCTAGGAAGTGTCTTGAGGCCAGATTTGAAACTAGGACCTCTTGTCTCCAAGCCTGGCTCTCCATCCACTGAGCTACCTAGACTGCATCTTAAGAGTTACCTGGGGAAGTTAAGGTACTTAAATAGGGTCATAGAAGCAGCAGTTATCAGAGATGAGATCACTCCATCTCTGGAGACAGAGATGTCTCCTCCCTTCTCCCTCAAGTCTTCTCCCTTTCAGGCTAAACATGTCCCATTTCATCAGCTGATCCTCATATAGCACAGATGGGCTCCATTCCATCACTGCCCTCAGTAGAGAAGTTTGGGGGTTTGGTAGTAAATTTACTAAGTAAATTCTAAGTAAAGATACTAAGTAGTTACTAAATAAATTCTAAGTAAAAAATACCAAGTAAGAATGTTTTTCAGTGCTTGCAATAGCTTGGTAGTAAATTTACTAAGAAAATTCTAAGTAAAAATTCTAAGTATTTACTAAATAAATTCTAAGTAAAAGTACTAAGTAAAAGAGTCACTCTTTTAGGTTTTCCTCTATGGCACAAGACCCAGCACATCTTTCCTAGCTAGCTTATCCTGTATTAGTATAGAGCTTTAAAAGAGCTTTTTATTTGTCAAATCATGTCTGTTCTTGCTGTCCCTGAGTTATTCAACTCTGTGGGTCTCCTCCGTATTTTCCTCTGATACAGAGCCTCTGATACTGTCAGAGTGCCGTTCGTATGCAAAGCTTTCATCATCTCAGTGAAGACTGTGTAAGGTCTCTGTTGTTCCTCGGATTTTTCCTGTAATTGTTGTGTAGCCAGGATCTTATCAGCTGCGCTGTGCTGTGATCAGAAACCAGGCCAAGCCTCTGGGCGTACAATATTCTGGGATGTCATCCAACCGAGAAGGACCTTAGCCACTGTTTCGGCCATGGTTGGCAGTAAAAGAGTAGTCCCTTTGTGGAAACAATGGCTCTTCTGATAACCAGGTACATAAAAAAATATTCCTGGAAGTGACAGGAAAAGTTTGGGCAGCCAGAGTCAAACTCAGGGCACTGTGAATAGGCTCTAGAACTGTTTTTGCCTATAGTGTTCTTATCCAAACTTATCCTCTGCGGTTTACAAGATAAGAATCAGGCTCTGAAAAGATATCCTCTGAATCTGAGGTCTACCTGAGAAGTTGGCATTGATGTTGGCAAGACGAACAGATGGGCCAGCCGCTGAGGGACATGGAAACTATGCTGACGCAATGAAGGCTATTCACTGCAGACTACATAATATCTCATTCTCTCCAGGACACAGACGAGGGATGGTCCCTGTCATAAGTGAGCTGTGATGGGCTAACCAACATTATTACACGATCTGTCCTTGGTGTACATGCCATGAGACTTGGCTGTACGTGAGATTATGCTATAATACGATCCAAAGCCAGATATGCTGCCCTTATTAGACCAAATCCTGGCCCCTGGTGTTATTTATAGTAAGGCTCCAGGGGAGTTGCCTGGTGCCGGACACTTGAATACCCCTTTCGGTCAGGTCAAGCCATCTTTCTATGGTTCAGTGCTGGCTTCCTTTACTTGCGAGGGCATTCTTGTGGGATGGAACTCAAGGCAAAATTCATCACAAAATGCACAGAGCCTTCATTAGTGTTGTCCTGTTTCTGGGGCTAGTAAGGGATGGCTCAGAGTTGTTCAGTTTGGATGACTGTCATTCCAAAAGTTGCTTGTTGCAACTGCAAAAATATTCGTGTTGTTGTTGTTGTTCAGTCATTTCGGTTGTTTCCCTAATGACAGCTCTAATCCTGACATTTAGAATGTTTTTCAGTGCTCGCAATGGCACATATTCCAGTTCATGACTAAATAGAGACCTTTCAGTCATGTCTGATTCTTCATGACCCCATTTGGGGTTTTCTTGGCAAAGATACTGGAGTGGTTGGCCATTTCCTTTTCCAGCAATTTTTACAGATGAGGAACTGAGGTAAACAAGGTTAAGTGACATGGGCAGGGTCTCACAGTGAATGTCTGAAGCCAGATTTGAACTCAGGAAGAAGAGTCTTTCCAATTCCGAGGCCATGTTTTGTCCACTGCACCATCTAGTTGTATATTTATAAATGATCTCAAAGCCACTACCTCAGAAGAATAAGAAATTTTAAGCCTCAACTTGCACTCTCTAAGTAGTCACTTTGTCACTCATGGGATTTGTATCCTTTAATTTTTAATCATCTGAAAATGGTAAAATGAGGTAGAAGACTTCAATAGAAAAACGCTGGCAATTTCTCATGATAAATACTGAATTTTAAAAGTTGAAGAATCAGGTCTGAAGGATAAAGACCTGAGAGTTAAGTTACTATGTGAACTCTACTAGGAGATCCACAGAAATAATAAGCAGGATTTGGATGAAAACTCAGGTTTATTTTTCCTACATTAAAATGTTCTAAATTAGTATTTTGATGAAGCTCCATGGCATAATCCAACTTGTGTGCAAGCCCATGGCCAATTGGCTCAATGTCTCAGGCACATTCTCTGTTGGTCTGGATTGTGGCTACACAACTGAAGGAGGAATCCTGGTAAAAAGCACAGGATTTGGATTTAGAGGGTCTGGGTACAAATTTCAGCTTTTATCACTTACTAAGGAGGCAGCTAAGTGGCCCAGTGGATAGAGCACTGGTTCTGGGGTCAAGAGGATCTGTGCTGAAATCTAATCTGAGACATTTACTAGCTGTGTGACCCTAGACAAGTTCCTTAACCCTGATTGACTCAGTTTTCTCATCTGTAAAGTGACTAGAGAAGGAAATGGTAAACCAGTCCAGTATCTTTGCCAAGAAAACCCCATAGATATTATGCTCCCCAAGGTCAAGAAGAATCAGACAATGTGGCAAGTGTCTCAATTTCCAGGACCTCATTTTCATCATCTATTTTTTAAAAAGGGGGGAGGGTGGGGTTGGCTATGTTAGCCTCCAAATCCCTTCGAGCTCTAAATATATGATCCCAAGAACTTATGGTGATCATAGCTAAAAGTATGTGCCCCATCCTATTTATGGAGAAGCCAAAGAGAAAAGTGGGATATCTTGGGAGGAGAAAAGGATAGAGAAGAAACCAAGAGGAACCTAGGAAAGGAAGGCTTTAGACTGTCAAGCCAGGGGAATGAGAGCTCTGGTGAGACTCTAAGGTACCCAACCATTAGGGAGTCTCTATAACATGGAGTAATTAGTAGTTTGCTTAGAAGTGATTTAGTAGAAAGAGCATTAAGACGGAGAGCTGGAGAACCTGTGAATTCAAATCAGGGAATGAGCCTGGCACTTGGAAAGTAATAAATAAATAAATAAAGTGATTAATAAAATGTCGATTGACTGAATACCTACTTAGGAGACATTAGACAAGTAATTTAACCTCTCTGGGCTCAGTTTCTTTATCTGTAAAATGTAGAAAGGTTGGACCAAATGTCCTAAAGTTCCCTTCTGACTTGGCATCTAGGATCCCTAGACTATAGCAATTTCCCATGATGGGAGCTAAAATTTGAGTGCCCTTTTCTTGATTTTGGTTGCAGACATAGATGAATGTACGGATGCAAGTGCCTGTGGAGAAGCTCGATGTAAGAACTTGCTGGGCTCCTACTCCTGTATTTGTGAAGAAGGCTACGTGTACAATAATGAGAAAAAGGTTTGCCAAGGTATTTCAGAGACGGCATGCCCCTCCCTTCAGACATAGGAGAACATATATTTATGTACACGTGTGCATATGTATATACAGACATGTCCGTGGCTAAATGCACACGTGTCGACATACATGTTTACATACATGTGTTTGTGGTCATAAACACACACATATTTTGAGACCATGCTCTCAGTGTATATACATGTAGGAAATGTCACTGTACTCTATGGACAAATATAAAACAATATTAATTTTTAAATATTCAAGGCTATTTTGGCTGAGTGCCTAGCTAAATAGGGGATAGGCATGATATCAAATTTCTGAGCCTCAATTATGCTGTCCAGGAGCCGAAGAAAATTACGACTATTTCTCACTGCTCCTCCCTTACATGTATATGCACACTCACACATATACAGAATATATGAAAAATGATGAGGAAGATACTGGGTCATGTGGGCAGTATTTTCTCTTTCCCAGTTGTGAACCAGCATTTAAAAAAAAAAAAAGCAAGGTTTGAATTGGGGATTCCTCCCCCTTCCTACCATCAGAGAGGCATGCCTTCAGTAGTAACTCTCTTCTCTTGCATTCAACTAAGCTCGGATGACATATATGGCTTCTCAGATTTATGCCCCTGATACAAATATACATCAGAATTAAAATTTAATATTCAACTAAGGTGAATCACAATGTGGGAATGGCACCAATTTTCTCTTTTCAAAACTGACCCAACTGGCAAATTGTTGCTTTCTTTTTTGCCACTTCTTAAAGAAAAAGCTAAAAGGGAGGAGAAATAAAGAGAGATGAACTGCCTAACACCCATCTGCAGTTTCTTGTTGCTTAGATTGCATTTGAAGGGACTCTTTTGTTTCAAAAAGTGCCAACACCTCTTTATCTTCCCCGCCTTCCCTTTTGTGGCATGCAGATGTGAATGAATGTGAAGAAAAACTCTGTGAACAGACCTGTGTCAATTCTCCTGGGAGCTACGCTTGTCACTGTGATGGCAGAGGGGGAGTAAAACTGTCCCATGACATGAACACTTGCGAGGTACCTTTCATTTCAGTATTTGTACAATGAAAAAATCTCCCCAGACTCAACCTCCTGAACTCGAGATTTCCAAATGGCTCACCATCCCAAAGAAGGATATTTCTTTCTTTCTTTCAAACAAACAAAGAAGCCAACAAACCAACCTAAGCTGGATTATAGGGAATGCTAAACTCTACTTGTCAAGAGAGAGAGTCTGCCATCCCTCTGCCTCTGCTGAAGGCTGTAGCTCCTGTATTCATTGGACATATGTAAGGGCAATTAAGTGGCTCAGTGGAGAGAGTGATGGGCTTGGGTTCAGGAAGCCCCAAGTTCAAATTTGGCCTCAAGACGCTTCCTAGCTGTGTGCCCCTGGGCAAGTCACATAACCCCTATTGCCTACCCCATCTTACTCATTTGCCTTGGAACCAAGACTTAGTATCCATTCTAAGACTGAAGTAAAAGGTTTTATTTACATTTTTGTAAAAGAAAGAAATATAAGGAGGCTTGGTATAAGTAAGGTCTGCTTCTGCCCCAAGGATGATGTTTGGTTGTATTTGTAGGATCACTATGGCAACCATGAGCTTGAACAACTGACCAGTACAGTTGTAGACCCAAAAGTGTGACACATGAAAATATGCATTTTCTCCTAAATCTGTCACACTTACTCAGGAAGCTAGTCTGTTAGGGCTTTAGTTCCACATGTATAAAATGAAGTGTTGGACAATCACGCACCTCCAGGGACTGGCAGGACTGACTTTATCCACAGCTTTTGCTGTTCACCTGATGCCCCGGAGACCTGCCTAGTTAAGCGCTTACATTTTGTCTTAAAAGAGAGAGAAGAAATGAGAAGCAAACTACTTCCAGATGAAACAAACAAGTTTTGTGGATTTCTATAAGATACTGGGGAAAGTATAACATATGGTTTCTGCAGTCTGTTACCAAATTGGGGAAGGAGTGACCAGACTGACTCACAGGGATGGCCTCAGTTTCCTCATCTATAAAATGGGGATAATGATAGCACCCTCTTACCTCCCAGGCCCAGGATTGTTGTGAGGATCAAATGAGTTTGTAATTGTAAGCACGTGGTAGAGTGCCTGGCACCTAGTAAGCACCACAGAAATGTTAGTGATTATTATTCTTATTATTCATCTATACTTTCTCTGATTTTCTTAAAAAGCTATTAATTATTGTTCTCTAATAGTAAGTCCAGCAGTTTGTTAGTTATCTGGCAAAGATTTGTTATGGCCCTTACTAAATATCCCCACCACCTTCATTTTTCTGGAATAGTATAATGGAAAGTATATTCTCTGAGCCTAAAGATGGGAGGTCCTAGGTTCAAATCTGACCTCAGACACACTTCCTCGGTATATGGCCCCAATTGTCTAGCCCTTACTATTCTTCTGTCTTGGAACCAATTCTTAGTGTCAATTCTAAGACAGAAAATAGGAGTTAAAAAAAAAAAAGTAAATGCATTCTCCCAAGAGTCAGGAGCATCCCTGTTGTGCCACTTATTAGCCATGTGAAAATCACTTTATTTCTCCTGGCTTTATATCCTTATTCATAAAAGGAGGTGTTTGAATTAAGTCTAGGCTCCCTTTTAGTTCTAATTTTTAGAGCAATAGGTTTCCTTTGTCTGCGACTTATTATTACAATTTTTTTTTTTTGTACAGGACATACTGCCATGTATTTCTTTTGATGTGGCCAAAAGCGTGAAATCTTTATATCTCGGCCGAATGTCCAATGGGGCCCCGGTGATCAGGCTGCGTTTCAAAAGGCTGAAGCCCACAAGGTGAGGATATGCTGAGGATCAATCCTTAATCTGTCTCTATTCCAGAAAGCAATGGAGATATTTTTTAAAGAGCCATTGCTTACAGTAGAAAAACGTAATGAAACCTTTAGACCTCTAAGTAAATGGTTATTGCCTTCAGAAATGAACTTAAAAAGACTGTCATGCTAGGGGATTCCCTGCTTTGCAGGTTTCCTAGAGCACTTCAGGGGCTACTTAGATGGTAGCCGGGTCTATATTTTAAGGCAGCAAAGTGGAAGAGTAGATAGAGTGCTGGGTCAGGAGTCAGGAAGATGATTCTTGTTGCGTTCAGAGCTAGCCTCTAATACTTACTATGCAACCTGGGGGAAGTCGCTTAACTCACTGTGTCTCGGTTTCCTCGTCTGTAAAATGAACCGAAGAAGGAAATGGCAAACCACTTCAGTATCTTTGCCAACAAAACCCAAATAGGGTCAATGAAGATTCAGTCAGACATGACCAAAAGGTCTCTAGTCATAAATTAAGGGGATGTGCCATGGCTAGCACTGAAATACTTTCAGAATTTTGAGCTGTCAGTAGGGAAACAAATATTTGGGAGTTATGACCTCTGCATAATTCTGATTTGTTTCTTGACACCCTCATGGTCAGAGTTGTGGCTGAATTCGACTTTAGAACCTTTGATCCTGAAGGTGTCATTTTCTTTGCTGGAGGCCGTCAAGACAACACCTGGATCATGTTGGCTCTCCGGGCTGGGAGGTTGGAGCTGCAACTGAAATACAACAACATCGGGAGAGTGACCAGCAGTGGGCCAGTCATTAACAATGGCATGTGGCAAACAGTAAGTACATGCTCCTCGTTTGGTTCGCCATTGGTTGGATTCTCCTTCCTGGCTGATGGAATTATCATTGCCTCACAGCAAACTCTCCAAGGTTATTGTCATTGCTATTTTCTTAGAATCAGTGGTTTGGCATTAATTGCTGCACTTGACCCCAGGGAAAAGCATCTCCTGGTTCTGGCTACTAGATTACCTAAGTGCCTACTACTATGGGATAGAGTCAAGTGGGAAGCTTAGAGATCTTTGATCTTGTCCAGATTCTTCTTAGACATACCCAGACTGTATCCTTTCCTCACCTTCTTAAAATGCTTAGCATCATTCAAGGCCCAACCCCATGGCTACCTGCTATAAAGAGTATTTCCTGGTATCCTTAGTTGGTAGGGGCAGTTTAAGTAGTGCAGTGGCTAGAGTATTGGGCCTGAAGCCAGGAAGATTAATTTTTTCTAAACCCTTACCTTCCGTCTTGGAGTCAATACTGTGTATTGGTTCCAAGGCAGAAGAGTGGTAAGAGCTAGGCAATGGGAGTCAAGTGACTTGCCCAGGGTCACACAACTGGGAAGTGTCTGAGGTCAGATTTGAGATTAATTTTCTTAAGTTCTGATCTAGCATTAAATACTTACTGACTGTATGACCCTGGGCAAGTCACTTAACACCATGTGCTTCTGTTTCCTCATCTATAAAATGAGCTGGGGAAGAAAATGGCAGCCCACTCTAGTGTCTTTGCCAAAAAAAATCCCCAAATGGGGTCAAAAAGAGTCAGCTCTGACTGAATGACAACAATTTGTTGATAGTGCTCAATATATCCTCAAATTATTTTGTATTCACCTATCTCTTTAAGGGTTGTATCACCTCAGTAGAATGTAAACCCCTTAAAGGTGGGGACTGGATTTTGTCTATTTGTTTCCTAAACAGCTTGTAAAGTGCCTTGCACTTAGCAGTCCCCTGAATTGTTTGACATTCACAATCTGACTTTTCTGTATCGTCTTCCATTCCTGCATTAATTATATTCTTTCTTAAAGAGGAAATTTCCCTAGTCAAGGTTCAATATTTAGTCATGCGTAGATATAAATATTCCTGGCTATTTTTATGTATGCAAATACAAGTTAAGCCTTTGGATCGCACTGGAGTCAGACTGGTACCTCTCATAAGACTTAGTCTAGGTAGTTGGTATGAAGTTTCCTTAGATACAACTTTCCTGGCAAGAGATCGGAATTCTTTTAATTGTAATATAACGGGAGTCAATGTGATCATTGCAGTGTGGCTTACTCTTTGACAGCGGGGTTTTTTCTTTTTAAGAAAACAAGGGCAACCACTACCCCAAAGACATTGTAGACATTTGGTAATATTTCCATCCCATCAAGTAATGTCTCATTCTCTTCCTGACCTCTTAAAGTAACGAGAGTATGGCCAAAGCAACAGGAAAGGCGTGTTTCAGCAAAGTTGCAGATGCAAATGTAGAACATCGAGGAACCGTATACTCTCGAGGAACCAGGGCTTCTGACAAGTGAGGATTTGACTGGTCTGTAGTCATTCGAAACACTGTTCACTCCACAGTCCCCTGGACAAGGGCACCTCTAGAGCCAAATGTGGGGAGCCTGGGGATGGCCCTGGGATCAGATAGCTCTTGGGAAAGTGTTACAGAAAATATCTGCTATAATCCTCACCCACTGTTGAGTCATAGCTGCCACCACCCCAGTAGAAAGTAAACTGTTTTGTTTGGGAGTGTGGCAAATCGAAGAGGAGACGGATTTCTCTCAGGAGGACAAATGAGATTCTCAGGATAAAAGCCGTCAGTCCTTGATGGGGAGGGAAAGAGATAGCAGATAGGAAAGAGAGAGAGATTTAACGATCTCTCTTAGGACTACCTAAAACTTCTTCTATCAACCTATAAACTGCCTAAAAACTATCCTTTGAGAGAGTCTCACGAATACCTCTTCAGCCTCATTAACCAGGCTCGACCAACACTATTGGTCTCTATTCTAACTCACTCTCCACATACTCTCCTTCCATGGGATTCTCCAGCAGTCAAACTGTTGCCAGCCAGAGCCAGCAGAAGCACCTGCTCTCAAGAAAGGTTAGAGGGAGAGGCCCCTCCTCTGAGGTCTTATTTGAACCCAGGACCTTCCATTTCCATGCCTGGATCTCTATCCACTGAGCTGCCTAGCTGTTCCTTATGCTTTCTGTTTAGGTGTTCCATGTTCAGAAAGACCAAAGGACTATACACTAAAAGTGAAGATGTTTTACTTAAATCTAAAGGAGATGGGTAAAATTGTTTGACCCATTTCTCGAAGTTTCCCAGGCAGCTGGGTGTCCCTGTAGTTGGGGGGTGGGTTTGAATTCAGGAAGAAAGACCTGAGTTCAGATCCAGTCTCAGACAAGACTTACTAGCTGAATGACCCGTAGCAAGTTACTTAACCTTTATTTGCCTCAGTTTCCTCATTTGTTGAATAAAAAGATGGACCCAATGACTTCTAAGGTCCTTTCCAGTTCTAAATCTATGACTCTTATGATTCTTATCCATGATTACCTATAAATCCTCCATAGAGAATCTACCCTTTGTGTCTTTTTCTTATTTAGTATCTTGGGCTACCAATGTGTCACTCACTGGTGCTATTCATGTTTCTCTTATTCTTGATAAATGACTAGTGCACTTTCTTTTGAAGTCAGCCATTTTCCAGATGCTGTCTTACATGCTCATTCTTATGCTTAAACTATAGGTGGCCAGGTACTTTACTTTTCTCCATAATAATGGCTAACATTTATATAGAGCTTACACTGTGCTGTGCACTGTGGTAAATGCTTTATAATATATACATTACAATAATAATATAATTATTATTATTTCATTTGATCCTCACAACAACCTTGGAAGGTAGTGGGCTATTATTATTATCCTCATTTTACAGATGAGGAAACTGAGGCAGGTAGCGGCTAAACAACTTGCCTAGGGTCACAAAGCTAATAGCCAGCTGAGGTTGGATTTGAACTCATGTCTTCCTGACTCCTGATGTAGCATTCTATACACTGTACAGCCTAGCTGCCTTAACACCCACCAAGCATCTTTCTGATGTTCTATTTATAAATTTAATCTTTTGGAACTCATAGTGTACCATTATTGTCAGCACATGGCATTACCAAGAGAATAGATGGGTTTCTGCCACAATTAGTTTGGGATCACTGAAAAAGCTGTACTGATTTCCAAATGCAATGGAGCCCAAGCTCTTCCTAGTCAATTCTGGAAAGGGTTTCTTTTCCAGAGATATATTTTGACTACTTAAGGTCTTGGCTACTTAACTAGTTCTGCAACCTTTAGCAAATCTCTTCACTTTTCTAAGTCTTAGTGCCCTCATCTTAAAAATAAAGGGTTTGGACAACCTGTGGAGTGCCACCCTGGTCTCGATTACTGAATTTATATAGGGTTTTTTAAAATTTGTTTTAAAAAAATTTTTAATTTAATTTTTAATTTAATTTATTTTTATTTAATTTTTATTTATACAATAAAATAATATTAATATTTATATTAATAATTAATTTTATTAATTAATGATTAATAAATAATGAAATAAAAAATAAAAATTTAATTTTTATTTAATAAATTTAAATTTAAAATACTTTCTGGAGACTGTTCTGCAGGCATCCCCAGTTACAATTTAAGTTGAGTTTCAATCATTGGCTTATAAGTTCATTGTTTGGAATTTGAAATACACTTTCTCATGGGCTCTACCATGTTAGGAAGATCCTGAAGTCAACCCACAGGCAACCCTAATGCTACTTGGGCACTACTAAAAACAGCTCAGAGTCCCGAGTTCCCTTCAGATCCTTTAATCCTGTGTCCCACTGATCCTTGACTGAAGGAGAAGGGAGTCAAGTAGAGGGACGGAGGTCAAGTGCAAGTTCTGCTGTCTGAGAACCTGCTGTGGCAGCATAGAGAGCATGTCAGTGGCTACCCAGCAACAGAAGAGGGATCCTGCCACAGGAGATATTCCTCCTCCAACAGGATTGGAGGGTAAGAAAGAATGGCTCAGGCAGGAGCAGGGCAGGGCAGGACAGTTGTGTATATTCACATTGGAAGGTCTTTCATAAGTTCTGTTCATAAGTCTGAGATCGCCTGTCTGTTGTAAGGGTAAGTTTAGGGTTGTGACTTAATCTAAATTCATTTGGTTGCTGGAGAAAATCCCAAATAAAATACCCAAGTCAGTTTGGTAATTTATGGTGATTTTAAGTTCACACTGCCACTGAGTGGATCCACCCATCTGTTAACTTCAGCACTTCAGAGAATTAGGGCAATATACATATACGTTGTCCCAATTCTTTAAGTGTTATTCTTTTATTCTTGATAAGTTACACACACACACACACACACACACACACACACACACACACACACACACACACACACAGTGTAGTATTCAGTTCCAAGCTTGTCTTCATTTCTTAGTAGCTTGCCTTTCCATGGGAAGGTCACTGTTAATAATAGAGTGAATGAATGAATTCCTTTTTCCATTCACCTGGCTCAAATGATTGCTCACTCTGGCAAGTAGGGAAGTAGCTAATTCCAAGGCCGATTTAAAAAATAAAATAAAAAGAATAGACTCGGAGTGTTTATGGCCTGGAACACCAGCAGTACCTTGATTCTTATTTATCTAACTTTATGTAGAGAATATGTATTTGAATATTCAGAGTATAGATGTTCACAGCCATAATGAAGTAAAATGATGACTGACAAAGAGAAAATAGCTCAATAAAGGTGCTTTTTCCTGTATAGTGTAATGGAAAGAACACTAGAGTTAGCTAAAAAGGACTGGATTTCAAGCCTAGCTCCTGTTTGGAAGTTCCATGTCCAAAAAATCCCAAGTACTATATGAGATATAAAGGAAAGTGCTACATTTGAAGTTCTGTGACTTCAATGTGTCCACTTTTCCTCCTCATTCTGTTTTCAACACTGCAATTTGGCTTTTGATATCATTCAATTGGAACCGCACTCTCCAAAGTTACCAACAATCTTTTAATCACCATATCCAGTGGTTTCTTCTCAGTCCTCATCCTCCTTGACAACTAACCACCCTCTTCCCCTGCATGCTTTCTCTTTCTGAGTGTTTAGTACAATCCTCTCCTCTTTTTTCTGCCTGTATATTTGTTGTATCTCAGTCTCCTTTGCTTATTCATCATTCATTTCATACCCATTAACTGTGGGTAAATCCCAAAATTCTGTCCTTCCCTTTTCTTTCTTTCTGTATTCTCTCCATGACTTCATCAGCTCAGATGATTTCAATTATCATTTCTATGCAGATGACCTATAGTTGTATTTATTATTAATCTCTCTTGAGTATTAATCTCACACTGGGTAGCCCTGGGAAAGTCAGCCCTCTTTGCCTCAGTTTCCTAATCTATAAAATGAGCAAGAGAAGGAAATTGGTAAACATTCCCAGTATCTTTGCCAAGAAAACGCCAAAAAATGACTTATGAAGAATCAGGCTTGACTGAAAATGACTACACAATGAACTGCCTAGATTAACAGAAGAGGATGAATTCAGGAAATCCTTAAAATAATATGAACTGATGCAAAGTGAAGTGAGCAGAACCAAGAGAATAGTGTACAGTAACAGAAATATTTTAGGATGATCAACTATGAAGGACTAAAAGCTACTATCAGCAAAACAAGGTTTCAAGATAACCCCAAGAGACTCATGATATAAAATGCTATCCACAGCCAAAGAAGGAACTGTTGGAATCTGAACTGCATATCAAAGAATGTCATCTTTCACTTTATTTATGAGTTATTTAATATGTGTCTGATATGTCTTCTGTTATAACATGGAGATTATGGAAATATGTATTATATAAAAGCACTGGTATAACCTCTATCAGACTATGGGGGTAAAAAGAAAGAGAAGGAAAGAATCTGAATTGCAAATGTCAGAAAACAATGATCAAAATCACTTCTACATATAATTGAAAAAGATTGTTAAGTTAAAAAATGATAAAACAAAAGATCAGATAGATAGGATTGGGTGGGATAGGATGAGCGGCTAGGTAACACAGTGAATGAGGCACTGGAAAGACTCACTTAAATGCAGCTTCAGATACTGAGTAGTTGGGTGACTTTGGGAAAGTCACTTAACATTTTTGCCTCTGTTCTTTATCAGTAAAATGAGCTGGAAAAGGAAATGGCAAACCACTCCAATATGAAGAGTTGGGTACAACTGAACAGTCACAAAGTATAGGAATAAATAAGATAGGATAGGATGGGGTAGGGCTCTTACATCTCTAAATTCTATGATTCTCAGCTTTAGAGGCTGACTGGTTAGTTACACTTGGTAATCCTGAAGATATAAGCAGGTAAAGGACATAGGATCTTTGCCTGGAGAGGCCTTTGGAGTAGTCACTGGGATATGAGACTAAATTTTATCTGAATCTGAATCATTATATTGGTCTTGGAATTGATTTGATTTCTTTGGATAGTCAGAGGACAGGGAATGTCCAAGAACAGGTCAAATATTTGGGAGATAGGTTCCTATTCTCAGTTAGGTCCTTGACCTAGAAATGGCTTTTGGGGGCAGAATGAAGAAGACAAAACGATCAAACCCATTGTCTGATCTATAGCCATTGAGCCTATATACTCATAATGTATGCTTTGCAATAGCTGGCACTTTCCATATTGCAGCTTATACTACAGAAGTGGATCCAAAAAAGGGCCAAAGCAAAGTCACAATCCAAAGTGGACTGTGATTTTAAATCTCTTTAACTATAACCAGTAATGTGATATATTTGTTCAGGGCTACCATATCATTCTGCTAGTGCCATCTTTGTTATGTAACACTGGGCAAATCCCCTAAGTTCTGCAGGGTTCAGTTTTCTTCTTTGTAATACATAGTGTTGAATTTGATGACCTTTAAGGCCCTGCCAATTTTAAGACTGTGGATACACAACTATTATTGTTGTCTTTTTTATTGTTCAAATTAATTTTCTGAACAAAACCTTAAAAGAATCAGAAGTCCTTGACACGGTGAATCTCAAAGCAATCTTAGAGACTAGGATGGTAGAATGGGATGAAGCCTAGACTTGTCGTTAGAAGACCTGAGTCTAAATCCTGACTCGGGCACACTTAACCTTTTTGGGCTTCATAGAAGATTGAGCAGTAATAGATGAAAAGTGGGCAGGGAAGACATAATATTCAAGGGTTTCAAGAGTTGTCATATGGAAGAGCAGTTTAGTTTGCTCTGTTTAACCCTAGAGAGCAGAATTAGAAGCAATGGAAGAAAGTGGCCAAGAGAGAATGTTGGGCTTGATGCCTGGAGAAACTTTTTTTTAAACCTATTTACTTTTTATCTTAGAATCAATACAAAGTATCAGTTTCAAGGCAGAAAAGCAGTAAGGGCTGAGCAGTTTGGGTTAAATGACTTGCCCAGGGTCACATACCTAATAAGGGTCTGAGGCCACATTTGAACCCAGGACATTCCATCCTTAGGATCTTTCTCCACTGAGCCACCTATCTGCCCCTCTGGAGAAACTTCTTAACAATTAAAGCCACACACAAATAGAATAGAGTGCCTTAAGAGGTGAGAGATTCTTAAAGGGCACTAAAAGACTGTCTGCCCTTTGATCCAGCCATAGCACTTCTGGGTTTGTGCCCCAAAGAGATAATAAGCAAAGAGACTTGTCCAAGAATATTCATAGCTGCACTCTTTGTGGTGGCCAAAAATTGGAAAATGAGGGGATGCCCTTCAATTGGGGAATGGCTGAACAAATCGTGGTATCTGGTGGTGATGGAATATTATTGTGCAAAAAGGAATAATGAACTGGAGGAATTCCATGGAGACTGGAACGACCTCCAGGAAGTGATGCAGAGCGAAAGGAGCAGAACCAGGAGAACATTGTACACAGAGACTGATACACTGTGGTACAATCGAACGTAATGGACTTCTCTACTAGCAGCAATTTTTTTTAAACCTTTGCCTTTTGTCTTAAAATCAATGCATTGCAGCATCAATGCAATAACCCAGGACAATTCTGAGGGACTTAAGAGAAAGAACACTATCCGCATTCAGAGGAAGAACTATGGGAATAGAAAACAGAAGAAAAACAACTGATTGATCACATAGGTTGATGGGGTTATGATTGGGGATATAGACTAAAACCATCACCCTAGTGATTCTAAATTAAATAAAAATTTTCAAAAGTAAAAAAAAAAGAGAGAGGTAAAGGATTTTTCTCTTTGGAGACCTTTAAGCAAACACTGGATGATCATTTTCTGACTATATTGTATTGAGAATTACTTTCAGGTATGGGTTAGCATAGTTTGCTCCTGAGGACCTTCCAACTCTTGAATCCTGTGCAATGTCTAAGGTCATACAGCTTGTAAATGACCAGACCTTCTGATTAGAGGAATTTAACATTCAATGAGCTACCAATAAGTGCGTTTCAAGAAGTATTTGTTGAGGGGCCGCTAGATGATTCAGTGGTTAGAGAACCAAGCCTGGAAATGGGAGGTCCCAGCCTCAGACACTTCCTAGCTGTGTGACCGTGGGCAAGTCACTTAACCCTGATTGCCTAGCCCTTAGAGCTCTTCTGCCTTGAAAGAAATACTTAGTACTGATTCTAAAACAGAAGATAAAGATTTTAAAATTTTTCTTAAAAAGAACTTCTCTAGTCTGATCCTTAGATGAAACCCACACAGTTCACATCAGGGCACATAGTTTTCTATGGCATGGGAGAACTTACCCCTTCCTGCTTTGTCTCAACACTAAGAGTGATATACCAAAAAGCAACCTTGGATTGGTTTGTCTTGTTTTCTTACGCTGGGGATCACGTGTTGTACCTTCAGAGAACCAGGAAGGATACATTATGTGTTGACAGTTAAGTTCTCTGCCTTAGATCTTAGAAGATTCTGCAAATATGGCTGTCTCTTAACCTTTGTCTGATGCCTTTAACCATTAGATATCAGTCTCTGCTCTTTAAAATGGACCTTTTGGTGGCCTGAAAGATAATGTTGTAAATTGTCTTATTTTAGTAAGCCTACATCACATTTTTGGGCAGACCTGCTCATTCTTTTCACTTGATACCAGTTTTTCTGAATTTTCTCAAAATGTTATTCCAGCTCATGGCAAGAATGCATCTTTGGTTGCTTATAAACTCATTTGCCCTGAACATAGAGGGGTCAATTTATTATCCTGGGAGCTGAAGTTTTGAGCAGTAAGAGAATTAGGCTTATATATTCTCCCTGAGAGTTCAGTTGCCCCTCTCTGATGGAAAATTCTCACCCTTTGTTCTCCCTTAGATCTCTGTTGAGGAGGTGGAAAGAAATCTTGTGATCAAGGTTAACAGTGATGCTGTTATGAAAATAGCAGTCTCTGGGGAACTTTTTCAGTTGTACCGAGGATTGTACCAGCTGAATCTAACAGTGGGAGGCATTCCTTTTAAAGATAAATACCTCGTTCACCCGGTAAGTACCATCATTAATCACTGACTATTAATGAATTTATACAGTACGTCCTAGAGGCTGAGACTTGTGTTAGGGAGATATTTTCCCTCCATCTGCCAGTGGCTAATATTAACTAAGCTTGGCAAAAGGCCTAGGAAAAAGCAAAAACTATTTCACTATTTCAAAAAGAAGACCTATATCCTTAATCATTTTAGCTGGTCCTCACTCTTTCCTTTTTCCAGACTTAACTTCCAGGGTGAAAGTCACTTAGGATTAAAAAAATAATAATTTTCTCTCATTTTTCAAAAGAGAATCAATTTCATTGGATTGAAATTTGGGAGTATGTTGGGAAATTACTCATGTCATAATTTCCATTGAAATAATCTTAATAAAAAGAGAAATAATCTTAATGAAGAAATTTGAAGTGACCTTTTTTTTCAAATAACTGTCTTCCCCTCCTGCCTTTATGGCAATGGATCCATAACCTTATTTCTTCCTTATCTGTAATGGACCTTAGATAAATGGCTAAAATCTTCATAATTATGGGCTTAATTTTCACACATGTGCACACACACACACACACACACACACACACACACACACAAATGAAGCAGCATGAACTAGAGATGCCAAATTGTGCTGTTCTTGGCTACCTTCCCTGAGTTTTTGCTCTTCACAGGTGGTCAGAGAGGAGGCATCTGAGGAATAAGGGAGTGTCAGTTCTTGCATTCCCCTCCAAGGCCAGATTCTTTCTTTCAAGGTCTCAAGTTCAACAGCCTGTGAGACCAGACCTCCTTGGCCCATTAATTTTAGAGATAAAGAAAACAGAAGGCAGTAAAATGAGTTGATTTGCCTAAGACAAAGCTTTCTGACATAGCTATTATTAGCATTAACAGGCTCTGATTTGATTAGGTCTTGCTTTGTTTAGTTTAAACCAAATTAGCTTTAAGAATATCTGAGAAAGAGATACTGAGCACAAAGTTTTTTTTCATTCCCATCATTTTGGGCCATATTTCTTTGAAGTAGGTGACAAATGGTTTCCTATCAATTATGGGTAGGAAAAGCAAAGTACAAAATTTTAGATGTACACCACTTTCTAAATATGATTGCTATCAATGTTGGCCGAGAAATAAGAGAAGAAAAAGAAATTGAAGGAGTTAAAGTAGGTAATGAACAAACTAAACTATCACTCTGCAGATGCTATCATGGTATACTTACAGAATCCTAGAGAATCAACTAAAAACCTAGTTAAGTAATTAATAACTGAATATGATTGCTAGGCCTCAGGAAAATCTCATTGGCTTTCTAGGGGTCATTTTCTTGTTTTCTTTTTTAATTCCTAGTTAACAAAAATCCTTTTTTTCTCCTTCCCCCTCCCCAACCACCACCATTAAAAAGAAGATAAAGAAATAGAAAAACAAGGTAGACTCCAAATGGATATGTGTCTTAGACATCAAGAGTGACATAAACAAATCAGAGGAGCAAAAAAAAAATTATCTTTTAGATCTATGGATAGAGGAATAGTTCATAACCAAACAAGAATAGAGAGGATTACAGAAGATGAAATAGGCCTTATTCTACTCAAAAACAAATGGGTTGGATTATATATTCTCTGAATTCTCTTATAGCTTTAAATATTTTGACCCTGTATTGAGGAGTGCTATAATCCTTTCTGGCACTAAAGAATTGTGTCTAATTCCTTGATATAATATAGTGATTAAGATATATTAAGACCAATGATGTGCTTGTCAAATTTATGGATGAAACAGAGCTAAAAGAAATGTATTAGGAGGCAGCTAGGTAACTCAGTGGATTGAGAGCCAGGCCTAGAGATGGGAGGTCCTAGGTTCAAATCTGATCTCAGATACTTCCTAGCTATGTGACCCTGGGCAAGTCACTTGACCCCCATTAGCTAGTCCTTTACCACTCACCAATACACAGTATTGATTCCAGGACAGAAGGTAAGGGCTTAAAAAAAAAAAGAAATGTGTTAGTTAATTCAAATGACTTGAGATCCAAAATAATCTAAGCAAGATGGAATAATGCACCATAGCTGACAAGATTACATTTAGTTGGAACAAATGTAAAGCACTTTGCTTGGATTCAAAAAAATCAGTTGTACAGATATTAGATGTAGAATATGGAGAATGACTAGAAAGAAATTAAGAATCTATCCAATATTAGCAAACTGTGAAACCAAAAAGCTTATGTCATATTAGGTAGATGCAATAGAAGAAACATATTCTTCAGAATGAAAAAGGGAATGGAGAATCCTTTCTTCAGAAGGCTGTTGAAGGAATGGCTTTGTCTAGCTTAATGCACTATTTAAATGTGAGGAATCATTACTGTCAATGATGATGACACTAAACTGGTATCCCACTTTGCCTTCTTCCGTGCCTTCAGGAAGGTGCTTTTGTCATACTATCTCTAAATAGAATTTAAATGGCACATTTTAACAACTTTTATGATGGGGGATCATATTTTAAGGGGATCGGTTGAGGGTCTAGGGATGTTTTGCCTGAAGAGAAAGGAGGATGCATAACTGCTCTTTAAGATATTTGAAGTGTTATCATGTAGAAGCAGTGGTAGGTTATTTTTCTTGGCCCCAGAGATCAGTACTAGGAGCAACATGTAGGAGAATACAGTATATGGAAAACTTCCTACTAATTGGATAATCTAGAATGGCATAGGTGGACCCCTATGCTGGTACTCATATCTTTGTAGTACTCTAAGGTTTATAAAGCACTTTACATACATTATTTCATTTAACCCATACAACAACCCTCTAAGACATATTTTACTGATGAAGAAACTGAGGTTAAGAGTGGTTAAGGCAGAGCTGCTGGGTGTTTCAGTGGATTGAGAGCCAGGCTTAGAGACAGGATGTCCTAGGTTCAAATCAGACCTCAGACACTTCCTCTGTGTGACCCTGGGTAAGACACTTAACTCCAGTTCCCTAGCTCTTACCTCTCTTCTGCCTTGGAACTGATACTTAGTATTGATTCTAAGACAGAAGATGAACATTTTTGAAGGGAAAAAAATTGGGTAAATGACTAATTCAGGGTCTGATGTAGGATTCAAATCGTTGTCTTTCTGTCCTTCAAGTCTGAGCCTCCAACGATCCCAGATTGCCTTTTTACTAAGTTTCTAAATGAAGTAATGAAATAACTACTTGTCAAAGATACTGTAGAAGGGATTCTTTTTTTTTTTTTTAAATAAACCCTTACCTTCTGTCTTGGAGTCAATACTGTGTATTGGCTCCAAGGCAGAAGAGTGGTAAGGGCTAGGCAATGGGGGTCAAGTGACTTGCCCAGGGTCACACAGCTAGGAAGTGGCTGAGGCCGGATTTGAACCTAGGACCTAAGGGATTCTTATTTTAGCTGTGGGTTGGAATAGATGGTTTCTGAGCTCCTTTACAACTTTTAAGATTCTGTGAGTGTTTGGTATGGCTTGAATTTTTACAATCAAAACACTCTGAAGGTCTATAATAAATCACTTTATATATGAATGGCCAAATTTGTCTGTACTCTAAATGGGGAGTTGAATATGTCTATTTGGAGTAAGTCATCCCTTGCCTGTCTCCTAATGGGTTACTCTGTACATTCGATGACACCACTGGGTCCCACTGCCCCCTGCTCAGTGTCTGGGAATACATACCCCTTCCTTGCCATCCCCACCCCAAGGAAGCTATTGGGATTCTCCTGTCTTTCCAGATAAACACTCGTCTGGATGGTTGCATGAGGAGCTGGAACTGGTTGGATGGGGATGATACCACAATCCAAGATATAGTAAAAATGAATAGCAGAATGCAGTGTTTCTCAGTGATGTCAAGAGGATCCTTCTACCCTGGCAATGGATTTGCATATTTTAGTCTAAATTACAGTAAGTGATTACAATATGATGGCTAAGATTATATTACTTGGACACCAGCTGGGCAAGTCAATTAACTCTGCCTCAGTTGTCTCATCTGTAAAAATTAGCTGGAGAAGGAAATGGCAAACCATTCCAGAATCTTTGTCAAGAAAATTTCAAATGGGGTCACAAAGAGTTGGACACAACTGAAACAACTCGACAACAACAATATTGTCTAGTCAAAATAGAAACTTTTTCTTGCTATTGAAACATCACAATGATTTACTTTGTTACTTAACATTGTTTCCACGCAGTAAGAGCATAGAGATCTTTTTATATCCCTGCATTTCACTTGGCTATATAATTCCTTCTAGTACAGCGGTTCTCAACCTCTCACTTTGTAGCAATGAGAATACATAATGCACATCAGGTATTTACATTCCGAATCATAACTGTAGCAAAATTACAGTTTTGAAGTAGCCACCAAAATCATTTTTTGGTTTGGGGTCACTGCAACATGAGGAACTGTATTGTGGGGTCACGGCATTGGAAAGGTTGAGAACCACTGCTCTAATATGACTTTTACGCATTATTGGGTAAAAAGGGGCAAAGATGTTGGATCGGCCCCTTCTAGTTCTAAACCTATGAAACCACAGAATAAAAATGGCCAAATTGTTCAGTGTTTCTATTCTGTAAAGATTGGGGAGGAATCTCGTTTCTTTATATTAACTGATACAGTATTTCTGGCACTGTCATCTGGGAATTTGCTAAGTATACCCTCTGTGTTTTCATTCTAATTCATCATTGGCAATTGATTTAGACTCTTGTTATAACTTCCTATCTCTATGCTCACATTCAGACATTAGATCAATTTCACAACTGTCTCTATGGCCCCTAAACTCTCCTATTAGTTACAATGTCTGGAGCACCCAGAAAGTCTAGGAAATATATACATCCACGTTTCAAAATACTTGCTTAGTGACCCAAAAGGTTTAGGAAGCACATTCACACGTGTGTCAAAGAATAGGTAAGACATGAAATTGAACAATCTCTCAAAATTCTTTTACCTTCATTGGGAAAGCATAATAAGAGCTTATAGTGATAATTATTAGGTTAATTATGATTATAAAAATATATTTTATTATTTATATACATTATTATATTATAATTAGATATGAATTTATATTATGATCATTATACCACAGTTATTATCCTTATATTATCATATAATTATAACAATATTTATATTATATAATAACTATAAATTATATTGTATAGGATATAAGATATAATAATACATTTATTATTCTACTATATATTATTACATATGTATGTTTATATAGAATTATTGCTTATTCAATATAATAATTTAGTAAATTATATGGTATATATGATAATATATTATTTATTATTCTATTATATATATTATTACATATTATATATGTTTATATGTAGAATTATATTTATTCTAACTTCCTGTCCAATGAAGAAATCCCTTCTTTATGCTTGATACCATCATTCCTAGCTTCTCTTTAATAAGCATCCTTAACTTCTCTGAATTATGCTTCAGTTAGTCTAATAGTGCCAGGGGCATGTAATCCATCTTTTTATCCTTGATTTTTCTCTTGCCTCCCCTTTTTTTTGGAGGGGAAGGGATCCAATATCTCGACCTATATTAATTTTTGTCATTTTAAGGTAAACCTAGTTTTGGCCCCACTTTTCATCTTCTCTTCACTGTATCCTCTTTCCGGCCCAACTTCTTGGCCACTTTTATTTTCTTTGGTGATTTTTTTCCTGACCTTGCCTTTGCCATATTCAGATTCTAGATCAGTCTTAGAACTGTCTGTCCATGGCTTTACTGCCCTTAAATGCATCATTTAAGCTACTTTGTCTCTGAATAACTGGAACCTTGACCCTGGTCAAGCATCATCTGGGGTATTAGGATCAACTCTAGGAGGAACATTGTTAATTTTGAGAGGGCAAGAAAAAAATTAAAGGGCCTTGAATTTATGGCCTGTGGAATATGTTTAAGGAATTAAGAGATGTTTAACTGTAAGACTCTCATGAGACACAATAGGTGATTTTCAATCTTTGAAGGCTGTCAGCTGTCATATGGAAAAGGGAATATATTTGTTCTGTATTACCTTGGGGCGGGGGAGAGAGAGAATGGAGTGGGTAGAGGAATGGCTATGTGGTATATTGGATAAAATGCTGAGCCTGGAGTTGAAAAGACTCATGTTCCTGAGTTCAGATGCAGCTTCAGACACTTATTAGCTGTGTGACCCCAGCCAAATCATTTTACCCTATTTGCCTCAGTTTCCTCATTTGTAAAATGAGGTGGAGAAGGAAATGGCCAAATATTCCAGTATCTCTGCCAAGAAAACTCCAAATGGGGTCAAGAAGTGTTGGAGATGACTGAAGTGACTGGACAACCACAAAAGTCCTTAGATCCTGGGCAGTCTAGATATTGAGGAGTAGGAATCAGAGAGTTTCCATATTTTTTTCTTGAATTGACGAAGTATTTATGTAAGGTGAATTATCTATAAGGTGAATTGCCTACGAGTAGCTGATTCTCTTGATTAAGGAAAAGCTTATTGCTAATTATAAATCACAGCATCTTTTCTTAAAGCACCTTTAAAATTGCCAGGCTGTAGGGTTATAAGCAGGGAACTGCTCCTAGTGATGAGATCAGGAGTCTAGTAAAACAAACAAAGGAAAAGTCCAATAACTTCAAGATTATCCTTTAGAGAAGAGTCTAGACCTGTGGTTATATTGATAGATTTAAGAGAGAGGATGCCTTCCAACAATATAGATCAGAAGCTGTTTTGCAGCTCACAGCCTTGCAGAGTTGCCTAAATAATAATGGCTAAAACTTACACAGCACACTTAATAGCTGGTTTTATATAGAACTCACAATGGGCTAAGTACTACAGAAAGAGTCCGTCATAAGATCCTCACAGCAATGCTTCTGGGTAGGTGTTAATATTATGCCCATTTTACAGATCAAGAAACTGAGGCAAGGTCCTTTCCCAGGATCACGCAGTGAAAGGCTGAGGCTATGAATTGTAAATTCAAGTCTTCCTGATTCTTAGTCCAGTGCTCTGTCCATTACCCCATCTAGCTGCCCCTAGCCAGTGGTTATCAGACAGTATAACAGTCAGGAATATTTTCTCCTGAAAAATATTTCTTGTGATTGCTTCTATGAAATATAAATAACAATTTTTCTTTAAAAAAAAACTCTTATAGAAAGAACTATGGGAGTAGAAATGCAAAAGCAAAACATATGACATCACTTACCACATCTATGACATCACTTATCACATCTATATATGAGTATATGATTTGGGGTTTAGGCTTAAAGATTGCTCTAGAGCAAAAATGTATAATATAGAAATAGGTATCAAGTGATAGTTATACAGCCCAGTGGGGTTGCTTGTCGGCTCTGGGAAATGGGGAGGGAAAGAAAATGAATCATGGAAACATCGGAAAATACTCTAAAAAAAATAAATAAAAATTAAAAACAAACAAACTCTTAGAATGATACTAAGCCTTAGTTCCAAGGTAGAAGAGTGGTAAACCTAAGCAAGATAAGTGACTTGCCCAAAGTTATACAGCTAGGAAGTGTCTGAGGCCATATTTGAACCCAAGACTACCCCCCTCCAGGGCTAGCTTTCTACCCACTGAGCCACCTAACTGCCCCACAAATGATAATTCTTAAAAAAATTTGATGTAAAGCATCAGAATTATTGATTTGTAAAGGCAACAAGATGGTGCAGTAGATAAACAGCTGGAACTAGAATCAGGAAATCCTGAGTTCAAATCCAGTTTCAGACACTTAATTATCTGTATGACCCTAGGTAAGACACTTCACCCTGTTTGCCTCAGTTTCCTCACCTGTAAAATGTGCTAGAAAAGGAAATAGTGAACTACTCCAGGGTCTTTGCCAAGAAAACTCCAAGTAGGATCATGAAGAATCAGATGTGACTAAAACAACCAAATGGCAACACTTGAATTATTGCTTATTGATAAAGCTATGCATTTGTATCATGCCTTCCATTTTACAAAGTCCTCTCCAGAATTTTTCTCATTTGATCCTCCCAACTATTAAGATTCCTGTTTTTACCTTTATTGTACAGATGGGGAGTCTGGGACTCAGAGAGCTAAAGTAACTTGCCCTAGGTCTCCCCTGTAGGGAGGAGAAGACCTGAGGCTTGACCCCAAGGTTCCTGCCTCCAGAGCTAGTTACTCTTTGCAGTACAGCCCCTGTTCAACTGATTGGGAAAGTGGTCATTAAGAATATTTTATCCCAAGACAAAGAAAAAGTAGTCTCTGTTCAGTGGCTCAGTGGATAGAGAGCCAGGCCAGGAGATGAGAAGTCCTAGTTTAAAACTCAGACACTTCCAAGCTATGTGACCCTAGACATGTCACGTAGCCCCCGTTGTCTAGCCCTTGCCACTCTTCTGCCTTGGAACCAATTCACATAACTGATTCTAAGACAGAAGGTAAAGGTTTAAAAAAAAGAAAGAAAGACTTCTTAGAATGCCTTGCATCTCTCTGTGCCATACTTTTCACTTTTCCATGTACTTGTCTATCTTTTAAACTGCCTGAAAAACAGAGCTGGTATATCTACCATCTATACAATAGCCTAGGTGATGTTTAACTTCTAAAGGGAGATAGAGGATAAGTTTCGGTGGTTTTTTGTAGGATAGAGAAGGCAGCCACTGCATTCCTCTAGATAGGCGGAGGAGCTCTGAGAAACACAGACAATGGGATAGATCGAAAGGCAAAGGGCTAAGGGGTTTTTTCAGACACTTAGAATTTTAGAGCTGTGCTCTTTGGCTTGCAGTGAGCATAGTGGCAGTGGAAGCTAACAGGGGATTTTTAAATGGGCTACTTAGCCATGGGCACGTGGTCTTTTATTTGTTACCTTTTATTCCTTTATTTCTATGATCATTAATAAATCTCCTAAAATCTAAAAAAAAAAATTTAGAGCTGCAAGGGACCTTGGAAGTCACTTTAATTGTCTACAGTTGTGGGACATCCCATTGCCCGTCAGGTGTACGTATAGATATTCTTTGCTGAAACAATTGCTAAGTTGACTTTCTTCCAAGTTTTTGGATCTAATTTGTTTGCTAATTAAAAATCTTAACCTTGAGTAAATATAATTGGATCTATTTATCATTGTGTACATTTTCCCACTCATGTAACAATGCCTAGGGCCCTTTAGAGCAGAGAAATATGGGAAATATGAACTTTTTATTCCTCCAGGTGTCTCAGCACCTCCTTTTCTTCCCCATACTATAGAAGGTATCCCCCAACAAAAAGGCATATATATATATAGAGAGAGAGAGAGAGAGAGAGACAGAGACAGAGACAGAGACAGAGACAGAGACAGAGAATGTGTCTTTCATGGTTCTATTTTTCAGTTTGTTCTCTAGAGGCAGACATTTGCAAGTTATTCTTCAATTATTAATTCTAGAGCTGTATATAATGTTCTCTTGATTTTATTTGTTACACATCATTATTTCATCTTTCTGAGTTTTTAAAAATTAACTTAAAAAACAATTAACCTGCTTATAACTCTGTCATAATCATATACCACCATTTGTTCAGCAATTCACCATCCCCTCTATTTCCAGCTCTTTGCCACCATCAAGAGAGCTGCTATAAATATTTTGGAACATAGAGGTTCTTTTTCTTTTTGTCCCTAATCTTCTTGGGAAATAGATGCAGCGATGGTATTTCTGGGTCTAGGAGTAACTAAGCATAATTCCAAATTGCTCTCTAAAATGGTTAGATGAGTTCACAGTTCCACCAGTAGTGTATTAGTGTTATCCATTAACTTAAAATTTTTTTTTGATAATTATATATTTCAGTATAATTGGTTTCTTTTATAATCTTATATAATCTATCCTTTATTTTATGCCTTTAAAAACATCATTCTGAGACAGGGTCCAAAGCCTTCATCAGACTGCCAAAGGGTTATTTGACACAAACATAACAAGCCTAAGAATCTACCTGCTTTGGACCATCCCCTTATGTGTTAGAAGTTTTTTTGTTTGTTTGTTTTGTACTTGTTCTTTTCTTTCTCTGAGCAGCTTCCAGTTATTGCTTCATTCTCTCTCTCTCTCTCTCCCTCTCTCTCTCTCCCCCTCTCTATCTCTTCCCCTCTGTCTCTCTCTCTCTCTCTGTCTCTCTCTGTGTGTCTCTCTCTCTCTGTCTCTCTATCTCTCTCTCTGTCTCTCTGTCTCTCTCTGTCTCTGTCTCTGTCTGTCTGTCTGTCTCTGTCTCTCTCTCTCTGTCTCTGTCTTTCTGTCTCTCTCTCTGTCTCTTTGTCTCTCTGTCTCTCTGTCTCTCTCTCTCTCTCTCTCTCTCTCTGTCTCTGTCTTTCTGTCTCTCTCTTTGTCTCTCTGTCTCTCTGTCTCTGTCTCTCTCTCTCTCTCTCTCTCTCTCTCTGTCTCTCTCTCTCTGTCTCTCTCTCTCTTTAACACATACCTTTCTTATTTAAATACTCAGCTATACAACAATCTGGGACAGTTCTGAGGGACTTATGACAAAGAATACTATCCACCTCTAGAGGAAGAACTGCTGGAGTCAGATCAAAGCACACCATCTTTCACATTAGTTTATGTACAGTTTTACTTGAGGATTTTGGTTTTATATGAGTATTCACTTACAACAATGACCAATATAGAAGTATATTTTGCACAATAATACATGTATAATCCAGAACAAACTACTCACCATCTCCCAGAAGGAGGAGGGAAGGGCAAAGATAATTTAGATCTGATAATTTTGGGGAATTTACAATGAAATTTGTTATTACATGTAATTGGGTAAATAAAATATTTTTAATTAAAAAAATAAAAACATATACCTTTCTTCACAGCTCAACCCTTTGTTGGAGATGAAACACAGAGAACTTGGGGAATAGAAATAACTGTTAAGATACGCCCTGCCACAGACACAGGGGTTCTGTTGGCCCTAGTTAGTGAAGAAAAAACTGTCCCTCTCTCCTTGGCCTTGGTGGACTACCATTCCACAAAAAAACTCAAAAAACAGGTAAGTATCACTAATTATGGCATGCCTATCAAAACTTTTCACTAATTTGTCCAAACAAGAACTTATTCTTTTCTTTCTTTTCCTTCCTTCCTTCCTTCCTTCCTTCCTTCCTTCCTTCCTTCCTTCCTTCCTTCCTTCCTTCCTTCCTTCCTTCCCTCCCTCCCTTCTTTCTTTTCTTTCTTTTTTCTTTCTTTCTTTCTTTCTTTCTTTCTTTCTTTCTTTCTTTCTTTCTTTCTTTCTTTCTTTCTTTCTTTCTTTCTTTCTTTCTTTCTTTCTTTCTTTCTTTTTTCTTTCTTTCTTTCTTTCTTTTTTCTTTCTTTCTTTCTTTCTTTCTCTTTCTCACTTTCTTTCTCTCTTTCTCTTCTCTCTCTCTCTCTCTCTCTCTCTCTCTCTCTCTCTCTCTCTCTCTCTCTCTCTCTCTCTCTCTTCCTTTCTTTCTTCCTTTTCAAATTCCAATCCAGCCCCAGATACTTTCTAGTTATGTGGCCCTGGGTGACTTATTTAACCTCTTGTTTGCCCCCAATTTCCTCTGTTAAATGAGGGTAATAAAGCCCCTACCTCTCAGGGTTGTAATGACAATACAAAGAAATAATATGTGCAAAGTACTTTGAAAAGCTTTAGTGTTACATAAGTGCTAGTTTATTATTGTTATTGTAATTTATTTAATTAGCTAGTCTCTCTACATATGCAAAGCTATTTATATTTTCTGTGCTTTGCAAATTCAGAAACTTAAACTAGTTTTAAAATATTATCTTAGTTTTAAATTCTAATAAAACTTTGGTATTAAAGAGTAAAAATCTCACCTGGTTTTGTAAGAAGCTAAGTATATAGTTGAAGTAGCAAAGTAGTACAATAGATAGAGCAGTAGGTCTGGAGTCAGGAAGACTTGAGTTCAAATTCAGCCTCAGACACTTACTAGCTGTATACCCTGGGCAAGTTACTTAACCTCTGTTTGATTTAATCCACTGGAGAAGGAAATGGCAAACCTCTCCAGTATATGAGATGAAAACCTCATGGATAGTATTGGAAGTGCTGTGGTCCATGGAGTCACAAAGAGTTGGACACAACTGAATGACGAACAAATATATAGTTAGCATGAGATCTTTCCTTGGTGTCAAAAGCAGTGGTTCTCAACCTTTCTAATGCTGTGACCCCGCAATACAGTTCCTCATGTTGCAGTGACCCCAAACCAAAAAATGATTTTGGTGGCTACTTCAAAACTGTAATTTTGCTACAGTTATGATTCTGAATGTAAATACCTGATATGCACTATGTATTCTCATTGCTACAAAGTGAGAGGTTGAGAACCGCTGAGTTAAAAGATTTCTCCTGGTTTCAGTGAAAGAGCACTAGGTTTAAAGATAGACAACAGGTGCTATTGCTAAAAATTAACATGAATTGAGCAATATGCCAAAAAAAACTAGCCCTGGGTTCAAATCTGACTCTGCCACTTATCTCACTGAAGACAGCTAAGTGGTTCAGTGGATAGAGTGCCAGACCTGGAGTCAGGGACAGCTGAGTTCAAATCCAACCTCAGACTCTTACTAGTTGTGTGACCCTGAGTGATTCATTTAAGCATTACTTGCCTCAGTTTCCTCATCTATAAAATGGGGTTAATAACAATAGCTACCATCCAGGGTTGTTAAGGTAATAATTATAAAGCCCTTTATATAGTGTGTGGCATCTGGTAACAATTTATATACATATTATTTATGATTTTAATTATCTGCTTGAAGTTGGGCAAATTAGTTATGCTGTCTAGGTCTCTATTTTCTCATCTAAAAATGAAGTTTGGAATAAGTTTCTAAGATTCCTTCCAGATGGAAACTGATGCTTCTATGAAAATCACTGATACCCCAGGGATCCCAAAGAGAACCGTCTAATAGGGGCTCTCTGCCTTGTAAACCTACAAGATGATTCGTTCTTGGGTGCATCCTATAATTCTACAGAGATGTTCATGGCCTGTATTCTATTTCCAGTCATTTTTTTCCAGGTCAAACCACCTAGTGTTGGAAAGATAGCATGCGCCGGTGGGCTCCTTTTAATAGCTTTCTAGTCATACATTCCCCCTTGGGTAGGAGTCAGGAAGGGAAAGGCACAGCAGCAATCAGGTGAAGAAGTTAGTCAAAGAGAGGGTTTATTTTACCCTCGAGAGAGGCCAACAGTCCTTTGTGGATACTGTAGAAATTAGATTACACTGTTATGCTCTTAGCTAGATTGCTATTAGACATTGGCTTTTGATTGCATTGTTCACATGAATTGAGCAACACACCAAAAGAATAAGCATTAGTCAACATTTCCGCTCACAGGAAATACTTAAATTTAGCCTCCACTGTTAGCCCAAAGACATGCGTATTTGGCCAACTGGACTCCTGGAATGTATAACTATCTCTGGACCTACCCACACATGCAGCCTCTAATCTTACTCTGTGCTCTCAGGTCTGACAAATCCTCAGGATAAAGGGGAGACCAGAGGAAAGAAATGGGGACTGAATGGGATTGGTAGAGGGATTGCTCCATGATATTCTCCATATTGATGATTTCCATAGAAAAGAAAGACCAAGCTTTGTTCTATAAATCCCAGAGTCATCACTTGGGTTGGACAACCCAGGCTCTGACCCATGGCACTGAACCTGTTCTCCCTCAGCAAGTAAAAACTACTGAGCTCAGGGACAGCACGGTCGCTCAATGGATAGAGCACCAAGACTGGAGCCAGGAGGTCCTGGGTTCAAACCTCGCCTCAGATACTTCCTAGCTGTATTGTCCCTATGCAAGTCACTTAACTCCCAATTACTTAGCCCTTACTGTTCTTCTGCCTTAGAATCAATACTTAGTAATCAATTCTAAGACAGAAGATAAGAGGTTTTTTTTTTTTAAAGAAAGAATAAAAAGGAACAACCAACAACTGAGCTCAATACCTAGTTAGCAAGAATAATTCAGTAAGATGGTGTGTTACCAGATGGCACATTTCCTTTGCCAAGACATCCAAGGATGCCTCCTCCTAGCAGCAAATTCAAGCTGTCTCCATATCTCTTCAACCCCATCTTACCTCAGCTCAAATGAATTTGATTTAAGGGTGTTATTCCATACTACCTGTACTGAGGGTGTTTTGCCATGCTCATCCTGTGTAACAGAAGATAGTTCCCTGTGGTGCTAGTGCATGGCACTCTACATTAGCTGCCAAGTGTTATTTGTCCCATCTTTTCAACAATTCTTGGATCTATCTTATTCTCTCTCTCTTTTTTGAACCCTTACCTTCAGTCAAAGAACTGATACTAAATATAAGTTCCAAGGCAAAAGAACAGTAAGGGCGAGGCAATGGGGGTTAAGTGACTTGCCCAGAGTCACACAACTAAGAAGAGTCTGAGGCCAGATTTGAACCCAGTACCTCCCAACTCCAGGCCTGACTCTCAATCCACTGAGCCACCTACCTGCCCCTATCCTATTCTCTTTACTACAATGCAAGTTCTGGCCTTCATCCCCTCTCCTGGCCTAATTTAATAGCCTCCATATCGGTTTCTCTGCATCTCTTTCCTGTCTATTCCATCCTTTACCCAGCTGCCAAAATGATAGTTCTAAAGCATGAGTCTGTCTATATTTGATCAAATTATTCCCCTGCTCCAAAAGCTTTAGTGGCTCCTTGTTGGTGTTAGTATAATACAAACTCCTATTTTATTTGTATTTAAAGCCCTTCATATTATGACTTCAGCCTATCTTCTCAGCTAATTACACATTAGTATTCCCTCCCACTCTCTCCAACCAAAATGATCTGCTTGTTGCTCCCTGAACTCAACCACCTTTGTTCAGGATCTCCCCTGTGCTTCAGATGCCCTTCTCACTTCTGCCTCTTGAAACCCCTAACTCTCTTCAAGCCTCACTTGCCTCAAATGCTTTCTCCTTCAAGTAGCTTTGCCCAGGGTCCCAGTTTTCCCCTTCCCTCCCCCAACATATGCACCCCACTCTGGATTTATTTTCTACATAACTTATGTTGGATCACCCCATCAGAGTGTAATCTTGAAGAAGGACTGACTCACATCTGTTTTTGTATATCCAGCACCTTGCGGGACGCTTGGAATATAGTTGTTGTTCAGTCATTTTTCATTCCTGTCTGACTCCCTGTAAGTATTTGGGATTTTCTTAGCAAAGACACTGGAATGGTTTGCCATTTCCTTCTCCAGTTCATTTTATAAATGAAGAAACCGAGGCAAACAGAATTAAATGCTTTGCCCAGAGTCACATTGATGGTAAGTGTCCGCCGAGGCAAGATTTGAACTCAGGAAGATGAATCTTCCAGACCCTAGATCCAGTACTCCATCCACTGTGCCACCTAGCTGCTCCCTAGAACACAGTAATAATCTTGTTGATTGATTGATTGGAAGATAAGTAAATATTTCTGCCTCCAATTGGTCCCTCACCTACCCTTGTTTATTCCAGTTTGTCTGATCTCTCCTTTAGTTGGTTGTCCTGGCAGTAGAACACATCCCCATGACCTTCATGGAAATCAAAGCCTGTGATGGCCAGGATCACTTGGTGGAAGTCCACATAAAGGAGGGAGAGATAGCCCTGACCGTCGATGGAACAAAAGGACAGATCGAAGTGAGCCCATCCCAGCTGGAGGAAAGACTGTCTGCCTTGAAGAATTACCTGCAGAGGCCCTTAAGAACATACACTGGTGGAGTGCCAGGTGAGGCTATGTTTCTGCTACTCCAGAGCTCCAGCCCTTCCTGCTCAAATGCCAGCAGTGGTAGGTGGCTGGGCGCAATAGGATAGCTGCCCCCCATCTGCCTTGATCTTCATAAAATTGTTTACCGAAAGCAGTGCTTGGAGGAAGGTCCAGCTTTCTTGTGGCAGCTGTTAAAATGGAGCTTTGGATTTTTTAAGTGGAAAAAGAGGATGCTAGATTTCTGTCTAGCTAAGTGAAGAAATAACTACTACAACCAAAGATTGTGGTCAGGGTTGCTTTTGCAGAGGCGACTCCATCAGCCAGAGAGATCCCTAGGATGGAAACATCCCCTTCTCAGGGATGTGCTAGAGCCAACCTCAAATAGTCTCTAGGCTCCATGTCGAAATGTTTTGTTGTTTGTTTTTTAATCCTTACCTTCCATCTTAGAATTAGTACTGGGTGTTGGTTCCAAGGCAGAAGGGTAGTAAGGGCTAGATAATGGGGGTTAAGTGACTTGCCCAGGGTCACACAGCTAGGAAGTATGAGAGACCAGATTTGACTAAGCCTGACTCTCTATCCACTGAGCCATCTTGCTGCCCCTAAGATAGATTCTAAAAGAAACAGAGAGAAAAAAATCCCAAAAGACATGGCAATGAACCTCCCCATGCAATGTCATAGAGCACTTGGCTTTGTAATGATCACATAATGTTGTATGCTCTACCAAACCGTGTTAGTGTTTTATTTCCTTGTTTTCTGGGAAGGGAGAGAAGATCAAATGCAATAGTCTATGTATTATATTATGTACTCGTGAGGGCATCCACACGATCAGAGAAAAGCAGAGGCTAAAGAGTGGGCATTCCTATAGAATGAACACTGTATGTGGTCAGTCATCAAAGGACTGATTTTCTGAAGCTGAGGGCCACGTTCATTCCAGATGGCATGGCATGCTGAAGATGGTTTGTTTTTCCTTCCTCTTTGACCCAGATGTTCCTGTGATGTCAGCTCCAGTCACTGCATTCTACCATGGCTGCATGACCCTGACGGTCAACCAGAAAACATTGGATTTGGACGAGGCCATGTATAAACACGGTGACATCACATCACATTCTTGCCCTCCGAATGAGCAAGCTGGTCCGTAGGCTCCTCGCAAGCAGTCTACACACTTTGTAACCAAAAAACTTTTCATGGTTTTCTTTTACAAAAAACAAAGAGAAAAGAAAAGTATAAATTATTCAGTCTCCCTATGCTGTATAGTTTCTTTTTAAAAACACTGAAGTCCAGTAGGAGCTACTGATCCTTACAGTCGATCATTGAAACTTCCTTTGCCCTGCGGCCAAGCCTTTGTAATATATTTGTAAATAGCTGAAAAGACTAATATTAATGACATGAAACCACATGCGAAAATGCCAAAAGTTTTTCATGAAATGAATGTGGAATCTGAGGGGAACAGAGAGGCCTGAAAACATATCAACATAGACTTGAAGAAAATAATAGTTCTCTATTATTTTTATTACCAAATATTTCTTTCTGATTTATGAAATATGAAAAGAATAAAATATTTACAGAAAACTTTTTAATCCATGTTTGAAGTTGGCTTTTCTTCTGCATGACTGAGCAATGTGGGGATCGGGGTGAAAAGGAAACAGCCAGCTGATTTGTGTGTGTGTGTGCATCTATGGACCCATACCTATTCATATGTGTGAGTATGTGTATACCAGGGAATTCTCTATTCTTGTATCATTTCTTCTCATTAACTTCCAGGACTCTGAATTCTTCTGCTAAGATTGTTTCACCAGCTAACCTACAAAAAGCCTTGTAATTATACTTGATGCCTTATAATTCCACAGATGAGGAAACTGAGGCAAACAGGGTGAAGTGACTTGACCAGGGTCACACTGCTAGTAAGTATCTGAGGTCAGATGTACCATTCATTGTAATTCATCCTTCAACCTCTTCTTACAAGTGGTGATTAGTATTTTACTGCCCCAACTAGTGAAAAGTAACAGATAGCCTGCTGAGCTATCTGTTCTAATCTAAGAAGATGTTCTAATCCCATCTCCAAAATTTATCCTGTTACTTTTCTTTTTGTTAGCAATCCCTAAGACTTATCTATTAAATCAGTAATTTGGTTGTGATCTAAATCGGTAGGAGTACCCACATTCAGGGAGTTTCCTATCCACGGAAATCACAAATCCTGTCTATATTAGTGTCCCCTCTAAGGAGGTGTCGTTCAGTTATTTTCCCTCATGCCTATCTCTTCATGGGCCCCATTTAGGGTATTCTTGGTGAGATACTAGAGTGGTTCACCATTTTCTTCTCCAGCTCATTTTGTAGATGAGGAAACTGAGGCAAACAGGGTGAAGTGATTTGCCCAAGTTCACATAGCTACTATCTAAGCTGGATTTGAACTCAGGTTTCCTGAGTCTGGCAGCTAGTTGGCTCAGTAGAGATAGCCAGGCCTGACAAAGTATTAGTAGGTAATGAACTGAAAGCAGACAATAGCTTCTTTATTATTAGCTTCCTATTTATTAATACCTGAGGAAGTATTACTAGTTAATGAACTGAAGGTAGACAGTAGGAAGTAGAAAGAGAAACAGATCCCTAAAAACTCAATTATACATATTGCAAGACTCATCTTCTTTGGACCTCAGTTTCCTTACGTATAAAATGAGGATTTAGCACTAGATGACTTCAAGAGAAAGAAGCACCTAGAGGCAACCAAATGGCTCACTGGGTAAGTATGCCAAGACCTGGAGTCCAGAAGACCTAAATTCAAATCTAGACTCATACCTTTACTAGCTCTGTGACCCTAGAAAAGTCACTTAAAGTCTGTTTGCCCCAGTTTCCTCAAATATAAAATGTGAGCCATTATAAGAGTACCTACCTCCTAAGGGATGTTGTCTCAAATGAGCTAATGTTTATAAGGTACTTATATCTCCTGATACAGAGTAGGAGCTTAATACTTGTTTCCTCCCTCCTTCTCTTCCCTCTTTCCCTCCCTTCCTCCTTCTCTTCTTCTCTCCTTCCTTTCCTCCCTCTCTTCTTCCCTCCCTCCCTCCCTCCCTCCCTCCCTCCCTTCCTTCCTTCCTTCCTCCCTCCCTCCCTTCCTTCCTCCCTTCCTTCCTTCCTTCCTTCCTTCCTTCCTCTCTTTCTTTCTTTCTTTCTTTCTTTCTTTCTTTCTTTCTTTCTTTCTTTCTTTCTTTCTTTCTTTCTTTCTTTCTTTCTTTCTTTCTTTCTTTCTTTCTTTCTTTCTTTCTTTCTTTCTTTCTTTCTTTCTTTCTTTCTTTCTTTCTTTCTTTCTTTCTTTCTTTCTTTTTCTTTCTTTTTCTCTCCCTTCCTTCCTTCCATCATCCCTCCTTCCCTCCCAACTTCTCTTTCTTTTTCTCTCTCTTTTTCCATCCTTCCTTCCTTCCTTCCTTCCTTCCTTCCTTTCTTTCTTTCTTCCTTCCTTCCTTCCTTCCTTCATCCCTCTCATTTCTAAGTCCTGTTCTCCTATGAATCTCCCAAACTCAAAGCTTCTATGTGACAAAACTGACTACCTTTAAAAAAAGAAAAGGAAAAGAATATGTAAAAATACAGAAGGGCAAGAAAGTCTCTGTTAGTAATCTAAAAATCCAGATATTAGGTGATTCCTTTGGGTAGCAGGAAAAAGGGCAAAAGATCAAAAGGAGCACCAATGCCTTGGGAGCCAGCACCAAATGATGAGAACCAACAGTTTATGGGTAGCTAGGTGGCAGTGGATAGAGTGCTGAATGAACCTAAAGTCAGGAAGACACCTTCATGAATTCAAATCTAGCCTCAGATACTTACTAGCTATGTGACCTTGAGCAAGTCAGTTAACCCCATTTGTCTCAGTTCTTCATGGGTAAAATGAATTGGAAAAGGAAATCACACACTCAAAAACAAACACACACACACAAATAAAAAATAAATTAAAAAAAGGAAATGATAGCACCCCAAATGGGATCACAAAGAGTTGGAAATGACTGAACAACATCATTATTTCACATCTAATTCTCTGAGGTTTGCAAAAAAACTTTGAATATATATTTCATTTGATGTTCATCATATAGTTACTATTATTACCTTGATTTAACAAATCAGGAAACTGAGGCTCAGGGAGATTACGTAATTAGCCAGTGGTCAAACGATAAGTGTCTAAGAAGGTATTTGATCCTGGCAGTATGCATTTAGCCCAACTTCCTCTTCAAAAACAAAACCTTCGTCACAAAGCTTCCTATTTTCTTCCATCTATCCTAAGACTATCTTCCAGCCTTGGGTTTGGTCAGAATAAAGGTCTTGGATCTTCTGCCAGTATTGCTTCGTGGGCTCGTGCTCCTCAGCATTATCCTGCTGCCTGCGCTTTGCCCCTCAAGGCATGTCTTATATCACATGTCCATAAACTCCAAGTGCTTTACCTCCACCCAGAGAGCTCATCCTTCACATGATGGGGCTTGCTCATGCTTGGGCATAATATTTGGCTTTTGTTGTTGCTTCTCCCCCCACCCCCTTCCTAAGTTCCTGGCAATATCCTGCTGACTCAGGACCTCAGAAAATTGCCAAGAGCTTCAGGTAATTTTCCATTTTGGTATCAAGTAAAACAAGGTTATCGATCATCATTCAGTAATTAACTCAATTCGAACCAATGCCCCATGCATCCTTTGAATTTGATGGCTATTTGTTGTCCATAGTTTAATCAATCATTTTCACATCTTCGATCACTGTCAGAGGAAAACAAAAGATCATAGGTTCATGGAATGAGAACTGGAAAGGACAAGAGGCCATCCAGGCCAAGCCACTCATTTTAAGGATGAGGAAACTGAAGCCTTGGAACCTGAAGTGACTTACCCAAGATCACACGTAATTCAGCATTGAAGGCAGGAGTCAAATCACCCAACTCTGCCTTATCACAAATCCACGTAATTTCCTTCCTTTTTGGATGACTTCATCCAACTGTCATTTACTTCTCACTTTTTTTTTTAATGCTAGTTCCAATCAATAATTCTTCCTAAAGTGACATTTCTGAGGGCTCAACTTATTGGAGATAGAGAAACTGGGTTCTGAAAAACTAAAAAGGGAGTAATGAGGAGGAAGACCATACTGTGTTCTCATATATGTTCCAGTAAAATTTGGGTTAAAACTACACATCAATCAACTGTCAAGACTGACATTTTTATAGCACTATTGAAGTTTTCAAAATGATGGCTATATTTTAGCTCACTTGATCCTGTTAGCAACCCAAGGAGGTGGAAAAAGGAGAGAAGGGAATATGTATTCATCACATGCCTACTATGTGCCAGGCATTGTACTAAGCACTTCACAAATATCTCATTTGATCTTCACAACAATCCTTGGTAAGTACTGTTATCTCCATTTTACAACAGAAGAAACTGAGGCAAACAGGTTAAATGACTTTTCTACAGTCATATAGCTGGTGGGTGTCAAGTTTGGTTTGAACTTGGGTCTTCTTGACTCCAGGCCCAGTGATCTATCTAATGTACTCTATCTAGCTGCCTCTAGGCAGGTACAACATATATTATTATCTTCACTTTACAGATGAGGAAACTGAGGCTCCAAGAGCTTCAATATCTTTTCTATTGTCACATTGTTGGCATTACAGGCAGTATTCAACTTACTTCTAATTATGGTTATGACAAACACTATTATATCGAAAGTCTATGAGTTATATCAGAATGGTAAAGCATATCCCCCAAAATGGCCATTTTTGGATGAGTTATGGAAAAAATAGGTAGATTAATGCATGTTGGTAGGGCTGACAGTTTATCCAATCATTCTGGAAATTGGAATTATGTCCAAAAGTCATTAAATTGTGCATAGTCTTTGATTCAGCAATATCAATGAGATTAGAAAGGTGAGGAGGGGCATGTGTACAAAAATATTTATGTCAGTTCTTTTTATTATAGCAAAGCAATGGTAATCAAGGGGGTACCCACTCATTGGGGAATGGCTGAACAAATTATTGGATATGAATGTAATGTAATATTTTGCCTTAAGTTGGGACTTAGGACCTATGAAATAATTTTTAACAAATTTTAATAATTGGATGCCTTTGTTTTTTATTCATTTTATTTATTCATATTATTCATATTTATTTATTCATTTAAAACATTATTTTGAGAGTAATGTCAGGCTACAACATGGTCTAAGACTGCCCCCTCACTCCCACTTCCCCCCAGCAAAAAAAAAAATTAAAAACTCTGCCTTAATAAATGATGAAAGGGATAATTTCAGAGAAGTCCAGGAAGACTTGTATGAACTGATGCAGAATGAAATGAGCGGAACTAGAAAACCATTTGCATAATAACTACATTTTCAAGACAAACACCTTTGAAAGAATTATGAGTTCCTATCAGTGTAGAAAACAAACATGACTGAAAAGAACAGTGAGGAAGTGGGCTACCCAACTCCTGTTGGAGAAATGTTACCCTCAAGATGGAGAATGAGGCATGAAATTTTTGACATGATTAATGTGGAAATTTCCTTTGCTCTAGACTATGCATATTTGATATAAGTGTTTCCCCCCCTCAATTTGAATACAAGTAGGAGGGAGATAGGGACCTCAGAACAGGGTAGTCTAAAAGGTAGGTGGTGCAGTGGATAGAGCACCAGGCCTGGAGTCAGAAAACTCATCTTCCTGAATTCAAGTCTGGCTTCAGACACTTATTAGCGATATGACCCTGGGCAATTCTTTTTGCCTCAATTGCCTCATCTATAAAATGAGCTAAAGAAGGAAATGACAAACTGCTTCAGTATCTTAGCCAAGGAAAACCAAATGGATCACAAATAAGTCAGACACAACAACAACAACAAATCAAAAACAAAAAAATAGAAGAAACAAATAAGCCCAGATAACAAGTATCACAATTTTAAAAGTGACATTTTGAATATTTATATATTTTAAAAGAAAATCCATATGTAGGAGGTTTATAGTTTCACATACAAATCTTTTTTTTTTCTCTTCTAATATGTAGAGGGAAATGTTTATGTTGGTTGGTCTATAGAATGTAATGAAAATTTTCAAGCCTCAACTGATTATTCCACTTACTTCAAGCACCATTACAAAGAAAATTCTTGACAGCCAAGTTTTGAATGGAGAGAACACAGCTATCTTCAGTCACATCCCAAAGATCAGAGGCACCAGAGGAATTTCATATTGGAACCCTGAGAAGTACTAACCTAGAACTATCTAGGTAAATACCCATAATGCCAAGGAGGCAGGCAGAATTTCTGGGATTGATAACTCCTGTAGTTCCCTTTGGCAACAGGCATACACTCATCCCTTTCTGCATTTGCACACTTCCCTTTCCTGGTCCCAAGAAAAAAAAAAGTTCAGGTTTCCCCATAGGCTATCAGATAAATGCCCAAGAGTCCTTGGAAGTGATATAATGACAACAACTTTACCTGTTAATGTCTTCAAACTCCAAGAACCCAGCTAGGTGGCAAAGCAGATAAAGAGCTAGACTAGGGGTCAAGAAGACTTGGGTTCAAATTCAGCCTCAAATACTTACTAGTTGTGTTATCCTGGGTGGATCAGTTAACCTCTATTTGCCTCAGTTTCCTCATTGGTAAAATGAGGATAACAATAGCACCTGTCTCCATGGTTATTTTGAAGAACAAGTGAGATAATATATGTGAAGTGTTTTGCAAAACCTTAAGATACTATTATTATTCCAGGAGCCAGATGGAGTAGTGGATAAAGTGCTGGGCTCAGAATCAAGAAGGCTCCTGTTCATGAGTTCAAATCCATCCTTAGACACTTACCAGTGGTGTGATCCTTGGGCAAGCTGCTTTACTCTGTTGGCCTCAGTTTCTTCATCTGTAAAATTAACTAAAGAAAGAAATGGCAAACCACTCTAGAGAAGAAAATCCCAAATGGGGGCACAAAGTGTCAGGCACAACTGAAAAGACAGATTATTCCACATTTTTTGTGTGGGGATGGCTATTTATAACCAAAAATCAATGGTACCTCTGGAGTGAAATGCTATACATTCATGGATCTGCCCATTTGGCTTTCTTTTCACACCCTTTGCTATTGTAGTTACTGCCTTTGCGGGAAGGAGCAGGCTGTGACAGATGGAGTGTCTAATGTTTTTATGGCTGTGTGTTATGAATAGGGAAGAGGTAATGAATTATGCCGCTGACATTTTTATGGACAGAGTTGACTTCAGAGGCTTTTCTTAAAAGGGAGGTGCTTATAATCAACAGTTCTATTTAGAGAACATTGTTGAGTTAGCTTTTAAAAAATTTATTGCTCTCCATGTCTGCCCTTTCTATGATTTCATTCACTATTCTGAAATGAAATTAAGAAAACATGACAGCTGTCATCAGAGAAGCCAGGGCTCCTTTCTGAGGGTCTAGAAGTTGAAAAAAGGAGGTTTCCTACTCTCATTTTTTGGATGGTCCTATTAACCCAGCATGGGAGAAGGGGCTTCCCAACAAGGCTATTTTAAGTTCCTTATATCTGTCCAGTCTTTGAGTACTCCTTGTCATCTTCTCTATTTAAAGTGGATTAATTTCTGCTCCCTGAACATATTCTAAACTTCTATCTCTACGCCTTTGCTGAAATAGTCCTCTAAGTTTGGAAGTTCTCCCCCCCCCACCACCTTTTAAATACCTTCTCTCTTAGAATCAATCAAGACAGAAGAGTAAAATGGCTAGATAATGGAGGTCAAGTGACTTGCTCAGGGTCACACAGCTAGGAAGTGTCTGAGGTCAAATTTGAACCCAAGACCTCCCATCTCCAAGCCTGGCTCTCAATTCACTGAGCTACTTAGTTGGTCCTCACCGCTGCCTCTTCACAGCAAGATTTTCTACACTAGCAGATCTGGTGCTAAAGTGATAGTTGGATAAAAGGGCCAAGTCTTCAACCCACAGAAGTTTCCTGGCAGATTTTAACTGGGAATTATTTTCTGGACTCTGGCTGCATAAATGGATAACATGTACCACTGTGACATAGCTTCCTGGTTCCCTTTGAGAATGTAGGGGAGAGGCGCTAGGTGACTTAGTAGACAGAGCCAGGCCTAGAGATGGAGGTTCAAATCTGGCTTCCGACACTTCCAGTTGCCAAGCCCTTACTACTCTTCTCCCTTAAAACTAATACTTAGTATTGATTCCAAAAGAGAATGCAAGAGTTTTTATTAAAGACAGACAGACCAACAGACATGGGGACAGCCAGAGAGAGGTAGAGATAGAAATAGAGAGAGAATGCAGGAGGTACTTTGACTACATTTTTTTAAAAAGCTGCAAAAGATTTAGGAACTCTAGTCAATGCAATGACCAAGTCTATCTCCAGAGTCCTATGAAGAAGCATGTTACTCATTTCCTGATAGAGTGGACTAGAAATGCAGAATCAAATAGACGTTCTCAATCACGACCCGATGTGTGCACCTGTTTGCTTGATTATGCTTAATTGTTACAAGGGAAAGTTTGTGAATCTGCTTTTTAATGGGGAGGAAATTCTCTGAGCTTCTGTTTCCTATCTGTGAAGTCCTCCTCCTCCTCTTTCTTCTTTTTCTCTTCCTCTTCCTCAATTTCTTTTACGGTTCCTTCCAACTCTCAATATGTGAGTCTAGGAACAATGAGGTAATGAGAATAAGCCAGAGAGATTGGCAAAGGATTCTCCAAGCTCTCATTTGTGTTTTCTAGAGCCCTCTCTAATACTATATTTCATTAATGCCAAGACTGGTCAAGATGGTGGCTTGGTAGCAGCGAAAGCCTAAACCACTCTGACAATCCTTCAAAACCAGTCTTTAAAAACCACCTCAAAATGATGAGACTCAAAAGTGAACAGCACGAAGGTGTGAGGAGGCTCCCTCCCTGAACACAACTTGAAAAGGAGGCAGAGAGAGTTGATTTTCATGGGATACGGGGGAACTAAAAACAAAACTGCACTCAGAGGAGTGCTGGCCATCCGCCCCAGCACTAGGTTCCATGGTTGGGTGTAGGCTAACTTTGGGATCCTGACTACATCAGACCCACTCTTTCAAGTCCCAGGTCCTGGCACCAGCCTGCAGTGAGGCTCGGAAGTCTACAGCACTAATGCCAAGATGGTCCAATCCAACCAGCACTTACTGGGTGCCTTTTCTGTATGAAGCACTAACAAAATGAAAACCAGTCCCTGACTTCCATGAGCTTACATTCTGTTGGGAAATATAAAATATAAATATGGATTAACACAATTTGAAAAGGAAAGAGAAAAGACTAACAATTGTAGGAATTCTTAACCTTCAAGCATATCATAGCTCCTTCTGGTAGACTGGTGAAGCCCATGCACTCTCACTCAGAATAATTGCTATTAATTAAAATGCATTAGAGAAACTACACAACATTACAAAGGAAACAAAACATACTGAAATAGTCATCAAAGTGCTTTTTTTTGAAGCTTAAAAATTTTTTTTTAATTTCCTTGATAATTTTGACCCTTTCCATTTGGCAAAGCTAAATATGCTCCTTTCTCTGTAAGACATCTTTTGGGTCTGGATTTGATTGCTTCCTCACTAGGCCCTCACATCTCCAGTGGTAATAAAACATCATTTTATTATGTCACTCCTCTTTTTAAAAACATTTACTATCCCTCTGCCCATTGCCAGCACATTCCTTAGAATGTCATTCAAAGATTTCCAGATTTTGGCCCTAAATCTGATTTTTTTGTTGTTGTTGTCATTTTGTTATCGGAAGAAAGTGCTTTTTTTTTTTTAAAGAAACCTCACTTTCCATCCTAGAATAACTACTGTGTATTGGTTCCAAAGCAGAAGAGAGGTAAGGGCTAGGCAATGGAGGTTAAGTGACTTGGCCAGGGTCACCCAGCTAGGAAGTGTCTAAGGTTAGATTTGAATCCAGGACTTCCCATCTCTGAGCTTGGCTCTCAATCTACTGAGTCACCTAGCTGCCCCAAAGTGCTTTTTAAGACAAATTCATAGACCCCACATTAAGTACCCTTTTTTTTGGGGGGGGGGAATAGGGGTAGCTAGATAGTTTAGTGGATTGAGAGTCAGAGTTAGAGATAAGAGGTCCTGGGTTTAAATCTGACTTCAGAGACTTCCTAGCAAGTCACTTAACCCTTATTACCTAGCCTTCTTCTGTCATAGAACCAATACACAGTATGGATTCTAAGATGGCAGGTAAGGTTATTAAAAAAAAAAAAAGGATCCCTTAACCAGCAGAGTAAAGAAAATCTTCCTATTAGGATCATAACTTTAGTATAGAAAGGACCTTAGAGACCATGTAATACATTTTCTTCCTTTTATAAATGAGGAAACTGAGGCCCAGAATTGTTTTTAAAAATGACTTGTCCAAAGTTGCATAAGTAGTAGTAAGTGGTAAAGCTAGGATTTGAACCCAGGTCCTCTGACCCCAAATCTAATACTCTATCATCCCATGTTACCTTTTGTAAGAACCAAGACTCAGAAAAAGCAAGATTCCAAAGGGCAGAGATGAGGACAGTGAGGAAGTGCATGACTAAGAATGGAACCCCCAACGTACTATTATACTAATACTGCGTAGTGGGGACCCAGGACCCTGGTTTCTCTGGATTCATTCACTCAGTAACCTCCCAAAGTAGGAGGAAGGCTATAGGAAGAATATAAACCACTGGAGATGGCAGGCCGGCCAAGGCTGTTTCTCCAGAGTAGAGAGAAGGATGGGTAGAACTGCAGTTGAAAACCGGAGGTCTAAAAAAGTTCTAAACGAGTTGAGAATTAAATTAAAATCACATATTTTCTGGTCAGTGTGAGGGCTACAAACATTTTTGTGGGTAGGAAAAAATGCTTGGCTTTGGTGTTGAATACTTCAAGCAGCTCTTGGCTCTTGTGAAGGACCCAAGGTCTCACCGGGGGATGCAAGTGTCTAGATGGGAGGATGCTGGCGAGAACATTCTCTCCGAATACTTCTTGAAAGCAAATTGTTTGACCGAGCTGGCCACGATTTCTCATTTTCAATCCAGGGTCAACTGAAGCTGCATTCTTAGCCTGGTGAAGGGTGTTAATCGGGCGTTGTGAGAGTAGAACGAGAAGTCTGAATTAGCCTCTGAAAAAGTTCCCGTCAGTCATGCCAGTCAGCCAGGGGGCATCTGGTGAGCTTACCTCTGCAGATCTCTATGGAGGCTGGCAATTCCCCCCGGGATGCTAGAGAATCCTTCATCTCTGATGGTTAGGAGAGGCAAGAGAGAGGATATGGACTCTCTCCCTGTTAGAGCTGGCTAGGGCTTTGGCTCAGTTTCCTAAGGACACTTCCCTCGTTCTCAAGCCATCACAGGACAACATTCCCTTTTATTCCAGACCTTTGCATTTCTCCACCTGATCTCAATGGATCTAGATCCTACTGGCTGAACAGTTACCATGTATGGTCATCTCTCAAGTTAATACCTCGGGATTTGGGTCCTCTTGCTTATATTCCCATGGCTACCATCCGAACGTGGATCCTCCTCATCAACCACTTAGCACATAACAGGACTTCCTACCCCTATTTACGCCTTCCTTCACACTGATGTTAGAGAACCTGAAAAGCAAAGTCTGATCATGCCACAGTGAATGAATGAATCAAATGAAGTCAGGCAGGCAGCAAGGCGGCTCTGTGGGTTGAGAGCCAAACCTCAATTATGGGAGGTCTTGAGTTCAAATCTGTCCTCAGACACTTCTCAGTTGTATGACCCTAGGCAAGTCACTGAACCCCTATTGCCTAACCCTGACCACTTTTCTTGCCTTGAAACCAATACGCAGTGTTGATTCTAAGACAGAAGGTAAGGGTTAGAAAATAAATTTATTTTGTAAAAGGGAGAAGCTAGGGTCTTGAGCCACTAAAAGGCAGCATTAGTATAATAGTAAGTGGCATGCTCCACAGGGAGTTTTCAATGGCTCTCTGTTGCCTACCAAAATTAAGGTTCTTTGTCTGGAGCTTGGGGGCCTTCTAGAACCTGGGTCTTCCTTATTTTTCTGTTCTATTCAAATTGTATCATTCATCATCCTTACTACCTGGACCTTTGTTCAGGCTAAAGCCCCTCTACCTGAAACACCCTCTCCCAAGTCGTATTTGCTGTTAAAACCATAGCTTTGTTCAAGACCCAGTTCAAAAGCTACTTCCCCCTACTAAGCCTTCCCGGAGTCTTCCAGCCACAAATGACTTTCCTTTCCTTAGCTCTTAAAGCAATCCATGTACAGACTCTCTCTTGCTCATGTCATCCCACTTCCCCACTCAATAAACTCCAGTGGCTCCCTATTGCCTCCAGGAGCCAGTAAAAAAGGCTGTGTTCGGCATTCAGAGCCCCTCATAACCAAGTCTCTTTCTACCTTTCCTGTCTTCTTACATCTTACTCCTTCACACAAATTCTCCTATCCAGAGACACTGGCCCCTGGCTTGTTCCATGAACAAAACAGCCCGCCTCTTGATTCTGGGCATTCTCTTTGGCTTCCCCAGCCCTGGAAAACTCTCCCTCCTCTGCTCTGCCTACTGACCTCCATGGTTTCCTTTAAGTCCCAATAGAACTCTACCATTTGCGGGAAGCCTTCTTCAACCCCTTGCATTCCAATGCCTTCCTTCTTTCAATATTTCCTATTTTTCCTGCCCATAGCTTTCTTTGAACATGTCTGGTAGCATGTTATCTCCCCCTGCAAGGAAGCTCCCTGAGGTCAGCAGCTGCCTTCTGCCTCTTTTTGCATTCCCAGTACTTAGCACAGTGTCTGGAATATAGTGGGCACTTAATAAATGTCTATTGATTGATTGTTCTAATTATAGTCTGCTCTATGTTTTAACTTTACTATATAATTATGAGGGGGGTCTATCCCTGAGCTTCCCTGATGGAGAAACACCCTTTCCTGGCGAAGATCAGCAACTCTCCTGCAATTTATGGTCTGAAAGAAATGCCTAAACTGCTCAGAGGTTGTGAGTTATCCAAGCTCATACAGACAGTACATATCAGAAGCTGGACTTGAACCCAGATCTTCAAGACAGCCTCTTTCTCTGCCACCCATTATACTACTCTGTCTCTTGAATAACTATTCATCTGTGTTTTGTTGTATTAAAAAAAAAACCCTCACCTTTTATCCTAAAATCGATACTAAATATATGCTAAGTATAGTTTTCAAGACAGAAGAGCGGTAAGGATGAGGCAATTTGGGATTAAGTGACTTGCCCAGGGTCATATAGCTAGGAAGCATCTGAGGCCAAATTTGAACCCAGGACCTCCCATCTTCAGGTCTGGCTCTCTATCCACTGAGCCACCTAGCTGCCCCTTGTTGTCTAATTTTTAATTATTTTTGCATTTTCGCAGAATCGCTGAGTTGGAATGGGCCTCAGAGACCTTCAAGTGCTCCCTACACTTGGAGAAGTTTCTTCTCTGCAGCACCTTTGACAAGCTGTCATTCAATCTTGGACTGAAGGCCATCTCAAGTTAGAAGGCACCCATTACTTTCCAAGTGTTGGAAGTCCTTCCTTAAATCAAATCCAAATTTGTTTCTTTGCAACTTCCACCCATTGTTCTTAGTTCTGCCTTTTGGGAGCAAGAAGAAAAAGCCTAACCCACCTTGTCTATATAATCCCTTCAAATACGTGAAGCCAGTTATCAAGCTCACCATATTTTCCTTGCTTATCTAGGCCAGATTTCCCCTGCTCCTTCTTGAGCCACAAGCACAAGGTCTTATCAATGTTTCTCCTAAAACATGGCGCCCTGAACTAAATAGAAAAGTCCAGAATCCGTATGACGACGACACGGTAAAACAGTATTATCATTGCCCTAGTCCAGGACACCGAATTATGATTCCTCTCGATTCGGTCCAGGATTGCAATAGATTTTTTTGTCTGCCAGATCACACTGTTAACTCATGTTTGGTTTGTAGTCAGTAAGCACACTGAAATCCACGATTTTTTAGATACTGGCTCGCTCTTAGCCATTTCTGTGGTGCTCTTTCCAATCCAAAGATTATTCTCCTTGAAAGAAAAACAAAAACACAAGGAATAGTTGAGTTTTCTGTGTCATCATCTCATGCTCACCTTGTTTGAGTTGCTTCTTTTGCCCTCAAATACTGCAAGACTCCTTTTTGTTTTCCTTAATTTTTCTCACTGGACAAGCTCATTCTGAGTCTTCGTGCTTCTGACACTACTCTTGTAGTATTTCTGTATTCGTCCTGTTGCTTGCCTTCACTAACGTCGGTCTCTACAACTTTTAAAAATTAGGTTACTTGGGGGCAGCTGGGTAGCTCAGTGGATTGAGAGCTAGCCCTAGAGACGGGAGGTCCTAGGTTCAAATCTGGCCTCAGATACTTCCCAGCTGTGTGACCCTGGGCAAGTCACTTGACCCCCATTGCCTAGCCCTTTCCACTCTTCTGCCTTGGAGCAAATACATAGTATTGACTCCAAGACAGAAGGTAAGGGTTTAAAAAAAATTAGGTTACTTGGTAAGTTCCTATATGTCCATATCCATCTTTTTACATAAGTTCTCCTCATTGGAATTGCTTCTCATCACTATTCCATTCTCAAGAGCTTCCCATTCCTCCTGAGCTGACTTTCCCTGTAGCATATCAAGTCATTAGAACCTCCCTATTCTTTTTCTCTCATCGCTATAAAATCTGCTTTTCTAAAATCTAGGGGGCATGTAAGATTCCTCCCAATTTTCCTCTCTTGTATCACAGATTCTTCTACTGAGGCTATTATGTTACATCATTTCCATCCAAGAAACCAATTCTTTTTTGTTGGTGAGAATCAGATCAAGAATCCCAGCTTCCCCCATTGGTTCCTCCATTTTTTGAAAGAAATCATCACACAGGCATATTAAGAAATGTTTCACTGTTTTACTTGAGACAGAGAGAGACCTCTGGGAAATGGATAGATATTTCATATCCCTGTCATTACATCATAGATTTTAAACTGAAAAGGTCTTCCAAATGGTACAATCCCATCCTTTTACACATGATGAAACTAAGGCCAAGAATGGTTAAGAGACTTGCCAACGATCACATAGGTAGAAAGGGAACAAGAACAAGAAGCAGTTGGGCTCTCTACCTCTAGATCCAGAGCCCTATCCTCTAAAACACACTTTTCCATGCCAGGTCACTATGCTAAGTGTGTAAATTTGATATAAATTGTACCCCCTTATTCCATCCGAAAACCCATTTTGATCAATATCGCCCCTTTGGCTGGGTTGCTAGAGGTCTCCCGTCTCCCTGGTTCCTAGAAGAGGCTGGCCACAAATGTTACATGACTGCTGGTACCAGGAAGGCTGGGCTCTGACCCAGACTACGGCCAAGTCTGTCCAACCAGAGACACATAGAAAGAGGGTTGCCATTGGCCTCATAAGACAGGATCAGGTGCTCAGTCTTTTGGGGGCTAGAGAGTCTTGTTAAAGAAGTCGAGTAGCCTGGCATACAGATTAATTAGGAGAGGTCGGGTGATCATGCAGTTTCCCTCTCTAACCTTTATCAATAAATAATTATAAATTAACATACAGTCTCAAGAGAATTTTAATCATAACCTAAACCTGTGATCTTAGGATCCTAGGATAGAGTATCAAGCCTGGAGTCAGGAAGACTCATCTTCCTTCATTTAAATCTGACCTCAAACATTTACTAGCTGTGTGACCTGGGAAAGGCACTTAATCCTGTTTTCCTCAGTTTCCTCATCTTTAAAGTGAACTGGGAGTTACATGAGTGAGCCATGGTAGGTAGGTTGAGGCATATAAAAGGTAAGGGAGATCTAAAGGAGAGAAATGTGGCATAGTAACCGAGAAACTAAACTGCCAGGCAGATGGCTATCATACAGGAAGGAATATTCTAGGTAACTGAGAGGACCAGGGCTCCAAAAGGAAAGGGAGGCAAATTTTAGCTGAGAAATGTTTTGTATAGGGACATTATCATTTTTAAAACATTTTGAGATATAATTGGAATCCCTCCCCTAGGGAAGAGGAAAGAATTGGCCCTATAAGACAATCTAAGAAAACCTCATCCAATTCTCTATGATTCCATAATAGAGATTTTTAGGAAGCAAGAATTTATGAGTAGGATGTAACTTGGGAGAAAGAAATCCACCACTGTCTGATATGTAAAGTTCTCCCTTATTAATAGCAAAAAACAGTCAATGCAATTTGATACAGTTCAACAGACATTTACTAAGTGCCTATGGCATGGAAAGTATCGTTCTAGGTGCAGGGGATACAAAGGCAACATGATACAGTCCCCTCCCTTCAGGATGGCTTCAGCAAGATGGCACCAATTTTACTACTCTTCCTTTTACATTGATTGAAATTCCTTGGAGGCTTTTTCTTCCCTAAATGAGGTGCCCAGGGTCATCAGAATGGACCGTTAGAAGCTGTAGGTTGACCAGACTTGCTTCATTAAGAGAGAATCTCCCCAAGACTCTGGAATTTGCTTTGGATCCTATCCTTCATTTTAGCAGTGCTGATCCTTTGTCTTTGGTTTGGCTCTTCTGGGTAGGAATGACTTAGTGGAACTCGGGGGTTTATGTTTTAAGAAACTTAGTTCTAGTTTGGGGCCCTCAGACTTCAACTTATCTTAGCATCTTTGGAAATTTCATCAAGTGGTTGAGTTTTGACCTTCTCCATCTCAGATTCTATTATATTTTTTCCTTTATTTTTTTGCTACAGATTTAAAATTTCATTCTGGATTTGGCTTTTTATTTGATAATGAAGCACATTCTGTTTTTCATTGTGAACCTCTTGTGATTGGCAGGAACCTGATGATTCTCAGAGCCTACTGAGTGGTGTAGGAGATAGAGTGAAAAAATCATAGTTAGGAGGCCATGAGTTCAAATATCACCTTAGATACTTACTAGCTACATGATCCTAACAAGTCAATTAACCTCTCCATGCCTCAGTTTCCTTATCTGTAAAATCAGAATAGAAATAGTATCTATCTTATAAAGTTCTTAGGAAGCTCAAATGTGATAATGGATAGAAAGTGCTCTGAAAATTTTAAATGCTGTACAGTGTAAGGATCACAGATTTTGGGCTAGAAAGGACCATAAAGGCCATCAGGTCTGAAAATCTCACTTTGTAGATGAGAAAACTGAGGTCTAAGGAGATTAAATTATTTTCCTGGGGTTTGATAGCTAATAAGTTTCTAAAGAAGATTGTCTATTCAGATCTTTTAAAAGATTAATTCATTTAGAATACTTTTCTAGGATTATATGTTTCATGTTCTCTGCCTCCCTCCTTTCCTCCCCACCTCCGAGAGCTGACAAGCAATTCCACTGGGCTATACATGTATAACTGCTCAAAACCGATTTCCAGATTATTCGTAGTTGTAACAGGAACTGAGATCCTTTAAAAGAAAACTTCAGTACCGCTATTTTTAGGGGCAGCTAGGTTAGGAGAGAGTGCTGGGCTAGGAGTCCGGAAGACTCATCTAAAATCTGGCATTCGACTATGGCCTCAAATATTTTCTCACGGTGTTCTCCATGGCAAATCACTTAACCCCGTTTGTCTCAGTTCCCTCATCTATAAAATGAGCTGCAGAAGGAAATGGCAACGTGCTCCAGTGTCTTCACCACGAAAACCCCTACGTGGGGTCATGAAGAGTCAGGCATGGCTGAACAACAACTGCTATTATTCTACAGAGACACTCATTAATTAGTGGTACAACATTTGTGGTGTGATCTATGCCAATTGATCTGCATTCACACCAGATTCTTTTCCTTCCTGATCCCCACAGGGCTACAGAATCAATAGCAAAGGAGAAGGGTGATGGGGGGAAAAGTGCAAGGAAGATGCCGATTCCTGGTATTTACTCAATGGATGTTTGTGTGTGTGTGTGAGAGAGCAGGTATGAGTTTTGGGGGGCAAAAGTAAGGCTTAGAAATGAAAGCTACTAAATCCATTTTCCTGAGTTAGCCCGCGCCAGGGCACTTGTGTCCTTTAGAAGAGATGTTAGCAAGCTTACAAACAACGTTAAAGGTATCAGAGCTAGCTGTAGTCTTGACGCACTGCTCCATGGGAAAAGGCTTCTTTTCCTTGGGGGATCTTCAATAAGAGACGGAATCTCCTAGCCAGGTTACCCGCAATTTAAAGGGTTTCAAACAGGAAATATTTCTCGGCTTTATATGGATTAAGTTAATGACTACTAAATGGTCACTGAGCTTGAAACCAAGTAAAAGAACTGGGGATGTTTATGCTGAAGAAGACTGAACTTGGAGCCATTTCAGAACTGTCTCCAAACATCTGAAGGGAAGAGTTCTCCCTGGGAAGGGGGATTAGACTTGTTCCAATTGGCCTGAAAAGGCACAAGCAGAACAACAGGAAGCTCCTTCTGGGTAACATTTTCCTCACTGACAGAATTACAGGACTGACTGGTTTAGATAATAGGATCACAGATTTAGAGCTGAAAGGAACTGTAGAAATCACGTAGGTAGCTCAATGGATTGAATGCTAGGCTTAGACTCAGACCTCAGTTCAATGTGGACTCAACACTTAGATGACTCTGGACAAGTCACTTAACTTCTGTCTGACTCAGTTTCCTCAAAAGTAAAATGAGGATAATAATAGCATTTTACCTCTCAGGGTTGCTCTGAGGATCAAATGAGACAATATTTGTAAAGCTCTTACTTAGCAAAATTCCTGGAACATACTAAGTGCTTAATAAATCCTTCCTTCCTTCTTTCCTTTTCTCTTTCTAGTCTAAACCTCTCATTTTACAAAGAAGAAAAACCAAGGCCTAGTAAGCTTAAATAATTTATCTAAGGTTGTAATAAAATAAAAAGTAAATAAAAGTTAGGAGCCCAATGGATCTAGAGTCAGGAAAACTCATCTTCTGAGTGCAAATCCAGCTTAGACACTAAGGTGTGTGACCCTGGGCAAGTTACTTAATTCTCAGTCTTGTTGGTCTGAGTTTCCTCCTCTGTAAATGAGCTAGAGGAGGAAATGGCAAACCATTCCACTATCTTTGCCAAGAAAACCCCAAATGGGGTCAAGAAAAATAGGACACAAATGAAATGATTCAACAACACATAGAAACAGGTTTCGAACTCAGATACTCTATACCTCACTGTCTCGTTAGATGATCTATGAGGTCCCTTCTGGCTCTGAATTCTATAAGCCTACATGATTCAGGGAAGCTCATTCAGGCTTAAATGAAGGAAATTTTCCCTAATAATTAGAGCTACACAAATCTGAAATCCGTTTCTATGAGGGGAAGGTCAAAGAGGATGAGAAGAATAAAGGAAAGCATCATGGGACTTCTGGAGGGCTCTAAGCAAAAGCTGAGTGATTCACCTGTAAATAGGATTTCAATAGTGATTTGCTAAGTGACCTTCACAGTTCCTTCCAACACTAAGACAGTAGGATTGTCCTCCCCTACAAAATGAAATGATACGGTTTGACTTAATAATCACTTCTTTTGACCACTGGAAAAGCCATTGAGAGTTTCTATACTGAGAGAACATGACGAGGAAAAGAAACAGGTATTTGTGACATTCACCAACCTGAAAAGTAGCATAGTGGAATGGAGAGAGTGGAAGACAGTGTCAAAAGATGCTTAGCTTCAACCCATGGATCTACCAATATTATACCACATATATCACTTAATATTAATGAGGCTCAGTTTCCTCCCCTATTAAATGGGCACAATACTACTTATATTGCCTGCTTCCCAGGAGTGTTGGGATAGAAGCAATTGTAAACAATGACTCCATATAAATGTGAGATGAGGTCCTTTCTTCTCATCTCCATTCTGGAAAAAAGTATTCTAGACTTGAGTGTTCTTTCCGGCTTCATACTCCCTGGTTTCACCACCTTTGTCTTTTGTCATATCTCTGAATTTGGGGGGCAAAAATATCTTAAAAGGATTTATCTGATAAACTACTTTGTTGGGTTTTAGTTCTGAAATCCACAGAAATGGCTGAATATAGGATGTCTATTGTGACCCTCTTAATTTTCCTTTTCTGGGTACTTTAAAACTTACCTGTGAGAAAGAAAAATCTTCCCACAGTCAAAATGTTAGTCTTGGTCTTACTTGAGATTGAGTTCTACGCTATGGGAAAGTGGTCTTTTCAACAAAGATTCTTTAAAGGTTTCTTTAAAACCTAAAAACCTAGCCAGGTTTTGTGGAATTTAAAATGTTTCCAACAGAAAAACACTTCCAGTACTTGTATGTATTAAAAATATATGTCTCTCAAATCAGTGTAGTAGAAAGATCCCTGTGTTTGGAATGAGGAGGTCAGAGTTTGATTCTTGGTTCTATTATCTACTAACTATATGACCATTGTCAAGCCACTTGGGTTTCCAGCTCTAAAATCCGAAACTCCCCTAAACCCATGGTGGCAAACCTATGGCACATGTCCCAGAATGGGGCTACTCAGAGCCCTCTCTGTGGGCACACATTCCATTACCCTCACCCTAGCACAGAGTTCCTTACTAGAAAGCCAGTGGGACTGCTCCCCTCTTCCTCTCCATGCATGCGCGAGGGCATTTCTAACTTCACCTATCCCTCTGCCCAATAGCCCAATGGGAGTGCTTCCTCCTCCCCCACCGTCTGGGGTAAGGGCGAAGTGGGTGCATTGGGCACTTGGTCTCTAAAAGGTTTGCCATCATTGCCCTCACCTATGACAAATCAGATTACTAAAGTTAAACCTGGGTTCAAAGAGATAATACAACTGCTGTTCTAAACTACTGTGATTTGTTTTCATTTAGAGAAGTTAATTAGCTTTGCTCTTAAGCTTTTTCCCCTCCTTTTTGACAAAGGAAGCTCAGGAGAAACAGCTACTGAAAGGAGTACACTTTTGCTTCTCAAAGCCTTTTGCTTACCAAATTTAGAAATGTGAAAAGGGAAGTCTTGAAATGCCTCTTTCTAAGAGGGTGCCCATCAGCTGGGAAATGACTGAACAAGTCATGGTCTCTGAATATGACAGAATATTACTGTGCTGTAAAAAAACGATGGAGACAGTTTCTAAGAAACTTAGGAAGACTTGTGTCAACAGATATAGAGCAAGGGGAGCAGAATCAGGAGAAAAAGGTATAAAATAACAATAATAATGTAAAAAGAGGCAACTTTCAAAGCCTTGAGAACTCTGATCAGTGCAATAACCAAGCACAAGTCCAGAGGACTCACAATAAAACATGCTACCTGCTTCCTGATGGAGATGATGGACTTAGAGTACAGATCGAGATACATTATTTTTGGACATGGTCAATATGGGAATGTTTCACTTGACAAAGGAAGTTAGACTTCTGAACTTCAGCTACTGAGGCTAACACAATTTGCTTCTCAAAGCTATTTGCTTACCAAATTTAGAGATGTGGAAAGGGAGTTCTCATTTCCTATGAAGTTGTTTTTCTTTCTTTTTCAGTGGGATTGTGGAGGGGAGTGGCATGATGGGAAGGAGAAGTGAAAAAAATGTTAACTTAAAAAGTAAATCAAAATGCACACAAACACAATCCCTCTTTCTAGGGTGGGGACAAGTATTGTATATAGGAACAAGAAAGTTGTAGCTCCTTCCATAAAAATGTTTAAGAGGGAATCTAATAGACCAAGATAATGGTGATATATGAATTAGAAAGCATTTCTAGATTGAACTTACTATACTAGGAAGCTAAAGTAAAGGTAATTATGGGAGCTAGGAGACTGTACATGGTAATAGATCACTTATACAGCATTTTAAAGTTTGTAAAGCAATGTCTTCAGACGATGGGTAGCTAGGTGGCTCAGTAGGTAGAGTGCCAGGCCTGGAGTCAGGAAGGTTCATATTCCTGAGTTCAAATATGGCCTCATTCACTTACTAGCTGAGTGACCCTGGGTAAGTCATCTCACTTTGTTTGCCTCAGTTTCCTCACCTGTAAAGTGAGCTGGAGAAGGAAATGGCATACCACTCCCATATCCTTGTCAAGAAAAGTACAAATGGCATGACAAAGAGTTGGTCATGACACAACAACTCTTCACACAGGAAAGGTAGTTTTCACAGTGGGTAGAGCTGCTTCAAGTCCCACCTCTGATGTGTGACCCTGAGTCAGTCACTTTTCTTCTCACTGTCTTTAGTCCCCAAATTTTTATTCTAAAAATACTATCCTTTGACATGAGAAATGACACTGGTCTGAGATCATCACACACAATTCATGCATGTGCATATGAGTCTCAAGTGTAGGTTCTATAAATTAAAAAAAAATAATATTCAATATTCCAAGTATTATATTTAATAATATTTAGTAATATTTAACTTGAAGCAAATGGAAAGCAAAAAGCTAGAGAAACTGAGAGAGCTCAAACAGCTTTCCATGTGGAAAAGAGAGAGAAGGAGGAGCTACAGCAAACTTATAAACAAACAACATAATAACGCACGTACATGAAAGGGAAAGGGGAATTTGGGAAATGTAGTCCTGGGTACATATTCTAATTACACGGTTCCATCCAATTCCCAGCACAATGCCTTTGGCAGACCCTTTAAGAACCATTGTGCTAATAAGAGTACAGAGCACAGAAGACCGCCGGTCCGGTCTAGATGGGTACGGAATATTTCCTCCCAGGAATTACACCATCGGCATCAAAGCAAATCCACATTCATGGGTTGGGAACTGCAAATACTACTCTCTCCTAGTTATTGAGGAGGGAATCAAAGCTCTCTATAGTCAGGGGCCCCGAAGAGTTCCTTAAACTCCGCTTGTTTATCCCAGTGCCAGGGATCTTTCCACTAGGTTCTGAGATATAGTCAGTGACCTTATAGCTATGTGTGGGAAGGGTTGGAGGTGAGTGGATGGAGGAAGTATTGTTATTTAAGGTTGATAAGAAGATAAAATGAAAAGTAACCATCTGGGATGAGGAAAGGAAAGCAAAGCTCAGATGATGAATCAATCTATCAAAATATGATCAGTCCCAGAACTCTATCCACTTGTACCTCCCAGCTGCCCCTTTAAAGTAGTCCTGTTCTGAACCCTGGGGATTTGCTGTACTTGTGTCTTGAGGCTATTTAAAAGGGAAACAGGAGATATTATTGGTCTTAAACATAAATAAAGTCTGAAACACAAGTGGAATGGATGTTATTTCTGGTGTAGCTACATTTGCTTTTGCCCCGAACCAGCTGTGGCCCATGATGCTTTGCTGAAGTACAACTATGCCTCCCTGTTTGAAGAAGTCAGATTTTTCTATATATACTCTACAGTCAATTACTCCATTATTACAGCCTCATTGATTCACAGGTGACAGTTAGTCCTCCTCCTTGCATTTCAGCTAGAAGAGTTATTACGATCCTTTTACCTCCCAACTATACCATCTTGGGTCTTTCATCTAAAGAAAGCTTGGCCTTAGCAGATCTTAGGCTGACCTTCCAGACTTCCACAGAGATCTTTAGAAGCAAGAGAGTTTTGTTTATATATAGAAATGAAAGAGATAGGCAAGAAGGAAAAAAGAAAATAAAACATTTCCCCCCCATAGAAATTCTAGGGTGTTTCAAGGATGCCAGGGTATTAATGAATGTTGTGTGTGCGATTTTCCCCACACATGATGCCCTATATCTAGTTGTGATGCTTTTAGGCTGGCTAGCCCCCATATCTGCAAGGCTCTTTCTCCTTACCTCTTAACTCTTGAAATCTCTAGCTTTCTTCCAAACTCGATTCAATTTTCTATGCATTTCCTGATTCGCTAGTGCCAACCTCCTGGCACCCACCCTCCCTTCCCCAAATACTTTGTATCCCATTAGAACGTAAGGTCTTTCTGGGCAACCAGACTACTTGGGTTTCTTTTCTTTTGTGTTCCCAGGACATAACATCTGGCAAATAGTAGGTGCCTAATAAATATTTGTGGATCTCTCTGACTGATTGATTAAGTGAATGAGAATGCCTCAGAAGGCATGAGACTGAGGTCGGCAAATACATAATGAAGTGTTTACTCTGGGCCAGGCACTGTGCTAAAGGATGGGGATATAAATATAAAAATAAATATAAAGGTAAAGAGCTTATATTCTAATGGGCAAAATAACATGTGAATATCCAATAAGTCAGAGACAGAATCTTTCTTTTGATAAATGAGCATACTGCTTCTTAGTGAACTGGAAGAAAATGGAATGGGGACTCACACTCTTGCCAGGCCTTCATCCAAGCACGAACACAATGGAACATTCTAGGATCATTTATACACCTAGATATCCTTGAGCAAGGGATAGTATTCTGAGAGGCAATCTAACTTAGTGGTATGACAGCTAGCCTTGGAGTCAAGAGACCTGGGTTCTAATCTTGGCTTGGACTCTATAACAGTACAATTGGCAAGAAATTCAACCATGGAGGGGCACCTAGATGGCTCAGATTGAGAGGCAAGCCTAGAGTCAGAAGAACCTGGGTTCAACATTCTATTGGGCAAGAAAATTTAATTCAAATGAATATTTGTGTGTGTGGAATTATGAATAAACAAATATACTTAAAAAAAAAAGAAGGACCTGGGTTCAGATCTGGCCTCAGATATTTCCTAGCAGTGTGATCCTGGACAGGTCACTTAATCTCAACTACCTAACCCTTAACACTCTTCTGCTTTAGAAGGAGGATGAGGATGAGGAAAGGAAGGAGGAGAAGGAGAAAGAGGAGGAGGAGGAGAAGGAGGAAAAAGAGAGAAAGAAACAAACACAGAAACAAAGAGAGAGAGAGAGAGAGGAAGAGAAAGAGAAAGGAAGGAAGGAAGGAAGGAAGGAAGGAAGGAAGGAAGGAAGGAAGGAAGGAAGGAAGGAAGGAAGGAAGGAAGGAAGGAAGGAAGGAAGGAAGGAAGGAAGGAAGGTAGGTAGAAATTTGGTCATGCTAGGCTTCAGTTTCTCCATTTGTAAAAACAAAGATACAATGATAATAATACTTGTCACTTCACCAGTACATAATTTGCTTGTCTCAAAATATATATGTAAGCTATTCTTACTTTTATCCTTATACCTTGCTAATCAAAATTTTAGAAGCAGGTTCTTCTTTATAGTTTGGTTTTCTTTTCCAATTACTTTATCATTTACTATTGTTGTTGTCCAGCTGTTTTAGTCATGGTTGACTCTTCATAAACCTAATTGGAATTTTCTTGGCAAAGATACTGGAGTGGTTTGCATTTCCTTCTCCACCTCATTTTACACCTGAGGAACTGAGGCAAACAAGCTTAAGTGATTTGTACAAGGCCACACAGCTAGTAAGTATCGGAAAAGCATTTGAACTTAGGAAGATTAGTCTTCCTGACTCCAGGTCCATCACTCTAGCTACTGTGCCACCTAGTTAACCCTCTTATTCACTACTCTTACTCAGTTCTGTAAAGAATGTTCCAGAAGGCAGAGTCAATATGGTGCCATAGAGGTAGCAAAAGTTCAGACCTCTGAAAACCCTTCCTTACCAATTACAAACTAAATGCTCCTAGGGGACTCAAAATCAAACCTGAAAACAAGACAGAGCCAAGGAATCCTCCTGCTGGACTCAACTTAAAAGGTACACTCCCCAAAAGCCTGAATTTGAGAACACTCAGGTTTAAGGGGAAGGAAGAAGGAAGGTCACAGGCTCCTCCCCCACCTAGAGCACTAAGCCTCCAGTGGCAGCTGGAACCTGGAGGGAGGGGGAAGGGTGTTAGTCTGGAGGGAGTACCTTGTGGGCAAAGCTATGCCAGGCTTAGAGCATTGACTGCAGGTAGTGGAGAAGCAGTTTGAGAAGAAGCACAGAGCGGGCAGCCTAGTTGAAGCAGCAGAGACACTCTATATTGCCCCTCCCTTTCCTGAGGTTTTGGCCTCAGGGCACATCCAGCTCAATCCAGCTGGACTTAATCCCATCAAAGCCTTCAGAGGGCAGGGAAGCTCAAGCTCCAAAACCCCTCCCCCACAGACTGCACTGAGCTATTTGATGACTAAGCTCCAAGGGTGAAGGTTGACAGAAAAGCCCCAAATCACAGATCCAACAAAAAAATGAGAGGAGCAAGATTGCAGGCAAATGCAAGGAATAAAGAAGGGGTAAATATGAGCAAACAACAGAAAAAGAAAAAAGAAATTACAATCGACAGCTTCTATACAGGCAATGAACAAAGAGCAAATGGAACAGAGAAGGAGGAGGGAACACCAAGCAAAACTGAAACCCCAGTGAACTGGATACAGGCCCAAACAAACCAGTGTCTTAGGGGTCTAAACATTTATCCAAATGTCTACTGGCATAGATCAACTGATTTTAAACCTATAATCATGGCCAGCACTCTCATTGAAGTTCTTATCACCTTTCTTCTGGACTCTAGCAAAATATTCCTTATGGGTCTTTCTGTTTCTGGGTTTCATTTTCCAATTTATCCTTCATATGGCTGCTAAAGGAATATTCTTACTTTGACCTTACTACAATACTCTCTTGCTCAGGTTTTCTAAAGGCCTTCTCAATCTAGCTTAAGGATATTTTCCCAGATGTATCATACATTATGCCCCTTCATTTGCTCTATATGCCCATCTGACTAACTTCCCCCAATAGAATATTATATTCCCTATCAAATGAGGATTGAGTGAGTTGTAGTAAAGCCCTTAAAATAGTGCCTGGTAGCCATAGCACTGCTGGGTTTGTACTCCAAAGAGATAATAAGGAAAAAGACTTGTACAAGAATATTCATAGTGGCATTCTTTGTGGTGGCCAAAAATTGGAAAATGAAGGGATGTCCTTCAATTGGGGAATGGTTGAACAAATTGTGGTATCTGGTGGTGATGGAATACTATTGTGCTCAAAGGAATAATAAAGTAGAGGAATTCCATGGAGACTGGAACAACCTCTAGGAAGTGATGCAGAGTGAAAGGAGCAGAACCAGAAAAACATTGTACACAGAGACTGATACACTGTGGTACAATCGAATGTAACGGACTTCTCCATTAGTGTCAATGCAATGTCCCTGAACTTCTGCAGGGATCTAGAAGAAAAAACAATAGCAACAAGCAGAGGACAAATTGTGGGAGTAAAAACACCGAAGAAAAGCAACTGCTTAACTACAGGGGTTGAGGGGATATGATTGAGGAGAGACTCTAAATGAACACCCTAATGCAAATACCATCAACATGGAAATGGGTTCAAATCAAGGACACATTCCACCCAGTGGAATCGCTCATTGGCTGGGGGGGGGGGGGGAGGAAAAGAAAATGATCTTTGTTTCCAAGGAATAATGTTTGAAAATGACCGAATAAAATAATATTTAAAAATTAAAAAACAAACAGTGCCTGGCACATAGTAGTGTAATAATTAAAATTAAATTATTAGGCTACTAGTAGTTTTATAACTTTATTAAATCAAAGTAGTAAAAGTAGAGAGAGGGAAAGGTAGGAAAGAGGTAGAGAGTTACTTAGCTTACTAAAGAGTTACTTTAGCTATTGGCCGCCATGATGGATTGAAGCTTGCCACCGACAAGAATCCATTCAGGTTCCTCTCTCCAGCCAGAAGACCTTGAACAAGACACATCCCAGGAACCAACCATAGTTTCTTAATTTGTCTGGCACTGCCCAGTTTCCTGTCTCATTGGTTCCTGAGATGTGACATGTGTGTTAGTGGGTGGAGAAAAGAGCTTTTAAGGTCAGACCAGGGGCCTAAGTCAGTGGTGAGCTTCAATCCATCATGGCAGCAAACAGAGTAGTAAGCTAAGTAACTCTCTACCTCTTTCCTACTTTTCCCTCTCTCTACTATTACTACTTTGATTTAATAAAGTTATAAAGCTACTAGCAGCCTCATAATTTAAGTTTAATGATTGCAGTAGGCACTTAACAAAGGCTTGTTCACTCCCTGCCTCCCTTTATCTCCTTGACTCAGGCTATCACTCATGCGTGGCATGCACTCCCTCCTCATCTCTTGCCTCTGGGAATCTCTAGCTTCTTTCAAGGCCCAGGTCAAATGCTCTTCCCCACATGAGATCCTTGCTATTCTCCCAAGCTGCTAGAGCTTCCAATCCCCAAAGACATTGCCTGGTATTGACTTTGCATCTGTTTGTATTGTCTGTAGATCGTGTTTTTTGCCCCACTCCGATATATACTCTTTGAAGACAGAGACTATTCATTTTTGGCTCCTATTTTTAACAGCAAGCACAATGCCTGGTGCATAGCAGGCACTTACTAAATGCTTATTGGAGATTAGAAGGAAAGCAGGAAACTGGGAGAAATTTTATAGCAAGCTTTTCTGATGAAAGGCCTCATTTCTCAAATATCTGCAGAACTGGGTTAAGTTTATGTGCATGTATAAACTTGATAAATTCACATAAATATTATCCATTCCCCAATTGATAGGTGGTCAAAGGATATGAACAGGCAGTTTTCAGAAGAAGAAATCAAAGTTATCTATATGAAAAAAGTACCCCAAATCGCTATTGATTAGAGAGATGTAAATGAAAACAACTTTGAGATATTACTTCGTCTCTATCAGATTGACTAATATGATAGAAAAGGAAAATGATAAATGTTGGAAGGGATGTGGGACAATAGGTACACCAATGCATGTTGGAGGTGCTGTGGACTGATCCAGCTATTCTGGACAGGGATTTGTGACTATGCCTAAAAGGCTACAAAACTGTAAAAGGGCTTTTAAACCCTTTGCCTCAGCGATCCCACTTCTGGCTCTATATCCCAAAGAGATAAAAGGAAAAGGGAAATGACCTATATTTGCAAAAATATTTGGAGTAGCTGTTTAAATGGTGGCAAAAAATTGGAAACTGAAGTGATTCTCATGAATTGGGGAAGAGCTGAACTGGTTTTGGTATACGATTGTGACAGAATACTAAGAAATGGTGAGCAGGATGAGGGTTCAGAAAAACCTCCAAAAACTTATATGAACTGATGTCAAGTGAAGTGAGCAGAACCAGAGCATTGTACATAATAACAATATGATCAACTATGAATGGCCATTATTCTGATCAGCCAATTCCAAAGGACTTATGCTAAAAATGCTATCCACCTCCAAAGAAAGAGCTAATAGACTTTGAATGTATATATGTTTTACTTTCTTCTTTTTTCTGGGGGATGGGTGGGTTCGCTGTCATTTCTTTTGCAATAGAACCAATATGGAAATGTTCTGTCTGACTCCACATGGATACTTTATCTAAAATTGCTTGCCTTCTCAAGGAAGAAGGAGGGAAAGGAGGAAGTAAGAGAATTTGGAACGGAATTTTTTTAATGACTATTAACATTTTTTTACACATTATTGAGAAATATTTAGTGAAATAAACCAAATAGATATATAGGAGGGAAAATGTTTGTTGGTGGATTCTAGCAAACAGGGATTCCCTTTGTTTCTCTTATTCCAACAGCCACTCCTGAGGATCCTGCTGTGAGTTCTGATGTAATATTACTCTCCTATGTTCACTTCTGGACATTTCAACTCCTGCCAAAGTGTATACTGGAGCATCCTGTTTGGAGGAGCAGGAAAGGGGAAGGCTGGGATTACTCTAGCCCTGAAGGAACCAAGCCTAGTGTGAACACTGATTTTCAAAGAACACAATGATTTCCTTTCTGACTCCTTCATGACCTCTTCGAGTAATTCCCACAGAAACTGCACCATCGCTAAGCTGGAGCTTAGTGGGGTTGATGCTAAGGCCTGTCGACAAGGGAGCTGCCCAGAGCCTGATTATTTTATTAATTTTGTGATAAAACAGTGCGTGACTACTTATTCCCGAGTAAATCTGTCAGTAATGAAGAAGAAAATGGTACACCAAAAGCCTGGTTAAGGCACTAGCCATTCTTTTTGGCCTTCTATACCCACTCACAATAGCCTTTGCTAAACTGTGTACATAATTTGAATAGTGAAAGTGCATTTACAAACGTAGACCAAAAGGCCTCATTAATTCAATTATGTGATAAAACCATTCATTGGCATGAGCATCGTCATGTAGAATCACAGACTCACAGAACATCAGAGCTGGAAGGAGCCTTAGGATCTATCTCGTCCAACGCTTCCCCATCATACAAACTTTGTTATGGATTTCAAACAGACACGTTGAATGGTTGCTTCCTTAACATTCTGACACAATGTTCATTGTGAATGAGCGATCAGACCAAAGCATGTATATATTTTATTAAATGTCATATACACTTATACAGGGTAGCTGGTGGCACAGTGGAGAGAATCCTAGAACTGGAGTCAGGAAGATATGAGTTCAAATTTGGCCTCAGACATTTATTAGCCGTGCAACTCTGGGCAAGCCACTTAGTCCTATTTGCCTCAGTTTCCTCATGTGTAAAATGAGCCAGAGAAGGAAATGGCAAACTACTCCAGTATCTCTGCCAAGAAAACCTTAAATGGGATCATGAAGAGTCAGATGTGACTGAATGAACAAAAACAACAAAATAAATATCTATGTGTCTATATATGTATAAATAATGTGTGTATCTTTTATTTCATACACATACATTTGTATATAGTCAATACCTAGTATGGAATATAGGGGAGAGAACCAGCCACAGTGCCAAGAAGACCTGTGTTCAAGTCCTACTTCTGACACAATAGCTGTATGACCACTTGGCCACTCTCTATCCTAGGTAACTCTAATAGAGACTATAAGTTTCAGAGAGGGTGACAACCTACATTGGTAGAATGAGTTTCCCTATCTATGCAGTCCTCTATACCAGTGAATTCACAGATCAATGCATTCATTTATATGTGTTTTTGTTGTGTTTCAGTCCTTTCAGTTGTGTCCCTCTTTCATGTCCCCATTTGGGGATTTCTTCCCCAAGCTACTGAAATGATGGGGTGGGGGGCGGTACAACTAGGTGGCTCAATGAATAGAGAGCCAGGCTTGGAGACAGGAGATCCTGGGTTCAAATCTGACAGCAGACACTTAGTTATGTGACCCTGGTCAAGTCATATAACCTCCATTGACTATCCCTGACCACTCTTTTGCTTTGGAACCAATGCACAATTTTAATTCTAAGATGGAAAGTGTTGAACTTGGTTTTATGGAACCCCCAAGTTTGCCTTTGTCCCTTGGGACCTTGCCTTAATGGAAGTCCCAGACTGACCTTTGTCTTAGACTGAACAATGGACCACCCAACATCTATTAAGCATCCTGAGGAGGAGTGATAGAAATACTCAAACCTCAAGTACCCCTTTTGTCTTAAAAGTTTCTTCCACAGCAGCTCACAGCACTCCCTGGTACCCCAACATCTAGCTACAGCCTGTTTCCCAAGCCTGCTAATAACCAGCTAGTGTGTGTCTCCTGACCTTCATTCTTCAGAAGGTATATAAAACCCCAAATTCTTCAGCTCATTGGAAAATCTCCTTTCATCTCCTTTTCCCCAGAGACATTGTTCCCAGAGTCTCAGAGCTTCGTCTGGCTCTGTGTGGTGTCTAACGCATGGCTCTTTGTGCGGCCAATCAGAGTATTGTCTTCCTTGTCCTGATTAAAGACTTGTTCTTTCTAACTACTTTAGTGGTTCTATGTTTTTCAGGGTTGACAAAGGTAAAGTTTTGTTTTTAAAGATACTAAAATGATTTGCTGTTTCCTTCTCCTGGTCATTTTTCAGATGTCGAAACTAAGGCAAACACCAATAAGTGACTTGACCAGGGTCATAGAGCTATTTGGTGTCTGAGACCAGATTTGTCTTTGATTGCAAGCCCAGTCAGTGCTCTATGCACTGTACCACCTAGCTGCCCTTATTTATGTGTGTGTGTATATATATATATATATATATATATATATGTATAATGTATATACATATGTTCTATGTTTTACAAACTAATAAACACACTTCCCCCTCGTGTGTAAGGGAGATCTTACTTGTGCATATATGTGTCTCCGTTTTGTGTGGTGCCCTGGCCGGGGCGTAGAATTTAACCTTCCTGTTCCCTCTAGGCAGCACCAAGGGAAGGTGGCTATAGCAAAGCTACTCTTCTCAAGAGGGAACTTAAGGAAGTACATGGTTTACCAAGAGTTAATGAATTAATGCTTTCCTGTTACAAACTTAATCCAAACAAAAGCCAGTAAAACTGTTTCTAACCCATTAGAAACAATTATCATCTTTTAGCAAAGCAGAGAACAGCTTGTTTCGATGTACGAGTTCAAGAGAAATGGGAACTTTCATCCATTGTTTGACTTTTTATTTTATTTTTCATTGTTTAACATCATGTACACAATTTTTGGCCTTCTGGGTTCTAATTGATAAATGAAGAAACAGCATGGGAAAACAGAGTGTCTTTGGTGAGAACTAGGCCAAAGTGTATAGAATTATTACAATCAAAGACGGGCAGGGGCGAAAATCCAGGTGTTTAAACCAAGGCTGTCTTGGGCAAAGTAACTGAGCAGTCAGATTCTACAATATAATTTGAATGACTGCAGACTTACAGGGCTCCCTGCCTAAAAGTATCTCCCCCAATCCTTTGATGAAGACTGTCCTTCCCACCATTAGAGTCATTTCTTTGGCTGAAGGCACTTTATCTCCAAGGGAAAGTTGTTCAACTCCAAATAACCCATAAGCAGAAACATGTTAGCCCATAATCAGGCAAATTTTAAGCCATTCCAAAAATTTCCTTCAGCCATTGGCAGATAACTCAGCTATTTTTTTGAGAATTCAGATCTTCACACAGTGAATTAAAAGAAATTGTACATATGTTAACAATAAGAGCACCAAATACCCAATTTAACCAAGGCTGCTATAGGTCAGGAGTGTTGAACTCACTAGCTGCAAAACTCCAAGGTGCAGCTCTATCTAGATGAAAATATAATTGGGAAATATTGAATGAAATAAAGAAAAAATACTATACAACATAGACAATGCTAATCTGTGGTCTTCTAAGTCAATATGTAGCCTGAGGGGATCCATTTCTATTTTGAATTGACAACATTATTCTAAAAGAACTATAAACCTCAATTTTATGAGGGATATTATACAGAGATATGAGTTAAGGGAAAGGAAGACACAAGTATGACCATATATTGGATTGTCACCATTTTATAGTTGGGATACATAGGAATGTAAACACAGAGATGACTCTTCTGATGAAACTAGCTGCTTACTGGAAAGCTAATACAAGTTCGTGGATCCCGATAAAAATCTTCTTTGGCACAGGGTTATCTTTCCCATTCTGCCCCCAACCCCCATAGCTAACCCATATATCTTTCATATGTATGGCACATTCTAGTCTCTCTGACCCAGTTTACTGTGATTTGATTTGTGTTTTCTTCACCCCACTTTCCTTGGGAGACCTTAAATTCTTGTCCCATTATTATCTGGCAAGATCAGAGTTTGGGAGGATCCAAATGGAATGTAAGTGCTTTCCCATTTAGACCGCTCCCCCCTCTCCCCCTCCCAGTGATCCTTTCTGTTGATACCCAGAAGAAATGTGTCCTTTGTAACAGTCAAGGTCAAATCCGGTTCCTAGACTGGTCATCTAAGACAGAGCTGTAGCATTAAAGCCAGCAGAGGGAGCCAAAGATTGTGCTTTCCAAAAGGAGCAACATGAAATATACGAATTTTTTTTTTTTAAAGAGTAGGAATGGAGCCAGCTCTTTGGGTCTAGGAATCATAATTGAATCATAGAAGTATAGTGCTGGAAGGGCCCTTAAAAACCATCTAATCGAAGACTTCTATTGTATAGATGAGGAAATCGAGTCACAGATTGGAGTAGATGGAGAACAAAAAGAATCCTCTCTTCCCATCCACCCAAAGCAAGCCAGAATCATTCCTATCCACAGCATCTTCCTGGCAAGGTAGGCACTTTGACACTTGTTGACTCAGCTTATTGGTGAACTAGGCATTTTCCAGAAAACACCATGAGAATACTATTCGAGATCAAACATTAGAAAGATCAAATCCTGAGCTCCCATAGAAAATAATTTCACAATAGAAATATGATAGGCTTCATGTTCAAGAAATAACAGTTAACACATACATAGTTCAGACAACTAGCAATCCTTTAAATACAGCATTGGATACTTGACACATTATCCTTTTTCTTCACAACGAAAGCTACCCAGAAATCACCGCAACAACAGGGAACAATGTCTCTTCTTTGGGACATGTGAACACACATATGATCTATAATATATATGTACATAAACATATCATATATTTTATTGTGAATTAATCAGGACACTGATTTTCTCCAGACTCTGTTTCCCTACGGCCAAAACAATGCTTTGTTTTTTGAAGCTGTAATGCCGAAATGAAACAGAAAGCATGTTTTCTACATAAATGTGAGAAAATAAACACCAGAAAAGACAACCCTATCCAGACGAGAAGATTCCTAAGAGTTGTGTGACTCTGGGCAAGTCACTTGACCCCCATTGCCCAGCCCTTACCACTCTTCTGCCTTGGAGCCAATACACAGTATTGACTCCAAGATGGAAGGTAAGGGTTGAAAAAAAAAAAGAAGATTCCTAAGGTCATCAGACACTACTGGTTTATAGAAAAGAAGCCATGAGGGTCTGAAATTATGAAATGCTGCCTCTGTCGAGAACAATGTTCTTGGTAATTGTTTCCCTTTACTTCTCCCCTTCTCCCGGAGTTATAAAGGGGAAAGAAAGGAGGAAAGGTTTCTACACTGACTCCCAGCCACAACTTAGCAGTGGCTCTTCTTGGTCAGATATCTGGCCTGGTCTCCCAGATTACTGGCCCATTTTTAGTGAATGTGAAGGAAGAAGAAAGTGAGTAGAACTGGAAAGAGTTTCTTGGTTCATCTGCAGGCAGTCAAAGCAGCTGGCTTTCTGGAGGTGTCTTTTGAAATCTGCCAATGACTACAGAAAGCCTATTCTCTTTCATGGTGCATATGGTGGAGGCTTTTCCCCAGGGAGGAAATAAGTTGGTGTATAGAGTGGTGGGGCATTGGGAGGAAGCCCATAGGTGGAGCTGGACTGAGACGGAGGCTGCGTGTCATCAGATAAAGAGATATCTGTGGATGACGAAGCTGGAAAATTGCCGGCAGGCTGTAATTAAACAGAAACGGCTTTCTTCAGTAAGCAAAATTACAACTCAGGCTACAGCATGCATGCGGTGTATGAAAAAGCATGAGGAAAATGATAAAACTGTCCCTTTAAACCGCAAAGCAGTTGGGCCCAGGTCTCTGTTGGAAGCATTTTACCCACATAATCATTCCCTTTAGGAGCAATGGTAAGATGAACCCAAGCACCACTGTCATTGTTGGACTCAGGCAATATGGTGGTATGGTTGGGAGGAGAAATGAATTTCTATTTGGCAAGGCTAGCCTTGGGGTCAACTGAGTTTTCGTTATTCGAAACACAGACTCATAAATTCTTGGAAATGGAATTGACCCAAGAGATCTTTTAGTCCAGTCCTCTTCTAAGCCTAAATTTCTTAAAATTTCTACCCCTGCCTGCAAGAACCCAATGATGTCAGATGCTGCAGAAAGGGTTCTTACTCAAAGTACAGCTGTCCTAAGTCTATTTGACCAATGATTTTGGTTAAGTGGTAAAAATGCACATTCATCATTTGTTTTTCCAATTGACTGCCTTTTATCAGTCTTTCCAATTTCAAATCTTAGGTACTTAGTAGATAAGACCAAAGTTCAATCAAGTCACATGTTCTTGGCCATAGCACCAGTGGACCATTTTTATGGAACTTGACCATATATCTCCTAATTCTAAGACTTTGTATATACTATGAGTTAAAATGCATTCTTCCAAATATAGCCCCTTAGAGCCACACCATTGAATCCCCAGGCTGGAAGGGATCTGAGAAACCATTAAGTCAAATTCTCCACCCAGGGGAGGACTCCCTCTTTACAACATTCCTAGTGGATGGCCATCCAACCTCTGCATTAGCACTTTCAGTGGTCCAGGGACTACCACTTTCGCAACGCAACCCATTCTGTTTTGGGAGAGTGCAAACAGGGCATTCTTCTTTTTCCTGAGATGAAATCTCTCTTCCTATAACTTTCCCCCAGGGGACCTAGTTTTGCCATCCAGAGCTCCATGGATAAAATCTAATAATGACTCTTCTTCTTTAGGATAACCTTTCAAATATTTATGGACAGCTATCATGTTTCCTCACTCACTCAGCATCTCTTTTCCAGGATAAACATCTCCATTTCATTCCAGCATTTCTCAAATAAGATGGTTTGGGGACACTTTCTTTTCCAGACGCACTTCCATTTTTGTTACTATTTCCATAAAGAACAGTGTATTCAAGAGTAAGTCAGAGTCCAGTGGGACACTGGATATTATCCTTAAATTAATATAATCTAGGAAAATAGATATTAGACACAGCATGTCACAATGGACAGAAGGCCAATCTTAGAGTCAGGAAAAGCTGGTTTCAGTTCCTGTCTCTGACAAATACTGACCATTTGACCATAACTGTCATGAACTTCTCAGTGCCCCTACAGCACTCAAGTAGCTAAGTGGCATCAGAGGATAGAATCTGAGTTCAAATTCAATACACAGACAGATCACTGTGTGACCCTGAGCAAATAATTTAGCCTCTGTTTGCCTCAGTTTCTGTAACTGTAAAATGGGGATAATAACAGCACCTACCTCATGGGGTTGCTATGAGGATCAAACGAAGTATTTGTAAAGTGTTTAGAATAGTGTAGCATGTAGTAGGTACTACATATGTGCTTATATTATCTTCCTCCTCCCCCTTCCTTAGGTAACGCTCCAAAACTATAAATCATAGAGAAGTTACCAGTGTGTAGCAGTGATAAACTATCCACAAGTCTAGACACTTTCCACGCCCAAGAAAAAATTAATCAGGAGAGCGTTGTTGTTGTTTTGTGGTTGTTTTTAGATTGAGAAGCTGTATCATGTTATTAGCGTGTGTTGAATTTGTAATCACCCACGACCAATGTGTTTTCTTACATGAAATGTCATTTTGTTTTCATTTAAAATCCTTACCTTCTGTCTTAGAATCTATATTAAGTGTTGATGCTAAGGCTTTTAGAAAAGTGGCAAGGATTAGTAAATTGGGGTTAAGTGATTTGCCAGAGTCCTACAACTAGGAAGTATTTGAGGGCAGATTTGAACCCAGGTCTTCCCAACTCCATGCCTGGCACTCTCTCCACTGTGCCACCTACTGCTCCCAAATTGTCATTTTGAAGTAAAGAATTTCACAGATATCTCCATTATCTTGTTCTAGTCTTGTTGAAACTTGCATTCATTATCGAGAGTTCTGGTTCCCACTCCAACTTTCTGTTGCCCACAAATTGAGTCTGTTTCTAGCACTCAGCCTCCTAGAGCACTGCCATGTACACCATTCCTTATCAGGGAATTCCTCTGCAGTAAAGGAATACTTTGTTTTGAAGAAAATGATCACACTGGCCCATTTGTTCACATTCTGTAAATGGGAGAGGAGTCCTGCAAATTTCACTTTTAAGAAGGAAGAAGTATCAAGAGGTCCTGGGTTCAAATCTGACCTCATACATTTCCTACCTGTGTGCCCCTGGGCAAGTCACTTAACCCCCATTGCCTAATCCTTAGCACTCTTCTGCCTTAGAATCAATCCTCAGTATTGATTCTAAGATGGAAGGTAAGAGTTGAAAAAAAAAAACCAAGAAGGAAAAAGTAGAGAGGAAGGTAATTGACAGTGAGCTCACATCAAAATCAGGAAGACCTCGGTTTAGGTTCTCTCTTTGGCATCTCCTTACTGATTGCATGACCCTGGGAAAGTCATTTAACTTATCAATGCCCCCAGAAAACTCTTTCAGACTTTTAAGTTGTAAGGCAACTGCTATGCTGCACTAGTAAAGGGAGGGTTCCGCATTGGAAGTTCCCTATACCAGTGAAATCATAGGTATGGACTCCTGTTCTCTTCCCCCTATTCAAAAAAAAAAAAGGATAAAACGAGCAAGTTACTTTAACACAAGACCGGGAAGAGGCAAGGGAGAAGAGTTTAAAACATCGAGGTTTTGCTTCCTTTCATTATTCATCTACTGAGATTTTTAAAGATGTAGGGCTCAGGATAAGAGGTAAAACACCCTCTCTAAGACGTGAAAGCTAGTTTATCTACATTGCTACATGTTCTTCTCCCCAACAAGATATAAAACTCCACAAGTGTTTCAGCTTTTTTAGAGACACATACCTGAAGATCTATGTTCACAATAGAATTTTATGAGGTCAGCTATAGCTTCATGGCTTTTAAAGGAACAATTTTCTCTAAAACTCTAATGGAAGCCCTGTAGTTTATGTAATTTCATAACCAATTCCTTGGAAGTAGTAATCACAACCTACTATTAGCAACCTCGTATCTCAGGATTCAAGATTCTCTCTCTCTCTCTCTCTCTCTCTCTCTCTCTCTCTCTCTCTCTCTCTCTCTCTCTCTCTCTCTCTCTCTCTTTGTCTCAATGTCTCTCTGTCTCTCTCTCTTTTCCCCCTCTTTCTTTTTTTTCTATCTCTCTGTTTTCTTTTTCTATCACACACATATACACTCACTCACTCATTCACACATATATGACTATTTTTTAAAAACTCTTACCTTCCATTCCAGAATCAATATTGTGTATTAGTTCCAAGGCAGAAGAGCAGTAAGGGCTAGGCAATGGGGGTTAAGTGACTTGCCCAGGGTCACACAGCTAGGAAGTGTCTGAGGTCAGATTTGAATCCAGGACCTCTCATTTCTAGGCCTGGCTGTCAATCCACTGAGTCACCTAACTGCCTCCACATATGGCTTTCTAACAAGAAGTGGAGAAAGCCCTTTATAGCATGTGCCATAAAGTTTCTTTTTATCTAAGATGGAGCAACTAGGGCTTAGTCCTACTGTTTCAAATTGAGAGGGCACTGACAGTACTTACAGTCTTTTAGCAGTGTAGAAATAATACATCTTAGCATATACCTAGCAAGAATAATTAGTTAAAATGGGGAACTACCAGATATAGTCTGGGTTGAACAGTTCCCACTTATTCTAGTCCTTTCCATGCCCTTTGACAACCTCCCCAAACACACAAATAGAAATGAACACAGTCTTCATACAGGTTTCCCTGAGTGCTATTTCCCCAGGAAACAAAAAAAAATCATAGTTACTCACAGCCATTCACTCACACATATAAAACTATTTTTTAAATCCTTACCTTCTGTCTTGGAATCAATACTGTATATTAGTTCTAAGGCAGAAGAGTGGTAAGGGCTGGGCAATGGAGGTTAAGTGACTTGCCCAAGGTCACAGAGCTGGGAAGTGTCTGAGGCCACATTTGAACCTGGGACCTCCTGTCTCTAGGCCTGGCTCAATCCACTGAACCACCCAGCTGCCCCATAACTATTTTTTAAAACCCTTACTTTCCATTCTCAGAATCAATATAGTGTATTAATTGAATCATATATTCAAGTTTCTTATCCGCTGCACGTTTATCCTTCACTAATACTAAATTGCTTTAGCCATCACTGATTCTCACCAAGAATAATGGCTTTGGGATCAGAAGAATGAACAGATTCACTAAGATGTATGAACAATAAGCCAGTTCATGGTATATGTGATAAAAAACAAACTTTGTTCCTGTTATTGTTTGCTAAGAGGTTTTGATGCCAAATTTGTAGGGTTCTTGCCTAGAAGAGATCTTGGAAAAGCAGAGAGCTGTGACCAGGCACAGATCTGTACCTTTTAACTTTTTATTCCGTCTTTTTTTACCAGCCACCCGAAATAAAACTCAAAAGTAGCTGGCTCGCTCTCTGCTCTCTATTATGTGGATGCATTTTTAGCTGCTAATTATGTCAACAGAACACTTAACATATTTCCTTTCCATCTCTGATGGGTTAGCTGAAGCGGAAACATCGATTCTGGTTTTCTTTTCTTAGGGAGCACATGGAGCCTTATTTGATTTGTTCTCTGTTATGAAATCTGATTGTTAACGTATATGTAATTACACTCCTGCATATGTTGACCATAACAGCTAATTAAGTCATCAGGATTGGAACCAAGATTTCCCATGAGATGATGAGATCAAGGGAGTTAGATTTTTCAACCTAGGATGGTTGCTGTTTTCAAAAAAGCCAAAATCCCAAAAGGGAAATGAGGAGATGGTACACCATCTTGATAAAATAGGATGAGTTTATCAACTACCTTGTATGATCCATATCTTATTTATGGAAGCTATTCACGACCATTTAGAAAAATATACATTTCCCTTTCAGCCCTTTCAGGGTCAATGGTAGTTGGTACCATTAGGTGGAAAGGGTGCTAGGTTTGAAGTCAGAGAACCTGGGTTTGAGTTTCATTTCTTCTATTTTTTCTACCTATGTGGTTTTGAGCAAGTCAGGTTAATGTCTTGGGGCCTTGGTTTCCTCACCTAAAAATCATGGGGGTCCTATTAAATGGCTTCACGTGTCCCTTCCAGCTCCAAATCTAGGATTTATGGTTAATATCCATGGAGAAGGAGCAGATAAGTTCTTCAGTGGTTAGAGAGCCAGGCTTGGAGATGGGAGGTCCTGGGCTTAAATCTGGCCTCAGATACTCCCTGGGTCTGGGCCACTCACCTAACCCTAAATGCCCTTCCTTGTTGCTCTTTTGCCTTGGAAGCAATGCTCAGTATTGATTTCAAGCCAAAAGGTAATGGAGATAGATAAATAAGGGAGAGAGAGATAAATAGATAGATAGTAATAGATATAGATATATAGAGATAAAGACGTAGTAGATATAGATATAGATATATCGAGGGAAAACGTTCTTCCCTTCATTTGGACTCAAGGTAAGTTTGCCGTTTGCTTAGGTATCTGGAGTATCTAATAGAACAGAAATGTCCTGTGAAAAAGAAAATCTAGTTAAGCAGCTTTAATCAGTTTATATTCATTGTCATATACCTTTTTGGAGCTCTATAGCTCCTACATATAGTCCAGTTAGATACTCAGTAAGTTGTAACCATAGATTTAATTCTAAGTAAAAATCCCAATTGTTGATTAATTGTGTAGGAGAATCAGTAATCAATAATCATACTGTGAGGGAAATTCCCTATGTGCCTTGCAAGATGCCTTTGCCTAGAGGAATTTGTGCATGCCTTTAGTGTTCTGGAATATATCTGGACTTCCTCAGGCTATCATTTGGCTTTGACACTATAGAATAACCTGGGCCATTTTTATTTTCACCATATATCGAACAGGTGGCTATGTAATCTCCCTCCGTAAGAAGATAAGAAAAAAACTGACCTTGAAGAAAGAGACTTCTAGAAGACAAAATTCTGGTTGCCCCTTCTGAGAAGAAATATTCAGCTGATCAATCCCCCTTTAGGGGGACAGTTTGTACAATCTGACTCTCTTGCATAAAGTACAAATACTTGTTAATTTCCTTAGACCATGCTGGGCATGTCTCTGATCCCGACTTTGTGATTTATACCAACAACAAAGTCAGTATTGCCTAAGAAGACTGTTTCCTAGTATTTATCTTTTATAGATATGATTTATTCAGATTCCTGATTAATTTGTCTTATAAGCAAATTTGGTTTATCTTTGTGGCTCAGTTTCCTAACATTTCAATTCCAAAATAGAAGACTGGGGCTCAGGCCAGGCAATCCACTCCCACCTCAATCAAATTATGAATTATACACTCAGCAGCACACAGGTGACCCCACATCATTACCTACATAATTCTATTGGCTTTTGGTCCCTGTGGCTACCCCCTTCCAAATCCTCTGCCCCAGGGGCTAGCAGGAAAGAAGAAAGAACCACTTTAAGAGGAACTTTCACAACAAAATGGCTTAGATGAAGTCCTCCTTCACTCGTTAATAAGATGCTGTGGCCGGCCTTACAGGACAGAGTTACATGGGACCATTTTACTAGCCCAAGAGAAATGGCTGCCTGGATTGGTTTTGATATACATTATCTCATCTGATATGCTCCAAGGGACCATGAAGTATCTCAAGGTTGTTTGCCTGTTTAGAGAGCCTTATGTTATTTATATTAAAATAGTAACTTTAGAAGATTTGACTACCAGCTTTCTTTTCTTTTCCTTCCTTCCTTCCTTCCTTCCTTCCTTCCTTCCTTCCTTCCTTCCTTCCTTCCTTCCTTCCTTCCTTCCTTCCTTCCTCCCTTCCTTCCTTCCTTCCTTCCTTCCTTCCTTCCTTCCTTCTTCCTTCCTCCCTCCCTCCCTTCTCTCTCTCTCTCTCTCTCTCTCTCTCTCTCTCTCTCTCTCTCTCTCTCTCTCTCTCTCCCTTCCTTTCTTCCTTCCTTCCTTCCTTCCTTCCTTCCTTCCTTCCTTCCTTCCTTCCTTCCTTCCTTCCTTCCTTCCTTCCTTCCTTCCTTTTTCTCTCTCCCTTCCTTTCTTCCTTCCTTCCTTCCTTCCTTCCTTCCTTCCTTCCTTCCTTCCTTCCTTCCTTCCTTCCTTCCTTCCTTCCTTCCTTCCTTCTTTCTTTCTCTTCCTTCCTTCCTTTCTTCCTTCCTTTCTTTCTTTCTTTCTTTCTTTCTTTCTTTCTTTCTTTCTTTCTTTCTTTCTTTCTTTCTTTCTTTCTTTCTTTCTTTCTTTCTTTCTTTCTTTCTTTCTTTCTTTCTTTCTTTCTTTCTTTCTTTCTTTCTTTCTTTCTTTCTTTCTTTCTTTCTTTCTTTCTTTCTTTCTTTCTTTCTTTCTTTCTTTCTTTCTTTCTTTCTTTCTTTCTTTCTTTCTCTCTCTCTCTCTCTCTCTCTCTCTCTCTCTCTCTCTCTCTCTCTCTCTCTCTCTCTTACTAAGTAGTTCCAAGGTAGAAAAGTTGTAAGAGCCAGGCAATTGAGAATAAGTGACCTGAATGGGTTACACAACTAGGACATATCTGAGGTAGATTTGAGCCCCTGACCTCCCATCTCCAGGTTTAATGTATCTATAGTGTCAAAGCTGTGCCACTTAGTTACTATAGTAGGCAGAATCCTACTACAAGGGTTCTGCACCAAAGTTTTGCATAAATGAAAGTTTCTATTATGGAAAAAATCTTTGAGAGTCACTGATAAGGTTGATGAATGAATGCAACATTTATTGAGCACTTATTATGTACTGAGCATCATATAAAGCATTAGGGACACAAATGTGAGATAAATGCAAATTGCCCCTGACCTCAATGAGTAGGCTACATTCCAACTTGAAAAGTTATAGGAGGAGAAGGCAGTTGGGTAGCTCAGTGGATTGAGAGTCAGGCCCAGGGACAGGAGGTACTGGGTTCAAATTTAGCCTCAAACATGTTCTAGATGTATGACCCTAGGCAAGTCACTTGACCCTCATTCCCTAACCCTTACAGCTCTTCTGCCTTAGAACCAATACGTGGTATTGATTCTACCATTACCATAGAAAGAGGGTCCTGAAACCAGGGAGCATAGAAAGACAAAAGTGCTTGTGGAATTATGGGTAGGAAACAATAGTTATTTTTAATATTCAAGACTTCAGGTCTACTAAAAACTTTCTCCCTCATTTTCCCATACTAAGACTGAAATACCTGCCTCACCAATATCACAAAATAAATTGTTTAATAGTAGTATACTTTATTGTTAACACCTAGGGCATCCCATTACAGGATTCCAATATTTCTGGTCCTCAACTTTGGCAAGCCTCTAGGAAGAGTTGTTCATGGGCTATGGAAGCAGTTTCTTCTCTCTTGCTTCTGGATCTGCCACCAAATCACCAAACACTGGAAATGCCAAACAATCTTACACAGTGGCCCACTGAGCCCACTATTTGGTTCCTGACAAGAAGAGGCACCAAGGGAGGTTTAGTGAAAGACTGTTGTTGTCCATCACGATTTAATCCTCAAAAGTTAGAGATCTGAGTTCAGACTCCCTTTTCTTGATGCTATTGGCTTTGTCATCCATTAATTTAAGTAAACCTTAAAAGAGGATGAGTGATCTAAGCATCAAAGCAGGGGCATACCAAGTTCTTCCTCTTTACTCCTTTACCACTAGTGGCTTAAATGACTAATAAAAATATCCTTTTTTCTTCTTTTCTTTGGCATGAATGTATACTTGATTTTCTGCTAAGTGACTATTAAGAGCAAAATTTGAAGGTACTGTACCTGAAGAGGTAAAGGGTAGGATGAATAGGAAGGTAGTGGTGTTGTAGAAGGATAAAATCCTGCATATGTCAAGATCTGCTGGGCTGGATTGTAGAGAATTTGAGGAGGAGGTGCAGAACCGTAGGCCATTTGGGATAGGGGTACCTGGTTCAGAGAATGGAAAATGTGTTAACAAAATGCAATGTCACAGTGATTTGTTCCCTTCAACTCTTTCTCCAGAGAGATTAGAAAGAATCAATCAATCAACCAGGCATTAAGTGATTTTTATGTCCTTAGCAATGGACCTGCAAAGAATAATAGCTGCCATTTATACAGTACTTACTATGTGCCAGGTAGTGTGCTAAGCACCTTACAATTATTATTTCAATAGATCCTCATAATAATCCTGGTGCTCTGATTATCCCCACTTCATAGAAGAGGAAAATGAAGCAAACAGGGGTTAAGGGACTTGCCTGATTCGCACAGTAAATGTCTGAGGTTGGACTGAATTCAGGTCTAACAGACTCAAGGCCCAGCACTCTATCCACTGTGCTATGGTGGCAGGAGAAAGATGAACTAATTCTGACTAGGAAATTGAGGGAACTAAAGGACTTACACCAGCAAGTGGCAGTGGGAATTGAGTGAACCATGTCAACTATCTTCTGACTCAATTCTGGATTGATCTTTCTCTTTCTTTCTATTCAATTAAGAGTCTAATCCAATTTCTGTCTTGTGAGGAAACTTTAGTCAATGGTGGGAATTGTGAGAAAACCCATTTCACTGTTTGAACCTAGCCCTACATGGCTGGAAAGCTGGACAACTCCAGCCTGTTGCTTAGAGACCCTTAACTAAGGACCTAAACTATGCCAACCAGAAATCCAGTCAGATCCAAAGACATCTGATGCAAGGAATTTTCTCACAATTACACATCTCAAGAATTGAGGGGATTAGATTGGTTTCAATTTGTTATGCAATAGGCATGCATGGCTTAATAAATTGTTATGCTTGGAAGCTCAAACCTTTGTTTTCTTAGTCATTTCATCTTTCACATGCCACACAACCCATATAACTTATCTGAAAATTGGTCTCATGGTGTTTAATCAATTATTGTTTCCATCTTCCTTTAATTGAATACAGACCCTTGGAAGGGGGAAAGCAAGACACCTCTTTTTCTGATTTCAGGGAATTTACCTGTTTGTTCTCCCCCTTCTAATTTAGAAAAACTCTAATCTTTCCTCCAATTAGAAATGAGAGTAGCTACTTTTGCATCCTAGTTAATTGTTTTCTTTTAATTAATTCATCTTATTTAATTAATTGCGTTTAGTGCAAAAAAGCCTATCTCCCTCTGTATTTAGGGTCCAGTGCCAAAGCTGAGGAAGGCCTGGAACCGATTTGTTATGAAATTGGCATACATTGCTCAATAAATTGATATGTCCAAAAGATCAAATCTTTGTTTCCTCAGCCATTTTCTTTTTCACTCACCACACCACCTCGCTGCTTTTACAAATGTAAAACCTTCCCCATGTCCTCAAGAAATGTACAGTTTACCTCAGAACACAACACGTATGTGTACAGGTATAGACAACCTGGATAAGAGATAATGGGGGGGACAGGGTAAATATTTTTCACCTCTCTCAGATGAATTTTTCATATAATCTAATTATATATATACACACACACACACACACACACACACATATATATATATATATATGTGAGCTCTCTGGGAGCAGTGACATGTTTTTTCAAGGCATTTCATCTCTCACTATTAAGCACAATGCTTTATACAAAGTACCCACTTAACAAATGTAGTCTTAAATTAAACTTAGAGCACCAAGGGTTTTGTTGGTAGTTGGATCTTGAGTTTAACACCTATGCCTATACTCCACTCGAACCATGCTATCTTCTTCTTTGAGTAAACATTGTATTTTTCTACCTCTCTGTCTTCATTTGCACTGTTCTCCATACCTCCATCTCCATCTTTACCTGGTAAATTCCTAGTTATTTGTTGTCTTTTTTTTTTTCATTTTTTTCAATCACATCTGACTTTTCCTTACTCCATTTGGAGTTTACTTGGCAAGGATACTGGAGTGGTTTACCATTTCCTTCTTCAGATCATTTTACAAATGAGGAAATTGAGGCAAACAGGGTTAAATGAGTTTCCTGAGATCACACAGACACAATAAGTGTCTGATTTAGGATGTGATCTCATTAAGATGAGTCTTCCTGATTCCAAGTCCAGTGTTCTATCAATTTCTAGCTATGTTTATCAGTAAGATTAAGTTGAGTTAGATTATTTCTAAGGTCCTTTCTAGTTTTAAATATTTTATTTCATGATATTAAGCCCAACTCAAATGGTGCCAGCTCTGTGTGTGTGTGTGTGTGTGTGTGTGTGTGTGTGTGTGTGTGTGTGTATGGAGAGAGAGAGAGAGAGAGAGAGAGAGAGAGAGAGAGAGAGAGAGAGAGAGAGAGAGAGAGAGAGAGTTGGTTGGTTTATGTTCCTTCATTTGCATTCTGAACTAACATGAATAAAGTAATGGAGAAAGCAATGTAAGTCAAGAGAGAGGATCACCCAACTCACCATGTCTTTAAAGGCCCCCAGGACAGCTGCTGTGAGAATCCCCAGAAACAAACCAATGATGTTCAGCACTGTTGAGGTCCACAGCAAACGGTAAAGATGAACCACATCCTGACAGCCACTGACTCCAATAAATTCATAGTAACTGGTAGAGTGTTCTGTGCTGCAGGATGTAAAGGGAAAATGGCATCTGTATCTTCTAATTGTTTCAGATGAGAATAGTTGTTACACAAGCAACCAGTGACTAGATACACATTGAGTTTAGTATTGTAATCAACTATAACTTACAACAAAATCCATTTGATATACATTGTATGCCTTATATATTGTGCACATAATAACCAATCAAAAATGGTTGGCAGTTCTATTAAGTGACTACAAATAATATGACTTTAGTTTAATCATGAAAAGCAGCATGATATAAGGAATGGAGAACTACCCTTAAAATCAGGAAGACTTGAGTCTATATTCCACCTCTGACACCTCCTGCATATGCAACCCTGAGCAAGTTACTTACCAAGGGGTTTTTTACAACAGTGAACTCAATCCCATACACCACCATTCCCAGGTTCCCTCCTACCCAAAAATGAATCCCCCAGATCAAGCTTAAAATTATTCTCTTTCCCAAGTTAGTTTTTTTAGCATAGATAAATGTTATGGAAGCTGACAGCTCTCTTTCATATCATACCTAGAAATTCAGCATGAGGTGGTGCAGCCACAATGAATCAATCAGCTAATAAACCTTTATTAAGCACATATAATGTACCATATACTGTGCTAAGTTCTGGTGATATAAAGAAAGGCAAAAGTTGGTTTATATCCTTGAGGAACACATCTTGTTTTATGCAACCAATATGTTTCAAGACCCTTTGTACCAGTTGAAAATCGAGCATAATGGTGAACCCAATTATTTAATAAATATGTCTTATACAAACATATCTAATTTTATAACTTTTATTGAGCTTATCAAAACTAGCAGCCTCAGGACTCTTGTACTTTGGGGCCATTATTAATAACTAAATAGAGTTAATGAAACAAAGAGAATCACTGTTCTGATTCAGACAAACTGATGCAAGAGCTAATGTTTGGTGCAAAACAATGTAATGATTCACAGTAACACTTCTCAGGGTGGGAATGAGTGTGACTGGGTGAACTGCTGTGAGACTTTACAGAGTTTGGGGAAATGGTGCAGATTTAGCACGTAATTAATTTTTTAAATTATATATATTTTTCTGCCTTTTTTTTTGATTGCCAATCATGTATACCTTAATTCGTGTATAGAGTGTGCCTAAAATGAAGTCCTACCACAAAATGAGTCAACCTCAAATAAAAAGATCTGCATTCAAATCTTTCCTGTTGTACATACTGATGGTATGATTGCCTGACCTGTATGACATGAGGGAGTTTTCTCACTTGAGAGTTTCCCATAACAACAGAATTCATGAGGGCAGTTCTTATATTCCACATTCTTTTTTTTTTAATATATTTTATTTGATCATTTCCAAGCATTATTCGTTAAAGACATAGATCATTTTCTTTTCCTTACCCCCCACCCCCCATAGCCGACGCGTAAATCCACTGGGCATTAGATGTTTTCTTGATTTGAACCCATTGCTTTGTTGATAATATTTACATTAGAGTGTTCATTTAGAGTCTCTCCTCTGTCATGTCCCCTCAACCGCTGTATTCAGGCAGTTGCTTTTCCTCAGTGTTTCCACTCCCATAGTTTATCCTTTGCTTATGAATAGTGTTTTTTTCTCCTGGATCCCTGCAAATTGTTCAGGGACATTACACCGCCATTAATGGAGACGTCCATTACGTTCGATTATACCACAGTGTATTAGTCTCTGTGTACAATGTTCTCCTGGTTCTGCTCCTCTCGCTCTGCATCACTTCCTGGAGGTTGTTCCAGTCTCCATGGAACTCCTCCACTTTATTATTCCTTTTAGCACAATAGTATTCCATCACCAACATATACCACAATTTGCTCAGCCATTCCCCAATTGAAGGGCATCCCCTCATTTTCCAGTTTTTGACCACCACAAAGAGCGCAGCTATGATATATTCCACATTCTATATATGACTCAATTTTCATTTCACATATACATACTCATTTTTTTCTAAAACCTTTACCTTTTAGAATCAATACTAAATATATTGGTTCCAAGGCAGGAGAAGGGTAAAGGTTAGGCAATGGGGGTCAAGCTAGGAAGTGTGATATCAGATTTGAATCTAGGATCTTCTTTCTCTGGGCCTGATCTCAATCTACTGAGAGAGTGTGCTCTCTCTCTCTCTCTCTCTCTCTCTCTCTCATAATATTTTATTTTCCCCTATTACATGTAAAAACAATTTTAAACATTAATTAATCATAAACAGGATGTTAGAGTTTTATTAAAAAGAGAGAGATAATTCAGCAAATAAAACTGATTTTGCTTAAAAATAGAAATTCACATTGCATTGTTCATGGCAGTATTCTGACATAACTAATGCATTAAAATACATTTCATTAATTAATAGAATTTATGCTAAAATGATATGCTATATAATTTGATTTCTACATTATCACATATAATGCTAGTATATCTGTATTTATATGTTGTATATAAGTAATTGTATGTTTACATATAATTTATATTTAGGTATATATTTTTGTATATTTAAATCAATAAAAAGCTAGCCAACAATACAGATTTTTTTCAAACATTAATGAAAATTTACAATACTATAAAAAAATTTTTACTTTTTCCTCATTTTTTTCAGTAATAAAGTACCTTATGCAAAAACCAATATATCTTCAGCCACAGCAGCATATAAATTCTGCAGAGAGACTGGCTTCTGCCACTCAATGGGCAGCAAATATTCTCACAAGATCCTCTACCCATCTTCTTTAGCACAATACTTTGCAGTCAAAAAACTTTCTTCTTTTTAATGGCTTATACAGTAATTTTCTGCTAGGACTTCCCTGAGAGTTCTTGGGTGACCTTGGACAGTCATTTTCCCACTCTGTTTGAGATCTGCCTGATAGATACAGTAAGCTTTCCTTTTCAGATCTTCCAAAACCAAATTTTCCCAATCAGGGCAATTAGTTTTGAAGAAATTCTTAACCACACTGCAAGAATTCTTAATGAATTGTCTCCTGATATGGGCAATAGTATTCTCAGATAATATATCCATTTCTAATTGAACTTCAGCTACATCCACTAACCTGTCCAACTATGTTGCAGGTGACTCTCCAATCTCCTGTCTTATTCTCTCAAATTTAGATCAGTAGTCAGGTCGTTTTGAAGGGGCTTTCATAGCTTTTAGAATGGATTCCCAAGCTTGGTTCAGAAATCTATAAATGTCTACTGAATTCAATTCAGGTTCTTGAAAAGTAACAGGTCATGGGGTTAAATCAGCATTTCTGTGTGTTTCCTCAATGAATTGCTCCCTTTCCCTTCTGGTGAGCAATTCTTCCATCAATAAAGAAAAATCAGCAAAATCAGAGTCAAAAATTTTAATAGCCCATTTGAATTCCTTTATGACTTTATGGGGTTCACCATAAAAAACAAGGTGTACTCCATTTCTAAATCTAAATCAGATGAGGTAAATTGTTTGTGTGTTCTTATGTGTACAACCCCTACATCTGGTGTTACATAGGTCAATTCACACAAAGGAAACAATGAAGCCACCTTGCTATTTAATGCCTCATTTTCCCTATCAAGCCTAGAAGACTGTTGGGATGTTTCAGCACTCCCTTCAGTTTGTTGACCACTTTCATTAACCTTGTCATGTTTAACATCACCGTGACAACATTGTTCCATTTTATCCAATTTAGTTCAGGGTCCCTGAACACCATACAAACAACAGCTTTGAACACATACATTACAGCCAGTATATCCCATTTGAATTTGTAAAGACATCCACCAATAACTAATCCTATAGGCATATAGGAACATACCCTTTGCAAAGTGAGTTGCATGACTGGTATAAAAGCAGGCCATCCTAACACTTCATAACAATATCCTGGGATGACCACCAGAGAAAAGATGGTACCAATAGTAAATTGGTATATACAGCCTCTAACAGCCAAGTAACCATTATGGCCATATAGCAGGAGTACCCTGGAAACTGTAGGTTTAAATACAATGGCTCAGTAAAATTCCCTGCCACTGTGATATTTCAAAGGGACCCAGAGAAAAAACAAAAAACCTCTGCCAAAGGTCCACTTGCCTCCTGGCTTGATTGACAGTTCCTCCAGCAGCACAGCTAACCAGCTTCAGAATTCCACTGGCAGCCTGCCAAGGTTCTGAGCAGTTATTCCCTCCCAACTGGTTGACCAAACCTACTCCCAACTGGTTTCAAACTTTCCCACAGGCCCCAACTGACAACCTGGACCCACAGTAAGTTTGAACCAAAACCTTGATTTTAAAAAGGTTCAACACTATCTGGCATCACCAAACTGTAATGGGGGAGAGGGAGTTGTTGGGAGGTGTGTTCAGATGGGATATCAATGAATTACTGTGGAACAGTATCAGGATTTCCAACTGTGGGTTGAGGGGCCTAACAGTTAGCCCTGACCAGGCCAGAGCCTGATCTGGGACCAGTACATAGATTTACTCAATCACAGAGCTGGATATAGTAAATGGACGCTGTAATTTATTTCCAGAGAGAGGGGGGGTTTGAAGGGTTCGGGAAATTCCTGTCACTAGTTTACTAGTTTCAAAACCCAGGTCTAAACCTCCTCTGGGAGGGTCTTTAGAGTTTGAATAGACTACATTATCACCTTCTCCTCTCTGATCTATAAGCCCAATCCCTGTTCTAAATAACCTGCACTAAACCCCTCTCTTGGTTATTTCTAGAGGTGATGGACTGTGACAGATTTGGCAGGGCCCAGGGTCGGTCCCAGGTCCAAATGCATGCAGACCTTGGCTTACTGACAGTGCAGGATCACAGAGTTCTTCTCCCAAGGAAAACACAACAACAGGATCACAGCAAGGCCAGCAAACAGATAGCAAAGCAGGAAAGGATCAGCAACCTCAGGACAAGCAGCCACCATCCCCAGGCTACACCCAGAGAGAGACAACCAACTACTCCTCAGTTCCAGCATCACCCTTCCTTCCAGCATTCCAGAATCTTTCCCTGTAGGTCCCATGCATCTGCCCTCTGCAAACCTTCATTTCCTTACTAAATTTATCTCTTCTTCACAACAGGAGTTTGGACTAGATGGCCTCTAAAAGTCCCTTTGGGCTCAAAAACTGTGACCTTATAATCAATCCCCAGGGCAGCTCCTCAAGAAATGATCTCATGGAACACTCCAGTTTTGATGGGGCAGGTGAGCTTGCCTTTCTGCCTTAATAATTTCCACCTTAATATTCTTAAAAGGCAGGAAGATATAGTGAATAAGATACTGAGCTATGAGTTAAGAAGTTCTAGATTCAAATCCTACCATTGATGCTTATTTGTTTTTTTAGTTGTTTTTTTTTTAGCCAAATTATCAATTTTATTTTCTGTGTTCCTTACTATCTTCTGTTTGGTGGTTATCCATAGATTTGACACATAATTTTTTCCTTGCTCCTCTAATTTTAACAAGCATATTTTTCCTTTTTTTAAATTTTAAATTAATTTATTTAGTCAATTTAGAACATTATTTCTTGGTTACAATAATCACATCATTTCCCTCCTTCCCCTCCACCCACCCTTGCCACAGCCAACATGCAATTCCACTGGGTATGACTTGTCCTTGATCAAAACCTATTTCCATGTTGTTGGTGTCTGCATTAGGATGTTCATTTAGAGTCTACCTCCCCAGCCATATCCCCTTGACCCATGTATCCAAACAGTTGTTTTTCTTCTGTGTTTCTACTCCTACAGTTTTTCCTCTGAATGTGGATAGTGTTCTTTCTTGTAGATCCCTCCAAGTTGTTCAGGATCACTGCATTGCCACTAATGGAGAAGTCCATTACATTCAATTGTACCATGGTGTATCAGTCTCTGTGTACAATGTTTTTCTGATTCTGCTCCTCTCACTCTGCATCAATTCCTGGAGGTTATTCCAGTTAGGTTTTGAAAGGATGTCTCATCATTGTCATTTTCTTCAATGAAGTTATTAATTGTTTCTATGATTTGTTCTTTAACTAACCGGTTTTGGAGAATCATATTGTTTAATTTCCAATTAATGTTTTATTTACCTCTCCATGTACCCTTACTAATTATTATTTTCATTGCATTGTGATCTGAGAAGGTTGCATTTATTATTTCTGCTCTTTTGCACTTGTTTGCAATGTTTTTATGCCCTAAATACATGGTCAATTTTTGTGAATGTACCATGTGCTGCTGAAAAGAAGGTATATTCCTTTTTGTCCCTATTTATTTTTCTCCACATATCTACTAACTCCAATTTTTCTTAGATTTCATTCACTTCTCTTACCTCTTTCTTATTTATTGCTTGGTTTGATTTATCTAGTTCAGATAGAGGAAGATTCAGGTTTCCCACTAGTATAGTTTTTCTATCTATTTCATCCTTGAGCTCCACTAGTTTTTCCTTTAGAAATTTGGATGCTATGCCATTTGGTGCATACATGTTGAGTGCTGATATTTCCTCATTGTCTATACGGCCTTTTATCAGGATGTAATTACCTTCCCTATCTCTTTTAATTATATTTATTTTTACTTTGGCTTTGTCAGATATCATGATCGCGACTCCTGCCTTCTTTTTATCAGTTGATGCCCAATAGATTTGACTCCATCCTCTTACTTTCACCCTATGCATATCTATCTTCCTCATGTGTGTTTCTTGTAGACAGCATATGGTAGGGTTTTGGATTCTAATCCACTTGGTATTCATTTGCGTTTTATGAGCAAGTTCATTCCATTCACATTCAGAGTTATGATTACCTGCTGTGTATTTCACAGCTTTTTGATTTCTACTCCTAGTCCTGCCTTTTCTTCTTTCACTATTTCCTTCTACACCAATGTTTGTTTTTAATCAGCCCCCCTAGTTCCCACCCTTATTTTACTTCCCTTTCTACCCCCATACCTTCTTATTCCCACCCTTATTTTCTTTGCATTCTTTTTAAACTACCCCCACCCTCTCCATCCCTTGTACTGCTTCCCTCCCCACCAGTCCATTTGTTACCCTTCTACTTCCCTATAGGGTGCAAATCTATTCTCTGCCCCAATTGATTGGATTGTTCTTCCCTCTTTGGGTCAATTTCAAAGCATAAAAGAGTTGAGTATTTCCTATCTCCAACCTTTTTACCCTTTCAGTGTATTGATGTTCTCCCCCTTCCCACCATGAGCTTCTTTGTGACATATAAATTTACCCCCTTTTGTTTCTTTTCCCATTTCTTTTAGTATTAACCTCTTTTTTAGTCCTAGTTGTACAGATATATACATATATATAAACACATGTATATGTATTTATGCATACATATATCTATATATATATTTATGTCTTGGAATTTCATCCTATACAGTTTGTCACTGTTCCCTCTAAGTGTAATTCTTCTAGCTGCCCAAGTGATAGTAACAATTTTTAAGAGTTAGCAATGACATCTTTTCTTATAGGAATACATATCGTTTTAACTTATTGGGTCTCTTAAAGAAAGTTTGTTTTTTTGCTTTGTTTTGTTTTGTTTTTCTTTTTCCCTCTTTTTAAAATTACCTTTTGATGATTCTCTTGAGTTCTGTGCTTGGGCATCGAATTTTCTATTCAGGTCTGGTCTTTTCTTTATGAATCCTTGGAAGTCTATTTTATTGAATGACCATACTTTCCCCTCTAAGAATATAGTCAGTTTTGCTGGGTAGTTGATTCTTGGTTGTAGACCTAGTTCCCTTGCTTTTCAAAATATCATATTCCATGCCTTTTAGTTCTTCAGTGTAGATGTTGCCAGATCTGTTATCTTCACTCTGGTTCCATGATATCTGAATGACTTCTTCCTGGCAGCTTGTAATATCTTTTCTTTGGTCTGATAGTTCTTGAATTTGGCTATAACATTCCTGAGTGTTGTCAGTTGGGGATTAAGTACAGGAGGTGATCTGTGGATTCTTTCAATCTCCCCTTTTTCCTCTTGTTCTAGAATATCAGAGCAGTTTTCTTGGATAATTTCCTATAGTATTATGTCCAGGCTTTTTCTTTTGTCATGATCTTCTGGTAGACCAATGATTCTTCAATTGTCTCTCCTGGAATGATTTTCTAAATCTTCTGTTTTGTGAATGAGATGCTTCATATTTTCCTCAATTTTTTCATTCTTTTGGTTTATAAAACATTATAGTGTCCTGCTGCCTTTTGAAGTCACTTGATTCTAGTTGTTGGATTCTGGTTCTTAAAGGCTGGATTTCATCCCTGGCTTTTTGGTCATTCTTCTCCTTCTGGTCTGATTTTCTTTGGAGATCATCTTTTATTCTCTTTACCTCAACTTTCATCTCCTTTGCCTCACCTTTCGTCTTCTTTGCCTTGTCTTTCATCTACTTTTCCTCATTTTCAAGCTGGTTGATTTTGGCTTTCAAGACACTCTTTTCTGTTTCCAGATGACTTATCTTATTTTTTAAATTGTTTTCCCAATTGTCATCAGCCTCTTTTAATTGTGTTTTGAATTGTATTTTGAGTTCTTTCAAAGCCTTTGTCCAATTCACTGGGTTTTCTGGTTTATTGCTTGGTGTTTCCTCCTTCTCTGTTCCATTTGCTCTTTGTTCATTGCCTGTATAGAAGCTGTTGATTGTAATTTCTTTTTTCTTTTTCTGTTGTTTACTCATATTTACCCCTTCTTTACTTCCTGCAGTTGTCTGTGCTCTTGCTCCTCTTTTTTTTTGTTTGTTTTAGGGTTTTTTGTCAGTCTCTTCTCTTGGAGCTTTGTCAGGAGATCTCTCAGTGCAGTCTGTGGGGGAGGGGTGTTGGAGCTTGAGTTTTCCTGACCTCTGAAGACTTTTGATGGAATTAAGTTCAGCTGGGTTGGGCTGGATATGCCCTGAGACCAAAACCTCAGGGAAGGCTAGAGCAATATGGAGGGTCTCCACCACTCTGACCAGGCTGCCTGCTTCCTTCCCCACCACCTGTGTTTGACACTCTGAGCCTGGCATAGCCCTGCCCATAAGGTACTCCCTCCAGACCAGTGCCTTTGCCCACCCAAAGGTTCCTGCTGCCGCTGGAAGCTTAGCGCTCTATGTGTGGGGTGAGGGGTCCTGGGACTATCCTTCTCCCTTCCACTTAAACCTGAGTGTTCTTGAATTCCGGCTTTTGGGAGGGGGGGCATACCTTTTGAATTGAGTACAGCAGGAGGGTTCCTTGGCTCTGTCTTGTTGTTAGGTTTGATTTTCAGTCTCCTAGGAGCATTTGGTTTGTAATTGCTAAGGAAGGGTTTTCAGAGGTCTGAACTTTTGCTGCCTCTACCCTGCCATCTTGACTCCACCTCTGACACCTATTTGTTGACTGAGCTTGAGTAAATCTCTCAATGTCTATATACTTCAGGAAACTCACTAGAACTTACCTACCAAGGCTTAGACAGCTATAAGCTTTTATCTTGATCAAAGGGAATCCCCATATGGAAAATTCCATAAAGAAGGCACACCTTCTTTTTGTAAGTGGAGCATTGTGGGGCAGGGGGAACAGTGTGGTTTTGTTGTTGTCATTTTTTGTTTTACCATTTGTCAAGTTCACATTGGGCAAGGTGACTGGCTGTCTGACCCTGAAGAAATCACTTAACCTGCTTGCTTCAATTCTTCATTTGTAAAATGAGTTTGAGAAGGAAATGGCAAACCATTCCAGCATCTTTGCCAAGAAAACTCTAAATAAGGTTGTGAAGAGTCAGACATGACTGAAATGACTCAAAAATCAGATCACACCATCAGTAAAAGCAGGAAAATTTGAAAGGTCATTCATTTGCACATTTTTAATTATAAACTCATCTGGAAAATGTATGGGATATCCATAGAAGAAATAAAACTCCTGGTCTACAAGATGGCAACTACACTGTTGAGGTCTTACCACGATATCCAGTAAACATCCCTTACAATTCTAGAACCTATGAACTCAGTGAGCCTATGCTCAGTGTGTAGGGGTCTACCTGAAGATAGCATAGCTTCTTCCTGGTCTTCTGCAAGGACCCAGCCTTTTCTATTTGCTTATTGTACTGCCAAGGAGAACAGCAATAATCTGCCATACCTGGAATCAAGCCTATAGTGGCACCAAGGGAAGCTGCCCAGCCAGCTCCTCAGAGAATGACCAATTCTATATTGAAAAAGGACCTGGCAGGGTTGAAACAGGCAGGGAGAACAGAGATGGATGCAATCTGACTGTTTTTGAAGCAAGTAGCAGTGGAAGTCATTTAGCTAGTCCTCAATCACTTTCCTGAGATGCTAGGAGGGTGTATGTGAGAGAAGGGTGGTGGGGTATGGGGAGAGGGCACTTACTTCTCACAGTTGTATAAGTCACAGCAATAACATGTATTACTTTTCACTTTTAGCTGGCATTTGCTAGTCAAGGAGTGACAGGTGACCTGTAAGCAAAGAAAACATTTCAGTTATGTCAACTGTTTCCATCTTTGTCACACATCCTACTCTGCTACAGAAAAAAAGTAATTGCTAAAACAATAAAAGGGCAAAATGACAAATGTTAGAGGGGATGTGGAAAACTGGGAAGACTAATACACTATTGATGGAATTGTGAACTGATTCAACCATTTTGGAGAGTAAACTGGAATTATGCCCAGGAAGTTATAAAACTGTGTGTACTCTGACCCAGGAATACCACTATAAATTCTGTTTCCTAAAGTGATCAGGAAAAAGGGAGAAGCATTTATATATTCTAAAATATCCATAGTAGTGAACTGGAATGACCTCCAGGAACTGATGCAGAGTGAGAGGAGCAGAACCAATTGTACACAGAGACTGATACACTGTGGTACAATCAAATGTAATGGACTTTTCTACTAGTAGCAATGCAATGATACAGCACAATTCTGAGGGACTTATAAGAAAAAATGCTATCCACATTCAGAGGAAGAACTGTGAGAGCAGAAACACAGAAGCAAAACAACTGCTTGATCACAAAGGTCAGTGGGTATATGATTGAGGATGTAGACTCTAAATGATCACCCTGGTGCAAACATTAATAATATGGAAATAGATCTTTATCAATGGCACATGTAAAACCCAGTGGAATTGTGCATCAGATATGGGAGGGGACTGGAGAAGGGGAGGGAAACCATGGGAAAATATTCTAAATTAATTAATTAAATAAAACTTTCTCAAGAAAAATAAAATAAAATGAAATATCCATCTCTGTGTAGTGGCAAAGAACTGGAAACTGAGGGAATGCCCATCATTTGGGAAATGGCTAAACAAGTTGTGGAATATGATTGTGCCAAAGGAAATGAAGAGCATGTTAACTTTAGAGAAATATAGAAAGACCTACATGAAATTATGGAAAGTGAAATGAACAGAACCAAGAGAACATTATATTCAACAAAGAAATATTGCTTGAAGAATGACTTTTCTGTGTCTATCTCCAGCGAAAAAAATGGATAAATTAGAAACAAGTAAGACATAATTTTATATATACACATATATTTTGGTAAAATGTTGCTTTCTACAGTGTGGAAAGGTAGATGATACCTAGGAATTTCAATGTGACAAAGAAATAAATAAATTAAAAAAAAATTTTTTTAAGGTAGCACCTTCAGCTTCCCACACATCAGGAATTTCTACCTACTTAAAGATATCAAAGTTTTCTTTCAAGGGAAATGCCTATTAGCTCCTTTACTCTTTCTACCACCTTGAAAACTTTGCTGTTCCCCCTTTCCCTTTTATCCAGAAAACAGTAAGCCTAATTCTCTGGGAGAAAACAGGCAGGAAAAAAACAACCACGACCAAATTGGAGGACAAGCTCTTGGACAAAAACAATGAAAAAGCCCATTTAAACAGACTTGAGAAAGCAGAGAGACATTGGGATGATCTAAGTGCTTTCAAATTACATGCTTCATCCAGGTAATAAGTCATCTTAACGGCCCTTCTGTCATTTTTATTTATCGAAGACCACTAATTGTCATATAGTACAAGTAGATTATCTCTAGACCATTTCTGCCTATGGGAGCTGCAGAAAGAATGGGAATGCCTTTGATACTAACATGACTTTACAGAATGCCACCCCCAAGTCCAACTTTCCTATGTTTCCAAGTCCATTTGACAAGAAGAGAAAATAATATTGTGAAAACACTTTCAAGAGAGGCACAGCATGTGTTGTTGCCCTTCAGTTGTTTTCAGTTGTGCCCAACTCTTCATGATCCCATTTGGGGTTTTCTTTGGCAAAGATACTGGAGTGGTTTGCCATTTCCTTCCCCAGGTCTTTTACAGATGAGGAGTTGAGACAGAGTTAAGTGACTTGACCAGGATCACATAGCTATTAAGTGTCTGAGGCTGGTTTGAACTCACAAACATAGTCTTCTTGACTCCAGACCTAGCACTCTAGACACTTTACCACGTAGTTGCCCATAGAGTATATAGTGTAAAATGAAGGGGTTAGACTTCAGGACCTCTTAGGTCCCTTCCTAGCCTAAAATCTATGTCCCTATAGTCCTACGACTACAAAGATTCTGCTTGTTAAGGGGAATCTTTCAGAGGCTTTCGGCACCATCTTCAGCGGTCCTTGAAAAGCTATTCTGTATTGGAAGACTTATATGAAGTGATGCAAGGTGAAGAAAGCAGAATCTAGACAAGAGTACACAGTGATGATAGGCACCGAGAAGTATTGTTATTCATTTCATTAACACGTTGTTACTCATTTTATTTAGCTTGAATCTTAGAGTAGAATCTTATCTCATAAGATCTGTTCCCTGGGAAACATTTTAGTAAATAGGTAAAGAATTTAATTAGAAATGGGAGACAGCTGAGTGGCACAGAGACAAATACAGACCCAAATAGCAATAATTAGATTGTTTGAAAAGTTCCTCTGAGAGAGATAAAAACTGTTTACCCTGCCCCCCATGATCTCTATCCATGCTGTACATCCACCTGTACACATACGTGTTGTGCCCTGAGGTAAATTGTACATTCCTTGAGGACAGGGTTTTCTTTTCTTAGGGAGTGGCACAATGGAGGCGGGGCTCTACCTACAAATCAGACCTCAGACACTAACTGTGTAACCCGTGGAAAGTCGGATAACTTGTCTGCTTCAGTTTCCCCATATGGGAAAGATAATAATGCCCATCTCCCAAAGTTGTTGTGGGCATAAAAAGAAATAACAGTTGCAAAGTGCTTTATAAACCTTTAAATGCTACATAAGTGCTAGTTATTATTTTTAAATTTTTTTTACATGTCTTAGAATTGATACTAAGTATTGGTTCCAAGGCAGAAGAGTGGTAAAGGCTAGACAAGGGGGGTTAAGTGACTCACCCAGGATCATTATTACTATTAAAATTATTAGAGGCAATGTGGCTAGTTTGGAAGCAATTAATATGACCCAGAGAGAGGGGACAGATGTGATAGATTTTTGTGGTTACTAGTACATGCTAAATAAGATGACCAATGATTGACTGTGGGGAAAAGGAAGAGAAAAATTATTTGAGCATGATCCCAAGGTTTCTTGACATTCTGGGTGAATGGGGTTCTTAATATTCTATCGTGTCATACATAGATCCCTTTGGTGGTCTGGTAAAGCCTATGGCCGACTGCTCAGAATCATGTTTTTAAATACCTCCAACCAAATTCCTCTGATGACAAGGGGGATCCAAGATTAGTGTAGAGATGCCATTCCCCCCTCCACAGGACCCTGGAAATCTGAATGAGGACCTCAGACAAAGAATATCTGTTTTCAAGTGAGTTCAGGCCTTAGCGGTAAGACAATGAACTAGGTCATCTTTAATAAGGCCCCTTTCCAACTCTAGGAGGTTATGACTTTGAGTCTTCCCTCTTTTCAAGATGGTATTTATTCTGGGAACATTAAGTTGTAGGTGTGCTGTTGTTTGGGAGACAATGTTATGTGGTAAAAGATAAAGGGAAGGGAAGTGCAACAAGCCCAAGAGAAATAACTCCCTTTTCGTGTGACCCATGACTAAAGAATTCCATGATTCCTAGATATATAAGAATCACCATAAGAACACTAGCATTTGAAAAGACTTTGTTTTAGAGAAATGTTGGGTGGCTGGGAGAAGTGTATTATGAAATTTCCCATAGATAACCCTACATCTGCTCTTGTTCCAATTCAATTTGGGGTTCAGCTTATTGTTCTTGCACAGTGTCTGTCCTAGTTATGTATTCTGAAATGTCAAATCTATGGATCATCTCGACTGTTGCATTTCATAGCTTAGACTATAGGCATTTTTCAACTACTCAGCCTTTCCTGTTAGGGCAATTAAGCCATCCTCTTTGGAATGATCATGAATCTCATTTAAGAATCTCTGTAATGTTTCAAGGCTTTAAGCAATTGGTACAATGTCATCCACTAACAGGAACATCTGGAAAACCTCCCACTCTGTGGGGATTTCCAATTCTATTTAGTCTTTACAAGGGACATCCTTCATGATAGTGACAAACATCTCTGGCAAACATTAAATGTTTTGTTTATATTCTGCTTGACCTTAATGATAAGAGTCATCAAACAATTACCACTGTTGTTGAACATCATCAAGATGATCTTAACATATGCGTGGCTGAAACCTTGTTTGATGAGAACCTTTAAGGTTCCACCTTAAAGTTCTACTGAGACAATTTCTTTTAGAAGTCAACAAACAATTGGAAACATCCAGGTGGCACAATGGATAGAGTACTGGACTTGGAATCAGGAAGACTCATCTTCCTGAGTTCAAATCTGGCCTCAGATACTTACTAGCTATGTGACCCTGGGCAAATCACTTAACTGTTTGCCTCAGTTTCCTCATCTATAAAATGAGCTGGAGAAGGAACTGTCAAATCTCTACTGTATGTTTGCAAGAAAGCCCCCAAATGCAATCACAAAGATTCAAATGGGGCTGAAACAACTGAACAACAAAAACAAAGAAAAATAAGTGAGAAAATAGCCATAGGAGTTCATAGTTATTAAAATACTTTCAGTTGTAGGAGGGTTTTCCCCTCCAATGGTAATACTGTTTGTAATTTTTAGCAATTATCTGAATTCTTTCCCCCACATAGTTTCCCTCCAGACATCCCCCCCAGATATTTTTCAGATATTTTAAGAATCAATCCCTCAACAGTTTCCAAATTGTACCACCTCCACAATTTGGAACTATGGCCAAAGGGTGCTAAAAGACTGTCTGTTCTTTGATCTAGTCATAACACTGCTGGGTTTGTACCCCAAAGAGATCATAAGGAAAAATACTTGTATAAAAATATTCATAGCTATGCTCTTCATGGTGGCAAAAAATTGGAAATTAAGGGGATTCCCATCAATTGGGGAATGGCTGAATAAATTGTGGCACATATTGGTGATAGAATGCTATTGTGCAAAAAGGAATTATGAACTGGGGGAACTCCATGTGAACTGTAACGACCTCCAGGAACTGATACAGAGTGAGAGGAGCAGAACCAGGAGAATATCGTACACAGAGACTGATACACTGTGGTGCAATCGAATGTAATGGACTTCTCCATTAGTGGCAATGCAGTGATCCTGAACAACTCAGAGGGATTTACAAAAAAGACCACTATCTACATTCAGAGGAAAAATTGTGGGAGCAGAAACACAGAAGAAAAACAACTGCGTGGATTGAGGGGGTTATGATTGGGGATGTAGACTCCAAATGAACATCCTAATGTAAATATCAACAACATGAAAGAAGTTTTTGACCAAAGACACATGTAAAACCCAGTGGAATTGCATGTCGGTTCTGGGAAGGGGTGGAGGCAGGGGAGATAAAGAATATGATTCTTATAACCAATGAATAATGTTCTAAATTGACTAATTAAATAAAACTTTTAAAAAATTAAAAAAATTAAAAAACCAATTGTACCACCTCCAACTTGAACTTCACTTTCAAGTACTGTTCTACTGTTCTTTCCATCTTTGTTTTCTATGATGTTATTTCTAGTTGTTCATATAGCAAACTGGGGTTTATGATGCTAGAGTCAAAATTTAGTGGCTTCAAATGTCATCAATGGAGAGATGATTCCTTTTAGAAATATTAGATCCCCCCATTTCCACATTTATTATATTTCCATAGTTTCATACTAAATGCTGTCTTGATTTAGTTTTACAAAAAGTTTCTGCATACTTGTTTTTCTCCTTCAACATTTCTTACTCCTTTACAATATTACTCATAATCTCCTACCATTCTTCTCCATAATTTTTTCAAATAAATTTATACCTAAACTGGCATTGCCCTTGACTACTATCTTGCTACTTTGCAAAAGGATTATGTTTGAAAGCTGAGGTAGGTCCTACGCTCAAGAGAACTCCTCATTGTGGTGATTGCCTTTTATAATTCAAACTTACAGGAAAGAATGGTATTCTCTCTTCATATCTGCTTGTTTATCTAGTTCCCATTCATCAGCATATGTGATTTATTTAAATGGGTAAGATTAGGACAGTTCTAAATTATACATAGTTAATAGAAATCAGAGAAGGTAGACAGGTGAGAATATAGTCCAGATAATTCAGAGAATGGACTGAGCTCTCTCATTGGGAGCAAGATATCTCAATGCAACCAAGAGAGAGATTCCCAAATCTCATTGAAGAGGGAATTCCTTTAGTCCCTAGTGAAGCAAGCAAGGGAGAGTGACATGATTGAGTGCTAACCCCTCTACATACTGGCTTCTTCCCAGAGTCTCACTCCATTTAGAGACCGGAAGGGAATCTGGAAACATGTCTTCTTTCTCAAAGCTGGGAATCCAAAGATTAAGATCTCTCTTCTCTCTTAAACTCCTGCCAACCCCACCCCTCACCAGACATGGAGTGGTACTGAGTAATTGATATCCACTACTGAAAGTACTATTTCGTCCTGAAAAGATGATGATCTACTATTCCCAGACAACAGATCCAGAAATAACTCCCATATCGATAATCTGATGTCTGTTTTTTCCCTTCTTCTTCCATAAGATTTAGCAAATGAGTTTACATCCTAAACTGATACTGTACTTAGCTGCCATATCTCTCTCCTTGGCAAGGGGTTCAAATGTTTAGACCTACTGGGTTAAGCAGTAGTAGTTACAATAGTAATAGTAGTAGTAACAATAAAAATAATAATAAATTATAACTCAGCTTTCAAAAGGGAATTTTCAAGTAGAAGCCAAGAAGGAGACCTGGGATTGAGTCAGGAAAGAACTCTGCTTTCTCCAAAGACCAAGGGAGCTAAAAGAAATGATAATGATAAAAAGTAAATAAAGGCCAAAGAGCAATGAGTGACAGAATAATTCAATGGGCTAGGCTTTAGGAGGAACTTTTATTTGATTGGATGAAAAAGGGAGAATCTGGGAAAGGATGATCAGTGTTTGAAAGATGTAAATTTTTACCTGTATTGTGAATGTGGGCAACCCAACCTCTCTAAGTCATTTTCTCATCTATAAAATGGGAATAACATTTGCAATACCAACCCTGCAGATTTGTTTTATAAAGGAAATACTTGGTGAAACTCAAAGTGATTTTTGTTACTGTTGGGTCATTTCAGTCATGTCTGACTCTTTGTGATCTCATTTGGGGAAGATCCCAGATTGGTTTGCCATTTCCTTCTTTAGCTTATTTTACAGAAGAAGAAATGGAGACAAACAGGGTTAAGTGACTTGCCTAGGAACATACAGCTAACTAATGTCTGAGGCCGTATTGGAAACTAGGAAGATTAGTCTTCTGGACTCCAGGTCTGGCACTTTATCCACTGTGATACCTAGCCACCCCCAAAGTGATTTAGAAATATGCTTGTTTTTTAAAACTCATCCTTCCTCTCCTAATAACAGCTCTAGTACATTAGGACAAGGACTAAGGAAATGAGGTTAAGTGACTTGCCACGGGTCACACAGCTAGAAAGCGTCTGAGGCCATATTTGAATACAGGTATATCTGCTTCTCTATCCACTGTGCCATGTTGCTGCATTGTAATTTGTTTTTTCATTTATTTTCTGGACCTGTGATTTCATTAGCATCGGGAGCATTATTCTACCACAGCAGATCAATAACTATTCTTCAACTCATAGCCTTAAAAGTTTGCTGGAGACCAGGAAAACTTAAGTGGCTTGCCCAGATTCACAGTCAGTTGTTTATCAGAAATAAGACTTGAGGCCAGGTCTTCTTAACAGCGAGTCTAGATTTGTATCTGTTCTGCCACTCTGTCTCTATTATTATTATACAGAATTTGCACCTCAAGATTTCTCCACATTATAATAAGGAGTTTGTGTGCTTTAATATGACTAGATGCTCCACTCTAGTAAACACAGAAGGGATGACCCTCTAAGGGCAATTAAGAGGAGAAGAAAATGTATCCCAAGACCTCATTCCAAGAGAACACTCTTGGGACCTTGAAATGATGGAACCCTGCTAATGAGCCTTCTTTGGGGGACCCCCATGGGAGCCATTTTGCATCAAAGCACAAGATTCCGGTTTAGCATTCTCCCCTTCCCTCCCTACAACTAAGCCCCTATACACATGAGTTTCAAAACATCTATTCTCTGAAATACTCTATCAAGAAGTTTGATGCAATTCCAGTGGTTTCTTCAGAGCCAAAGAACAAATTGTGAAGAAGGACATCTGGCTTCCCATAAACCACGGGGTCATTTGTTTTCCATTCTCCTTTCCATGAATCCCTCTTCCTCTTTTGTTTGTAGCAGGTTGACTAGCCTATGTTAATTCAAACTGACAGACATAGCAATAGACAGCAAAGAAGCAAAAGAAAGGAACCAAAAAGCCAAGCACAAATGTCTTATGTTTCAAGAGGAAATGCATTAATGTTTTGTCATGTACTTTATTATTTCTGGCATTTTAATGTCTCTGGAAATGGAAAAAAAAATCACTATGCAGAATATTGACATTCTTGGATGGTGGAAGGTCAATATGTTGGTTGTTAGAGCATCTTAAGCCAATGTAAATTTATTGACTTAGCTCTTTATTGCAATATGTAAAATCAGGAAAAAATAAATAATAATGATGCCCATAGAGAAAGTCATATGGAACTGAACAAATGAATTTCCAGGAGACCGCGATGTACCAGAGAAGGAATGTGAATAATTGTATTGCCAAAATAAATATAATTGATTTTTTTAAGCTAGCTAAAAAAAATCAACTGTAGAAAATAAATCATCCACCATGACAAAAGTTAGAGGGAGCAGGAACTTGCTAAATTGTAATATTCCAGTTTCTTTTAGGGAGGAACACAGGGAAATGTGTTAGACTTGTAAAGTTACCAGCACATGAAGCAAAAGAACTACAGGGTGCTTTTGTTTACCTCGGTCTGGTAGACGTCATATAAGAATCCTACTCCACTTGAATAAAACTGGCACCTTCCAGTGTTGAGAGGCCTTGGCTCCTGGGGGCAAATAAATGAATAAACATCATTGGATAAAATTGCTTTCATATCTAGTCCAAGAATTGCCATGGATAACATTAGCTTAGCCAACCAGCCACTGAGACACCATTTCTCAACTTTAAAGAAAAAGTTGCCAAAGTAGACAAGGGTGGGACTGAGGAAGAGTGCTACTGTTCCCATAACCATTAAACTCTCTCCAGAATCTAGCTTAGCAGAGTGCATTAGAGGGAGAAGATCACAGTGTCCCGGTCGACTGTTCTAGGGGGTGGGGGAGAAGAGCAACAACAACATCTGCCTCTTCCATCGGTCCAACATGATTTAGATACAGGGAGATGAATCTTCTGCCCTCTTGAGATTCCTTTCTATGATTTTTACACCAATGCCCCACTATTTTATCTAGAAGACTGCCAGTGGAAATACAGGAATCACCATGCCATATGTAACATTTCTACTCATGAAAAATAAATAACAACATAGCAATGATGGTAAGAAATAGGTTGAGGCAAGATTTCTCCAGAGCATAGTTTACGAACTCTGAGAAACTCTTATGAATCCTTTCAAGACCCAGAGACAACATTCCAAAAATTAGGACTTTGCCACATAAGTGACAGTGTTGAATGAACATTTAGAGGACGGGATTCACCACCAGTAGCATACAATGGACTGTGCTCTAAGACAGAGGCTATCTTTTTTAAAAGCCTTACTTTCCATCTTATAATCAGTACTATCTATTGGTTCCAAAGCAGAAGAGCAGTAAGGGCTAGGCAATTAGGGTTATGTGACTTACCCAGGGTCACACAGCTAGAAAGCAGGAGCTATATTTACCTTAATTCTATTACATGAACATTTATTAGTTCTTAATGGATGCAGAGGCTGCAAGAGATTTAAAGTTTAGATAACACACTGTCCCTTTTCTCATACATATTTGATTGGAGGGAGCACAGGAGGGAGGACCATAAAGTTTACCTTTGACTATGACCACTGAAGCATTAATATATGTATATTGTATAAAAGAGGTTCAAAATAAAGTGCTATGTGACACCTGATATCCTTTTCCAGTTACTGATCTAAGGATACACTGATATGGAAATGATTCACATTGGTAACCAATTTTTCTCATCTACTAGGATGAAGTTAATTTAGTTTACAAGTATGTGACATTAGTCAGAGCTCAATTTCTGACACTCTTCTTGAAGAAATTCTTCATGAGACTTCTTACCCCTCTCTTAGTCTTATTTTTATCAATATCTTTCATTTTTATATCACCTTCATTTCTTAAATTTCCCATTTCCCTATCTTATACATCAAACCACCCCTTGTAACAAAGATTGAAAAAAAGAGCAGTTGAGTGAAAACAACTTATCCACCAATGAGATTGTTTGACAATATATGTAATATTTTATATTTGCATAGCAGTCTTCTCTACAGTCCACTCATCTCACTTCTGCAAAGAAGGGAAGAAAGTTTATTTTTTCAGCTCTTTTCTGGAGCCAAGATTGGTTACAATATATAATTTTTTTATTCTTTCCATTTATATTGCCTTAGTAATTTTGCATTATTTTCTTACTTCATCTGGTTTCTATGAATTATACAAACTTCTGTCCTCTTCTATTTCTCAAACTTGAACCATGTTTCTCAAAATTTTTTTCCTTATCTATCCCATGTCCTCCTCTGCATTCAAGTCATTAAGTGTTAAAATATAAGTTGATTAAATATTTTATTTTAAATAGATACATCATAGGGGCAGCTAGGTGGCTCAGTAGATTGAGTCAGGTCCAAAGATGAGAGGTCCTGTGTTCAAATCTGACTTCAGAAAATTCCTAGCTGTGTGACCCTGGGCAAATCACTTAACCTCCATTGCCTAGCCCTTACCACTCTTCTATTTTGGAATCTATACATAGTATTGATTCTAAGATGGAAGGTAAGGATTTAAAAATATATACATAGATATACATATATATATCTCATAGTATACACCTATATTATGTTTGTATATCTATATGAATAGCTATATTTTGTAAGATCTTATAAAATTCTTCATAGAATTTCTTCATACTCTGCATAGATATTAACATATCAGCTACAACTATCTGTGTGGTGAGTTTTTTGCTTATTAAGCACAGTAAAAGCAGTTCAAAGCAAGATGACCAGGTGTGACCCATGAAATAGGGTTGTTTTTTTTTTTGTTACATCCAATAAATATAATTGTGCCAAAGCTGTTTGTCTTTCCAAGAAGAACCTGCAAGCTCTCTCCATTTAGCTACAACATCCCTATTACTTCTGGTATTCAATAGCACAGGAACGCCAACGTTGGTAGGATTCTCTTCCTCTGAAGTAGATCGTTAGACGAAGGGCCCCGCAACAGACTGAACCTGAAGCCTTGCCGCAATGGTAGACTGCTCTCATTGAAATACCAACAGCTAAGTTAATGGCCACCCCCAGTTAAATAACTATGTGATTCTTAGCATCTTCTCTTCATATTTATCAATATGCCACCATCACTGCTGAAGCGGAAGAAGGCTGCACAGGGGTGAAAGCCATTTTGGATTTTATTTTGTTTTCTATATTGTCATGGCCAAAGAATTGATCGCCAAGTCCAATGAGTAATATTTGTAAATGTACTCTGCGCATTGCTAGACATAGAGTAGGGACTTAATGACAAGAAATGGTTTTTCCTTTCTCTAGTGTACTGTTGTAATAGGGAAAGGATGTTGGGCAACAAACTGGGTAATGCATACGGTCAGAGTGATTGACAGGAGCATGTGACTGAGAGTCCCATGGGAGCCTAAGGCTGGAGATCTGGGGAAAGGTTCTAAAGTCCCAACTGTCTGGCACTTCTCTCCTGAAGGACCTTGGCTGGAGATCTGAAAAACGTCCTGGGTTCAAATATGGCCACAGCCACTTCCCAGCTGTGTGATCCTGAACAAGACTCTTACCCTTACTTCCCTAGCCCTTGCCCTTCTTTCTCTGAGTTGATACTAAGACAGAAAGTAAGGATTTGTAAAAAAAACAGCTCATGTTCAGCCTGACCCCAAGTCACAGTTAGATGACAGGCGATATACCTTATAAAAAACACAGAATAAATGAATCAGAGAGGTACAAAAGGGAGTGTCTGAATACCATTTTTGCTCCTTCCTCCAGGATAGACTCAAGCTGACAAGATGAGTTGAATTCTGTTTTTGAAAGTGAATTTTACTCATTCATTCTAGGGTGCAATTAACTCCAAGCAAGCAGTGTCTGTTCCCTGTCGATTGTCATAATAAATTAATGATCAAGGCCATGTTCTAAAGCTTCCATTCCTTTATGTATCCTCTTACTAATTCCTAAATATTGATGATGCAATTTTGTAATTTATGTTTCCTTTTTACTGATCAATAATGATGGTTGTCCTGATAAATAAGTCTTATTAGCTTCAATTAAGCTAATATCTTGTTTTCTGTGTTTCCTAGATGAATCACCTTAATTTAGTTTCATAAATTAATGTGAATCTGGAGCCTTTATTTCATTGGTTCCCTGGAGAATCAACAGCACTATTTCTTGTGCCTTCCAAAGTTCATGACCCGGAGCTTCCGGTATCCCAGGCAGTAGGTAATAATTGCCTGCTATCATCAGGCATCTATCTTAACCACATTGAAACATCACAGTTTGAATTTCCCTAGGGATTCAAAGGGTCAAGGAAGGTAAGAGAATAAACCTCTACAGTGTGCCTACTGTATGCTAAGCACTCATTTGATCTTCCCAACAATCTTTCAAGGAAAATTTTACAGTTGAGGAAACTGAGGCACATAGCTAATTAAGTGCCCAAGACTGGATTTGAACTCCAGTCCTGACTCTAGTCCTAACACTCTATCCACTGCACCTAGGAGGACAGGGATGGAATAACCATAAAGATATCACATAAGTGCTTCAATTAGAACTCAATATCTCATCCCCTGCTACCTCTGTCAGAAGTAATTATCAAAGGGACCCTACCAACTAGTGTTGAGAATTTCTCTGATACTACTGACCTGAACATTGATATCTCTATGCCCCTACCCACAAGCCCTCTTCATATCCATTTTCTAGGAGAGGTTATTATTATACAATAGGCACTTTCTTTGATTCCTATGGACCCTCATTTAAAAAAAATGCAGCCTCAGTTTTATGAGCATAGGAAGCTCCTATTCTTCTTCTGCCATTACTTTGAGGGAAAGGACTGTCCTTTGTCCATCACAGACACTTAATAAATACTTATTGACTGCCTCGTATATATTGGTAGTCAATCTGTAATAATGAAGTCAGAGATCCTCTAGCTAAAACTTAGCTTCCTCTTAAGTTTGGACAGCCATCTGGTAGAACGAGACTATCAGCAACAGAGCACTTAACTGAATGGGAAGGCTCAGGGATTCCGAATTAAATAGCCCTATTGCCTTAGATAATTCCTTTCTGCCATGGTTCGGTGGCTATTTCCCTTCATCTCTCTTGGGACACTGGGCATTTAAGTGGCTTGTTCGTGGTCATATTCTGTGTGTTAGAGCCAAAACTTGACTTCGCGTCTTCCTGACTCCAGACTTAGTCTTCTATCCATGCTCTCTGAGGAAATTCACTTTATTTTACATTTAAGATCTCTTCTTCAATTGGCCTTTTGTGCAACTTTGTATATCTCCTTCTTTTAGAGTCTTAGCCTCTGACTAAGAGATAGGTGTTCCTGCCTTATTGTTGTTTTCCTGGGAGAGGAAGAAGTCCAATAAGAGTTACACACACCATTGTACCTCTGCTATTTGGCTAGGAAGGAGTTAGGAGATTGGTTTGGTGCCAACGGGCATTTAGTAGCATTGGCACAGCCTTTAATTCAGGACGAGTTGGAAGAACATTGGTGATGGAAGGAATAAATACTGGCCTGACCCAGTCAGACTGCAAAGGAATATTTAGGATATTGAGAGTATTTAAGGATTGCAGATATTTGAAAACTGGAATTCAAGTTATTTATCTGAGAGTAAAACTCTGAGATTCCCCTCCATCTCTCCTATTTCAGAAAAACCTCCAAGGACGAAGATAATATCTATTTATCTTATATTATCTTCTATTGGGACTTGATCAAACCCAGAATGAGCATCATTCTTGCCCAGGGAAGGTATTTCATTGACTGTACTCTGCAGCTTCCACCAAAAGCCCTCTCCAAGGGCTCATCAAACACTGAAGTGACTCTGTACTCTCAGAGCATGATGGCTCTAAGTCCTGGGCCCAGAGACAATCTAGACATGTCATTCATTATAAGACCATCGAAGTGTGGAGAGGTTCTTTACTCGAAAACTGATCTAGTGATAAATTTGGGCAAAGAGGGGATCTATCTATCACCCATAAAGATCAGCTGCCAAGATATTAAAGGCCTGAGACCTTTATCAGTGGGGAAACTATTTCTGGAATCATAGGTCCTTGAAGTGCAGGGGAGAGAGGCCATGTTGCTAGCAAGGGCACAGCTCTATGTCTGTTAGAAGATTCTACAAAGGAGTCAAGATATTGGCTTGGTGCGGAGGGACATTTAATAGCATTGGCACAGCCTTTAATTCAGGACGAGTTGGAAGAACATAATGCTAAAATGGTCACAGTAATCATCTCAAATCATTTCTAAAATTCCTAATTGTACATGGCATTGTGCCATGCTTTCTGAGTACCAGCCTAGATTCTAGCTGCTTCTCTTTATTAGCAAAGACTTTATGGGAATTACGGTTGAAAGAGGCCATAGAGATCCAACCCTTCATTTTACAGTTAATATAACTGAGTCCCACAGATGTGAAGTGCCTTGCTCAGGGTCACACAAATGTAAGACAAGGACTTCACTGAACTTTATTGAGATAAATTTAGTATTTTCTCTAAGACATCACATAAATAGATTTGGGATACTTAAGAGTAAAACTGTTTCTCTAATCATATCCTCTTGATCTGAAACCTTACCAAATTGGACAACACAACAAGAGGAACTAGCCTTGAACCCACGGAACAAATGAATTCTCAACAAGCAAGAGGGCTATTTAATTAGGAATCCCTGAAGCTTCCCATGGGCAGCTAGTTGGTACAGTAGCAGTAGGCTTGGAATCAAGAAGATTCATTGTAATGAGTTCAAATTTGGCTTCAGATGCATACTAGCTGTGTGATCCTGGGAAATTTACTTAACTGCCTTAGTTTCCACATCTGTAAAATGAACTGGAGAAGGAAATAGCAAACCACTATAGTATCTCTTCCAGGAAACCCCAAATTGAAGTCACAAAGAGTTAGGCACAACTTAAATGACTCAGCAACAAGAATCTTCTTGTTCAGTTAAGTTCTCTGATGTCTATAGGGTCATCAGAATTTTAGTTTTAGTTAATGACAGAGTTGCTTTCCCAGATGGATATCCAAACTTAACAGGAAGCTATGTCCTAGTCAAGAGGTTCCTGATTTTGTTACTTCTCAGTTGCAGTAACAGTAGTAGCAATAAAAATTATTACTACTGTTCATACTTCCATAGTACTTTTAGTACTTACCAAGAACTTTTCACATATTTCCTTATTTAAAGATCCTCACAAAAACCTTTTAAGGTAGGTGCTATTATCCTCGTTTGACAGATGAAGTAACTGAGGCTAAGAAAGCTTAAGTGAACTTGCCTTGAGTCCTATAAACCCTAAGTATCCTAGGAAATATATTTTATTTAATATAACATGTTATAATATTTTATTTTATCTTATTCATGAGATAATAATTTCTTTATAATATAATGAACATATAATAATAGAATATTAGAATAATAGAATAGAGTGTAATAAATATAATATATAATTATATTTTTGTAATATACTTATATAAACATATATTTACAAATATAATATGATACATAAAATAATAAATATAATATATAATTATGGTGTAATAAAATAATATATGGTTATAATATAACATAATATATTTGAATTTGAATATTTGAATAATGATTTGGATCTAGGCTTCCTAGACTCCAACTACAGAGAGTAGTCTGTCCACTACATCACCTAGCAGCATGGTAATAATAGTAGAAGTGGCAATAATAAACTACAACTTCAGTGTCTCACCATGCTGTAGAGGTGACTCTAGGTTCTTGTAGGCTATTTTAAGAGAATATAAGACTTAGTGGCCTCAATCACACTGAAAAGATTTGTAAGTATGGTTCCTGCAATAATCTACATTTGCTTTCTGATAGTGAATATAGAAGCCTTGGCACTAGGAGATAAATTCTTTAAATATGGCACCCATGAAACAAAGAAAAATACAAAATGGTCCATAGTTCTTTGCTCCCTCCTTCAGATTCTAAAGTGTAGGTGCTTGTACAAAAGAGAAGAAACATTTATTAAGAGATTGCTATGTGCTAAGCACATAGCTTATTTTATAATGTTTTATTTTATCTTATTTTATAAGATAATATCTTTAGAGTATATAATATAAATATAATTTGCAATACATGATATAATAAAATAATATATTATATATTATATATAAATAGTTATAATATATTATACATGGCAATAGACCATGTACTATATAATATGACATATATTATATATGACCCATAATATATTACAATAATGTCTTATACTGAGACAAATATTATTTAATCTTCACAACAACCTTGGGAGTTAGATGCTGCTATTATGTCCATTTTGCAGTGGAGAAAACTGAGGCAGAAGTTAAATGAATCACCCAGGATCAAGCTAGTAAATTTCTGACACCAAATTTGAATTCCTCTGACTTGAGTCCCAGCTCTCTGTCCACTGCACCACCTACTGGCCTGATAGAATAAAGGAATAAAAGGACAGAAGGAGCTAAGTATCCCAAAGCTTTTCCACTTTCCATAGGCATTAAACTTAAATGTTAGTACACTATATGTAAGATCCTGTTCAAATGATTAGAATAATTTTAATTTATATTCTCATTCTAAAAAAAAAACCCAGAAAATCAAATAGTCAGAACTAAATGGAAGCTTGAATTACAAATACTCCTTGAAGAATCAAGTAAAGAATTTGTCTGAGGTAATTTTATTGAATTTCAAAGCATAAGAAAATATCATTTAAAAGACTGTCTGCCCTTTGATCCGGCCATAGCACTGCTGGGTTTGTACCCCAAAGAGATAATAAGGAAAAAGACTTGTACAAGAATATTCATAGCTGCTCTCTTTGTGGTGGCAAATAATTGGAAAATGAGGGGATGCCCTTCAATTGGGGAATGGCTGAACAAATTGTGGTATATGTTGGTGATGGAATACTATTGTGCTCAAAGGAATAATAAAGGGGAGGAATTCCATGGAGTCTGGAACAACCTCCAGGAAGTGATGCAGAGCAAAAGGAGCAGAACCAGGAGAACATTGTACACAGAGACTGACACATTGTGGTACAATCGAATGTAATGGACTTCTCCAGTAATGGCTTCACAATGTCCCTGAACAACCTGCAGCGATCTACGAGGAAAAAAAAAACAACTATCCTCAAGCAGAGGACAAACTGAGGGAGCAAAAACCCTGAGGAAAAGCAACTTCTTGACTACAGAGGTTGAGGGGACATGATCGAGGAGAGATGCTAAATGAGCGCCCTAATGCAAATACCAACAACAAGGAAATGGGTTCTGAGCAAGGACACATGTGATATCCAGACGAATTGCGCATGGGCAAGAGAAGGGGTGGCGGAGGGGGGTGGGGGGGCTAGGGGGGAGTAAAAGAAAATGATCTGTTTCCAATGAATAATGTATGAAAATGACCAAATAAAATAATGTTTTAAAAACTTAAAAATATATATATATATATCATTACATGGGACCCTAGGTCACCTCATTATATGGAGTTCACGTGTTTACTGCTATGCATACCAGACAAAGTCTGATGCCCCTCCCATCTCAAAAAAAGATAGAAAAAAATTCTACAAAGTATTTGATAAGACTTTCAAATGGAAAGATGTTTTGATATTTGGTGACTCTGAGGCATAGGGAAGAATGCTGCAAAATATATTGATAATATGGTTCAGGAGTAAGAAATGAAAGAAGTAAAAGTTTGATAATTGAATATTTTCTGCAAGAAGAGCTAGTACATTGCTGTTGTAGCTATGAATGGATATAACTAAATTGGAATGAAATTTTGAATTCTACACAACATGTTATTAAACAGTGGGTGCCCTTTGACTCATTTATACCACTGCTTTGTCTTTACCCAAAAGAGATCAGAGAAGAAAAGGACGTTTATGTATATAAAACATTAATAGAACCTCTTTTTGTGATGTCAAAAACAATGAAATCCAAAGGGACATCCATCAGATAATGAATGGCATAAGTGGTTATATATAAATTTGATATACTGTTAGAAATTAGGAAATAGATGATTTCAAAAAGATTTAGAATGACACAGAGTAGAGTAAGTGGAACCAGAAGAATGATTTACACTATATCAATACTGTAATAAATAACAATTTTAAGGACTTTATGACTGATAATGATTGAAACAAGTAAAACCAAAAGAACAATTTATATAACAATAATCTTGTAAAAAGAACTTTGAAAGTCCAACATACTATGGTCATTGCAATAACTATTCATGATTCCAAAGGACTGATAATGAAATATACTATGTATTACAGAGATATTATTTCTTTTTTTTATTTATTTGTTTATTACATTAAATTACCCAGTTAACTCTCTCCCTCTTTCCCTTCTCCCCATTAGAGAAGACATCATTTGACAAAAAGATATATGTATATATAAAGTTATGTCTTATTTATTTCTACTTATCAGTTCTTTTTCTGGAGGTGGACATACACAAGTCATTCTTCAAACAATATTTCTGATGCTATATATGATATGATCTTGATTCTGCTTGTTTCACTCTTTATAATTTCATGTAGGTCTTTCCATGTTTTTTCCAAAATTAACCTGTTCTTCATTTCTTATAGTGCAGTCGTATTCCATCACAATCATATGCCACAACTTGTTTAGCCATTTTCCAACTGAATGACATCCCAGAGAGTTGTTTATAAATATTTGAGACCATGTAGGTTCTTTCCCTTGTTCTTTTTTTAAAATAGAAAGGTAGAGGAGGTACTATAGTGTGAAGATTGGATTTAGCTATCTCTTGATTGTAACAATAAAGGTACTTAGCTCTTCCTTTATTGGGAAGATTGAATTGTAATCCACAATCTATTTTTAGATTTTAATCCCCAAAAGGTGATAACTCAGTATTTTAAGTAGATTTACCCATTTTAACTACAAAAAAGGGGTTAAGAAGCTACAAAAGGTGAACTAACCAAAAAAGGTGTTAAGTAACCCAAAAGGTATAATCTAACCAAAGAAGGTGTGAACTAAAGAGTGGGCAGTCCTGGAGAAAAGTGTCTGTTGTGATTAATAGACATGAAATATAAAAGAGGATGAAAGACCAGAAGAAGATATTCAGATAAATATTCAATTCAAGATTCAAGTTGGATGGAGGATTCTCTGACTCGGTGTTGGACTGGAGGAACTGGTGCAGGAGACCTCAGATTGCTTTTCCATTTTAGACAGTCACCTTTGGTGAGTGAAAGGCTGACTTAATGACCCTGCCTTTCTCTAAGGTGTAAACCTCCGAGAAAGGCCCATCATCTTGAGACTCTTTTTCTCAGAGGAATCCAGAGTTTCCTCTCTTGTTCCTTAATATCTTCCCTCTATTGTAAATAAACTACCATAAATTCCATTTACTTTAGTAATTCATTTTGGGATTTAGAAATTAAATCCCTGGCAACCATCTAATTAAATATTCAGAGTCCAACCACAATTAAATTTAATAGGTATGGAATGCTGCACTTCAAATGAGGTTATTGTGTTATTAATTTTACTTAATTGTTTTATTTTGTTAAAAAAGACTTCTCATGAAGTAGGAATAATCTGTAAATATTTGTAATACACATTCATAAAACTTAATACAAAATAATTGGGGAATACCAGGCAAGGTCTCTGGTGGAGGCCAAGGCTAATGGTTTCTTGAGTGCTAAAGTTCTGGGATACTGTAGGGCTAAGTCAATTGAGTATCTGTGTGCTAAGTCTAAAAGTAATATGATGAACCAGTGGAAGTGAGGAACCAGTAGGTTGCCTTCAGAGGACAAAATGGCCCAGGTCATAAATGGAAGAAGAAAGAAAAAAGAAAAGAAGGAAGAATGAGGAAAGAGGAAAAGAAAAAGAAAGAGGAAGAAGAACTGGAAGATGGTGGACATGGAAAGCCCTAGAAATAATATCTCAAATAAAAATAAATTGATGGAATATCCAACCATAAAAGATGATAGGTGATGTTTATATAATTATAATGCTTTAAAATTTCCAAACACCTGGCATATATTATTTCTTTTAATTCTTACAATATCTATATTTCCACAGGCAGTTAACCCCATTTTACAGATAAGAAAATTGAGGCAGGGAGCATTTAAATGACTTATTTTCCCATGGTCACTCAGCTGATAAATGTTGGAGGTAGAACCAAAACTCATTCAAAAGTATTCTTTCCATGACTGATAACCAGTCTCTGTGAGGAGGAGAACAAAAAGAGTGTAGAGGTCACCTTAGTCAGTAACACATGATTTCCTTTCTAGCCTGAGATATATAAGCTGATCTAGAGGAAGGTTCCAAGCTTCTTACATCACCACCATGGGGAACTGTATAAGAGCTACACAGAATCAGAAGGTATATTTGGGTTTGCTATCTGTCTGTGTCACTGAAACACACACACTTTTTGGAACACAGATCCATCAAATTGGCAAAAGTAGAAAGATACTAAACCTGGTCTGGCCTCGAGACGAGAGTTGGGATTCTGGTTCTGACACTTACCTGTGACCTTAGATAAGTCACTTAACTTCTCTAGGTCTCAGTTTCCTTATCTGTTAGTCTGGATGGCATCTAAAATCCTTTCCTGCTCTAGATCTTCTATTAAGTGTAAAATGTGATATTGTGATGCTATATGAGATAACCTTTATTTAAGTCTGTTTTTGCTCTATGGCAGGAAGTGGCAAACTATTTATTGTTTAGTCTTTTTATTTGTGTCTGAATCTTCATGAGTCCATCTGAGGACTATAGTTTTCTTTCTCTGTTTTTGACCTGCCTGGCTTTGGAATCAGTATCATATTTGTGTCATAAAAGAAATTTGGTAGAACTCCTTCTTTGCAGATTATGTCAAATAGTTTGTATAGTATTGGGATTAGTTGTTCTTTGAAAGTTTGATAGAATTCACTTGTGAATCCATCAAGCCCTGGGGATTTTTTCTTAGGGAGTTCTTTGATGGCTTGTACAATTTCTTTTTTCTGATATGGGGTTATTTAAGCATTCTATTTCTTCTTCTGTTAATCTAGGCAATTTATATTTTTGTAAATATTCATCCATATCACCTAGATTGCCATATTCATTGCCATATCATTGGGTGAAATAGTTTTTAATGATTACCTTAATTTCCTCTTCATTAGAGGTGAGGTCTCCCTTTTCACCATGGATACTGTTAATTTAGTTTTCTTCTTTCCTTTTTTTAATTAGATTGACCAGTACTTTATCTATTTTATTTGTTTGTTTCAAAGTACCAGCTTTTAGTCTTATTTATTAATTCAATAGTTCTTTCATTTTCAATTTTATTAATTTCTCCTTTAATTTTTAGGTTCTCTAATTTAGTTTTCATCTGGGGATTTTTAATTTGTTCCCTTTCAAGTTTTTTGATTTGCATGCCTAATCTTTGACCTCTGCCCTCCTTAATTTGTTAATATATGAACTCAAGGATATAAATTTCCCCCTGAGTACTGCTTTGGCTATGTCCCATAGATTTTGGAAGGATGTCTTATCATTATCATGTTCTTCAATGAAATTATTAATTGCTTCTATGATTTGTTCTTTAACCGATTTTGCAGAATCATATTATTTCATTTCCAATCAATTTTTGATTTGCCTCTCCATGTACCCTTAATAATTATTATTTTTATTGCATTATGATCTGAAAAGGTTGCATTTATTATTTCTGCTTTTTTGCACTTGTTTGCCATGTTTTTATGCCCTAGTACATGGTCAATCTTTGTGAATGGACCATGTGTTGCTGAAAAGAAGGTGTATTCCTTTTTGTCCCTATTTATTTTTCTCCACATATGTATTAACTCCATTTTTTCTAAGATTTCATTCACATCTCTTACCTCTTTCTTATTAATTTTTTGTTTGATTTATCTAGATTTGATAGAGGAAAGTTCAGGTCTCTCACTAGTATAGTTTTACTATCTATTTCCTCCTTCAACTCCACTAGTTTCTCCTTTAGAAGTTTGGATGCTATACCATTTGGTGCATACATGTTGATTACTGATATTTCCTCATTGTCTATACTGCCTTTCATAAGGATATTACCTTCCCCATCCCTTTGAATCAGATCTATTTTTACTTTGGCTTTGTCAGATATCATGATTGCAACTCCTGCCTTCTTTTTCTCAGTTGAGGCCCAATAGATTTTGCTCCAGCCTTTGAGCCTTATTCTGTGAGTGTGTGTTTTTTGTAGACAATATATGGTAGGATTTTGGTTTCTAATCCACTGTGCTATTTGCTTTTGTTTTATGGATGAGTTCATTCCATTCATATTCAGAGTTATGATAACCACCTCTGTATTCCCCAATATATTGATATCCTCTCCTAGTTCTGCCCTTTCTTCTTTTGATATATCTTTTTAGACCTAATTAATTTAGACCCCTAATCCCCACCCTTATTATAGTTCCCTTTCTGCCCCCTCCCTTTTTGTTCCCTTCTTCTTATTTGTTTTAGTGTCTATTAAGTCCACCCCCCACCTCTTTCTCTCCTTTTTTTGTACTCCCTGCCCCACCTTAGTTTTTCCCTTCTCACTTTCCCTGTTGGGTAAGACAGAATTCTATACTCCAATCATCTAGATGCTCTTCCCTCTCAGAACTAATTTCACTGAGAGTAAGGTTTAAATATTTCCTATTAGCATTCTCTTCCTTTCCTTCTTATAATAGTATTCTTCCCCCTCTCCTTCCCATGAACCTCTTTGTGTGATATTGGTTATCCTATTTATCTTATTCCTTCAAGTTTCTCTTGGTCCCATCTTCTATTTCCCCCTCCCTTTTTCTTTTCTTTGCATATTATCTTAGACCACTTATTACCCCAATATTTACCTATGAATGATTCTTCTAATTACTATAATAGTGAATATAATTTTTGAGAATTACAAATACCATTTTCCATTTATTAATATAAACAATTTGATCTTATTGAAGCCCTTAAAGAAGAAAATTTAGTTAAAAACATTTTCCCCCTTTCTTCTCTCTTTCTATTTACCTTTTCATGTTTCTCTTCATCTTTGAGTTTGGATATCAAGCTTTCCACTTACTGGTATTTTCTTTACAAATACTTAGAAATCTTCTATTTTGTTGAATGCCCATACTTTCCCCTGGAAGCATATAGTCAGTTTTGATGGGTAGGTGATCCTTGGTTGAAGACCCAATTTTTCTCTTGCCTTTCTGAATATCATATTCCAAGCCTTGTGGTCCTTTAGTGTGGAAACTGCCAGATCTTGTGTGATCCTGATTGGTCCTCCTTGATATCTGCATTGTCTCTTTTTGGCTTCTTGTAAATTTTTTTCCTTAGCTTGGAAGCCCTTAAATTTGGCAATTACATTCCTGGAAGTTGTCTTTTGGGGATTTAGTGTAGAGGGTGTTCTATGAACTCTTTCAATGTCTACTTTGCCTTTTTGTTCAAGAACATCAGGGCAGTTTTCTTGGATAATTTCTTGTACCATGATGTCAATGTTTCTGTTTATTTCTGGGTTTTCAGGTAGACCAATGATTCTCAAATTGTCTCTTCTAGACCTGTTTTCTTGGTCAGTCATCTTCTCAGTGAGATATTTCATGTTTCCTTCTATTCTGTCAATCTTTTGATTTTGCTTTATTAGTTCTTGCTGTTTTGTGAGATCACTGGCTTCTAATTGCCCAGTTCTGGTCTTTAAAGACTAATTTTCTGCTATAATCTTTTGATTTTCCTCTTCGGTTTGTTCTATTCTGCTTTTCATGGCTTCTAGCTGTTTAATTATGGTCTGTAATTTATTTATCATTTCATTTGATTTCTGGGCTTCTTTCTCCAATTGGGAATTCCTGTCTTTTAAACTGTTATTTTCTTTTTGAACTATTTCCCACTTTTCTTGACAATATTCTTGCATCTTTTTGGAAAGCTCTGATTTAAATTCTTCAAGAGCTTGTGACCAATTTCCATTTTTTGGGAAGGTTTGGATGCATATTTGAAGGTCCTCTTCTGCTATTTCCTCTGTAGTCTGGATTTTTTCTCCATAAAAATGATCCAAGATCAACATCTTCTTCTTGTTTTTCTTGGTGTTGGGAAGTTGTTTTTCCTGGGCATTTTTTGCAATCACTATGGTGGTTTTTCCTTCATTTTCCAGTCAGAAGTTTGAGTGAGGAGGGCAGGCTCTCTGTGTATGGAGGTAAGGAGCAAGATTTTTGCCTGAGGCCACCTCTCAAGTCTCTGGAGCTTCTACTGTTTGCAGCTCTTCTTTGTGCTATCTCCTCGCCTGAGGTCTGTGCTCTTCCCCCTGTTGTGGTCTCAAGTCTAGCTCCTCTCAGGGGTAGGTCTTTGGTGGTCTCAATCAGCTGCCAATGACCTAGAGGTAACTCTCACTCGCTCACTGATTCTAGCGCTCGCTGTCTCTGAGTTGAGTACACTGGCTCCGTAGAAGGGGTGGGGGAGGATAGATCAGCTTGCATTTTGGTGGAAGCTATTTCACCTCCATCTAGTGTGGAAATGCCCAAACTCCACATACCTTCAATGCTACACCCTACTGTGGAGTCCCTTTGTTCATATAAATTTGGGGGTTTTTTGGCCTTTGAGGTAGTCTATATTGGTAGGTGGTGAGGAGAGGTAGATTTCTGTGTCTAAACTACAGCCATGTTTACCTGGAAGTCCATCTGAGGTGTTCTTGGTGGAGACACTGGAGTGGTTTTCCATTTCCTTCTCCATCTCACTTGACAGATGAGGAAACTGAGGCCAAGAGAATTAAGTGATTTTCCCAAGGTCAAACAACTAATGAATGCCTGAAGCCAGAGTTGAACTTGGACAAATGTGTCTTCCTGATTCCAGGCCTGGCACTCTATCTACTACACCACCTAATCTATTCCTTGACAAACTATTGCTTGTTTTTTATCTATTTTTTATCTACACTTTTAAATATAATAAAACTTTATAAAAACATTCACCAAATTGTAATTTGCAGACCGGTGCTCTAGAGCAATGAAATAATGACACTATTATTATCATTATCACATAATTAACAGTATTGTTCTTTCCACTTTACAGATAAGGAAATGAAAGTTTCAGAGAAACATCATATGTTTCATCAGTGTCAAGAGTCTGAGACTAGAATCCAGTTATTTTTAATTCAGTGTTCTATAAAAAACTATAATGAAGAGTAGCATGAGAGTTATATAAATCTGGAAACTAAACTAAATGCTGAGCTATAAGGGAAAACAGACAGGTAGGTTAATTTAGCTCATTTATCACCCTGCTAACAATGACCTTCTGATTATCCAAGGAGACCTAATACCAGCTCACAAGGTAAATGTCCTAATTGGTGGGGAAGAAACCTCAAAGTACAAATAATATTTATATCCTACATGTTAGAGAAGAATTATTTCAACAAATCTTATTATTTTAAGGAATTAGAAAATCCAGATTTATAAAATTAATGTTTTGCCATTTCTACATTTGTAGCACTAGACAAAGACCATTTTTCTACTATGCAAACATAAAAAACTTTCACAGTACTGCTCTCAACTCAAATGGGGCAGAAAGAAGCAAAACCAGTTATACCAACCTACAGGAAACCCCCAAAAGCAAAGAAGAAAGATTTCTTTATGAACAGGGGGAGCTATATCTTCTATCACAAATTCTTATTCATTAGTGGAAGAAGAAAGAGTTTCATGACTAAAGGGGTCACATATTGTATCTTGAATTTCATACAATATGATATAACTGGATCCTTATGACCTATGCAGTTATAACTAGAGTAGCTAGTAACTAGCAAATAGCTAATAATAATAAAAATAATTAGCTAATATTTCTGGGAAAAAAGGATAGCTAGATGGCATAGAGCAGTGGTGGTGAAACTTGTAGACTGTGTGCCCAAATTGCAACCTCACACTGCATGTGAGGTAACCCCTTACCCCAGACAGGAGAGGGAAGAAGTGCTCGCTTTGAGCTGCTGGGCAGAGGGGTGGGTGAAGTGAAAAGTGTCCTCAGGCTTATTGGAGAAGGGTAGGGGAAAAGCCCCCTCCGGCATATGTGCCATATGTTCTCCAACATGGGCATAGAGCATAGAGTGCCTGACATGGAGTCAAACTCATCTTCCTGAGTTCAAATCCAGCTTTAGACATGTACTTGCTATGTGATCCTGGGCAAGTTACTAATCCCTACTTTCCTTAGTTCCCCCATATGCAAAAATTAACTGGATAAGGAAATAGTAAACTACTCTGGTATCTCTGTAAAAAAACCTCAAATGGAGCCACGAAGAGTCAGACACAACTAAAACTGACTGAACAACAGCTGAAAACATTTATTAAATGACTCAATGTTTACAAAGTGCTTTTTACATATTATCTCATTTAATTTTCACAGTAATCTTGTTAAGGAGGTACTATTATTCCCATTTTACAGAAGAGCTCATTGAGGCTGAGAGAAATTAAATAACTTTCCCAAGATCATTCAAGTATTATCAGAAGCATCATTCTAACTCAGGTCTTCCAGACTCCAAATCTGGTGCTCTACACTAGACCATATGGCCTCTCATATGTATATGTTCATGAGTTGTTCAGTCATTCATTGTATCTGATTCTTTATGATGCCTTTTGATATTTTCTTGGCAGAGATAGATACTGAAGTGCTTTGCCATTTCCTTCTCTGACTCATTTTATACATAATGAAACGGAAGGAAAAAAGGCTAATTGACTTTTCCTGTGTTACACAGTTAGTAATTAGTAAATATTTGAGGCCATATTTGAACTCAGGAAGATGAGTATTCCCAACTCCAGATCAAGCATTCTTTATATTATTGTGCCACGTAACTCTCCATGTGTATGTAGCTTACCTTCTCCACTAATAAAGGTCAAGAAGAATGAAGTTTGATTCCTATAGATTGCACTGGTTTGGTGCCTTCTTTAATGAAGGAGGAGTTTTCTCATCCTTTTATGGACCTTGGAATAAGGTGCCTACAAGTTCTCCCCCCACAGAAAACAGAGGCACAGAAGGTATAGCAGGAAATCTACCATGAAGTACTTTAGATCCTAAACCACAGTTTGAGTTGCTATGCATAGTGCGGATAAGAAGCAAGAAAAGCAAGCATTGCAGCACAGGAATAATCCATTGATCCCTCGCCTCCTTTCCCCCCTCAGATTTAAAATAATATTAGATTCATAGGTAATTATCTATAATCATAGGTTTGTATTGGATCTAGGGGGCAGCTAGGTGGCACAGCAGAGTGCTGACCTGAAGTCAAGAAGACTCATGTGCCAGAATTTAAATATTGTCTCAGACACTTACTAGCTGTGTGACCTTGGTCAAGTTAACTTAAGCCTATTTGCCTCAGTTTCTTGATTTGAAAAGTGGGCCAGAAAAGAAAATGACAAACTATGCCACTATCTTTGCCAAGAAAACTTCAAATGGAGCCACAGAGACAAAAAATACTAAACAATAGCAACCAGGTCTAAAGCAAGGAGTTCTGAACCCAAGATCCATCAATTTGATATCTTTATAAAACATTAAATATAAAAACTGTACTTCAACACAGTCGTTTTGTTTTAGAATTCTATGTATTTTATTTTATGCATTTAAAAACACTCTAAGAAGGGACTATAGTCTTCATCAGATTGCCAAAAGGACTCATGATACCCAAAAATCAAGAATCCTCTGCTTTAGGGGTTTATGATTGGGTCACATACTAAGCCACTATTTCCCATCTTTACATTTCTCCTCCTTCTGCCTAGGGCTGGCTCTGCAAATGGAACTAGTTCCTTGGGAGAACTCTTTGTCCTTCCTACCACTATAGCCCCGGGATCTATTTCTAGAGCTGAGCATGAGTGAATCTATTGTTCCCAGAACTGCTTTTCACAATAGACAGAGAACGTGATGATTAGCATGGTAAACCAATCTTACATGTGTATATGGAGAGAACAAACAATCCCTGGAGTAAAGAGTAAACTGGTTAGCAGAAACATTGGAACATATGAGCCAGCAGAGACTTTCTAACTTCAAGGAGCAGAAGGAGATTCTTGGTGTAATGCTGGAGGTCAGACGATCGGTCCCTTTCCCTTTGTGAGCCTCCCAGAGCTAATACAGGACTGTCTCACCCAACTGGAGGTACCTCCAGCAGCATCCCTACAGCAAACAGTTCTAAGAACCTCTTTGGATACAGGGGTTGGGGAGATGTGTTGAGTATCAGTATGACCTTTATATTCCTTTCTCAGTTGTTGTCTGCCCACTACTTGAATCCCATGCCTCCCTTTCCTCCTTCCTTCTTCTTTCTAGAAATCTCTTCAAACCAAATAGTCCCATATACAAAGATACACTCATACACAGTCTACAGAGTTCTTCCCAAAAGATCCCTTACTGTACATCCTAGGAATCTTTAAGCTTTCCAAGGCAGGTACTATGTTTACATCGATACATGTGTACATATGCATATGTTTATATGTATATATATACATATGATATTTGTGTGCACCTCTTATTACACCCTCTCCCATCCTCACCCTGAATGTTGTGTTCTAGGTAGTTACTTGACACTTGAAGTTAGGAGATACCATGATTCAAAATGCAGTTCCAACTCATACTGGCTGTGTGGCCATTAGTAAGTTATATAATTTCTCTAAGCCTCAGTTTCTTCATCTGCAAATTGGAATAATAGTATCTGTAACAGTTAATTTTCTGGGTAATTTTTTATTATATACTTAGTAACCACCACCAAAAAACATTCAATTAAACATATGCATAAAAAAGATTATGCACAAAACCACAAACTCTACATTGCTCATAATTTGTTTTTAAATATGTAAATTATAGATGTATGCTTATACAAACATGCTTTGCTTTTTGAGTTGCCTTTGGATTTTACTTGGATATTTTTTTCTCTTGATTTCATGGCTGTTTTATAAAAAATGTAATCATGGTGTGTATTTTTCTTATTCTCCTTTCTTCTCTTTCCATCTCTTCATAGGTTTCCCTTATTTTCTTTATATTTCCAATATTTTTCATTTCAATAGCATAATACAATCCATTACATTCAAATATCACAATCTATTCAGCCATTTCTCTCATTCATTGCATTTGTGTTATATTGTTATTTCAGTTATTTTGTCATATTTGTCATACCATGAACATTTTCACATATACCCTTAGGACCTAGCCCTAGCAATGAGCAAAAACAGCTTTATAGCTCTTAATGACATTTCCATCTTGTTTTCTAAAAAAAAAGAAGGAGAAGAAGAAGAAGAAATTCACAGTTCCTCTAGAAATGTAATATTAGGCTTTTTCTCTGAGCATTTTTCTATCAGCATTTAATTTGATCACTTTAGCCCATTGTAAATCTTGAAATTTCTCAGACTTGTGAATGTTGAAAAATTTCCACATTGAGGAATCCTCCATTGGAACAAATTCCCTACTGGAAACATTCCCCATTTTGATGTGAGAACTCGCCAGGATCAGAAATGGGAGGACCTCTACTCCACCCGTACTTAAGACTGCTTTAGGGGAGAAAACTCCTTGCTAAACAATGAAAGTACTTGGACCCATGCTTATAATAAGGCAAGGAGTTCTTTGAGCCATGCCTGTTTTTTAGAATTGATACAATGGGATGCTAGGTACCTAAAAAGGTCAGGCAGATTTTCTCTTAATGAGATTAGTCGACTCACCTGTGTTTTCTCTGGTTCAGACTTACTGAGGGGATTAGTCGACACAGCAGCATTTTCTCTGGTTCAGACTTACTGAGGGGATTAGTCGACTTAGCTGGAATTCAGATGGGCTGTCTTTTAGAAAACATCTACAGTGATTGGTAGATGGAAGAACTTAGGGGAGGTGACATAGGAAAAAAACCCCTATATAAGAAAAGGAATCTCTGGAGCAAGGGAGGCTTGGAGATCCTTGGAGGCTTGGAGATCCTTGGAGATAGATTCTTGGAGATAGATCCTTTTGGAGGAGACCCTTTGAAGATCTCTTGAGAAGAAGTCCCTTGGGAGGCTGACTCTGGCTGGAACTCCCTCTGGGGAGACTCTGTTCCCCAGACATCCTTGCTTAAGACAAATCTTGTGGTGAGTGATAAAAAAAAAACTGACTGATTCTCTCTCTCTTAAGACTCAGGTCTAGGCCATGTTGGCTTAAGGCCCTTCATACTTATACCTTTTCTCTCTCTCTCTCTTTCTTTGATTACTCATTGTATTATTAATTAAATTCTCTATAAAACCCAGTTGACCTGGGCATATTCATTTCCCTGGCTTCACCAATTTTAAATGTTACATCATCTAGTTCTCAGTTAACATATATTACTAGGACCATATTTTGCTAGATTGGTCCTTAGGCAGCAGACACAATCTGTTGACAAGACTATAGTCTTTCCAAAACAGATCTTTCCAGTTTTGTCATACCCAGTGGAACTTTTGTTCCAATGCCACAATCCATCAGTGATTCAGGGTTACCTTCACATTATGATGAGTGTTACAGTAAACTTTTGCAGAATATTTATTCTCTCTAAGCCATTTTTGTCCCACCAGAAACAATGTTTGGATTATCTTTATGCTCAGGCTTAGAACTACTACTGACCTCTTGCAGGCATGTGGGGGCTCTCCAGATATCTATCTTATTTATGTTATCTAAGGTTCTATTCATCTTAACTTCTTTCTTATTTATTTTTTGGTTTTGCTGAGTAATTCTGATAGTCAAATAAGAATATATATGCATAACTATATATATAACTATATATATATTATATACTCATACACTCAGGGAGGACCTCCTTTTATGTGACTACTACATTCATTCCAAGACCTTTTGTATGAGTTGAAAATCATGCATAATAGTAAACCTTATTATTTCATAAGCATTTCATATATATATATATACACACATATATATACATATACCTACACACACACACACACACACACACACACATATATATATATATATATATATATATATGTCTAGGCATTTTAGGCTTATCAGAGTTACTAGCATTGTTACTTTTATACTTTGGGACAATTATTAATAACTAAAAAGCATTAATTAAACAAAGAGAAACCATGATTTGACATAGCCACAACTTATGAATAAAAATTGTAGACAAAGACTTGTAATAGAGATAGTGTTTAGTGCAAAACAATGCAAGGATTCACACTAATACTTCTAAAAGTGAGAATGAACATGATTGGGAGAATTGCTGAGAAACCCTACTCTGCTTGGGAAAATGCTACAAATTTACCACATACTTAAAAATCTTTATTTTATTTTTTTCTGCTTTCATTTTTTCAATTGCTAATCACAAATAACTTAATTCTCATGTGTGGGTTCATGTAAAACAACATCTGACTATATATAGGGAGAATAGACCTTAAAGCACTATATTCATGTCAGTTATTTTAATGGCTACAATGAAAAGAGATTCTAACAACTAGAAATATTGTAAAGAAGATCAAAAGAGAGAAGGAAGGTCAGGAAAGCTGCAAAGAACAAGATCTGTATTCAAATAAGCTACAAGGTTTGGTCAGTTTGATATTACATTGAATAAAATGTGAATGATCAAATGTTTCCATTAGAAGGAGATAATAAATTTTTTCATTTTTCTAATGATTGAAAAGTAATTGTAGTTATATTTGAGAACAGCCTCCCAATTGAATATGGAGGGTGCAGAGTGAAATAAGCAGAACTGGGAGAACACTGTACACAGTAACTAATATTATACTATGATCAACTATGAAAACATGGTTGCTCACACTAATGCAATGATCTGGGACAATCCTGAAAGACTTATGATGGGGAATGCTATCTACTTCCAGAGAAATAACTGTTGGAATTGGATGGAAGAGGATCAAAGCATCATCTTTCACATCAGTGTATTTATGGTTTTATTTTGAGATTTTGGTTTTGTATGAGAATGCTCTTTTACAATGACCAATATAGAAGTGTGTTTTGCACAATAATAAAAATAAAAGTAAACAATAATAAGTATAAGTGTAACCACATCACACAGACTCCCAACTCAACAAACTAGAATGATATCATTTCCTTTAGGGTCAATGATAAACTCTTGTTTTTGGCATTAAAGCCCTTTACATCCTTCCTTTCTTCTTGCCTCATCTTACAATAATCTTCTGTCTGTTCTCTACATTCCAACCAAATTAGATTTCTAGCTATTTTTCACTCATCCAAAAACATAATTAAATAGAGAAAATTGATACCATCCAGTAAATAGAACCATGTAAAAAGTTGTTGGTCAGTTATTTTAGACATGACTGGACTCTTTGTGAACCCATTTGGGCTTTTGTTGGCAAAGATACTGGAGTAGTGGGCCTTTCCTTCTTCAACTCATTTTCTAGATGAGGAAACTGAGGCAAACAGAGTCACATGACTTGCCCAGAGTCACATAGCTAATAAGTGTCTGAGGCAAGATTCGAACGTGGGTCTACCTAACTCCACACCTGGTACTCAATCGACAGTGCCACCTAACTGCCACTATATAAACAACAAGGGATGGATTTACATTGAAAACTTTTTTGCTGAGTTGAAATCAAAGGATTCATGGCAAAGAACTGGAAATTGAGGGGTTGTCAATCAGTTGGGGAATGGCTAAACAAATTGTGGTACATGTTGGTAATGGAAAATTATTATGATTTAAGAAATCATGAGCAAGAAGATTTCAGAAAAAGCTGGAAAGATCTGCAGGAACTGATGCAGAGTGAAATAGGCAAAACTGGGAGAATATTGTACACAATAACAGCAATATTGGATGATGATCAACTGTGAAAACTTGGCTACTCTCAGCAATGCAGTGATCTGAGACAATCCTGAAAGACTTCTGATGGGGAACGCTAAGCACTTCCAAAGAAAGAACTGTTGGAGTCATCTTTTACATTAGTGTATTTATGGTTTTATTTTGGGATTTTGGTTATGTTTGAGTGAGTTCTTACAACAATGACCAATATGGAAGTGTGTTTTGCATAATGATAAAAAATGAAAAAAAAAGAAATCAAAGAATTCACTTTTGCTTGTCTTTGCATTGTGTATTGTAAATACCTGCACACACGTATGATTTATTGAAAAGTGGATACTAATTGTTATCACTAATATTTGTATTTTATATCTTTCCATTAAAATTATCTTTAGAAAAGAAATTCACCTGATTTTGCTAGTATTCTTGGTAAAATTTAGTAAATAATTAATTTCTAGCAATTAGTATTTGCAAATCTACTCTATCCCTTAGGCCAAACAGGGATTAAAAAACTTAAATATATGAAATTATATTGCTTCCCTTAAAATGTTATTAATGATAATATAGTGAGAGATCAAGGTTTCTGTATCAATTAATAAACAAAGTAATGTGACTACTTCATCTTTAGTTCATCCTTTCTTTAATTTGCATTTTTGTTTGTTTTACACGGGACAAGATGAATTCCTATACCACACTTTTATGCCCAAATAATTGTAAAACCGTATGTATCGATAGTACTCATAGATTTATTTTCTAAGGTGATCAAAGAAAAAGGAAAAGAACCTGTATATTCTAAAATATTTATAGCTGCTCTCTAAGTGGCAGCAAAGAATGGGAAATTAAGGGGATGCCCATCAATTGGGGAATGACTAAACAAGTTGTGGCATATGACTGTGATGAGCTGTGCTATAAGATTTTTTTTTAATGTTTAGACACATTCCCCAATTGATAAATGGGCAAGGGACATGATTAGGTAATTTTCAGATAAAGAAATCAAGACTATTAATAAGCACATGAAAAAGTGTTCTAAATCTCTTATAATCAGAGAGATGCAAATCAAAAGAACTCTGAGGTATCACCTCACACATAGCAGATTGGCTAACATGACAGCAAAGGAAAGTAATGAATGCTGGAGGGGATGTGGCAAAGTAGGGACATTAATTCGTTGCTGGTGGGGTTGTGAATTGATCCAACCATTCTGGAGGACAATTTGGAACTATGCCCAAAGGGTGATAAAAGACTGTCTGCCCTTTGATCCCACCATAGCACTGGTGGGTTTATATCCCAAGGAGATAATAAGGAAAAAGACTTGTACAAATTATTCATAGCTGCGCTCTTTGTGGGGGCAAAAAGTTGGAAAATGAGGGGATACCCTTCAATTGGGGAATGGCTGAACAAATTGTGGTATATGTTGGTGATGGAATACTATTGTGCTAAAAGGAATAATGAACTGGAGGAATTCCATGAGGACTGGAACAACCTCCAGGAAGTGATGCTGAGTGAAAGGAGTAGAACCAGGAAAACATTGTACACAGAGATGATATACTGTGATACAATCAAATGTAGTGGACTTCTCCATTAGTAGCAATGCAGTGATACAGAACAATTCTGAAAAAAATGCTATCCACATTCAGAGGAAGAACTGTGAGAGCAAAAATACAGAAGCAAAACAACTGCTTGATCACAAAGGTCAGTGGGTATATGATTGGGGATGTAGACTCTAAATGATCACCCTGGTGCAAATATAAATAATATGGAAATAGGTCTTGATCAATGACACATGTAAAACCGGTGGAATTGAGCATTGGCTATGGGAAGGGCTCGGGAGGAGGGGAGGGAAAGAACATGAATCATGTAACCATGGAAAAATTTTCTTAATCAGTTAAATAAATATTTTTTAAAAGAGTATGAGAATAGGAGGTCTGTTAGATATTCTGAAAAGGAGGGAAACAAGATGGTATATAGATATCATAGCATGATTATTTCAATGGGAATAAGGAAAACAATCCAAATAAATAAGTAAAGATTTAAAAAAAGTTGAGACAAATAATTTAGAGGATGAATGACATTAGAATTAATTTTTTTTTAAACCCTTACCTTCCGTCTTGGAGTCAATACTGTGTATTGGCTCCAAGGCAGAAGAGTGGTAAGGGTAGGCAATGGGGGTCAAGTGACTTGCCCAGGGTCACACAGCTGGGAAGTGTCTGAGGCCAGATTTGAACCTAGGACCTCCCGTCTCTAGGGCTAGCTCTCAATTCACTGAGCTACCCAGCTGCCCCCAACATTAGAATTAAAACAAACATTAGAATTTAAAAGAATTAAGATTCAAATCTTGGTTCTGATACATATTAACCAAGTAGCAATTGGCAAGTCATATTTGAATTCTCCCCACAGACCACCAGAAATGAAAACTATAATTTATGAAAGTAGCTGCTGATAGAGAGAATTTCTGCACTGACTGGCATTCCTTCCCCCATACACTCACAGAACAGGATAAAAAACTTTACTAAGTACTGAGGTTTGTAGAATCTCAAATTCACCTAAACTGTGTTTTTAATTAAGAAGATTACCTATGCCCTCTAGAGGAAAATTTGTGAATCTTATTTCTTGTCCCAAGTTAACTTAAGTCACAACTATGTAGGAAGAAAAAGGAGTAACATTTCTTGGTTCAAGAATTGGCAAACATTTACTTCATCTACTATCTTCATATTTCTCCCTATTATAATATACTTTCAGGCCCAGGTCTAGACAAACTATAATTCCTTCCAGTGTACTAAGGTAGCCAGAAACCTTGTGCTAACAGGGCTGGCAAAAGCCCTCCACTTGACAACTCTCTTGGACGTAACTCCTAAAACCTTTTCCTCTCCCGTTCTCCAGATGCTGATACCAGAACCTTATGTATCCTGCATCTTAATAAATTCAACTCTGCCCATTTATTCAGTAAATACCAAGTGGGCAGCTAAGTGGCAGTGGATAGATAGAACACTGGGCTTGGAGTCAGGAACATTCATCTTCCTGAGAAGAAGCAAAAGACAGTCCCTGCCTTTAAGAAGCTTAGAATCTTAACAGAAGGAGACATGTAAACAAATATAGCCAAAACATCAATAACCTCCTCCAAAGCGTAGACAAATGACCACGTGCATCTGTGAAACCAATTATGATGGAGGAGAAGGAAGTGGAAGGAGGAGGAGAGAGGAGACATTTATGACTAATTTTCAAAACCTTTGTGACTACCTGGTTTCATTTGACTTTGAAGCAGTTCTGATGGAAAGCAAGCAGTGTTCAGCTATGATGAAAAAAAAACACTATACTTTGGGCAAGCTTCTTTGAGTCTGTTTTTTGCCTCTGAAAAAATTAATACCAATAATAATGAAAAACGAGGGTAATGGGACTAGGCAATTTCTAAACTCCCTAAATAGCTCTAAACCCAAGCATCCCAAGTTATGTTTTACAATTCAGGCTTGAGATTTTAAACGAATATCATCAAAAATCATAGAGTCCTCCATTTTGAACAAGAAGGGACTTTGGATACAATTACATTTAACCACTTCATTTTACAGATGAGGAAACTGAGGCCCAATTCAAGTATTTTCACAGATCTAAGCAAGCCCTTGGTGCTGCATAATGATGCTGGTTCAGAATAGTTTTGTACCAAGAGTGTGATATTTACCAGAAACTTGATGTATTTGTTAGTACAGGTGGCTAAGGATAAGGAAACCCACCATCCATCCTATATATAAACTAGAGGGGGTTGTCACTGAAAAATTCAAACATTCAGAGACTTCCTAGTTGTATGATTCTGGGCAAGTCACTTGACTGCTTTGGAAGCAATACACAGTATTAGCTAATTAGGTAAGGGTTTTCCTAAAAAAAAAAAATTTTAAATTGTGTCAATGGTGAAAGCAGATATATTGTGAAAAAGCAAGTCAAGAAGTATGAGGATGATCCTCAGGAACTCATGCTTCATTTCTATGGAGTCCTGGGTTTCATTGCTTTTAAAGAGTCAGGCATAGAAGTCTGAGGACAAAGAACAGATCGGGCTCATAATCTAATGGGACAGGGCAAAAGATCCATGATCGTGTTAATTCTGCCCTTGGAATTGTAGTTATAAAACCCATGAATGGTTATGTCCCCAATGAGAGAGACAGACAGACAGACAGACAGACAGACAGAGAATCAAAGAACCTGAGACAAGAGACAAGAGACAAAGAGAGGCCCTGAGTTAACAGAAGAGCCCATTCATTGTAGAGTGTCAAAGTTAGATAAGAGTAGAAGATGATGAGTTTTATAAGTACAAAACTGAATCTAGAAACTCAATTGATTATGTCTGAGGCTCATTGAGTGAGGATCTTTGTTCAGACTAGAGGGAAGGAATGAGACTAGAGGTAGAATCTGTCTAAACTACTAATTCCAGTTATGGAGGTTTCTAAAGGAAGAGAAGGCACTCTCAGGAGACTATGAGAGCCAGCCTGAACCCTCCATAAATTCATAATTAGGCCTGCAGGTCAGGTCATCGAGTAAGTGGGTGCTGGGGCTGTTTATAAGCTCAGCAGGACGAATAATTGTTTGAATAGAGCCTAACTGACAAAAGATGCTTCAAGAAAAATGAGAGCAGTGGTTACTTGTGTAATTAGATCACGTTCATTGACAGTGTCTATAATGTATATATTGGGCTGGTTTTCAGCACCATGGCTAAATGACTGGGTTAGCTTTCAAAGGTGCCTATCTGAACACCTGGAATTCTCTTGCATACTAGTTCACTGTAAGATAATCAGAGCTTTTCAAGGCAGATTCTGATCAAATGTTACAAAAGGAAGGAAGAGAGGGAGGGAGAGAAGAAAGAAGGGAGGAAGGGAAGAAGGAAGGAAGAACCTACTATATGGCAGGCACTATGCTAAGTGTTTTGCATAAATATTAACTCATTTGACCATCACCACAGCCCTGGGAGGTAGGTGCTATTATTATCCCCATATCCGCAGTTGAGGAAACTGAGGTAAACAGAGGTTAAAGAACTTGCTCAGGATCACACAATCAACAAGTATTTGAGACTGAATTTTAACTCAGAGGCTCCTAGCTTCTGATCCAGCATTCTACCCACTGAACCACATTACTGTCTCAATATATTCTCTATATAATTTCAGATTATGATAGATGTGACTTTCCACAATCTCCTTTCTGATAGGTTGAGCATATCCATACACGTGGTCCACATCAATTCTAGGCATGGTGGCAAAACAAAGTATAATTTTAAGATATATTTCTCCTAGTGAGATTTATTGCCCTATCATTCCTAAGAACACTTTTTTTCTAGCTGTGCTTCTTATTCCCATTGACTTGACAGTCTGAGTGCTATTCTCCTCCAAAGATATTTTAGCTGGGCTTGAGCACAGACACAATCAAACATATTGAATCAAATGATTGCTTTATTCAAGTGAAAAGAGCATCTTATTAGTTTTATAAGCTATTAGTAGGGAGACAATAAAAGGAAAAAATCAATTGTTCAGTGGATCATTTAAATCAGTTTTAAACTTTAGCTTTTCCCTTTAAGGAGTCATTTTTACCTCTTTGCAGATCTGGATTCAGATGGGCAACTAACTGTAGCTTTTCTTTAGAAGGTTGCCCAGAAACCCTGAGAGGTCACATGATTTCCCCAGGGTCTCACAATCAGTATATGGCAAAGACAAGATTTGAACCCAGGTCTTTCTGTCTTAAGAACTTCCCTATACACCATCCATCATAGAGGGGAAATGGAAGAGGAGTAAAAGAAGGTAAAGATTCAGAAGAGGAGGGAGTCAATAAAGTATTTTATAAATCACCAGCCCTTCAATAGTGAGACTTCCTATTATTCTCATTTCCTTCCTTTGACATATACACCCCCAACTTTCAGAAGGACTGCTACATTACTGGAAGAACTGTTAACAGGGAACTTTTTCCAGGTTCAGAAGGTACCTAGAAAGACATTCTAAATCCAAAATTTAAGAAGCATAAAGTCAATTGGGGAATGGCTAAACAAATTGTGGCATATGAATGTGATGGAATACTACTGTGTTGTAAGAAATGATGAATAAGTTAATTTTAGAAAAGCACACTTACATGAAATTACAGAGAATGAAATGAACAGAACTGAGAACATTATGTACGGAAACAGAAATAATGTCTGAAGAATGACTTGTTCCACCTCCAGAGAAAGAACTGATAAATAGAAACAAGCAAGATAGAATTTTATATGTACACTTATCTTTTTGTCACATGATGCGTGGGAGGCATCTGAGAATTTTAATGTAACAATTGTTTAAAAAAACAAATATACAATCACATTTGAAATTTGTTTCCACTTGTTTATACTGTGAAACAGACGTGTGTGATAAGTTGTTGCTGTAATTAATTAGAGGGATATTTGAACTTCATGAATCTCTTAACTAACTTGATCCCTAACAAAGGCAGAGGGAGAAGAAACCATGGCAACAGTAATTCTATTGGAAATTTTCCTGACCTGAGAGGTAAGACTACAAAATTGGTATTCCCCTGACTCTTAGCTAGTCTGATTGAGCAACAATAACATTTTATATTAATAGCAAGAATATGCCTTACCATAATGTGCATGATGGAGATGCAAACATGTTTATACTGATATAAAAAAGTACACAGAAACAGATATACTCATAAGAAATTACAAATACAAAGACATCAGATGAATACGGAGAAACTTGTATGAACGGATACAGTGCAAACAAGGCAAAACCAGGAGAAATATATACAAAGTGACTATAATTATATCAATGAAAACAGCAATTGAAAAGAGATTAAATTCAATAATCAATATGGTTTTCAGAGAAGAGATGATGAAACCTACCTCATTTTTCAGCAGAGGAGGGACTACAGATGCTAAATGTTGCATATGCTGCCAAAGGGTTGATTTAATTTGTTTTTCTTTGTGACAAGAGAGGATTCTATTTGCAGTGGGGGGAAGGGATCTATTGGAAAATGATCATTGTATAAAAAGAATTGAAAGGCATCAACAAAAACTTCTAGGAAAGAAATGCATATTCTATTTCCCAGCAAAATTATTTGCATAAAGGTTAATTATTACACACCACAGCCTAGCAACTGTTAATCTATATAAGCCTTCTTCAGGAATTTATGACCAAACAATACACAGAAAACATTATAGATGTAAAATGGATAACTTTGATCATATTAAAAAAGAGTTTTGCACAAATAAAACCAATGCAATCAAGATTAGAAGAAAAGAAGAAAGCTGGGGGCAGGGTAGAATTTTACAGCAAGCATCTCTATTTAAGGCCTTATTTCTCAAATATATAGAGACCCAAATCAAATTTATAAGACTACAAATCATTCTCCAAACAATAAATGGTTAAAGGATATGTTTCGGATGAAGAAATCAAGGCTATGTATAATCACATAAAAAATATTCTAAATCCCTCCTGATTAAAGAAATGCATATCAAAACAACTCAGAGGTATCATCTCACACCTATCAGATTGGTTACTATGACAAAAAAAAAAGGAAAATAACCAATGCTGGATAGGATGTGGCAAAATTGGGACACTAATGCATTGCTGATGGAGTTGTAAACTGATCTATCTACTCATTCTGGAGAGCAATTTGGAATTATGCCCAAAGGGTTCTAAAACTTTATATACATTATGTTCCAGTAATACTACTACTAGTTCTATATCCCAAAGAGATTTTTTAAAAAGAGGAAAGATCCTATTTGTAGCAGTTCTTTTTGTAGTGGCAAAGAATTTGAAACTATGGGGATGTTTATCAATCAAGGAATGGCTGAACAAGTTGTATTATATGATTGCAATGGAATACTACTGTGCTATAAAAATGATGAGAAGGATGAGTTCAGAAAAACCTGGAGAGACTTATATGAACTGATACAAAGTGAAATGAGCAGAACCAGGAGAACAGCATACACAGTAATAGCAATATTACATGATGGGCATTTATGAATGACTTAGCCATTCTTAGCAACATCGTGATCCAAGACAATATTCGAGGACTCATGATAAAAAATGCCATCCACTTCAAGAGAAAGGACTGATGGAGTCTGAATGTAGACCGAGACATACTACATTTCATTTTATTTCTTTACTTTTGTTTGTTCAAACTCTCCACAAAATGACTAATATGGAAAGATCTTTGCACTATTACACATGTAAAATCTTTTAAAAAAGTAGGCATTCTTCAGCCACTTGATTTTTCATATGTGCATTGTTAGATCAACTTCTTCTGAGTATTTCTTATTCCTACTGAGGCAGCCCTGAAATGTTTTGGAGCTTGATATAATCATCATAACGTCATCTGCAATCAGTCATCCGGAGAATATCTAAAGGAAAGGATCTTAACCAGAGGTCTAAGAACTTTTAGAAACATATACTTTATTTGTAATTGCATTATAATATAACTGGTTTCCTTTTGTAATCCTACGTACTTTATGCATTTGAAAACATTATCTGAGAAGAGGTCCACAAGATTCACCAGAACAAAGTAGGCTATGACAGATAAAAAGTTTCAGAGCCCTTATTCCAAAGGGAATCCCACTTTAATTTGTTCAGGGAATTCTCCACAATGCAGAAGACTGAATATCTGAGTAATTGTTCTCTCTGGTTCCAATTTCTCCCTTATCCATTTCACCTTCCCCACAGTTGGAAAGGTTCAAAAGGATGTCACCCTGTCTCTAGGGTAGAATAGAAATTCCTTCCTCGGTTGGCTCCCGTCTACCTCTTCAGACATACTTCACATTATTCTCTTTTTGAGACTCTACATTATAACTAAGCTGGACTATTTGTTCCCTAAACTCGTCCTCTGAACTCTTCTATTTTCTTGCTCCTTTGCCTTTGGACAGGCTGTCCTCTCGTGCCTAGAATGCCCTACCTCCTTGCTTCTATTTTTAAAAATCCTTAGTTTCCTTCAAGACTCAAATATGAAACCTTTTCTGATTTCCCAGTTAACTACTCTCTCCCTTCTCACATTATCGGATGTATTTTTACATGCTGTATCCTAAGGTAAAATATAAGTGCCTTGAGGACAGGAATACGTCCAGGGACAAACTGACCTCTATAGGTGTGTGTATGAGTGAATATATAAGTGTGCACAATGACAAAGGAAATACTACATTGTTGGAGGAAGCAAGCAATAACACAACCCAGCTGGCCAGACCTTAGGAATCTCCATATCTAAAATTTATTGGATTTCTATTTTTTATCTTTATTTATACGTGTCATTTTTGTTGGCCCATTGCACAAAGATGTGTATAGAGTAGGCTCTGTGGAGAGAGTCTTCCGGCATTGAACAACTGATTTTAAATTATTACCCTGAACTGTGATTTGAATTATTGCTTGCTGTAATTATACATTTAATTGCTCATTACATTTGATTTTTATTTGCATTGCTTGATTATAAGGCATATCACTGCTCAAGTTGATTGCTGAGTTTGATTATATAACTACATTGGGTCACATGGAGTAAAAATGGCTTCTAAGAACCAATCAATCACACTCGTAGCTAAATGAATATTGTACATGAGTGTGGAAAGCTAAAGAAACTACATTGCATTACCACTAGGGAAAATGTATTGTGTAAAAGAAAAGAAATTCTAAAGTTGATCATGAGTATAAAAATTTTTTTCTTGATTTTTTTTTCAGTATCTGATTGAAGTCCAGATCTCTGATTCCACTGGTGTAGAAAATTCCTGTGAGGAAATTTCTGAGTGGCAACTGTTCTGCATTTTACAGTCTTTTAAGAATTACCTGGGGTAAGGGTGGGGGAAATGTGGCTAAGCGACTCTGTGGATAAAAAGCCAAACATGAAGACTGGAAGATCTGGGTTCAAATGTGACCTGAGACACTTCCTAGCTGTGAGACCTTGGGTTAATCACTTAACCCCAATTGCCTAGCCCTTACCACTCTTCCACCTTGAAACTGATACTTAGTATCAACTCTATGATAGAAAGTAAGGGTTTAAAAAAGAGAAAAAAAAAGTTGCCTGGAGCTTTGCAAAGTCATGTGACTTGCCCAGGATCACCTAGTCACTAAGTGTCAGAAGTAGAATTTGAATTCAGGTCTTTGTAGTCTGATTAAGATATATTAAAGTTGAGGCAGCTAAGTGATGCAATGAAAGTGCATTGGACTTAGAGTCAGGAAGATCTCACTTCAAATCCAGCCTCAGATAGGTATCAGCTATGTGACCCTGGGAAAGTCACTTAAAAATTATCTGCCTCGGTTTCCTCATCTATAAAATGGGGATAATAGTAGTATTATTATGCATGGTAGTTGTGAGGGTAAAGGAAGATAATATTTGTAAAGTACTTTGAAAGCCTTGAAGCATTATATAAATACATGTTGTTAATCATGCAATAGCGTTTTAATTATTTTTTATTTTAAGAAGGAAAATAGTAATTCTAGACTAAATTCCTGAAATTGTGTGTTTCTGAAAAGGGGCACTTGGATACTTCCAAGGATTCTTAGTCTCATTGGCATGGAAAGTAATTCTTTCCATTAGGATAGACTGGCAAACTCCCTTCTTGTCCTGGCCTTTCTATAAAGCCTTCATAGCATCTCTAAACAATGTTCCAAAGGCTTCCCTCTAAATATTTTTTTTCTATCTCATGCCTACCATGTTCAAGGGGAACAGTAGAACAGTCTATCCACAAGGATACCTTTTAATCTTTCCATGTGACTAGAAGCTTCCTTTTCCAAAGGTTATTTATTCAGACTAATTCAGGAATTTCTCACATAGCTCACTTCAAACTACTCCCTGAAAATGCAGATTAAATCATCCTGTTCTTTCCTGGGAGCTAGGTAGAGGACCTTCTCAAAAGGCAGTCACCAATAGTGTAATAGATATATTTCTAAGGGTGTATATTGATGGTATATGATAAACTAATGGATCAAGTTTTTCCTATCCTCCTCCCTGTTTCCACCCTCTCTTCAAAGCCTTTCAGCTTCCCCTCTCCCTTTTCCAGTTTCACTCAGTGTGAACTACTATGCTTTAGAGAAAATACTCTTTTCTCTTCTTTAATTCAAGTAAGGGTTTATTTGGGGAAGACAGGGAAGGATGGAGGATAAGGTAAGAGGTACGGGGTTTCCCCTATTCTCTACAAGGAGCCTTGGTTTGGAGGATATTGGGGAAATGGCAGTTCTGTCACAACTGAGACACAGAGTCAGTCAGAGAAATATGAGGACCACTGTCTGACTTCTTTCTTCTTCTAATCAGCCAGGTAACCTCAGCAGCCAGTCAGCAAAAGCTTCAAGGTCTTCACCATCAGCCACACATAGCCAAAATCTCAGCTTCTTCTCCCCTACTCTGTCAGAAGCCAAAAGTTCAGTCCAATTCAGTTTAGCTGTTGGCTTAGCTCCAACTGTTTTTCCCAGTAACATTCCAAGTGGAATGTTCCTTTTGATTGACAGATGATGTCCTTTGCATGAATGTATATTCTCTCTTTTACAATAGGTGATACAGTGGATAGAATGTTGAGCCTGAGTCAGGAAGACCTGAGTTCAAATCCAGCTGCTGGCATTTACTAGCTATGTGACCCTGTGCAAGTTAGTTAACCATGTTTGCCAGCATTTCCTCATCCATAAAATGAACTGGAGAAGGAAATGGCAAACCACTTTAGGATCTTTGCCAAGAAAACTCTAAATAGGTTCACAATGAATCAAACATAACTAAAAAATGACTTAACAGCAAGGAAAGTCAATCAGTCATTTGGCAAAGATAAATAAATGCCTTTATTGTGGAATGATCCAAGTAGTTACTCTAGATCCTTAGATTTTCCCCTCAAAGATTTAGACACTAAAATAAAAAGATTGTTCATTCAACTTCAAAAATGACCCTAAATATGGAAGAATGAGTACTTTAAAGTATAAATATCCAAAAATATTTTAGTTCTTACTAACCAGTGGGCAAATAAAATATCACATTCACCACTAGTGGCTAAATTGCTTTGGGGACATAAAGTTCAGAAAAGCGATGTTGAGGGTAAGTAAGGATGGTCTGGGGTACAGAGGGGAGTTCCATCTACCTAACAGTGCCCTGTAAAGGTAACCAAAAGGTATAGTCTAGAACTTCCTGTCTCCCCAGTAGAGCATCAATACATCACAGGTAGGTGGCTAAATTATTACCTGTGGAGAATGGAATGAAAATGTATTTGTCAAGCATTTTCAATGTGCTGAGCACTGTGCTAAGCATTGAAGATACAAAGAGAAAAGTGAGACAGTCTCTTCTCTTAAAGAGCTGCACATTGAAGCTATGTCAGCAGTTTTGTCTATACTGAAGTCAGAGGAGGGTAAAAGTACAGGCAAATGCTCATTGAGAAGGGGAGATATTGATGAAAGCTGGGCAAGAGGTAGATCAGGATACTGGGGAAGGGATCTCAGACCAACCTGGACATCTCTACCCTCTGGCTACCAAAATCAGGAAGCAGCCTGGGGCATTGGGGAATGGGTCCCATACAAAGAAATTAACTGGATAACCTTCCCTTCGAAATATGCCTATAGCTTATGATTAAGAGATTAGAAATAATGATCAGAACCAAAAGGGTAAAGTAACAGTACAATTAAAGATTTCAAAATAAATAATAAAACATGAATTCTATACTATATTCTCAAAAATCACCTCAGATAGTAGTTGGCATTGGTGATTGAGATTAAGAGTAAATATGGAGGGAGGAGGGGAGATATTTGGGTGGCTCAGTGGATTGAGAGCCAGGCTTAGAGATAGGAGGCCCTAGGTTCAAATCTGGCCTCAGACACACCCTATCTGGGTGATCCTGGGCAAGTCACTTAACACCCATTGTCTAGCCCTTACTACTCTTCTGCCTTGGAACCAATACATAGTATTAATTCTAAGATGGAAGAAAAAAGAGTAAATACAGGGGTAACTAGATGGTTCAGTGGATAGAAAGGAAAACAAGAAAGGGAGGAAGGGAGGAAGGGAGGGAGGGAAAGAGGGAGGGAGGGAGGGAGGGAGGATGGAAGGAAGAAAAGAAAGCAGACAAGAAAAAAAGATTAAAAATTGTGATATCTTCTGATTAGAGTCCAGTCCTACACTAGGGACCCCCAAGACAGACAAATTCTGCTGGAAATACACTCTCTACCCTCATCCTATGCCACACAAAGCTGCAGGCACTGAGTTAGCTCAGGTGCAAGAAGGAAAAAATCATAGAAGAAGGAACTTAAATAGGTTGAGAGGTATGCACAGATATGCTGGACCTAAAGGAACTGAAACCAAGAAATAGCCATAGTTTTATAGTTAATTAATCTTCATTTAATTCAGAAAGTGCTCTTCTTTGTTCCTCAAAAACAAATAAAACTAAACATTAAACGGCATAAATCTAAAGCTAGTCTTGAGTTAGTTCTGAACTTTCAAACATTGAATGAGAACATATTTTCATCTCTTCTACTTTAATTAACTATAAAACCTTAATACTGATAGTCAAGATTTCCAATAACACCACAGAAAATTTGAAAGGTATATAAATCTGCCTAATAGCTTGTTAAAGTACTTGTAGAAAAGAAAGAGAAATAGTGGAGAGGGTATTAAATTTTCATAGTTGATGTCTTGCCCAAAATGTTCTTTTGCTTTTCTAGTCATTTTATAAGTCATAGCTTCCTGTCATTACACAAATTCATAAAATTAGAGCAAATTATTTGAAATATCATTATGTAAAAAATAAGATCAAGTAATTATCCAATTCATTTGATCAATGTTCACAGTTAATTGGACAGTTCAGATGAAAATACCTACTCCAAGGCTTATCAGTTGGGATATTTGTAGTTATGAAATGGCCAGATCTTCATTTCATTTTGGCTTGGTCTATATGAAGCCAAAGCATATATTCAATGCCTTTATATTCAAATTGTTGCTCTTTGGGATTCCCATTTAATTCCACTGACGCTGTGTCCACTCTTTCTTTGTTAATCTAAAGAGCTCAATAGTTCTGATGGCTCATCCCCTCAAGTTTTTAGCCTCCCCATAAGCCATTCATAGTTCTATGAAATCTAATCTTTTAATCAGACAGGACAACTGTTGTCTCCATCCAACTTGATCAACTCAAGAGAAAAAAAATGTTTCATTCAGTGAAAAATTCTGTCCACCTGTTTGTTATATGACGCCTAATAGGCAAAACAACCATCTGCCTTAATTTTTTCACTTTTCAAGAGGCAACCTGGCATGTCCTGGATTTGAAGCCCTGTAGACATGGGTTTAGATCTCAATTCTGATATTAACCATGTGGGTAAGTTGCTTAACCTCCTCGATGCTCAGGCAGTCAAGATCTTTGGGTTACAATATGTATTAGTGTAGAGAAGTTCCAACAATGCCACAGAATTCCAATAATGTAACAGAATCAACCAAAGATCCTTGCTATATTGATGCATCAAGATGTTATAAGATTGTGTTGATCTATATATTCTCTGAACTACATAGACATATATGCTTGCACCAAAATGTATTGATATGCATAGCAACAGAATTGTTAGAGAAACATTCTGATCATAATTCCTGCTTAAATTATTTATTGTTTCTTCCCTCTTCAGAACAAAATGGTCTTAGTAACCAGTAGGATCTAAGTAAGATCCTTGAGAATAGGAATTGTTTCTTTCTTATCTTTGCATCTCCAGGTTCTAGAGTAGCGATGGGCACACAGCAGCCATTTAATAAATGTTTGTTGAATTGAACTGAATTAATGAATTGTGATCTCTAATGTGTAGACAGACCAGGGCATACAATTTACCTACTGAAGAAACAGACTGGTAGCTAGACTAGTTCCATAATTGTTCTATTACAAAATATATAGGCTTGCAGTATGCAAAGCTGTCTATTAGCTTTACATTCTGGCAAACCATTGTGACTTTAGGCAAATCACTTCCCCGGGCCTTAGACTTCTTATCTGAAAAATGTGAAAACTAGAATAATGATGGAAGGCTACACACACCACACAAAAGAAAGCTGCAGATCCTTGGTTTTAACTGACAGAGCATCTCCTAAGTCTGTCCCAGTCCAGCTATGAATAGCAACTTAGAAATTAAAGAGAATGACAGCTAGCCAGAAAATATGAGCTATCTACAAAGCCAAACTAGACATTTCAAAATCAATAATTGCTCTTCAAATAATATGCACATTTGCCCAAATCCTTTGCTTAACTTTGTGAGTCTAGGTCAAGGCAGGGTTACAGAGGTTCCTTTGCATCAGATTTAGAGGTAGAATAGCCCTCAGAAGTCAATCCCCTCATTTTGCAGATGAAAAGAGGCCTAAGGAGGTTAAAGTGAAAAATGACCTGTCCGAAGTAATAAGTAGCAGAGCCACGATTCAAATCCAGGCCTTCCAACTCAATGCCCACTGATCTTTTCATTACATGATGATGAGCAAAAGAGGCACTGAAATAAGCATTGTAACATGGTGACCTAAGAAGCCATTAGGGATGGAAAATCTTCTATCATCCTCTCATTTTTTTCCTTAGAAGCCCAGGCTGCTTCTGGCACAAATTCCAAGTTCTTGGCAGAGAAGGGTTTCCCCTGGCCTTTGGCCAAGGAGACTCTTAGCTATTGTTGCCAAACAAATCATTTCTTTAGTAAGATGGAGAAGAGGGAAGAGGAAGGAAACAGACATGAAGAAATGTCTACTGTGTGTCCAACATGGTACTAACCCTTTACAAATATGATTTCATTTGACTCACATGATAATCCTGAGAGGTAAATGCTATTATTCCTATTTTGTAGTTTAGGAAACTGAGGCAAACAGAGGTTAAGTGACTTGCCTAACATTGTTCAAAAAACGAGTATCTAAGGCTTTATTTGAACTCAGATCTTCCTCTCTACTCTACTACTCTGTCAACTGCTACCTAGTTGCCTTTCCTGCACATGAAAGGAGGGTTGTAAGAGTTAAATACTACAAGATTCGAGGCTGTGTCATGTGAAACTCATTGTTTTTACCTGTTAAAACATTGAAGAACAGAAAGAAAATGACAAAGTGTCTCATTAAGATAGTACTCACTATGTGTCGGGCTGCAAAAACTCCATCGACAATTGCACAGCAGAATGCTGCCACCACACCAAAGCTGATAAATACTATGGCTGCTACCAACTAGACGAGGAAGAAAAAAAGAGGCATGGGTATACATTCTTTTAAAACAATAATAAACAATCCTTTGAATGTAAGACAACATACATTTCTCAAGCTAGTGACTATTTGGATTTTACTTTTCTCTCCCAGTGTATGTATATACACATGCGCACATGCACATACATGCACATAATTATAACCTTTTTCTTTATTTATCTTGGTTTCTCATAGAGAAAGGACCAAATTTTGCATTGCATAACACAGAAGCCCAACCATGCATAGCCTACAATATTCCCTAGTACTACCTGAATTAGATTAAATTGAAATCAGTAAATATTTAGCAAAATAAATAAAAACTTAAAGCACAGATAATATAACATCTTTAAACTGTCTATATTCATCCTTAAAGGATCATTATGTATACTCCACTCTGTTCTATTTGAGTTTGACACCACTGCTGTAAAGAATATTCTCAGGTACCTCAGAGCTGTGAACTTTAAAACTACTCCACCCTGCTCAGACCGTACTTTAGAAGATTTGATTTAGCTATTTCCTGATTTGTAACAATGGAGATACTTGGTTTAACAGAATCAGGTCTTGGAAACTCTCCATTGCTCCACCCTACTTAGTCTAACAAGGTCAGAAATGTCTGCACCCATACTTAAGGATTAAGTATCTAGGAGGATGGCCTTTGATAGACATGTGCAGAAACAGCTGACAGACCCCTGGGCTGTCCTAAGTCAAGCTAAGCTACCATTGGTACAGATAAGACGCAGGAAAGTGATGTAAAACCGTCTATATAGGGAGCGTCAATTCCTTGCCTTTTCCAATAGAAAAGTGTTCAAAGGTTGTGAACAATTCTTAAAAGAATTGCAAATTTTTGTACTAAAATCTCCACACCCTTTAACCCAGAGATCCTACTGCTAGGCACATTCCCCAAGTGTCCAAAAAAAAGGGGGCCCTATACACCAAAACATTTATAAGCAGCACTTTTCATAGCAGAAAAGAACTGGGGGGTGGGCAGCTAGGTGGCTCACTGGATAGAGAGCCAGGCCTGGACTAAGGAGGTCCTGGATTCAAATCTGGTTTCAGATACTTCTTAGCTGTATGATTTGGGACAAGTCACTTAACCCCCATTGCCTAGCCCTTACTCTTCTTCTGCCTTGGAACTAATACACAGTATTAATTAACACAGAATGTTATTGTGCTATAAGAATATGAAGAATACAGAGAAGCATGGGGAGACAGAAGCATGGGAAGAGAGGTGGACTGATACAAAGAAATAACAATATACATAATGCTTACAACAATGTAAACAGGAAAAATAATGTCCCTTCACTTACTGCCCCTCCCCTCAAAATCTGAAAACTGTGTAATTATGATTGAACTTTTCCCTAGAGAAGAGAATTTGCACCTCCCTCCTTCCTTATAGAGGTAAAGGAATATGCCTATAGTCTTAGACTAGCATCCGCTGGTTAATTTTGCTGAATTGTTCTCTCTGTCTGTGTGTGTGTGTGTGTGTGTATCTCACACACACACACACACACACACACACACACATACATTTGTTACAAAGGATGATGCTCTGGTTAAGTGAAGGAAAAGGCATATATTTGGAAATGCAAGTGAAGTAAAAAACATACAATACAAAATTTTTAAAGAATTGCTTCCTGTTAATGCTATTTGAAAGATAATTTCAAATTACTAATAAATAGAGGGATATTTCCTATGCAGTAGTATCTCCTTTTGGCTTCAGTCTGTGGTGAGACCACTTTCCCCACATTTAAGCATCAATATTATCTTTGATGTTTCCATCTAGATAGTTTCCTCAATCCAATTAATTAATAAAGTATTATTAATTCCAATTCCATGATCTTTATTGCATTCATTAATTCTCTCTGCTCCTGTGGTCTATCTTGGATCAGACCCTCTTTGTCTCTAGTAGAGAAATGATAAGACTACTGTAATAGCTTCCTAATTGGTCTTAATTCCAGTCTCTTTCCTTTCTAATACATCTTCCAAGAGCTGCTAAAATGATTCCCTTCTCAAGAATAAGTGCCTCCTTATTGCCTAAAATTCAAGCCCTGTGTTAGAGATTTAAAACTTTGCACAATATGGCTCCAATCTATTTATTTACTCTCCTTCATGAATTTTAAGTTCAAGTAAAAATGGTCTAATTCCTTTTCTCTGTACCTAACATTCCATCCATTCTCTCCATGGTTAGCTGGATTGTTTCCCATACCTAGAATACACTCCCCACTCAACTCCACCTTTTAGAATTCCTACTTTCTTCCAAGGCTCAGCTGATTTGCCAGCTCCCACAATAGACTTTTCATGATTCATTCTTTCCCCTCATTTGCTAGAGTCTTTTCCTTTGCTAATATTGTTTGAATGTATTTTGTGCTATTTCCTTCCCTCTCACCCCCAGCAGGTAGAACATAAGCTCCTTGAGGACAGAGATGGTCTTATCTAAATTTTGCATCTTTTCTAGCCCTTAGCAAGATGTTCTATATATAGTATGTGTTTAGCAAACATTAGATAATAAGCATGATTTTCTAGAGGCAAGTTTTCTTAACTATAAGAAACTGATCTATTTATTTTTGTATGAATGTATGAATGATTGAATACCAAGTCTAGGAACTAGTATTGAAGTTTGTGAGAGGGGTAAAAGGGTGCTATTGCTGCTGTTTTTTAATTCCCTATAGTAGTTTCTAGCAAATTATAGAAAGGCAAAGAGGTCTATGAGTCTTTTGCAAATGTTTTGGAAATTCACCAGCAGATTCCCGTTTTCTAACTGGGGAGTCTAGTGTTGAGGTATATAGGGTATTCATGTCCTACTACTTTTACATTTAATAACTTAATAGAGATTTATGCCCAACATTTCCCCCTAATTTGACAATACAATAAAAGAAACATCAGTTAAAATATGATTCCCAAGTGGCAAAATAGGAACACTAATGCATTGCTGGTGGAGTTGCATATTGATCCAACCATTCTGGATGGCAATTTAGAACTATGCCCAAAGGGCGCTAAAAGATTGCCCTTTGATCCAGCCATATGACTGCTGGATTTGTACCCCAAAGAGAAAAAGGAAAAAGGAAAAAGACTTGTCTAAAGATAGTCATAGCTGCACTCTTTGTGGTGGCAAAAAGTTGAGAAATAAGAGGAAGCCCTTCAATTGGGGAATGGCTAAACAAATTGTGGTATCTTCTAGTGATGGAAAACTATTGTGCTAAAAGGAATAATGAACTCAGGAATTCCATGTGAACTAGAACAACCTGCAGGAATTGATGCAGAGTGAGAGGAGCAGAACCAGGAGAACATTATACAGAGATAGATACACTGTGATACAATCAATTGTAATGGACTTCTCTATTGGCAGCAATGCAACGATACAAAACATTTCTGAGGGACTGATGAGAAAGAACACTATCCACATCCAGAGAAAGAACTGTGGGAGCAGAAACAGAGAAGAAAAACAACTGCTTGACCACATAGGTTGATGGGGATATGATTGAGGATGTAGACTCTAAGTGATCACCCAGTGCAAATATCAATACTATGGAAATAGGTCTTGATCAATATCACATGTAAAACCCAGTGGAATTGTGTGTTGGCTATGGGAGGGGGATGGTGAGGGATGGTGAGGGAAAAAATATGAATCATGTAACTATGGAAAAATTTTCTTAATTAATAAAATTAAATTTAAAAAAATAATTTTGATTCCCAGTGATAATAGAAATCTGTGGAAAAGATATGTGAATTGATTCCCCTCCCTAAAAGGCAATGTCATCCTACATCAAAAAATCTGAATTAGATCAACCTTGTCTTTCTCAAGTTTACCAATAGTACCCTTATTAGAAGGCTACAAAATTTTGTCTGTGTCTAGAAACTGCTGGAATCTGATCTTGATCTGTTCTATTTCATACATCATAAATTTGTTGATGATTTATGATAGAAAAATTTTAAAAAAACCTTCTTTCCTTCTCAAGAGAAAGCAATTAAGTATGGATTTAGTTAGTTATAATCTTTCATTCAACTTCCTCCAGACTAGTAAGGTCATTTCTTCACTGGTGTGATGAAATTATTCATTTAGTTTCTTCCCCCTACTTGACCTCCTCCAACTTGGCCTCTATAGAACCCAAGTGAATGCAATTTTCCAGATTTGACATTTTTCATTGGGCTTCAAAAAGCATGACCACTGTTGAAAGGAAAAATGTGGGACTTGCGAAGGAAGGAAGAATCAAAGCAGGAAAGTAGAAGAAAGCAATAGAATTAGGAATATTTGGGTTCAGATCCTTCCTTTGGCACATACTGTTCTTGTGATTTTGGCAAGCCTCTTAACTTCTCTGGGCCTCAGTTTTCCCATCTTTAAAATGAGAAGGTTGTTGATCACATGGTTCAATGGGGATATGATTGGGGATGTAGACTTTAAATGATCACTCTATTGCAAAAATTAACAATATGGAAATAGGTCTTGATTAAATGATACATGTAAAACCCAGTGGAACTGCTCATTGGCTATGGGAGGGGGGAGGGAAAGAATAGAAATTATGCAACCATGGAAAAATATTCTTAATTAATTTAATTTTTTTAAATGAGAAAGTTGTACAACATATCTTCTGCTTACATAGTATCTGACACACAGTAAACACTTAATAAATATTTGATTGACTTCTTTGCAGGAGTGGAGGGTGATAGGAGGCAGACTGAATCTCTCCATCCTACCCATGCTGAAAGTACAGTTATCACTCAAGAGCCAATCTCATTCTTTACTGGCATGTAAGCTTTGACCTGCCCCATTTCCAACCTAGAAAGTTCACTCTTCCTTAAGTAGTCCAGTGACTCTCTACTCATAGGTGCTCACCATATTGGTGCCATACTTAATGTGGATACCTGATCAACATTAGCCCTACTGCAACTCAGAACTTCCAAATGCAAGTGACCAATCCACCAGCCTCTGCTTCCCCTGAAGCAGGGATTATAGGTATGCCTCATTATACCCAGCAAGATGATCACTTCTGAGAACTCTCCCAGTTCAAGATCCTTGATTCCTTTTCTCTTCCTGAAATAACAAGTACTAAAAGAAATCTATTATTTTTCCTTCTCCAAACTAACACTTTGTTTTTTAAATTTAAATTAACTTGTTTTATTAAAATACCCAGTTAACTTCCTCCCTTTCTCCCCTCTGCCCATTACAAAAGCCATCATTTGACCCAAAAAATATGCATATATAAAATTATGTCACTTATTTCTATTGATCAGTTTTTAATCTGAAGGTGGATATATGTCATTCTTCAAACAACATTTCTCTTGGTTCTGCTTATATTTAGTTTGCTTTTCTCAAAATAATCTTCTGGTGTATATGTTGTACATCTCTACCAGATTTTGCCAACAGGAAAACGGAATCTCAGAAAGTTTAAACAACTCATTGAAGGACATGTCAATAAGTAGCAGAGCAAAGTTGCAAACTCAGGCCTCCCTTGAAGATGAATGTTTTATTGCCTTATGCTACCATACCTATGAGCAGATAGAAGAGCTGCAGCAATTAGTGCTGGGAGTAAGAAGGACTCATTTTCCTGAGTTCAAATCTAGCCTGAGACTCTTACTAGCTGTGTAATACTGGACAAATCAATTAATCCTATTTGCCTCAGTTTCCTCATATGTAAAATGAGCTGGAGAAGAAAATGGCAAAACCACTCCAAGAGAACTCCAAATGAGGCCACAAAGAATAGGACACAACTGAAAAATGACTGAACTGAACTGAATCATTCCTATATAAGCACATTTCCATAGAAATATGCTAGCTTTGTCTCTAATCTACTTTCTTCATGCCAAAGCAAAAAAAAAAATTCATTGCTTCTGAAAGTTGCTGTGAATATGTGTGTATGGCATTTATATAAAGTTTTGTGGCTGCAAATCACTTTATATATGTTACCTTATTTGATCTTGACAATAAACTTGTAAGGTAAATCCTATTATCTCCATTTTACAAATGAGGAAACTGAGACTGAGAAAGATTAAATGGTTGGTACAAACTCATATAGCCAATAAATATTTGATAGGATTAAGCCTTTCTTTCTTTAAGTCCAAAACATTCTCATTCTCTCTCTCTCTCTCTCTCTCTCTCTCTCTCTCTCTCTCTCTCTCTCTCTCTCTCTCTCTCTCTCTCTCTCTTTCTCTCTCTCTCTCAACATGCATTTATACATATATAAATATTTGTGAAATATATGAATATATTTCATGAAATATTTTATGCATATATAAAATAAATTTTATTTATATAATATATCATGCATTATATAGTATACTTAATATATAGTTTATTTATATTCTATAAATATATATACAAAATATTTTAAATGTTCTTTCAAGTAATATAGTTATTTCAACAGGAAGGGGAAACAAGTAAGATAATGTTTCCTTAATTCTGTCCATGGCAAGTTCCAAGAGACATATTTAAGAAAAGCAAATTTATATGGTATCTGATGATGATGGAATATTATTGTGCTGATAGGACTAATGAACTAAAGGAATTCCATGGAGACTGGAAAGACCTCCAGGAATTAATGCAGAGTGAAAGGAGCAGAACCAATAGAACATTGTACACAGAGATGGATAGGTTATGGCACAATCGATGTAATAAACTTTTCTACTAGCAGTAATGCCATGACCTAGGACAATCCAGAGGAACTTAGAAGAACACTATCTACATCCGGAGAAAGAACTGTGGGAGTAGAAACGCAGAAGAAAAACATAAGATCAATCGTGTGGTTTGATGGGGATGTGATTAGGGTTTTGATGTTAAAAGATCACTCTACTGCAAATATGAATAGCATGGAAATAGGCATTGAACAATGATACTTATATAATCCAGTGGAATTGCTTATCAGCTCAGGAAGTGGGAAGGTAAGGTGGGTGGGGAGGGAGAAACATGAATCATGTAACTATGAAAAAATATTCTTTAAAAAAAAGGAGCAAATATATTTGTTAAACTGAATGGAGGGAGCAGCTTCCTCAGAGGGGTTATTAAAACTACACCACAGGCCCCCAGCCGCCATCTTGGAGAAACTGCTTTTTTTTTATTTGAAATTTATTTGTTCTTTATTTATTTGTTGTATATATAAATTATATTGTAATAATATTGTTTTGAATAATACTATAACTATGGAAACTTACATTTCAGCAGGCATGTTTAATACAGTGCTAATGGTATTGTTTCAATATGTAATACATGTTCCTTATTTTATTTTTGTATCCTTCCCTAACTACTCTCACTATGTTTTCAAAATGGATTGTATGAAGTCAGTAGTGAATATGAAACTGTGTGAAGTTATGGCCTATGTATCCCTTCCTGTTATCTGTAGGTGTATTGTGTACAAGTCTCGTGTCTCTGTGTGTCTTTGTGTAAAGCACCTTAAAGATCTAATAAGTTGGTTTAGAAAGGATTCTGACTTAAAACCCATGGTTGTGCATATGAAACAACAAAAGGATACACTGGAGCAGTTTATAAATAATATTAATATGAACCAAGGCTGTGTAAGTGACAACAACAAAATAAACAATAAAGGGGAAAGACTAAATAGACTGGAACAAGAGGAAACAGCAGGAATAGTAAGTTTATGTCCTAAGAGATATGCCAGTGGTTAAACAAAATGATGTACATAAGGTTAAAATGCACAAAAGATTTTTCCTGGAACACCTTCACCATCAAAAGGAGGACCCCAAATTTTAATGATGAGCCAAATAAAGTGATTAAAGAAATGCGTAGGACAATTGACTTATAGGATCCTGATTTTAATGATTTTGCCTTATTAATGAAAGAGGTCTTGACAAAGAGAGAGAGGAATAAGTTTATAGAGGAAACAAGAACAGATCCTCTGTATTAGTCTTGGCCAGAGGACTTAAAGCTGGATAGGACAGATGATGGGATTTATGATATGTTCATTGAAGCAAGAGATGCAATCCTAGAGGTTATTGGGAGATATACTAAAAGGCCCAATGCTTGGTCAAAGTTTGAGGCCCTAAAGCAAAAGATCTCTGAAACTCCTGTGGTTTTCCTGGAAAGAATAACTGAGGCAGCTGAAACTCTATTAGGAATGGATGCACTGGAAGAAAACACTATTGCACACATCAAACGGGTCTTTGTAAAGAATGCAGTCCCAAGGGTCAGACAATTTTTTAAATCAAATTGCCCTGATTGGGAAGAACTAGATCTGGAAGAATTAAGGAGAAAAGCTACTTATTTGACAAATGACCCAGATGAAAAATTTGATAATAAGGATTCCATTGTTGAGGACTTGAAAAGAAAATTAAAGGAAGTTGAAATGAAAGCTAAAGAAAGTGAAATTAAGGAAATAAAGACTGTGGCTGCTTTGAGATCTGTACAGCCAAGGTATAATAATAACTATAAACCTAATGAGAGGAGATCAGGTCCTAGGCACTGTTTCCTTTATGATCGAATTGGTCATCTGTACTGAGACTGCATATTCAGAAATCAAGTTAGAAGACAACTAAATAGGAATAATGGGTTTAATAAACAATATAATAACTGCAGTAATAATAATAATTGTAATAATAACAACAGATGGAAAATAATAATAATAATCAAAATAGATATGCAAATCAATGTCAGAATGCCTGTTGCCAGGGACAACAAGCACCAGATCTCAGTACTATGCAGTCATGGATAAATTCTGGAGCTAGACCTAAATATAGTCAAGTAGTAAAGGGTGACCAGAGTAAAAGTTTTAGTTCCTTATGAAGGTTTCCCCTAGAGACATATGAAAATGAATCAAGAAATGAGTGTGGTATAAATGAAAATGAGTTGAGGATAAATGAAATTGGGAGTAATGAAAATAAAACACATGGTGATAAAAATGAATTAATGGAATCAAAGGAGGATATAATTGGTGTAAATAGTTGTACAGAGAAATAACATTGTATTATAAATTTAATAGGAATACTAATGAATGTGGAATAAGAGAAATTAATGAAGAATATAAACTAAATAATAATAATAAAATTATAAATAGTAACAATGATACTGAGATGGAGAATTTAAGGACCAATGAGAGTAATATAAAAACGGATGATACCAAACTCTGGGAAAGTCATGTAATTCAAGCAGATGTAGACTTGGATGGACCAGAAATGACTGAACTTTGTAATGATGTTACTGTGCTTGCACCAATTCTTGAAACCTTCCAACCTCCAAATAGTACTGAACCCTATGTTTCTGTAACTATAGGGGATCAGATGTATGGTCTTTTGGTGGATACTGAAGCCAGTAAATCAGTTTTGCAAAGTCTTCCTAAAGATTGTAAAGCTGTTGGTAGTATGGAGCTACTGGAAAACCAGAGAGAGTAGCAAAATTACAACCTAAAATGATAACTCTAGGTCCTTTATCTGTGGAGCATGCATTTCTTTGTATGCCTGAATGTCCAATGAACCTTCTCAGGAGAGACTTGCTTTGTAAATTAAGAGCAATGATTCAATGTACTGAGACTGGGGATATATCATTGCAACTCCCAGAAGAATCTCTGAAAACTTTTCCATTGCTGTTCTTAGATTCAGTCAGTACACAGAATGATTTGGATTCCATCTATCCTATTCCTGAGGATATACCAGAAGATGTATGGTCTAAGTCTTCCACAGATGTAGGCCTATTGAAATCAGGTATTCCAGTAACAGTGAGAACCAAGGAAGAACCAGTTCCCTGTGTTCCTCAATACCTTTTGAGTAAAGAAGCTATAGATGGAATAAGACCTGTTATTGAGTCCCTAATTCAACAAGGGATCATAATACCATGTTTCTCAGAATACAATACGCCCATACTGCCAATAAAAAACAAAAGCTCTAACAAGATGGCAGAATTGTCTATGGATTCAAACAGGATTTGAGAGCTGTAAATGATCATGTAATAGACACACCCTATAGTACCAAGCCCAGCTGCTATAGTCTCATCCATTCCAAGTTAAGCAAAATATTTCACCGTGGTAGATTTATGTTCAGTGTTTTTCTCAATTCCAAATTCACAAGGATTCTCAAAAGATCTTTGCTTTCACATGGGAGAGTACCCAGAAGACCTATACTCGTCTTCCACAAGGTTTCTTCAATAGCCCAAGTTAATTCTCTCAAATTTTGAACAGAGACCTTAAAACAATAACATTCAGGGAAAGTAAAACAGTACATTTTGTAAATGATACCTTCCTAGCACCTCCATCTACTAAAGTGTGTTTAAGAGATAGCAGAATTCTTTTATTGAATTACATAAATGTGGACATAAAATCTCTAAAGCAAAACTTCAGGGGGTTTTGCCTCACATTGAATATCTTGGTTTTGTGTTGTCAGAGGGTTCCAGAAGATCACTAAGAAAGGAAGAGCAGATATCCAGAAACTGAGTGTACCTAAGACCAAGAAGCAACTCAGAGCTGCTCTTGGAACAACTGGTTTCTGTAGACAATGGATACCTAGGTATAGTGAAATTACTAAATGTTTAACAGATCTAACCAGAAATACAGAACCAGAACCTCTGAAACTCAAACCTGAACATCTGCAAGCCTTAAGTAAGCTTAAGAAAGGTATTTTATCTGCACCAGCTCTTGGAATCCCAGACTAATACTAAACCTTTTCAATTGTTTGGGAATGAGACAAAAGGAATTGCATCTGGTGTACTGACACAGACTTTAGGACAAAGTTATTGTCCAATTGGATACTATAGTTGTCAGCTAGATCCAATTGCTGCAAGTACAGTTCCTTGTTTAAGGGGTATAGCTGCTGCAGCTATGTTAGTTTGGAAGTCATCAGACTTAGTTTTAGGATATCCATTGATGGTATTTTGTTCACATCAAATAGAAACACTAATGAGGAAATTTCATACTCAAGCATATTCTAACCAATCTAAGTATGAAATTATACTTCTAGGTAGTGAAAACATCAAGTTGAAAAGGTGTAGTGTTTTAAGCCCAGCTACACTTCTTTCTGATTTGCCAAAGGATAGTGAACCATTATATGAATGTGTAGATCTAGTAGATATGCCAAGGATGGATTTAAAAGACACTCCAATTGAAAATCCAGATTTGGTTTTATTCACATATGGTTCTTAATATTTGTGTAATGGAATTAGATGTACAGGTGCTGTAGTTATCACAGAATTTGAAACACTGTGATATGGATCATTACCTAGTAACCTTAGTGCTCAATGTGCAGAGTTGGTCACATTAAAGCAAGCATGTCTTCTGGCTGATGGTAAAAGTGCAAATGTGTACACAGACTTTCATTATACTTTTTCAGTGTGTCATGATACAGGAAAGATCTGGAAACAATGAGGTTTTATTACTGCATCAGGAAAACCAATTTCTCATGTAGAAATAATAACTGAGATGTTGGATGCTATCCAGAAGCCAAAACAGCTAGTGGTAATCCATTGTAGAAGTCATACTAATAGCAGAGATTCAGTTGGTAAAGGAAATCATAGAGCTGGTATAACTGCAAAATTTATTGCCAGAAATGCCCCAGTGTATATCATGAACTTATCAACTATAGAATCTGATGATCTAGAAAAAGCTTATGTAGACTCAGAAATACAAAAATGGAAAGAGAAGTTTGGAGCAAGAAAAGAACATGGTATATGGTCAACAGATACTGGAAAGCTGCTGTTACCAAAAGACCTGTATACCTATTTATATCAAGCCATTCACACAAAAGGTCATTTTGGTACTCAAGCTGTAATTGACACCATAAAGAGACAATGGGTTGCTCCTGGAATAAGTACTGTAGCAAATAAGATCTGCTCAAACTGTTCTGTTTGCCAAAAATTCGATCAAGGGGCATTCGGACAGAAAGGTTTAGATGGCAGACATTTAGCATATTGTCCATTTGAGAGTCTTCAGATTGATTACATCAGCATGCCAAAACTGCAAGATACAAGTTTTGCTTGATAAGTGTTGATAGATTAGCCAGCTGGCCAGAAGCTTTTCCATAAAATACAAATACAGCTAGCTTTGTGGTGAAAGTGTTAAGGAAATTATACCTAGATTTGGAGTTAACAATAGGCTCTGATAAAGGATCACATTTTACTTAAGACATCCTGAAAAGAGTCAATGAAAATCTAGAAATAACCCCAAAATATCACATTCCTTATCATCCACAAAGTTCAGGGCAAGTGGAACACATAAATAAGGGGGAATAAAGTCTATGGTGGGGGAGCTCTGTGCTGAAACTCATCTCAAATGGCCAGAGATTCTACCCATATTGTTATTTTACCTATGTACGAGACCAAGAGAAGATATATCATCCCATGAAATGTTCTTTGGGCATGCTCCACAACAAGTAAAAACTTTTAAGACAGTCTATACATCTCTCTTAGGAGGAGATTGTCAACTTGCTTCTTACTTAAGTGATTTGCAACAAAGACTAAAAGAATTACATGATATGGAAGTATTAATTCAAACTGGTTCTTTGGATTATTCTCTTCATAATTATGAACTAGGAGATATGGTATATGTAAAAAAATTTTCTGAAACATCAGCAACACAAGAAAGTTGGTTAGGTTCTTACACTATTGTGTTGGTTTCTCCATCTTTAGTAAAAGTTTTGGGTAGAGATTCCTGGTATCATTGTTCACATATAAAATTAGCACATGGTATAAATAATGAAAATGTACAAATTATTGGAGAAGAAAATGAAGAAGAGATTGCCGAAAGATAGACTCATCAGTCAAATTGAGTCTTCAGTCAAAAATATCAGTAAGGAGAGGACCATTGCTGTGGAAGAAGATAGAAGAGGACAATGCAGATGAAGAGGAGAATTCAGGAATTAACTAATATTGTTAAAAGACTGAAAATGTATAAATGTAGAAGACTTTGTGAAATTTTCAATGAAGAGGATTACAGGATAGATGGACTAATGAATTAATACTTGTGAGTAATGTATTATACTACAAAAAACAGCATTTATTCACATACAAACACAAATATATTTACTACTATGGAATTGCAGAAGAATATTCAAGATGAGGTGAGAAGAGAAAGAAAGATCCGAAGTAGGGGTAAGTATGTTGCATGCAACAGTAACATAACTCTTACATAACAGTAACACTGACATTAAAATAGCAAAACAACATGACATAGCAAAAGTAACAACATAATAAAACATAAACATGGTTAGCTTACATTGAATCATTACTTAAATGAGTGAAACAATGTATAGTTAGGGTACTAAAAGTGTTATGATTAGCTTTAGATATGTTATTTACTAACAAAATGTAGTTACCTACTTAGATTTAGTTTTGGTAAAGAAATCTAGTTAGGCTGAAGTATTTTATAGATGGGGATTAGTTAGGTAAGATTAAGTAAAATAAGATAAAATTAGATACTGATTTGCACTACATCATACATTACACAACACAAACAACATATGACATCACATACCAAACAAAATTGTAAATAAATATGTAAATAGGATATATAATGGGATTATAAATTAATTGTATTATAGTGCATGTATATATGTAAAACATGTGTAAGTATGAAGTGTATAAGAGTGTATATATATGTGCATATGTATAGCATACATGTATATAGTATAATTGACCTTTCTTCCTACTTTCAGAATATCTTTATTGAATCTTCCCTCTTCCTCAAAAAGATAACTGTGCACACAGTTCTCCTCTATTTCTACCTTCCATTATCAAAGGAAGAATACCTCATCCTTTCCAAAGATGATTCTTCCACTTATACCTTCATATTTCCTTTTAATGCCTCTACAACTGGCCCTTCAGTTGTTAAAGTATATCTTCTCTACCTAGAATTTCACCCCCTTCCTTTCTTCTTCAAACATTAACAGGTGGCCCCAATTTAAAAAAAAAAAGTCCTTTTCTTGTCCTTGATATCTCCTCATTTCTTACCTGGCTGCCCTACTTTGGGTCTCTTCTGATTGACTTCCCTATTGTGCACCTCCATTTTCTCCTTCTACCTTCCCTTCCCCTTCTCCTTACAGCTTCCTTTAGTGTACTCTCTTCCCCCCATTAAATATCTTATTGCCATAATTCTTTGTAGTTTGACTTTGACTACAATCACTCTACTAAAATTGCTTTTTTTTTTAATCTATGACCTCCTAGATGAAAAGCAGTGTGGCATAGTAGATAGGGAGCCAACGGGGAGGCAAGTAGATTTGGGTTTAAGTCTTGCCTCTGACACTACTGACTATGTCAATCTGGGCAAGTCACTTTAGACTTTAGACTCTAAGACTATAAGTGGCAGAGAAGATAATGATTTGCATTGAAAAAAGAAGTTAACATCTGAAAGTTCTCTATACCAATGAAATCACAGATCCCATCACTTTGCCTTCCTAATTATATTCTTGTTCTAATATGATCTTTTCTCCAGTTTTCTTCTTGACCTATGTCCAAGGTTTGATGCTTTCCCCATCCCATCTCAATCCCAGCTCTTTCAACTGATGACAATTGTGTGTACAGAAATATTTTGAGGAAGAAAGATGAGATGAAGGCATCTAAGCCCTATGGTCTTTTCAAAATATCATTCTTTCTTGAAGCTCTCATTTTTCTAGGCCATTCATGATATTATATTATCTATCTATCTATCATACACAGATAAACATACATATACACACCCACACATCTTTCTGATTTCTTCTTCTATGTATTTCCCTGAATCTGTTTCCATTTCAACTGCCATAACGTGGGCATTATGCAAACTGTAGTTGTCAGTCTGTTGTTTTTTTTCTCTCTAGATTCTCTGCCCCATTAATTCTTGTGTCCTCCAACTGTCACTTTCATATCAATTCAAGTCAGTTCAACATTTTTAATTGCCTATGATATTTAAGGCAACCTATATCTCTTAGTCCTGATCTTTCTCCCAAGCTTCAGAAAAATCCCAAACAGATTTCTATATCCCTACCCTTCAGGATGTCAACACTCACTTCATACTTGACAGATTAAAACTAAACTCATCATCTTCCTCTCAAACTGGCTCACTTCCTAATTGTGTTACCATTACCAGTCACAAAATTGGTATTGAGTCAAGAAATGGCAGAAAAGATAACAGAGAGGCATATGAAAGGAAAAGGAGGTGGAATAGAATAAATCCATGATATTAAGAGGTAAGAATTGTATCCATAACAATATCAAGAAATCATCAGAAAGGTCCTGAACAAGAATTGAGTTTCATTGGATAAAAAGGTATGATAAAAAAGATTCTAATCTGCCCCACCGAAAGGAGTACTCACTTCAACAAGTTCCATTACAGTAAGTAGTGGTGTTGTTGGCTTAAAGGCTATACATAGTTTTAGTTTTAGAGCCCTTTGGGCATAGTGCATTAGTGTTCCAATTCTTCCTTGTCCCTTCCAACATTTATCATTTTCCTACTCTGTCATATTGGCCAATATGATGGGTGTGAAATGGAGAGTTGTTTTAATTTGCATTTCTCTAATCAAAAGTGATTTGGAGAATTTTTTCATATAATTTTTGATGGCTTTGATTTCTTCATATGAAACTGCTTATTCATATCTTTTTACCATTTATCAACTGGAGGATGACTTTTTAAAATAAATTTGACTTAGTTCTCTCTATATTTGAGAAATTAGACTTTTGTCAGTCATGATGTAAAAAAATTTTTTTCTCAGCTTCCTGCTTTCCTTCTAATCCTGGTTGCATTTGTTTTCTTTGTACAAAACTTTTAAAATATAACCAAAATTATCCATTTTGCATTCTATCATGCTCTCTATCTTTTTCCTGTCATAAATTCTTCCCTTATCAGTACAAGATCTCAAACTGAATCACAAAGTGGTAATTATCAAAACAATCTCCTACTGACTAAGAAACAGAGTGATGGATCAATGGAATAGATTAGGTATGTAATAGCTAGTAATAAATGACCATAGTAATTTAGCATTGGGCATATCAAAAGATTCAAGCATTTGGGAAAAGAACTCACTATTTGGGGGAAAAAACTGTTGGAAAAAAAACTAGAAAATGGTATGGCAGAGACTGAGGAGAGACCAACATCTCTTGCTATATACTAAGATAAGGTCAACATGAGCACATGATTTGGACATAAAAGATGATACCACAAGCAAATTAGGAGAACACAGAGTAGTTCTTAGTTTTCATGACAGTGCTCTCTCTTGCTTTTCCTGCCTGTAGAAACATTATTCTTTCTTATTTGCTAGCTTATTATCCATGTCCTTCCCCTTTCCATAAAAGTAGCCAGGGTCCTGCCTCAGGTCCTCTTTCGTCTCTCAGTACTATTAGGGTAGGATTGTAGAAAGATACATTTTGATATGGTTAAGGATAGTGGATGCTGTCTCCAGAGCTACTAGCATGAGCCCATTCCAAGAATCCTGAAAGAGATCTTGGAATGTATAGGGAGCTGGAGGAAGCTGGTTGAGTGAGCAACTGTCACTTCCTGTCCTCAGCTGGGAGAGGAAGGCTGCTTTCCTGAGTTTATCTATGTCAACCTGTTGTGGGAGCAGAAACGTGTAAATGGCTTTTGGAGGTTCCTGTTTCACTGAAGAGAACATCGCTCATAAGATCTAGATATACCTACTAGTTTACCAACACTGCCTAAGAAGAAGTTTTACCTGGAGGGTTCTGAGGGTTACCTCAGAACCATATTTAGCTCTGATTGAATTCAACCATCTTGGGTTCATTCTTAGTATCTTTGGACACAACTTCTAAGATAACTAATTAAATCAACAACTGAGTGCTGTGGTCAGGTAGCTCAGGAAAGGTTTGGTGGAGTCAGGAAGGAAGTAGTGTAGCCTGAAGACCGTGAGAGGGACTTAGATTGGCTGGGGGAAAGGATAGAAACTGGAGTCAGGGCATCCTTGTGTTTCAGTCCTCATAGTATGCTCTTGATTTCTAAATAAACAAAGTTACTTTTCTACAAATCAGTCTCTAAGACTTGTGTGCGCTGGCCCAGTGGAGGAAGGTACACTTTGCCTCCCCTCACCATAGGGAACTGAGATACTTACAGACAGCCCACTAAGTATCTAACCCAGTTTCCTAGAGTGGATAACACCATCTAGCCACATTATTTTTCAGTATACATTCTCATTCTCAGTGATCTCATCAATTACCATAGATTCAATTAGCATCCCCGTGGTGGATTCCCAGATTGGTAGTACAGAGCTCTTTCCACAACATAATATTGCCTTTCATATAAATTTCTCATATAATCAGATAAAAAGGAAATAAGCTTCTTCTAGAAAAAGGAAAGGAAGGCATTTATTATACACACTGAGTTTTGTAACACTGTTGCTACCTTTCTTACCGCACTTGGATCTATTGTTCAAGAATCAAGAAAACTCACTTCCTTTTTAGAAGATGGCAAACCTAATTATATCGTCAGAATACAGTGTGATCACTAAATTATTATCCATGACACAGAAGGACTTCTGATATCTCCTACTATCTGAATCAGAAAGTGCCAGCTGCTATAGCAACAGCAGAGCAAAATAGATGAGAAGTCATAAAACCTAGAAAATAAATTTTCTTGCATTTTTCTTGGGACCAAAGTGCACCTGTGTTGTGACAGAAAACCAAAAATAACACTCATCTAGAGTCTTTTACTGACTCAGATGTAAGTGCTCCTTGCCTGGATGGCATCCAACTGTAGGACCCAGGACTAAATCACTCTTATGTTGCCTGTCATTGTGAAAAGTGACCACCCCTTTTTAATGAACAGACAAGGACAGAAAGGTGATTAGATAAGCAGGGTAGCTTTAGTGTTGATTGCTATAGACTGATTTTATTAGGTAACTAAAAAGAAAAGCAAGCTGGATATAGAAACCTGTAGTTTTAGGCATAATTCTCTTTTTTCTGTGCATATGAAAGTGACCCAGTGGATAGAGTGCTAGGCTGAAGTCAGGAAGATTCATCCTCCTGAGTTCAAATCTGGTCTTCAACACTTAGTAACTGTGTGACCCTAAGCAAGTCACTTAACTCTGTTGGCCTCAGTTTCTCATCTGTAAAATGATCTGGAGAAGGAAATGACAAACCACTCCAGTGTCTGCCAGGAAAACCCCAAATGGGGTCAGACACAACTGAAATGATTTAACAACAAAATGCATGGTGGGAGAATTTATTTTTCATATTCTCTATTAATTCCTATTTACTAGGGAGAATCACTGTGTGTTCCTGTGTTTGGGATCCAGGTCAGAGACATGATCCAGTCTGCTACTTTTTGCATTTTTTGCCCTTCAGAATCCCAAAGAATATTTTTCTTTTTAAGAGACTCAATAATAAATGAAGAAGATAAGGATTCTTCTCTGTGAATGTGACTGTCTACCTATCAGTTTGGGGAAGGGCTGAGGATTTGATAGATCACCTCTTAATTAGCTATCACCAATTAAAGAGGTCTTGGGATGTTCAAGAGAGGGGATTAATAATAAGCCCCTAAAAAACTATTTACCAGGCTGCCTGATCCAGTGGGGGTAGTTCCTGGTTATAAAACACAACCATGGACACATACAACACTTTATCAGTTATAATGTTGGCCTAACCAATAAAACTTATATAATCAATAAACTTGAGATATTTTCATCTTTAACAATAGGAAAATGCCCATTCTATTTATAGTTCAATGGGAGAAGGGGGAAGGAGGGAAGAAAAATACACTAGACTTTTGGATACAGCTAATGTGTGGATTTGTTTCTCTTAGATAAGCATATTTACTATAATTTTTTACATATTTATAATAAATCATATGTATTTTATTATTGTTATGTTGCATATATTATGTTAGATATAAAAATAAATGCTTGCACATAAACAAAAAAGGCATACATAAATATAATCTTAGAGAATATCTAATCTAACCCATTTATAATTCAGAGGAAGAAATTGAGGTATAGGAATGTTAAGTGACAGTCAGAATTTGATCTCAGATCCTTTTAACTCCAAGTTTAACACCTTTTCTACTACATGATGAAGAATGAGATATAGTAGGGTCTGAAAAGAAGAGCCTAGGGTGGAAGTCAGGAGACCTGGTTTCTAACCACAGAGCTACAACTACCTAAGATAAGTCAGCTTCTGAATTCTATTTCTGCCCCTCCAAAAAAAATTTCCCCAATAGTATGTGTGACAAATAAGAGCAGCTAGGTCAGTGATGGCAAATCTTTTAGAGACCAAATGTCCAAAGTACAGCCTCACATCCCATGTGAGCTGCCCCCTTATCCCAGTCAGGGGAGGGAAGAAGCATTCCCACTGGGATGCTGGGCAAAGGGGAAAGTCAAATGAGAAATGTCCTCAGGTGGGCATGGAGAGGAGGAAGGGAGCCGCCCCCTATAGCATGTGTGCCATAGCTTTGCCAACATGGAGCTAGGTGGTACAGTGGATAGAGTACCAGGTCTGAAGTCAGGAAGATTCATCTTCTTGAGTTCAAATCTGGCCTGAAACACTTACTAGCCAGGTGACCTTGGTTAAGTCACTTAACTCCATTTACCTCAGTTTCCTCATTCAGAGGAATAAAGTGGAGAAGGAAATAGTAAACCACTCCAGTATCTTCACAAAGAAAACTTCAAACACACTCACAGAATCAAAGACAACTGAAAATGATGGAACAAAAATGTGTGACAATGATCGTCCAGTATTTCCTTGAAGATTCCTCAGCTAGGAAGAACCAATTACCTCTCCAAGGTGGCCCTTTCCACTTGATTCTTTCTAAATAATAAGTTTTTCTTTATATCAAATTCCAATGTCTCTAGAAGTCTTCCTTATTGTTTTTCTGTTTCTCCAAGAGCTCAAAGACAAGTTTTTGGATGTCATAATTTCTGGAGGAGGAGGAAGAAGAGGAGAAGGAGGAGGAAGAGGAGGAGGAGGAGAAGGAGGAGGAAAAGGAGGAGAAGGAGGAGAAGGAGGAGGAAGAGGAGGAGGAGGAGGAGGAGGAGGAGGAAGAGGAGTCAGGGAGCTTATACTGTAACACTGTGAGAAAATCACTTACACTCTGGTTTTTCTTCTTTCTAATCCATAGAGAACCATATTTTTCACTTTAATGAATAGGTTCCTTTCCCTCTGGTAGTATGGTATAGCAATGAATAAATAGATATACCCTGATGAAATGAAAAGAATCTTATATTTGTAGTCAGAGAACCTGGGTCCAGATCTTGGTTTTGTTCCCTACAACCTGTCTGACCTCTGAGAAATCATGTAAACTTATGCAATTTCTCTCTCTCTCTCTCTCTCTCTCTCTCTCTCTCTCTCTCTCTCTCTCTCTCTCTCTCTCTCTCTCTCTCTCTCTCTCTCTCTCTCTCTCTCTTCTCTCTCTCTCTCTCTCTCTCTCTCTCTCTCTCTCTCTCTCTCTCTCTCTCTCTCTCTCTCTTCATCTGTAAAATTTGAGGTTTCGCCTCAATAACCTCTGGCACTTTATACCTTTAAGACCTTGGGCAAATCACTCAACTTCTTAGCTCCTCGGTTTTCATAGCCTCATCTATGAAATGGATAAAATATGCACAGTGCCTATTTAAAAGTCATTTTGAGGATAGTGCTTTGCAAATTGCTGCAGAAATGTGAGCTATTGTTAATTAGTACCAAATCTGGAATCTAGATTCCGAATCTAAAATCTTAAGGGGTGGTTATTTCTGGAAAAGGGTCATATTTAAATCATCAGGCCAGAAGGACATCTCACTTCTTTAATCTCTTACTTCCTGTTTTAGATTATTTGCTAAGTATCCGTTCCAAGGCAGAAGATGGCATCATTCACAAAAGGATCATACAAGGGAATGTGAATGTTGATGTCAAGCCCATCTCTATTACTCAAAATTGCAACTCACAATGTATATCCTATTCATAATGAACAGCAGCAACTTCATCTAGGATAAATGATATTGAATCCTGTGTGTTACCTCAAGGATGAGGCTACCAGACTTCTATTCTTTATCCAATATGAGATAATTATCTTGGGGGAAGAATTATTTTTAAGCCCTTACTTTCTGTCTTAGCATCAACACTGAGTACAAGTTCCAAAGCAGAAGAGTGGGAAGAGTTAGGCAATTGGTGTTAAGTGACTCACCCAGGGTCACCCAGCTGGGAAGTATCTGAAGACAGATTTGAATCCAGGACCTCCCATCTCCGTACCTGAGCCACTTAGCTGCCTCAGTGCAGAATTCTATAGCAAAGGCCACAGGATAAGGAGTTGTGCCAAAGCTCTTATAGTATAGCAAGGTAGCACAAATAATAAATTTCTCAGAAATGGCTGAATTACAGGAATTTGCATTGCATATATGTTTTCACTGGGATGGAATAAACTACCATATTTTATATAATTATAACTTCAAATAGTGCAAATCTGAATACATATCCACTGTACCACCTATCTGTCCCCTAATCCCTAAAATAAAGGAGTTGGACTAGAGGATCCTTAAGGTCCTTTCCAGCTCTCAGCCTATCGTATTATTATAAAATGTGATCTCTAAGCCCTTTTTCAACTCTAAATTTATTAGCCTACTAAATTTATGCTGAAGAATCCATTTTCAGTTTTCTTCTGTTAAGAGAATATTAATAATAGCTGGTATCTGTAGAAAACTTTGAGGTTTGCAAAATACTTGACACACATCATCCTATTTGAGGTTCATGATAATCCTGTAAGGTAGATATTGCCTTATAGGCAAGGAAACCAAAACCTAGAGAGGATAAGCCGTTAGTCCATCATTACATAGCTGGTAAATTGCCAGAGGTGAGGTTTGAACCTAGATCTCTCCTTACTCTTGGGCGGAAGTCTTTGCACCAACTGTGCTAAATAGTATTCTATAATTATGACAGACTATGTCTTAAATGCTTTGCTCTAATATTAGACTGCTCTAGGCATTCAATCTTTATTCTTCTTCAGAAAGTTAATTAACTAATGTAGGGCTGTCTAAACAACCATTTCAGAAAAAAGGTAGTGTTAGGATGGAGCAAAGAGGTTTGGAATTCTATGGATGATTGGCAGCAGTGGAGGGGCAGTTTGAAGAGCAAAGGCTCATGGGACAAGAACGGTTGGCCGAGGGGATTCTGAAGAGCCTCTTGGTCTTCTACCTTGAGACGGGGAGTGGAAAGGTCTGGTTCTAGGTGGCTGAAGAACTTCTGAAGTCACCAGAGAAGACCCTGCTTCTTGCCTCAAACTAGTAGCTGTTTTTTCTCCAGATGTTCAACCACTGTTTCCTCAAACATCTCAGACCGCTGAGGGAAGGCTGACTAGTACTCTTCAAACCAGAGCCCAGCCCTCCTGAATCCTCCTTGCCTCCCCAAACTGTTTCTTGTATAGTTCTTTAGGCTACATTAGGATTAGACTATAGAAGGGGCTATTAGCTGGGAAAGGGGCAGAGAAATTCATGGGCACAGTTACTGGCCCATCGAATTAAGAACTGCCTAGGAAGTTGGCAGAGCGACCTCCACCCTCTCACCCCAACCCATCTACCTGATGCTGTTAATAAGTCCCCTTGATAGCATTCACATTCCTGTGTTGACTTTAAACCTTAGGAGGAAGGGAGCTTCAAGTAAGTGGGGACAGGACTCAGGCTTGAGGCCAGCCCCACAGTGATAAGGCCTGCTACAAATCCATTTTGGGGAAGGGATATAGCAACCTTCCTCCAGGGGTGCTGACCAGGGAGTGCGTCATCTACTTGTTATCACTTGCGAGGGAGAGAGAGGACCTCAACCCCTAGTCCTCACCAGTGGGTTTGTGGTCCATTGGTTACCCCCAACCTGGTTTAGCTCCTTTGCCAAGAAGGTTGTTACAAGGGTGTGGCTGCTGTGAATGACAGAGCTTCTTAGAGCCACAGATGAGAGGTGAGTGCCAGGCAGATACCAAAAATACGTGAGCAGCTCTGAAAAGGCCTCAGCAAGCCCTCCCTCACACCAGAGGCACGAGTCCTCCTTGAACACCCTGACTCTGAGAGAGTACAATACTTTATAACAATGTGCAATTACTTTATTATTTCTACTATATTTAATGTTGGTGAGGTCTTGTTTCACTTATCAGTTAAGCCTTTTTCTATGTATGTATGTGCAAGAAAATCACGTTATATATGTGGTCAGAAGGCGTTTGCTTATTTCCTCGGTTTCATCCATCTACAAACATATTCCCCATGGATAGAGGGGTCCGACTCTATTAATTCCTTTTATTCTCATGATAAGCCTGTGATAAAAGTTTTGGTAGTATTCCCATTTTACATAGGAGGAATTTGAGGCTGAGAGAGATTATATAATTTGCCCAGTGTCAAACATCTGGGGAGTGTCTGAGGCAGGATTTGAACTGAGGTCTTCCTATCCCCAAATCCAGAACAAGGACATTATTCAAAAGTGACATAGGATGCCTCAGAAGGTAATGGGGTTTACTGTTGGGAGAAGGGTCTTCAAACAAAACTTGGATGAGCACCTACTGAAAATACCGAGAGGGAATTCCTGTTCATTAATAGTTTGGATCTGGTCACAGATTGCATTTGTCATTATGGTCATTAAAGATCATTCCAACTCTGAAAGAGAATTTAGAAATGCAGGAAGATGTGCGTTTATTTAATCCAAACCTTTTGTTTTACAAATGAAGAAACTGAGGTCCAGAGTTATATGAATCCTGTGTCTCCTTAAGCACTTCACCCTGTGCTTGAAGAGGGACAAGATGAGGCTAAATGCCATCTATCTAATTTTCAGGAAAACCCAAGCCACATGGCTATTTTTTAAATTAGACAGTCCTAAAGAGACCATGCCAGAAGACGGGAATCCAGGAAAGGAGGAGACAGGAAAAAGAATGACATTCTGGGGACAGAGAAATGAATAAAAAACTCCTCTTGCAAATATTTCCTTGGGCATCAAGAATTCAAATAGCTCTGGATGGTTACATAAATCAGGTAGAAAAACCCAGAGTCATAAAAATAGTTGTGATTTTATTTTATTATGAGATTATTTTAAGTGACTATCATTTTGTATGTGAGGCCAAGAGTGGTGACATGACAAGGCATCACAATGCAGAGAGTTGGTTTTGGTGTCAGAAGTCCTTCCTGAGTTAGGATAGAACCATCATTTATTGCCTGTGTGACTGGGCAATCAACCAATCAACAAATATCCATCAAGCATCTTCTCCATGACAAGGGCTATCCTAAATTTTGTAGATAAAAGAGAAAAATGAAATAATCCCCGTCCTCGTGGAGCTTAAGGGTAGATACTGTTGTTGTTTAGTTGTTCAGTCATACCCAACTCTTCGTAATCCCATTTGGGGTTTTTTGGGACAAAGATATTAGAGTGATTTGTCATTTCCTTCTCCAGCTCATTTTAAAGAAGAGGAAACAGGGAAATAGGATGAAGTGATTGCCCAGGGCACATAGCTATTAAGTGTCGGAGGCCATATCTGAACTCAGGTCTTTCTGATTCAAGGGTCCACAATATATCCACTGTGCCACTAATTATGCATGTAAGTATAGGTAAATTTAATACAAGGTAAATACTTTTCTAATATTAGGGGAAGGGAAATGAAGCTGGGAGACCCCAGCAGCTAGAGGAATTAGAAAAGTGTTTATATTAAAGAAGCACTAGTGATCTGAGAGGAGGAGATGAGGAGAAAGAATATTCCAAGCAGAGGGGATTGAGAGTCATTACAAAAGTTTATAGGTAGGAGATAGAATGTCACATACAGAACATCAAGATGACCAAACACTCAATCTCTTGGGATCCTACTTTTAATATCTGTCTAATGAGGACATGGAATTAGACAATTTTTTTAAACCATTACCTTTCATCTTAAAATCAATACAGTGTATTGGTTCTGTAAGAGTGAAAAGGGGCAGGCCTAGAGATGGGGGGTCCTAGGTTCAAATCTGGCCTCAGACACTTCCTAGCTGTGTGACCCTGGGCAAGTCACTTGACCCCCATTGCCTAGCCCTTACCACTCTTCTGCCTTGGAGCCAATACACAGTATTGACGGAATAAGATGGAAGGTAAGGGTTTAAAAAAAAAAGAGTGAAAAGGGGTTATATATTTCAAAAAAAGGTTGGACTGGATTATATTTAAAATAGAGTTGCCATGAATTTATGTTAATTCCAAAGAGATTTATTTATAGTTTACTTACAAAATATAGAAAGAGTGAAGTAAGAAAATCAGAGAGAAGTTAGGGTAAGATATCTAGCCTAAGCACTAAATAATTTACTCCCAGCCCCTGGTTCAACCCAGGCAGGGAGAATTAGTCCTTAGGTCTCTGCAACTTTGAGGACCTGGGGAAGTCTCTCCTGAGGCTAATTTTTTTTTTCAGAAAATCCAGCAGTTAGTCACCTCACCACGTGTCAGTCCAAAGGAAGAGATTTTAGAACAGCCTCACGAGGAACAGGGTCTCAGGTCCAGTCAGCAGATTCTTCTTCAGTCTCAACTCAAACTCAGAACTCCAAGTAAATACTGAAGCACAAGTTCCACCTCACTCAGGAAGTTGTCACTCCCTTTTAAAGGCACTTTCTTTTGCATCACTTCCTGATGTTCCTCCACTTTTTATGTGGACAAATCTTAGTCTAAAGCCTTGCTTAGGACTGCCCAGGAGGCAGTCGATTCTGACTTGTCACCCACTATTGCACATGGTGGTCACAGACCTTCCACATAATGATTAAGTGGCATGTTTATACTTTTGGTGATTAGATCTAACAATGGGCAGATCTCCCCACTCAACTTGTAAGTAGGGTGTTTACACTTTTGGTGATTAAATCTAAAAATGGGTAGGAGTTACAATTTATTCTTCACAATCAGAGGAGAGTTAATTTCATTTTCACAATCAGGGGAGAGTTATATTTAATCTTCACAGTTCCAAGTGTATTAGGTGATTATTTAAGTGAGAGATGATAATTCAAGATCAGATCTGCCAATCTCCTCCCTTCTCCCTCCTTTCTCCCTTCACTCTCCCTGTTTTACCTCCCTCCACCCTTCCTCCCTTCCCCTCAGTTGATTCTTCTGTTAGTAGCACTGAAGTCAGCTCCAAGTGAGTATCCAAGTGAGTACCAAAAAAACAGTACTCTCTCTTTTCTAAGTTTAAGTAAGGGAGTTTATTTGGGAGAAGGGGAAAGATAAGATGAAGGGAGAGAGAGTTTGGGGTTTCCCTGATATTAGAGTAATTCCCAAGTTGGAGAATGGTGAAATAGAATGCAGAATTTGGGAAAATGGTCAACAGGTCTTGAAGATTCAGTCACTGTAGTATAGCAGAGAGAAACCAGAGAGCAGGACTTTTGTCCTTCCTCTTTTCTGTCCCAAGGCAAAGAGACTCGGTTTTTCAGTTTGTCTCCTCCTTTTTCAACAGTCCTTCCTGGTCCCCATTCAAAATAGAATGTCTATCTTGAATGATAGGTTCTGCAGTCCTAGTTTCTCCAACTCTGCTGCAGACTTTTCCCATTTTCTCTCTTTCACAACATTACACAAGGCAGAAGAGCAGTAAGGGTTATGCAATGGGGGTTAAGTGACTTGCCCAGGGTCACACAACTAGGAAGTATCTGAATCCAGATTCAAAACCAAAACTTCCACCTCTTGGCCTGGTTCTTCATCTAGTGAGCCATCTAGCTGCCCCCTAAACAATTTTAAAAATTGTTTCCATTCTAAATCCTGAGTTGCTGAAGTTTCCATAACCAGTAACAACACAAGAAACCAGTTTTACTTGGTCCCATTTTGAAACCACCATTCTACATTCTATCTTTAACCTCCAGTTTGTTGTTGTTCAGTCATTTTTTAGTTCTGTCCAACTCTTTGTGACCCCATTTGGGGTTTTCTTGGCAAAAATATAGGAGTGGTTTGTCATTTCCCTCTCTAGCTCATTTTATAGATAGGGGACTGAGGCAAAAAGGGTTGAGTAACTTGCCAAGAGTCACACAGCTAGTAAATGTCTGAGGCCATATTGAAACTCAAGAAATGAGTCTTCTTGATTCCAGGCCTGGCTCTCTATCTACTATGCCACCTACCTGCCCTCAACACCCTACTCTCTTATTTTCTCTAACATTAATTAAGATTAGCAAAGCATCCTTAATTCTTTTTTCTCTTACCTCCAGAATTAATTCACCAAAGGGACCCAAGAGTCCAAGTAAATTGATCTGAAGGTAAAGCTGTCAGATATAATACTGATCACTGAACAGAAAACAAGGAATCCCAGGTCCAAGTTCCAATTCTGTCACTAATTAGCTTTGAGCAAATCACTTAAAACTCACAAATAGTCAAAGGACTTGAACAGACTTCTCAAATGAAGAAAGTAAAACTATCTTTAGTCATATTAAAATGCTCTAAATCATTATTAATTAGAGAAATAAAATTAAAATGACTCTAAGGTGGTACACCACATATCCACTAGATTGTCTAACATGCCAAAAAATGATAAATTTGGAGGGGGGGGGTAAAAACTGGGATACTAATACACTATTAATGGAGCTGAGAACTGAAATTTTGGTGAAAATTCTGGTGAAGAATCTGGAACCATATCCAAAGGCCATTAAATTTTGCATACCCTTTGACCCAGAAATACCGCTACTAGTTCTGTATACCAAAGAGATAAAAGATCCTACCTGCACAAAAATATTTATAGCAGTTCTTTTTGTGGTTGCAAAGAATTAGAAACTGAAGAGATATCCATCAATTGGGGAATGACTGAACACATCATGGTATATGACTGCAAAGGAATATAATTGTAAATGACAAACAGGATCACAAAAAAACCTGGAAAGACTTATATGAAGTGATGCAAAGTGAAGTGAGCAGAACCAGGAGAATATTGTACATAGTAACAGCAATAATCTGCAATAATCATCAACTGTGAGTGTGAATGACAACTATTATCAACAAGGCAAGGATCCAGGACAATTCCAAGAGACTCATGACAAAAAGGAAAAGAAAGGGTCCCAGCGCAGATTGATACATACCATTCTGCATTTTATTTCTTCCATGAATTTTTCTCTAGTGTAAGCAATGTTTCTTGTTTTACAACATGATGAACATGGAAATATGTATTATTTAATAACATATGTATGATCTATACATATTTGCACAGGACCTGGTGACAGACTGAAATTGTGCAAACAACATGCCCTACCCCCCTCCTTCAGAACAGGATGTTGTCCCCCAAATTAGAACCAGATGTCAGTAAAATTCACAAAAACCCATCTCCCTGGGCCCCTCTAAAAACCGGATATACTTACTTCCCCCTAGCCACAGTATATATATACCATGCTTTTGCCTCAATAAACGACTCCTCTCTGCACACCATGTGAGAGTTGTCCGTGTCCTCTTTCTCTCTTCTCCCTTTCCCTTCTAGGAGTCGTAAGGGGCTGGTCCCCGACATCTGGCGCCCAACGTGGGGCCCGAGCGACCACCGGACGACTGAGGAAAAGTTCGGCGCCGAAATCGAGACTACAGTAACGGGTAGGGATCGAACAGACGATCCTGAGGAAGGGTAAGTCGTCCCATTTATATCTCCCTCTCAAACCCCATTGTGTGAATGGTCGACTGTATGTGTGTGTATTAATGGCAATGGAATAACGGTCCCCTTATATATACGAGTAATAGGGCGCCCTTCGGGGAACCTGGCCGGGGCTTGTACGGCACGCCTACGCTCAAATATAAGGGACCCCTCTTTGATCAAAGAGGAGAGGCCAATTCGTGGAGAATTGATCTCGCGGTTCGACTGCCGTTGACCTGTTTCTGAGTGTTGACCTGGAAGTACTGCGTTTTCGTCCCTGCGCGAGCACGGCGGCCAGGAAACCAGGGAAGCGAGACTTATGTGTGACTGAAAATGGGGAAGACACTGTCTAAGGAAGCTCTGTTTATAAAAGAATTAAAAGAAAGAATTAAAGAGCGCAATGTAGAAGTTAAGAAAAGAGATCTGTTGCGCTTCTTCTCCTTCATTGAACAACGTTGCCCGTGGCTCATTCTCCATGGCCCTGGCATTCACCCCCTAACTTGGGAAAAGGTTGGCCGAGACCTTAATGATTTCGCACGCTCAGGTCAACCCATCCCTGAGGATTTCTTTACCTTTTATGGCCTGATTCGGGACATCCTTAAAGAGGCTGATTCCAGTACACAGGTCTCCCACCTCCTCAGCCTTGCTGAGGACGCTATTGAAGAAAGTAAAAAACAGACTGAAGAAACCCCTGAATTAGACAACATGGACAAAAAAACAAAACCCTGTCTCTTTTAGACGAACCTATTAACACCCCCTCGCACTTACCAAAACCACTGCCTCCCTCCTGCAGACCCGCTCTCTATCCTGTCCTTTACGATACCAATACACCAGAGACCCTCAATCCCGCATACCAGACTGAACTGGATGAGGCGGCAGCCTGATACCGCCCTCCAGATTTCCTTGAAAACAAGCCCCCTCCCTACAATCCGCTTTACCCTTCCCCGATTTTACCAACTCTTCCCAATACAAATGACCTAAAGACAGCCACTGCTCATTTAACTAAGCAAATCACTGATCTCAAACAATTTATAGACTTACAACATGAGATCGGCCACTTAACAAGCCAATTACATGACCTTCAGGTCGCCACCATGAAACCAATATCACACCCGAAAACGTCTAAAGCCAAACACACCAAACCAAAAACACTTCTGGCCTTCCCGGCGGTCACCAGACGTAGGGCCGCCACGGGGACCTCCCCAGAAGGCATAGAGGAGAGATTCTTGCAGCCTCCCCCGGAAGAAATGCCCCAACCCCACCAAATTTCACCCCCCGCTTCCTCTGATTCCGAGAGAGAGGAGGGAGACGAAGAGGCGGACAATACCGATACGGCCCAGCATCATGAGGCTGATACCTCCGGTGCTGCCCGGCCCCTTGCCCCTGTACTTAAAAAACTTAAATTCAAACAGATCAAGGACCTCCATTCAGCAGTAAAAAACTATGGCCTCAATGCTCCCTTTACCCTTTCTATCTTGGAAGGTCTCGGGGGAGAAGGGCACTTACTCCCCTCAGAATGGACTAAGGTTATACAATCTGTCTTGTCTAGAGGCCAGTTTTTAACCTGGAAGGCAGAGTTTCAGGAAAGAGTAGAGAATCAGGCAAAATTAAATCTTACGAACCCTCAAACAGCCACTTGGACAGCGGACAAACTCATCGGTCGTGGTCGTTATGCCCCTGACACCGTGCAGTTGAGATTGCCTCCTGGTCTACTCATGCAAACCGCCCACGCCGCCTTAGCCGCATGGCGCGCTGTCCCTGCCTCCGGGGTTATCACCGCCCCGATCTCTAAAATCCTTCAGGGACCTAACGAGCCCTATGCTCAATTTGTAGCCATACTCTTAGAGACAACGGAAAGGGTCTTGGGACAGGATGGCGCCGATAACCCAGTGGTTAGACACCTGGCCATTGAAAACGCCAACCCTGCCTGTAAGGCCGCCCTCAGAGGAAAATCTAGAGAGCTTGATCTGAACGGCATGATCCGCTTATGTAATGATATTGACTCTTATGACCACAGAATTAACAAATCTATCTCCTTAGCTATTGGAGCCACCATTCAGGCCACCCAACAGAACGCTCCCCGGAATTGTTTTAAATGCGGCATGCCCGGACATTTCGCTCGAGAATGTCCATCCAATCAAGCCACCTCTATCTCACCTTTTCGCCCTTCAAATGTGCCTTCGAGGCCGCCCCCAAGCGTCTGCCCAAAATGTCGGAAAGGACGTCATTGGGCACGTGACTGCCGCTCCAAAACTACCTTAAATGGACAAACTGTTCAACCCGTCCAGGGAAACGGGATGCGGGGCTCCCTCGGGAGCCCCTTCCCCACGCCCTTGTTCGAGCCACAACAGGCAGCGCAGGCTTGGACCTCTGTTCCTCCTCCACCAGAATATTAACCCCTGAGGATGGCCCTGAGGTCATTTCCACCGGTGTCACTGGTCCGCCACCCCCTGGCATGTTCTTCTTAATCATCGGGAGGGCACTCACTACTCTACAGGGAGTTGTAGTCCACCCCACATTAGTGGACAATGACTATACAGGAGAAATAAAGCTCATTGTTGAGTCTCCCCATGGCCCGGTTACACCCATGGCCCCTTACAGCAGGAGCTGGTCACCGACTAGCCCAAGCCCTTCCCCTTCCCATGATGGGTGACTTCCCTACCATCGAACAAACAAAGGGCCCTTCATCTCCAGGATCGTCAAACATTTATTGGGCACAACAAATTACTGAATCCCGTCCCACCCTCCAGTTGTCTCTCGACGGGAAGAAATTTATCGGGCTACTTGACACCGGGGCCGATTCCACGGTCATTTCCCACAAACACTGGCCTTGTGCCTGGCCCCTTCAGCCCTCTACCACTCATTTGTCCGGCATAGGGCAAGTCAATTACACACTTCAAAGTTCAAAGTTCCTTACTTGGAGAGATGCTGAGGGTAACACCGGCACGACTCGACCCTATGTAGTCAAAGGGCTCCCTGTTAACCTCTGGGGCAGAGATATTCTCGCTCAAATGCAACTCCTCATGGTGAGCCCCAGCGACCCTGTCACACAAATGATGCTTAAATCTGGCTTCCTCCCAGGAAAAGGGCTTGGCAAAAATGAACAGAGCGACCCTCAACCTATCTCCCTTACACCTAATAAAGATAGAGCAGGCTTTGGGTCACAAAATTTTTCATAAAGGCCACTGGTCCTCCTGCACCCCAGGCAGATAAGATAACTTGGAAGTCTGATTCCCCTGTCTGGGTCGACCAGTGGCCCCTTACCTCTGAACAGGTCCAGGCCGCCATCATGCTGGTGCAGGAGCAAATCTCTTTGGGCCACCTCGAGCCCTCCACCTCACCGTGGAACACACCTATTTTTGTTATCAAAAAGAAGGCTGGAGGGTGGAGACTACTACAAGACCTACGGGAAGTCAATAAAACCATGATTCCCATGGGTGCCTTACAACCCGGACTCCCATCTCCAACAGCTATCCCCAAGGGATTTCACAAAATAGTAATAGATATAAAGGACTGTTTTTTCTCTATTCCCCTCCACCCTCAGGATTGCCCTCGATTCGCCTTCTCTATCCCTGTAGTCAATCAAATTGGCCCCAATCCCCGATTCCAATGGCGAGTTTTGCCTCAAGGAATGGCCAATTCTCCTACCTTGTGTCAAAAATATGTTGCTCAGACAATAGATCCCATCAGGCTTCGATTCCCTTCTGCATATATTATCCATTATATGGATGATCTTCTCATAGCAGCTCCCTCCCCTCAACTGACCCAGACCATCGCTCAAACCATTACTTCAGCTCTACAGGACAGAGGCTTTAAAATCGCCCCCGATAAGGTACAGGTCCAATATCCCTTTTCTTTTCTCGGGTTCCGTCTCGAGCTTGATCATCTCTTTACACACAAAGTCACGCTTAACCGTTCCACCCTAAAAACACTTAACGATTTTCAAAAACTTCTAGGGGATATTAATTGGCTTCGCCCTTATCTCGCCCTTGCAAAAGTAGACCTCCGCCCCCTAGAAGATATTCTATGTGGGGATACTGACCCCTCTTCATCACGATCACTAACACCTGAAGGAGAAATCTCCTTACAAAAAGTTGAACAGGCAATCGCCAGACAGAACATCGGTTACTTCTCCCCTAAGGATCCTCTCTATTTGATCATCTTTTCCACTGAATTCTCTCCCACAGGTCTCCTATGGCAGGACCCCTCTCCCCTCATTTGGCTACACCTTCCCCTAGCCTCTAGGAAGATCCTGATCCCCTACCCTGACCTGGTTGCTCAGCTTATTATGATGGGTGTCCGCCTGGCCACTCGCCACTTCGGCCGCCAGCCCGATCATATTGTTTCCCCGTATAATAAAGAACAACTACGATGGCTGCAAACACAGAATGATAATTGGGCCGTCCTTATCTCGTCCTATCAAGGCACTATTGGCAATCATATGCCCAGTAATAAACTTTTACAATTCTTTACCCTTACCCCCTTCACCTTAACCCGTGTTACGCAGTCATCCCCCATTCCCGGGGCGCCCACGATTTTCGTGGACGGCTCGAAAACAGGCCTCGCGGCTATTGTTATGCATGATTGTCCCCATACTATCCACACTCCTTACCAGTCTGCGCAACTGGTTGAACTATATGCAGCACTCACTGTTTTTATTTCTCTGCCTGAATCCCCCTTCAATCTATACTCTGACAGTCGATATGTCGTTCAGTCCCTACTACGGCTTGAGGCTACTCCTGTTATTCAACCCACAACAGCCACCTTTTTCTTATTCACCAAGATACAGCAAGCCATCAGAGCACGGTCCCACCCCTTCTTTATAGGCCACATACGTGCTCATTCAGGTCTCCCAGGCCCCTTGGCATTAGGAAACGACCTTGCAGATCAATATACCCGCTTGGCCGCTCTGGCCATACCTACAGTCCCTTCGCTAGACCCTATTTCCCTTGCTACTGAAGCCCACAAGCTGCACCACCTTAACGCCCATACTCTTCGCTTAGCCTACAAAATCACTCGAGAGCAAGCCAGAGCTATAGTGAAAGGCTGCAAAAATTGCCTTACTCTGTTACCTGAACCTCACCTTGGAGTCAACCCCCGTGGCCTCCTCCCTGGCCACCTGTGGCAGATGGACGTTACTCATGTTCCCTCCTTTGCTAAATTGAAATATGTTCATGTTTCCATTGACACCTTTAGTGGGTTTCTTTTTGCCTCGGCACAATCTGGCGAAGCCACCAAACATGTCATCAAACACATGTTTCTCGCCATGTCAGTCATGGGAAGACCATTGACCCTTAAGACAGACAATGGTCCTGGCTACGCAAGCCGTTCCTTTAAACAGTTCTGTGCTCAATTAGGCATAAAACATATTACTGGCATCCCCTACAATCCCCAGGGACAAGGTATTGTAGAGAGAGCAAACCAAACACTGAAAAATACCATTTTTAAACTAAAAACTCAGGAGACCCTCTACCCCTTGTGCGGCAGCCAAACCACCTTGCTGGCACATGCCCTTTTTGCCCTTAACTTCCTCACCCTGGATACGGAAGGCCGCTCTGCCGCGGACCGTTTTTGGCACCCACACACCACCTCTAACCTCGCTCAGGTCCTATGGCGTGATCCCCTCACGGGCCGTTGGAATGGCCCTGACTCTGTTCTGACCTGGGGCAAAGGCTCAGCCTGCATTTTCGACAAAAAGGAGCAGTCTGCTCTCTGGATCCCCTCACGTCTAATAAAAACCTTCAGCCCAGATAATCACCTCCTCCCAGGGTCTACCCCTGAGAAAAACCTCCCCTCTTGTCTTACAGATAATGCTTGAAACCCATGATCCATCCTGCCTTATACTGCGGACGCTGTTGGCTGCCTCCTTGTTCTTCGCGATCCTCGGCCTTTTTGCTGCCCTGATAGAATCCATCCACCTCACCCTCTACATTCGCAGTCTGAACGACCCTTGAACGTCCGCGACCACTATGGGCCTTCAATTCTTATTGTTTCTTTCCCTACTCACCCCCCCTCTGAGTGCCGCACAACACCAATCCCACCGTCCATGGAAATGGAACCTTGGCAGCTGGGACGGTAGCTCTATTATCCAGACTACAACCACCTCTGGAGCACCCAGCTTCACCTTTCTCCCCTGCAAAATTATTCAGCAGGACGGACAATGCCTACCGGAAACACCCGGAGCCCCTACATCACACTTCACGTATAATGATTATTACATCTGCCCTTCTTCCAATCCTGGAATGCATTATTGTAATCACCCAAATGCATACTATTGCTCCTACTGGGAATGTGAGACTCGCTCTACCGGATGGACTCCCCCCAAATTGGACTCCTTCCTTTCCCTTCATTGGGGACCCTCGGGTTGTAAGCCCCGATCACAGCTCGGGCGCTTTATCGCGGGGGGTTCTAAAGGACTATGGGCTGACTGTTCATATCTCAACCTTACAGTACTACAACCCACCGATGACAGCTGGCTTCTAGGAAGAACTTGGGGACTCCGCTCCTACCAACCAGGAGCTGACCCCGGAGGACTGTTTTTCATCACGAAAGAACTCCCTCCGAAAACCCCCCCCTCCATTCAAGGCCCAAACAAGGCCCTCCGACCCGCTAAACCCCGACACCCACCTCACCCCCCCACACCGACATCCACTCCCCAACCTAGACCGTCTCCCTCGTCCCCCGTCTCCTCTCCTTCACCCCCTCCTCCTCCCCTGTTACCCCCTATCCCTAAGGAGAAACCGATAATCCCTTATCCATACCTCCCTCTCCTGCAAGCGTCTTTTTCCGCGCTTAACCACTCCTTCCCTAACTTCACGACCAATTGCTGGCTTTGTTTAGTCGCGTCCCCACCCTATCTTGAAGCCTATGCCCTAACCGATAATAATCTTACGTGCTCTAAGGTCGACAACCCCTCTGCTTGTCACTGGGATAATGATGATCCCTCCCTTACTATACCTATCATCGGAGGCAACGGCACTTGCATTGGCAAGAATACTACACTTAATCCTTATTGTGCCGTGTCCTTTGTGACTAGTAATGACTGCAAATTTTATATTCCCCCCGTTAATACCCGCTGGCTTTGCGCGAAAGCAGGCCTTCAAGCCTGTTGGGCTTCCACCGCCCCAGAGGACGTGTGCATTCTGGTCACCATTATACCACGTGTCACCTTTAGGCCCGACCAGGACTTCCTCCCCCTGTGGGAACGACTCCAAAACCCCAGATGGAAAAGAGAACCGGTGACCCTCGTCGTTACGATAGCAGCTCTTCTTGGCGCCGCCGGCGCAGGGACCGGCATAGCTGCTCTAACTTCCCAACACATATCCCACAATCATTTACGGGCAGCAGTAGATGAAGACATTGCCCGCTTAGAATCCACCATAAATTTCTTGGAAAAGTCCCATGCTTCCCTTGCCGAAGTAGCCTTACAGAATAGACGAGGATTAGACCTCCTCTTTCTCCGCGAAGGGGGTCTCTGTGCCGCCCTCGGAGAAGAATGTTGCTTCTATGCTAACCACTCTGGCGTCATTAGGGACTCTCTAGCCCAACTTAGGAAAGAGCTTGAACAGAGACGCAAAGATAGGGAAACAGACGGCCCTTGGTATGCACAGTTTCTGCCTAGTTCTCCATGGTTCTCTACAATCCTCTCTACCCTTCTTACCCCCCTCATAGTTTTTATCCTTGCCTTGACTTTTGGCCCTTGGATTTTCAAAACTATCACACAGCTAGTCACTCGCTCCATTGAATCATCCTTAAAGGCCTTCCCTATGGTACAGTACCACCGCCTAGAAACGGTTGACCATTCCTCCCCCTCCACTGAGCAATACAACCGATTACACTTATCGAGACGGTAATCCAACGACGGGATTATTGCGGGTCCCTTGCCCTTGCGTGGAGGCTATTAGGGAAATACCCCGCATAGCCTAAGACAGGAGCCGCCTCCGATCGGAAGGATCCTTTAGGGATGCCAAGGAGTCGGGTTATTTCCCTGTGATACTATACTAGATAGCCTCCCCCCTTCTCTCCCCTCTTTTAAAAAAGAAAAAGGGAGGAATTGCACAGGACCTGGTGACAGACTGAAATTGTGCAAACAACATGCCCTACCCCCCTCCTTCAGAACAGGATGTTGTCCCCCAAATTAGAACCAGATGTCAGTAAAATTCACAAAAACCCATCTCCCTGGGCCCCTCTAAAAACTGGATATACTTACTTCCCCCTAGCCACAGTATATATATATACCATGCTTTTGCCTCAATAAACGACTCCTCTCTGCACACCATGTGAGAGTTGTCCGTGTCCTCTTTCTCTCTTCTCCCTTTCCCTTCTAGGGGTCGTAAGGGGCTGGTCCCCGACACATATTAGCTGCATTCTTAGGGAGGGAGGATGAGTGAGATAGAAGAAGAGAACATGGAGGATTGCAAAATGTCAAAAAAAATATTAAAAATTGTATTGATGCATAATCTGGAAAAAATAATTAAAAAATTTTTTTAATCATTCAAACACTCAGAGCTTCTTTTCTCATCATTAAAATGGGAGGAGGAAAATAAACCTATACAGTTTTTCCAACTTTAAAAAAACCTATAATTTTAATTGAAATGGCATAGTCTTTTAAAATTTTGTTTTTATTATCATGTAAAACACACTTCCACATGGGTCACTGTTGTAATCACACATTCATAGAAAATTGCAATATTGGGATTAAGGGGAACAAGGATGATAGGGAGAAGGGGAGGAATGGGTTTAAAGGGTGAAGAGATTGTTCTTGCCCTCTCTTCCTTTTGGGGGGGGGGGAGATAGTCAAGTCCTGTCTCCTTAAGAGAGAAAGTATGTCTCCTCAGAGAATGTTTCTGGGAGATGGATGACCAGAGACTAGAGGGGGAAGCCTTAGTAATATGACACAATGCCCCCCCTTGAGGTCCAATCTATTTTTGAGAGGCAAGATGAATTCTTATGCCTCTGTTTTCCTCATGGACACCAACTGCCAGTTCCCTTCAGTATTTTGGGGCTACTCCACTGGCAAGGAGAGATGTCTATTCTTCGGGTCTGGCAGTCTTAGATCACTGGGATCCAGAGGTTAGTTAACCCCCCTTTTCTGGGAAGAGGTATGACCTTCCCAAATCTTCAGTCTCCTTTACTCTTGTTAGAAACTGGCCCAAACCTAAATCTAGAGTAACAGATGATTTATTTGGGTTCAAACAGGGAAGGAGTGGTAAGGATATCAGCAGGGAAAAGGGTGAACAGGAAGCCCTACAACTTGTCTCCTTTGGCAGATTGACCCCCCCAAAGTCTAGCGGTTCAAGGCTTCTCAGCCTTGATCCCTCTTCTTGCCAGCTGCCAGTTGATCCCTACTCCTAAGCTAACTAGTTTCAATGTAGGAGTCCAGGGACAGATAAAGGAGAGAGATAGAGAGGGAGATCTTTGAAAGAGATCACTGTGGACGGCTCTCGTCAAAGTCCCAGTCCACAAACTCCACTGATGGCTTTTGATTGCTGTTATTGAGAGTTGGGTGAGAGGTATCCAGGAGTTCAGAGACGGTTGATGTCCAGGAGACAGGCTTCTTCCTAGCCTAGGAGCTCTACCTCTTCCCTCAGGCTCCCAGCTGGAAGGGAGTGGCCCGTTAGACTTCCAAGTTTCTGGTTCTCTCCTGAAGTTTTCAGGTTTTTCTTCTTGCTCCTCCCCTGCTCTCTCTTCAGTTAGTCTCTGTCAGAGAATGTTCTCTGCTCAAAGTGGACCGTCTCTCCTCCTATCTTACAAATCTCCCTTTCCGTCTTGTGCGTTTTGTCACCAGACAACGCACGGGGGGGGGGGGGGGGGGGGGGGGGGGGGGGGCTCCTTACCGCTATTTCCCTTAGCACTAGGTTTCTATTTTGTATAATCTCTTTTCCCTCAACTATTTCTTACCCTTACCTTAACTTAGCTAACTAAGCCTTAGTTAATTAAGCTAACTAAGACGGGGCTTCTGGGTAAAGAGCCAGGGTAGATGTGTCTTAGTTACAGGGAACTGATACAACAAAATAAAATGTTTTAGACTAACAACATCCCAGAACTATATGCAACAACATCAATTTAAAACTACTTGGTAACAATATCTTAGTGATACCTTTAAGCTATGGTAACATTTTCAACTTCTTATACTATTTTGGGTTTGTCTTAACTTGCAAATACTTCAATCCCTTATTTCTCTATCTTATTTCATCCTATTCTGTCCCTATTCCTGGCTCCCTTTAAGTAGAACTTCCCTGGTCAGCCCCATCTACACTGTCCCTGATCTCAGTCTTATCTTTTATGGTTAGTGTTAGTCTAATTCCTAGGTCCATGTGGCGTTAGCAAATTATTTTATATTATGTACATGGAGGTTTTCCTGTTCAGCATTTACATATGATACATATATGCAAGAGTTCTGCTTTGGAGTCAACCAGACAAAAAGGCTCCTTCATTCCTTTCCATCTGTTTGAGCCCTACAAAAACTTTATTTACAAGTTTTTACATTTGTATTGTTATGGATCCTGCTTATTTACAACAGAACCCCTAAGTCAGTGTGTTTAGTGGTCCTGTGCCAAATATGTCATGTGGCATGTCCATGTTGACAGATGTCCTCGTCCCATGTTGTCTGATGTGGTCTATCTGCTTTTTCCTGGAGTTGTGTGCGTGTTGGATGCATGTCCCTAATGTGATGTTAATATGTTCATGGTGTACTATCTTACATGACCTGTCCCGCAAAGATCTGGGTTTCAGATAGTTCATGGTTAAAGTTCATTATCTGTCCCTTACAGTTCATTTGAATTCTTTGTTGGTCCTGGAAGGATTCTTCTGTTCTTGATCTTATGTTGATTTCCTTCTATCTTAGAAAACCAAAACCCCAAAATAAAACCGAATATACATGGATGTGAAAGATAGTCTGCCTTGATCCATACCTATCTGACTCTTAACAGTTCTTTCTCTGGAGGTGGCAATATTTCCAATCATAAGTCTTTCAAGATTGTTCCAGATTATTGCATTGCTGTGAGTAGCCACATTTTCACAGTTAATCATTGTATAATCCTGTGTATAATATTTTCCTGGTTCTGCTTATTTCACTCTGCATTAGTTAATGCAAATCTTTCCAGCTTTTTCTGAAATCACCTGGTTTATCATCTCTTACAGCACAATAATATTCCATCACCAATATGTAGCACAATTTGTTCAGCCATTCCCCAATTAATGGATATCCTCTCAATTTCCAATTCTTTGCCACCACAAAAAGAGCTACTATAAATATTTTTGTACAAGTAAATCCTTTTCTCTTTTTAAAGATCTTCTTGGGATACAGATCCAGTAGTGATATTACAGGATCAAAAAGTATGCATAGTTTTATAGCCCTTTGGGCATAGTTCCAAATCAGCATAGTCTTAATAGAAAGAGTTTTCGATTTAGAATCAAATATCATCAATATGATTCTTCTACTTACAACCATAAAACACAAGCCTCAGTTTTCTCACCAGTAAAATGAAGAGATTCCCCTAGATCAAGGGTTCTTAAAAGTCCAAGAACTTTTAAAATTTTTCTGACTTTATAGCAATATAATTTTTGGTTTCCTTTATAATCATATATTGTAACTAATCTATGCATTTATTTTTTTTAACTCTTACCTTTCATCTTAGAATCAACACTGTGTATTGACTCCAAGGCAGAAGAGTAGTAAGGGCTAGACAATGGGATTAAGTGACTTGCCCAGAGTCACACAGCTAAGAAATGACTGAGGCTGGATCAGAACCCAGGATCTCCCATCCCTAGGGTTGGCTTTCAATCCAGTGCCCACTGATTTGCCCCCATAATTTAAAACATTATTTTGAGGAGTCCATCATTTTATCAGACTGTCAGAGATCCATGACATTAAAAAAAAAAAAAGGTCAAGCATCTTTAAAGTCTCCATGAATGAAAGTTCTATAATTCTAAGAATGTATCACCCCCTTTCCTTTCCTTTGCTCAGTCTTTAGTGGAAACACTAATAACAAAGGAAAGGCCTCAATGACAGAAGAAGAATCATGGAATCTAAATAATCCTAAACCAAGTTGGCCTGTGTGGGAAAACAGTGAGCTGGTTAAATTGGAAGCCACTTACTTATTACTAATCAGACCCCTTCTGCTTATTTACTTTTCTACCTACTTTAACTTTCATATGAAAGGGTTGCATGTGATTTAAAATCACTATTCTTTCATTTTTATTTTTGGCAAAGACAACAAATGATCACTTAAGAGAGATTCATTTATTTGGTAAAGGCAACTAAAATGACAATTTAAGATCCCTACACATTCATTTATTTGGTAAAGACAAATAGCAACAGATGGAGAAAGAAACAAGCCAAATAGGGTCTTCTGGGAAGAAAGGCTTGTGATTTAGAAGCATTTGCCTGTGATGAAGAGATCAGACCCCTTACCACTCCTCTCCTTGGACTATAAATAAAAAACACCAGTTTAAGAATAGGAGTACTTAAAACATACACACAAAGCAAAAAATAAATCTAGTGCATTATGGAGAAAGCCATTAAAACTTGGGGGGAAAAATGTATTTGAAGTTCCAGGATGACAGCTGTGGTGCCATAGCTCCAAGCCAAGAATTTCCATTCACAGCTGCTTCTTTATTGATTAAAATGAAACAAATCCACCCCTGCCACTCTAACTGGAATCTCTGTTTAGAGGAATAAAGAAAGCAATAAAAGTCCAAAATTGACATCATGCTGTATTCACAAATGCTTCCCTATCCTGATGATGAAAATCTGGAACTTTTGAGTCCAGGAAAGATTTCAATAAGCAATATTGTATTAATATATATATATATATATATTTGAATGCAAGCCTACCAGGAGGTATATGTATAAAATGTGTGTGTGTATGCATGTATAGCCATATATTAGTATATATCTATGTACATATATGTGTGAATAACTTATATATGTCTAAAACTGGAGTTTTTAGCCTGAGCTTTTTAATATTCTAATAATTATATTTTAATATAAATGGTTTCCTTTGTATCATATTTTATTTTATGCATTTAAAAATATTATAGTGAGAATTCCACAAGAACTCTTGAATTTCTACAGCAATTTCTCTACAGTTTTGACCTAACTAGGCAAGAGGTTTATTATCATTTTTCTGTCATGTCCAACTCTTTTTAAAATTATAATGATATTTTATTTTTAAATCACTAATTTAAAAAATCCAAACATAAATATCCAAATGAATTCAATTCCCTTCAATGTGATCATATTGGGAATTTGCATACCTATTTCAATGACTTATTATTGCTTAAACCCTTTTGGAAAATCCATTTCAAAATCTATGGTATGATTTAGCATTTTAGTTATTTTTTCTTGTTTTTTTTTAATTTATTTCTGTTTCCATAAACATTGTTCCTGGTTCTGCTCACTTCACTTTGCATCAGTACACATAAGTCTTTCCAGAGTTTTCTGAATTCATCCTGTTCATTATTTCTTATGGCACCATAGTATTCCATTAAAATCATATACTACAACATATTTAGCCATTACTCAAGTGATAGACAACCCCTCAGTTGCTAATTATTTGCCACTACAAAGAGCTGCTAAAATATTTTGGAAAAAGTAGGTCCTTTTTCCCTTATCTCTGATCTCTTTGGGATATACACCCAGTAGTGATAATGCTAAGTCAAGGGATATGCATAGTTGTTGGGTTTTTTTTTTTATGGCCCTTTGAGTCCCATGGCTACTTCAACTTTCATATAGACATCATGCAATCAGCTACTCTTAAAAAAACCCCGAGGGGGCAGCTGGGTGGCTCAGTGGATTGAGAGTCAGGCCTAGAGATGGGAGGTCTTAGGTTCAAATCTGGCCTCAGACACTTCCTAGCTGTGTGACCCTGGGCAAGTCACTTGACCCCCATTGCCTAGCCCTTACCACTCTCCTGCCTTGGAGCCAATACACAGTATTGACTCCAAGATGGAAGGTAAGGTTTTTAAAAAAAAAAAACAAACCCAAACTCCATAGATAATGACCTGTACATGAGCAAAGACTAAAGAAAGAATTTGATATTCATATTCCTTCATCATTAGAATATGTTACAAATCAGTGGCTACAAGTACCTCACAAGAGTTGACTGTATAATTTTTTTAGCGTGAGCCTTTATAGTTCAGAAATTAGCAAACACCACAAATCTGGGCTTGATTTACCATCTTGTTAGTTGTCTAGACTTGAGAAAAAGATGGGGAAAAATGTGAATAATGCAGATTAAAATTTAAAAAGTATCCTGTGTCTTCTGAGAGCCAGTTGTTAAGCATTTTCCAGTCCATCACTGACTACATTCCATGTTCACTGTTTCTCATTGAGAATGGAAAAAGTAAGATCACGCTGGTGACCAGAACATATGTGGACTGCCTGGACCTGCAGCCAACTGTCTGGAGGGCCACACTTTAGAGTTCAGAATGCAAGCATTCTTTTGTTCATGGGGTATATTAGCACCCCATTTTAAAATGCCTCTTTCATAATATTTATGGCCAAAAATATTTTTCTAATATTTAACTTGAACTACAACCCCTCTGTCTCTTTTATTTCAGCTCAATCATTGTTTACCAATCAAAAATATTGTTCTTTTTCCTGCTTGTTTTATTTAGACAAATAGGTAATTCATTTTGTGTGTTTCTTTCTGTCTCTGAGTAGGTGTCTCTCTGTGTCTCTGTCTCTGAGTAGGTGTTTCTCTCTGTCTCTGTCTCTGTCTCTAACCCTCTGTCTCTCTCTCCTCTCTTTCTGTCTCACTTCTCTGTCTTTCTCTTTGTCTCTCCTCTCTGTCTCTCTCCTTTGCCTGCTAAGCTATGTAAACTCTGAAAGATCATGACCTTCCTTCTCAAGAGCTTTAGAGTGAGAATACATCATATCTCACAGGGACCGTGAAGCCAGGTTTGGAATTTGCTTCTGTGAATCTCTTCCTCAGTTTTGTCCATGCAATCAATAAGAAAGGCAAGATTACTTGTAAATTTGATGGTGAAATGAGAAGTCAAGATCATCCATATGGTTTATTTAACTATTTAATGTAGTGTTTTGAGGAGAAAAAAAGAGACAAGGGGGGGGGGGGGAGTGAGGATCCCCAAACCACACACACTAATAAATGTTCTAACAATTTCACCATAATTAGAGGACAGAAGTCAACTGTTTATTTTTATTGATGTCTCCAACAGGAACTCGGCAGCAAATATGCTCCTGAGACCATGAATTAATTAAAAAACAACTTTTTAAAACCAATAAATGTAATTCTTACCTTCAATAAGACTTCAATCTTTCAAAACAAGGTCAGACTGGGAAGGAATAGTTTTATAATGAGAAAGAGCATTGTATTTAGAATGGAGAGATCTGAGTTTTAGTGCTGACTCTGCAATGGCTATGCAGTCTTGCACAGGGGTCTTCACTTTTAAATGCCTCGATTTCTTTTTTGTTGTTAGTTTTTTCTCTTCTCCAATGTATTAAAGAAGGAACCAAGAACATTGTGATGTCAAGGAGGATACAAGTGGGGGCAGCTAGGTTAAGTCTATGGATTGAGAGCCAAGTCTAGAAAAGGGAGGTCCTGGGTTCAAATCTGATCTTAGATACTTCCTAGCTGTGTGATCCTGGGCAAGTCACTTAACCCCTATTAACTAGCCCTTACTGTTCTTCTGCCTTAGAACCAATACACAGTATTGATTCAAAGATAAAAAGAAAGGATTTTCATACATTTTCTTAGAAAAAAAAAGATATGAGTTATACAGCAAGGAGGATGCTTAATAACAAAGAAGTTGAAGAAGAGAAGGAAGAAGGAGGAGGGCAGCAGGGATGAAACCAGGGAGAGCTCCACACAAGGACAACTTGTGAAGAGTAATAGGCAGGCTGATCCTGACTGTTCTTGATCCTGTTGATGGCCAAGAACTAGGGGAAACAGCAGCGGCCAGCTCTGGCACAATCTGCAAAATGTGGATTCCAGCTTCTAGTAACATTGGAGAGAGGATGAGAAAAAAAGTTCTTAGGCTCTTAGGCCAAGGGACCAAGAAAAGCTTGGGAAGGAATAGAGTTGGAAGAAGCCATTTGAGAGATTGCCTCTAGGAGTGGCACTGTTTAAGGGAGTTTTGCTTAAGGAAGGCTGGGAAGAAATAGAGAATATCCCCTCCTCGATTTCTTCTTTTAAAATTAGAGGAAACAGACTGGATGATTTCTAAAATTGCCCCTCTAACATTCTGTTAAATCTAACAGAATTTTCATGTCCTATTCCCCATCTTCTGTGCAATCTCTTTCAAGCAAACCAACCAATAAGAGTTCATAAAATGGTTTCTATAAGCCAGAATCTGCTAGACTTTCCAATTAGGGTAAGTCTTGAGTATGATCTTAGCCCAAGTCAGTTAAATTCAGTAAGCACAGATTATGTCAAGAACTGTAGCTCAAAGGAAATAATAGAATTGTTGAACCACAAAATAGAAGTATGCCAAATTCACACAGTCATTTCATCTTTGCTTTACGTCTTATTTGCTTAACATAAGAACTTCCCCATTTCCTGATCTTTTTCACTGAGCCCCAACTGGAAAAGCACCCTACTGCATGGAGTTTCCCTTAGGTGTGTATAGAATAACTTGCCCCAAAGGCTTACTTTTTGAAACACAGGCATTCCATGTTTAAAAGAAAGACTCTTCTTACCATTTGTCTTCTGTTTTCCACCAAGTTGATGCCAATAATTCCCAAGAAGGATCCAAAACCAAGCTACAACCAAAAGAAAAAAGGAAAACCAGGTCGATATTTCAGCATGCTTAGCAGTCTGCTAAGGAAAGTTTAACAGTAAGTAATAAAGCTGATAATACAAACGTTTGGGAAATATTTTATGATAGCAAAAAGAGGTCATCTTCATCTGCATCTTACCCTGGCGGGCCCTGAGGCAGAACAGTCCATATTGGACTGGAGCTCTTTGGGACAGTTCTAGGCAGTGATTGGGTATAGTTCCCACTCTATGAGGAACTTGCAGAAATTTGCTTTCAGACTACTGTGCTGTAAGAACTAATAAGCAAGATGATTTCAGAAAAAGCTGGGAAGATCTATGGGAACTGATGCAGAGCAAAATAAGCAAAACTGGGAGAACACTGTACACAGTAACAGCAGTAGTGGTGGATGATTATCCGTGAAAACTTGACTGGAGTCGTCTTTCACATCAGTAGACATACATCCAGTATACAAAACATACAGTTTTATTTTGGACTTTGGGTTATGTATGAGTGTGCTCTTACAACAATGACCAATGTGGAAGTGTGCTTTGCATGACAAACAAATGAAAATTAAAAATTAAAAAATTTAATAAAAAATTAAAAAAAGAAATTTGCATTCAGATTATGGGCTTGGGTTCCACTGTAGATAAGATAGATTTTTATATACTTTATGTCTTATATACAGACATTTTACACATGAATATACACCCATGCATTATTTATGCTATACATTGTAAGCATTCAATTATATCTATATATGTTATTAATGTAAATATATAATATATAGTATATCATATATATTATATGTGTGCATGTCTATGTGCTTGATTATGTATCTATCTATATATATGTATTTGTATATAAAAATGGAAACTAATATATTACTTACATAGATATATGCATATATATACAAATGATTTTAAAATGAATAATGGTTATATAATATCAATAATAATTAGTATTTATCCAGTGCTTTACAGTTTGCAAAGCACTTTATAAATATCTCATCTTAAGTCACAACAATCCTGGGAGGTAGGTGCAATTATTAGCTCCATTTTACAGATGAGGAAACTGAGGCAGTCAGTGGTTAAGTGATATTCCCAGGATCACACAGATAGTGAGTGTCTACAGAAAGATTTTAACTCAGGTCTTCTGATTTCAGATCTAGCCCTCTAATCACTGAGCAGGTAGGTACATCATATCTGAGCAGAATAGGCAGTTCTCTTCTGTCATCTCATTTTAAGCATGTGGAGAGATGTGCTTACCTCTAAAATATATCACCCATATATATTTAGGCTTGCCTGAATTCTAATATCCAAGAGGAATTCCTTTGAGCTTAAGAGGATTTTTTTTTAAGACTGGAACTGTGATTTAATTATCCCTTTACTAAATGCAGAAAGGTATCTACTCCTCAGCTTAGAGACTTCAAAAGTTGCCATGGACAATAGCTTGGACAAAGCAAGTTATCTGGGATTTCAAAGCTAATAAATCTTCTGGGGAGTATGTTAACTTGTGTTTCCTGACTCTGAGGGCATTTCTCTATCCACTGAGTCACTTGCTGCCTCTTTTCCTTAGAGTTAAGACATGGGTTATGTAAGGGTTAAAAGAGGGGTTTTGACAAAATAAGAGAGCAGCTTTTAATAATTTAATTTTTAATGAGAATATAGTAGAGTTGTAAATTAATATTATCCCATTAAGCCAGAGAAAAGAAAACTGCTAGCAGCTTTTAACAATTAACAATTTTTGTTAAAATGTTAAAATAGAGATAGTAAAGAATATAGTAAAATGAAGATAGTAAAGAAGAGAAATATAGGAAAGAGGTAGAGAAAGAAATGTCCTAATTTCTATACTAGTTATCCTATAATTACTACCTCTAACTACCTATAACTAACAACCACTGCTAATAACAACCACCTCACAAAGTTCCAACCCAATCCAGCCCAATCAAAACCAACTCCATCAGTGTTTAATTCAGCCCCAATTAGGTCTGTCAATGGAAGACCAGTCACCTTCCAAAAAGTTCAAGAAAGAAAAAAAAACCTAACAGCTCAAACCAAAAGCCAAAATCCCAAGAGCCAAAAAGCCCTCTAAAGACTAAAGTCAAAAAGCCCTCTCAGTAAGCTCAGGCCTGCCTTTATATTTCAACAACTAAATGCCAACCACCAACTCATGCCCAACAGCCAACTTCCGCACAATTGCCAGCCCAAACTGTCAGCAACTGACAGCCTTTTATCTCCTTTTATTCATTTCCTGTCTCTATGGTTCCTCCTTCCTGTCTCTATATGATTTCTCCTTCCTGTCACTGCGGGCTGGTTAATTCCTACACATCTCCATGGTAAGAGGAATTTTTAAAAGGAATAAAGAATTCCTTTTTATAGTTCTTAATTTTTTTTTTTTGCATCATGGGCCCCTTCAGCAACCTAGTGAAATCTGTGGGCCCCTTTTCTTAATGATGTTTGTAAATGCATAAAAATAAAGTATATGGAATTTAAAATGCAATTATCAAAATAATTTTTGAAAACACAAAGACCAGTTCATGAACTTCATATAAATAATTCCTAACAAGTGATTCTATTTCCAGCCATCCCATGGAACTAAAATACAAATATACTACTAGGGAAGGGCAACATATTAATCCATCATCAGTCATTAATATCTTAATAGTAATTAGTTCATTGGTTACCTTAGAGAAAAATAGGACCCTGAAGGAATAGATCAGAAGTTTTGATGACTAGAGAAAGAAATAAAAGGTAAGCAAAAAGGTAGATGGGAAATGAACTTTGCCTATTTCCCATTTTTTCCAGGGGAGAAGAGGCTAAATCTAATGCTGCAGAGTGAGAATATATTGCCCAACTGTGAACTCTAAATGAAGTCATGTGAGAAATTCTAACCACAGATATTGAGAGAGGTCAAAAACTAGGATCTCAGCTTTCTTTTCTTCTTCCTTTTATTTAAAAAAATAAAAAAGGTTCTTAAAAATGAATGCCTGTGATCCCAGGGCCCCTGTTATACTGCTCCCAGGCCACACACAATGCACTGAGCAAGAGGGTGACTCTGAGCAAGAGGAAGCTATCACAAACTGAACTTTAAGAGCATCAAATTTAATGTTTTCAGGTGAGCTCACTTAGGGGGTAAGAGGTATCTGGTCACAAGATATCTGACCTGAGATTTGACATGGAGGAATATATTTCTGAAGGAATTCTGAATGTGTTCACAGAAGTGTGCATTCTTGGTTCAGTGATATGTAAAATAATGACAGGAAAGTCATTTGAAGATGCTTTATTGGACAACTTTGGTAAATGTAGGTAAAATCAGGGAGATCTAAGTAGCAATAAAAAAGATTCCATGTCTAAAAGTATCCCCCCATCTGCCTTTTCCTACTCCTAAATTCCACCACTAAAGATCAATTTGAGTCTTGAACTCAGTGTGTCTTCAAAAGTTACCTATTAAGAAGAAAGTAGGAAGAAAGTAGGTGGCTCAGTGGATTGAAAGCCAGATCCAGAGATGGGAGGTCCTGGATTCAAATCTGGCCTCAGACATTTCCTAGCAGTGTGACCCTGGGCAAATCACTTTACCCCCATTGCTTAGCCCTTACCACTCTTCTGCCTTGGAACCAATGCACAGTATTGATTCTATGACAGAAGGTAAGAGTTTGTTGTTGTTGTTGTTGTTGTTGTTGTTGTTGTTGTTGTTGTTGTTGTTGTTGTTGTTGTTGTTGTTGCTGTTGTTAGATAAAACTAGGCCTGGAACATAAAAGAGTTTGAAAGATATTTCTGCAAAAATAAAGTCCTATATTAAGAGGACAAAAACGGCTAGGTGGTGCAGTGAATAAAGCACTAGGCTTGTGGTCAGAAATATCTGAGTTCAAATCCAGCCTCAAATTCTTAGAAGGAATGTGACCATGGGCAAGTCATTTAACTTCTATTTGCCTCAATTCCTCATCTGCAAGATGAGGATACAGTGGAGAAAGAAATGGCAAACTATTCTACTATCTTTGCCAAGAAAATTCCATGGACCAAAGACCATGGGGTCACACAGAGTCAGACATGACTGAACTAATAAACAACAATGTTAGTAAGAAGAAAAGAATAGGTTATCTATCACCTAATAAAGTAATCAAAAGATATAAACAAATAGTTCTCATAAGAACTGCAAACCATAGACAACCATATGAAAGAATGTTACAATTACTAATAATAAGAAATACAAATCAAAACAACCTCGATGTTTTACTTCTCTCTCAGCAAACTGGCAAAGATAATAGAAAATGCTGGAAGCGTTATGGAAAGATAGGAATACTAATTCCTGTTAGCCAAGCTATGAATTTGTTCAGTCATTCTGGGGAAAAAAAACTCTTTAAATTGTTCAAAGAACAACTAAAATGTTCATACCCTTTGTCCCAGAGATCTCATCACTAGGCTAAATACCAAAGAAATCAATGACATAAAGAAAGGTCCCAAGCATATAAAAAATTTATAATAACATGTTTTATAGTAGCAATGAATTGAAAACAAAGAAAAGGTCCATCAACTGGAGAATGGCCAGACAAATTGTAGCACTCGAAAGTAATAGAATATTACTGGACTAAAAGAAATAGCAGATATGATCAATACATCTAGACTTGGGAAAACTTATCTGAGCAAAGTGAATTGAACAAAACTACAAATATACAAAATGATTACAATAATTTAAATGGAGAAACAAAAATTAAACAATTGAAATGGAATGATGTGAAGGCAGCTAGGTGGCTCAGTGGATTAAGAGCCAGGTCTGGAGACAGGAGGTCCTGGGTTCAGATATTGTCTCCGATACTTCCTAGCTGTGTGACCTTGGGCAAGTCACTTAACTCCCATTGCCTAGCCCTTAGTGCTCTTCTGCCTTGGAACCAATACATCGTATTGATTCTAAGAAGGAAGATAAAAAAATTTTTAAAAGAAAGAAATGGAATGGAATTATGTAAAATCATAATGTCCCACCCTTATCCTCAAAGAAGGGATATAAGAAAGTTGATGTCTGTCTTCTTTGCTAAGGTGAAAAACTAGGATGTATGAAAATACAGATGTCATGGTTTTTTATGTATTCATTATTTTTCTGAACTCATTTCCCTCCTCTCTTTTTAATTTTTTTTTGTTATGAGATCACTTTCTAGTAGGGAGAAGGAAAAGAACAAATTCAGAAATGTAAATGATTTAAAAACAAAAGAGAGGAATAATTTTTTTAATAAAAAAGAGAGGTACTTGGCAAATAGAAGCTCAGTGAATAAAGTGCTAGGTATGGAAATCAGGAAGACTTGAGTTCAATTCTGGCCTCATATACTTACTAGTTGTGTGACCCTTGGTAAGTCATTTAACATGTCTGCCTTAATCTAATGGAGAAGGAAATAGCCAACCATTCTAGTATCTTCACCCAAAAAAAATTCATATGGAGTCCCAAAGGGTTGGCCACAACTAATCAACAGAAACAACAACAGTTGACAAATATGGACAGGGAGGGCAATACCAATTATCTTTCCCTAAAATCACCTTGACAATTGTTATGTAATCCACAAAATTATTACATTTATCCTACTCATGGCAGATCCCCTTTAACATTATGGCATTCTTTGTCTTTGGGATCTCCTACTTCAATTAGTCAGCAAGTATTCATTAAATACTGTATACCAAAGACTATGCTAGGCAATGGGGATACAAAGATAAAAATGATGTAATACTTGTCCTCAAGGAGCTTACATTTCAACAGAGAAGACATGTAGACATATAAGTGTATATAAAATAGATGACCACCCCGTAAATACCTGAAGACAACTATCATGCCCCAGACTCAGTCTTCTCTTCTCTTCCCTAGGCTAAATATCCTTAGTACCTTCAACTTGTATGGCATGGCTTCTAATTTTTCATTTTCCTGGTTGCCTTCTTCTGGATAATCTCTAGTTTATCAACATCCCTCTTAAAATATAACACTCAGAATTAAACATAATATACCAGTACAAAGTGCTGAGATTGCCATTTACCTAATTAAACACACTATGTCTCTCAATACAACTCAAGATTGCATTGAGGACAATTGGCTTCCATTGGTTTCTATTGAGTATGCAAGTTTACTAAAACTCTCAGATGTTCTCACGAACTGATAGCAGCCCTGCATGCCCTAATACAATACTTGTTTGTTTGTTTTTTAATCAACTGCCCAAGTAAGATTTCTTCCTATTTAATTTCATCTTACTGGGTCCAGCCATTTATTTGCACTTTTCAAGATCTTTCGAGGTCTTGACTCAGTTATCCCTCTCAGCTTCAAGTCAACTGAAAACTGGATTAGCATGGGTCATCTTTGTCCTCAACTATTACAAATAGAAATGTTGAAAAATTCAGGACCAAGGGCAGATCCCCAAATCCCTCCACACTACTAGACACTTCCTTCTGAGCAATAATTAATATCATCCAAATATCTCCTAATGAGAAGACATTACTCTTTGGGTCTGGACATTCAACCACCCCCTAGGTTCATCTTTCTCTTCATCTAGAAAGGCATTATACAAGAATTTGTGAAATATCCTAGTATATTCTTATGTATCTTTAAGAGTCATAGCATGAGAGTGAGAGCATTTAAGGCCATCTCTCCCAGTCCAAAGTCCATTTTCCTTGGTGAGAAAAGAGAAATAAAATAATCACTGAGTATAGCTAGGTTTTGCTTAGTGTGAATGATGAATCCCCTGAAGTGCTTGCCTTATTTGAGTCTGTACTACATATAGCTATTAGGGAACTGGAAATAATTACCATATTTTACATAATTATGACTTTCAATAGTGTGAATTCATATGCAATATGATCTCTTCAGGGGATTCATTATTTGCACTAACCAGGATCTAGCTATAGCACTTTTCTCGCTCCTTTGTCCATGATCATTGACTCCAGATTTCAAAACAATAACTCTATCCTTTCTATGATCTTCCTCTAGCTCCAACAGAGTTTTGGTAAAAGTTTTCTTTCTGTAATTATCAGCATTCATCACTACCTTCAGCTCATTCTGGGCTTTAATGCTCCAGAGGCTATTAATAGCACTATCCCATCATTAGGTGTTTATCTTCCATAACTCTCCCTTACTTTTTATCTCTTGTAAATGTATTTTGATCATCTAAATTTCCCAAAATACATTTACAAAGACATTGAATCAATATTCAGGAGAAAATTTCAGTTCATGTTATAATGCTGACAATAGAATGTTTCCTGAAAACATTTCGGTAAAACCTCAAAATAATCAACCATGTTACATGTGGGATTTGGAAACTGGGTATAATCCTTAAGTACAATACATGGTCTACAAGGCAAGTGGCCTGTCAACCAACCTCGTCTCCATTTCTTGCTAGGGCACAGCAGAGTCATTTCACTGGCCCTTCCATTAAGAATAGGCTTGGGGGCATCTGGGTGGCTCAGTGGATTGAGAACCAGGCCTAGAGACAGGAGGTCTTAGGTTCAAATCTAGTCTCAGGCACTTCATAGCTGAGTGACCCTGGGCAAGTCACTTAACTCCCATTGCCTAGTCCTTATTATTCTTCTACCTTGGAACAATACATAGTATTGATTCTGAGGAGGAAGGTAAGAGTTAAGAAAAAATAGAACAGGCTCATCTTTGTCTTAGGATGAGAAAGAACATCAGCACAGACACTTCAGTACAATGGTTTTTGGAATTCTTCCATAGGGCTCATTCTTTAACTTCTATTTTTCAATAATGACTTCAAAAAGCATTCTGAGGATTTTCCTATTTTCAACACAGGCATCATTTTTTCCTAACACCAGTTCATTATAATGAATTGTTGGTTTGTTCACAGGAACTTTAATAAGTGTCCCACATAAGTGATTTAAATGACATACTTGTCAAACTAATGAATGAAAGGAATTCATTCTTTCTATTATTTAATTCCCAAAACAGACTTTGGACAGTTTTATTCCATTTAGAATATTTTGGTCCATTGCCAAAATATCTATATTTCTTAGAGAAATATGCCTGTAATGATATCCTATTTATATCTTAATGTGATTAATATTAAGTATTAAGTAAATTAATTTTTAAAGAAAAAATTCTTCTAGAGCTCTTTATTGATCCAAAGTTTTTTCATGTACTTGTACATAAAGCGCACGGTTCTAAAACCAAAGGGAAAAGGCCTTTTCCTTCCACAACTCAGATCCTTGACTTTTCTCTCTATAGCTGTACCCACACATTGCCCTAGATGGAGTCCCGAAAGATGCTTATGCCAGGGTATGCCAAAAGAACCTCCTTGTGGGACTACCCAGAACCTAACACCCTGACTTCTGGATAACTTCCAATTTTGTGGCACAAAACAATGAGAAAAGGAGCTAAGAAATATGAATTTCCTTCATTCATACCACAAATAGAACCCTATAGCCTGCCATCCCAAGCACACGAGTGCTGCACTCACAATAATTCCTGGATAGTAGCCTCCCACGGTCACATTCTGAGTTCTGGTTGTCGCTGCAAGGCCAATGGTCAGTATGAAGATGGATACCACCAGCAGAGAGACAGCAAATGACAGAGAAATCTGCTTTCTTCTCGCAAACTGCCCTGTGGAAGATGTAAGGGGTGAGGGGTGGAAATCTATTTTAAAAAACAGCATAGATGCAAAAGTAAGTGCTTCAGCAAATATTTAAGTTCAAAGAGTTATGAATGGAGTTTCTCATTATTATTCAGTCATTTTTCAGTTGTATCTGACCCTCAGGACCTCATTTCTGGGTTTTCTTGCCAAAGATACTCGAGTGATCCACCATTTCTTTTTTCAACTCATTTTATGGATGAGGAAACTGAGGCAAACAAAGGGAAGTGACTTGCCCAGAGTCACACAGTTATTATCTGAAGCCAGATTTGAACTCAGTAAGATAAATCTTCCTGACTCCAGACCTGGCATTCTATCCACTGTGCCATTTAAGCTGTCCTTGTTTCTCATCTGCTAATAAACAGCTTTTGAGGGAAGTCATCCAGGAGAGTCAGACTAACCACTCTTTAGCTTAATTTTAAAAAGACAACACTATTGGCTTAATATGTACCTCATTCTTAATTGTATACTATGTTCTAGGATGAAAGACTTTCAGTCAACGCAACAAATAAATATTAAGTAACCAGTGTGTCATACACAACGCCAGGTATTGGGGGGAAGGAATACAAGAATTAGCTGAGACATTGTCTCTTCTTTCATGGAGTTCACTTGCGTAGTAAATTTATTTGAGTTATGTCGCATCTTATTTGGGACGTAATCTCATCATATTTGACATTCATCAGGCAAACAAAGCAAAAACAATTACAAGTGAAGTATTTGGCCTATGCTAGTTTACAGGGACCCACTGAGGCAGAATCAGGATCTTTGCCTTTATTACTACCAACCCAGGGTCTTTGACATAAGAGTTTGCAACATCTTCTGGTCCATGGCCTGCTACCTGTTTTTGTATGGCCAGCAAGCAAGGAACGATTTTTATACTTTATTTAAATAAAAATAAAAATTTTAATAGGCCATAAGGGGCCTCTAAGTAGCACAGTGGAAAAACTCCCAGGTGGCAAGAGTACTTGAAGGTGCAAGCTTTATGCAGGTAAACAGTTACAGTCAATAACCAAATCCAATTTCTCCAATATGGGAAAGTTATTAGGATCTTTGAGCCTGAAAACTTCTAGCCATCTAGTCTATTTTCAGACAGTTAACAAGTTATCAGCATTTATTACTATAAGGCAAGTTATAATTCAGGAATCCTTTGATTAAATGACTTGGGAACGTCACAACCTCTGGGTATCAGTTTCTTCATCTGTAAAATGTGAGACTAAGACTATAATATGAGCTTTGAAGTTCCTTCTAGTTCTAGATCTATGATCCTATGAATCCTGGGTTCTTGATACATCTATATGATCTTTCCAGTTCTAATCTTTATATGTTCCCAGTTCAGCTTTCCCTGATTACCAGATAACTCTTTGCATTTTGTGTCCTTATCTCTCTCTTCCAGTCTAAGTTAAGCTATGCAAAAAGGTATGTGTGCTTTCAATTATCTAGCTTCTACTACACCAGATAGCTTTTGCCTCAGTTCTCCTCTCCAATGAGATTCCAAAGTTCCTTTATGGTTAATGGTTCTTTATGGTTAATGGATCCCCTGGCATATTCATGCTCACTTTCTGTCTCTGTCTCTCCCTTTTTTTTTTTAAGTCTTCCACAGATGCATGATTTCAATGTGAGTGCTCCTTCTAGGGAGTCTCAATGATGCAGGATTTCATGGATATTGGCACACTCTCCCTCCCTTCTTATCCAATAGGATTCTTGTCAGCATCCTCCCATAAAGCCTCTATAGTATATCTACCCAACACACTGAAGGCCTTCCTCTAAACCAGGAGTTTTTCATCTTTTTTTTGGATCATGGAACCCTTTTGGCAGTCCGATAAAGAACAATGTTTTCCTATGTACAAAACAAAATACTTATGATTAAAAAGGAAATTATATGTTTAAAAGAGGTGATTTTTTTCCCCATCCAAATTCATAGACCCTTTGAAATTTCACCAAAGGGTCCATAGACTTCAGGTTAAGAATCCCTTCTCTAAGGGTTTTAACAATTTCTTGAGAGGTTTGTGCCCCCAAAGAGATAATAAGGGAAAAGACTTGTACAAGAATATTCGTAGCTGCATTCTTTGTGGTGGCAAAAAATTGGAAAATGAGGGGATGCCCTTCAATTGGGGAATGGCTGAACAAATTGTGGTACATGTTGGTGATGGAATACTATTGTGCTAAAAGGAATAATAAAGTGGAGGAATTACATAGAGACTGAAACAACCTCCAGGGAGTGATGCAAAGCGAAAGGAGCAGAACCAGGAGAACATTGTACAGAGAAAGTAAAACATTTTAGAAAAATCCAATGTAATAGACATTGCTACTAATAAATGCAAAAGGCCAGAACATTCCTGAAGGACTTATGTAACCACACTGAGAGAAAGAACTATGGGAGTAGAATTACAAAAGAAAAACATATGACATCACTTATCACATGTATATATGGATATGTGATTTGGGGACTAGGCTTTAAAAAAATCACTCTATAGCAAAAATGAATAATATGGAAATAGGTATCAAGTGACAACATTTGTACGACCCAGTGGAATTGCTTGTTGGCTCTGGGAGTGGAGAGGGAAGAGAGGAGGGAAAGAAAGTGAATCATGGAAACATGGAAAAATATTCTAAAAAATAAATTAAAAAATAAAAATAAAAAATAATTTCTTGGGTGTCAGGGAAAAGTGCTTGCACTGTCCATTCGTTGCCCTTTGCCCTCGTTCCAGGACTGGTCCACCTACTTCTCCGCTCATGTATTTCTTATATGAAGTTTTTTAAACCCCTTCCTTACATACAAATTATTGTTGGAAAGATACTGTACATCATTTATGATCCCTATTCATCTCTCCAGTATCTTAAGGACTATGGGAAATTTTGAGTCTCTGCTTCATGATTTGGAACCACATGGTATCACCATAAAAATAGGGATAAGGATAAGATTCAAATTGTGATTTCACTGTAAAAGGGAACTCCCAAATGAGAAAATTTTCACCATGAGTTTCCCTACCTTGAGATCATGAATGCTTTTAAAGTTTTTTAATCATGAAGCACCTGGGAATCACCAAAAGCACTATATAATTTTCTAAACCAATCAATAAGCATTTAGTTTGTTCCTGTGATTTCACTATTTTGAGAAACTTCTGGTAAGGAGAAACCTTCCTTCAATGCAAATCATACATGCTCTGTAATGTCTAGTCTTAGAGAGTTGGAGGGTAGAAGAGAGAAATTAAGAAGTTAAGTGGCTTACCCAGGATCATACTATCAGTATATGTCATCCTGACTCAGACTCTTTATCCACTGCCATACTTCCTGTCACACATACTAAAATATCCTCTCTCGTGCTCTCTCTCTCTCTCTCTTTCTCTCTCTCTCTCTCTCTCTCTCTCTCTCTCTCTCTCTCTCTCTCACACACACACACACACAGACACACACACATACACACACAAAATGCTTTTCAATTCAATGAATTCAATAAACATTCTTTAAATGCCTACTCTATGGAAGAAACTATTTTAAGCAAAGAAAGAATTAAGACAGTTCTTGTTCTCAAAAGTTTACTTCTAGGGAGCAGTAAGAGAACTCAGTGTGTTGAGAGTCAGGCCTAAAGATGGTAGATCCTGGGTTCAAATCTGACCTCGGGTACTTCTTAACTGTGTGACCCTGGGCAAGTCACTTAACCCCATTGCCCAACCCTTACTGTTCTTCTGACTTGGAATCAATACACAGTACTGGTTCTTAGATGGAAGATAAAAGTTTTTTAAAAAAGAAAGCTTACTTCTATTAGTCACTCACAAAATGAATAATATGGAAATATATTTTGCATGACAACACATGTATAACCCAGATTGATTTGCTTGGCAGATCTAGGAGGGGAAAAGGAGGAGTGAGGAAGACAATTTGGATCATATATCTTATGAAAATTTATGTGGAAATTTGCTATTTCATGTAATTGGTAAATAAAATGAAAATTTTTAAAGAAGTCTACTTCTACTGAGTACTAGATTGTAATCACTCACTCACCAAAAATTTACTGAGCATTTACTGTGATGTGCTAGGCACTGGGGGTACAATGACAAAAACTAGTCTTTGCCCTCAAAAAGTTTACAGTCTACGGAAATTCAATCCATCTCACTCTCTTCCTCCTCTTGTGTAAACAACTCCCCCCATCCTCACTTGTCATAAGGTCCATTCAGTGAAACATCCATCATCTAGTGACTAACCTTCCAGTGAAGATCTCCAGATTAGATCTCTCTAGACTAGATTGTTTACAACCACACACAATGGGTGGCCAATTGTACTTGATGACTTTTCAGTTAGAAAAGTCCTAATAGAAGATGGACTGCATTGGCAGAGCCTTCTAGAATGGCTTGGAGAGTTATCTCTAAAGCAAGACTACGGTATACTATCCAGTAGATTCTAAACTTTTTAAGAATAGGAACTGTTTCGATTTTGTCTCTGTATCTGTAGTATCTGGGACAGTATTTTGCACAGAGCAGATTTTACAGAAATCATTTTTGTTATTATTTAGTTGTTTTCAGGTGTGGCTGATTCAACATGACCCTTTGGGGAGTTTTTTTGGTAGGGATACTGGAGTGGTCTGCCATTTCCTTCTCCAGTACATTTGACAGATGAGGAAACTGGGGCCAACAGACTTAAGTGATTTCTCGAGGGTCACAGAGGAAGCATCTGAGGCCAGATTTGAATTCTTGAAGATGAATCTTACTGACTCCAAGCTCTATCCACTGTGCCATCTAGCTGCCTTACAGAAATCATAGGATTATCAGTTAGAGTTGGAAGGGTCCTTAGATAATATCTAGCCTCAATCTCCTAATTTTATAGATGAGAAAATTCAGTCCTAAGAGAAATTTTGTGACTTGCCTCAGATCATACAGATATTAAGTAACAGAGTTCATTTAGGAACTTTGATCCTCTGATTCCAAATCCATTGCTATATCCACTCTGCTACATTGCCTCAAAATCATGAACATCAGCATAAGTTTACATCAAAGATACTATATACTCTGATGGAGGCTTTGTTGGTCAGGAGATCAGTAAGCACTATATCACACACAATCTAAGACAAAAAAATTTCCCCTATGAGCTATATGTGAATTATATTTGCTTAATTTTAAAGCAAATTATAGGGTAATCAAACTATCATGCTCTCTCCATCTTCCTATTATTAGGCTTCTAATTTTGAAAATGTGATTTATTTTTCTTTTTAATTTGAGAAAAAAATAATTCATTTGAGTTATAACTGCTTTTGTCTAGCAGAAACGTAGACACCTATACATCTAAGGTGCTTTATGGAGGATTTAAGAGAAAAAGATAAAGAAGTTTAATTGTCAAATATTCAGAAATAAATTAAATGAAAACATACTAGGCAAATTGAAATAACTTTTCTAATATAAGGAAAACCATTCTATTTTCTTAATCCAGAGAAGGTGACAAAAATACTGCCCTACAAGAGTGACCATTTAATGCAGAGACAAAATGAAGAGCTGGTGGTGTAAGACATCTCTAAGTGCGAGGCAATAGCTCCTTTTTTCTTGTTCTTTGCTTATTCTCACACTTTCACACAATGTTCCATAGGAATCTCTAATCCTAGATCAATTTTGCTCTACTTAGCCATTGTGTTTCCACTTCTGTCCCCTCTGTTAAAACTCACTTCAGCATATGCTTCTTTTGAAAAATTCATCATGAGTCACTCTCCATACATAAAAGCACAAAGAATCAACTCGAGACTACAATGTATTATTAATGCTTGATTGGCCAAAATGATACACTAGAAAGGGCAAAGGATTTGGAGCAAAAAGCTCTTGCTACTTTTTTACTCATGCAATATGGGCATGTCACTTGAATTCTCCAGACCTCAGTTTCTTCACCTGTAAAATAAAGGCAGGAAAAAAACCCTTAAATACACCAAAATATTCATAGCAGTACTTATTGTGATGGTAAATAACTGGAAACAAAATAGGTGTCCATAGACTGGAGGATGTCTAAACAATTTGTGGTGCAAAATTGTAATATAACATAATGCTTATATGAAATTAAGACTGTGATGAATAGAAAGAAGCATGGAAAGACTTGTATGGTATAAGCAGAGCTATAAAACCATTATACTGTGAAAAGGGAATTTGTATTTTTATTTGATCAATCAGAGATTTAGCCTTCCCTTCTATTTGTTTTGAATTTGGGTCAATCAGCAACCAGGGAATTGATCCCACAGGCACTGCCCCCCCCTGGGTGGTACCAGTCTAATTGAGGAATTGTTATTGGTGGGGAGTGGTATAAGAAAGCTAGTAGGTGTAGATTTATAAGATGAGAACCAGCAGGAAGCTGGGAGGGGGGTGATTTTCTGAGGCTGGGATTAGAAGACAGACACTGAGTTGTTAGGCTCTGGATTATAAGGCTAGGGAATTCTTCACTTCCTTTCTATATCTCTCTCTTATTTTCTTTTTCTTATTGATAAATCTAGCTATTAACAGTCTTGTGACTTAAGGGCTAATTATAATTTTTGGCAACCACCCATTATAACCATTACAAAACAAAATTATTTAAAAATATATAAATGGAAAGAACAAAAAGCTAAAAATTAAATGTATAATGATCAAACTCTGCTCTGAAGAAGAGATATCTCACTTTTTTTGCAGAGGCGGGGTACTCTGGGTATGGAACAATGCCTACACTATTGGACTCAGTTTATATGTTAGCTGGTTTTGCCAAATTACTTTTTTTCTTCTATTTTCTTCTTTGTTATAAAGGATAAAGAAGGGGGTATGATATATTTGGGTGAGGGGAGGAAGGTATAAAAACAAAAGATATCCATAAAAATTTAAAATCTGATACACAAAATGAAGGGATTAAATGAAATAATCCTTTTCTGTTCTAATGTTCTATCTATGACTTTAACCATTTGCAAATTAAACAAATGTTGGATTAACCATGAAAAATGGTATTTTCCTTTGGCCCATATATTCCTATGAATTCCCTTATCAAGTCATCCCCTGTATCCTGTCTAGTGTTCTCCAGGCCTAAGAAGATGAGAGCAATGGGCAAGGGTTCCAATAAATATTTATTGGATGATGGACATTAATTTCTCCAACCATTAGCACAAGAATTGACCACACACATTCCTGCCAACTTTTCCCTTCATGATAATCGATAGTCCTTCTGCAGGTACTGAATTTTCTTGTCCCTGTTGAAATTGGACATGAACCAATAATATATGTTTAACTCTGGGCTCTTAAGGTAAAAAATATCCAAATGGATTCCTTTTGTCTTTCATTAAACATGAAATCAAATAGATGTGTCAGAGGGAACTAGTACTTCCTTTCATGGGATCATCAGGATTCAGAGCCTGCTGGAATATTTACATCATTCTTTTATTCAACCAGCATTTATTACATATTAATGATAAGCAAGGGGTTAGAGACCTATATATCCCTTGACTAGCTAACATGGTGCCTGGTACATAGGAGGTGCTTAATGAATGCTTTTTTGTTGATTGGGTATGAAAAAAGAGATATGACCTGGCTCTGTACTGAAGATGCTTACCATCTAATAAAAGGACAGCTACGTGTTTAAATCTATCAGTTGGGACAATGGCTAGGACTGATTTTGCACAATGGAGAACCGAAGAAGACATTATGGTGCTCAAAATACAGTCAGCTCTCTCCTTTCCATAATTGTCAACATGCAAATGCTTCATCCTTGTTTTTTCCCTATAAGCCTTATACCTGACTAGAGGAGAAATGAGTCCAGCAAACATACCAGTTGAAACTCAAGCAGCATCACATATGCCTAGGAAAGGGCGCAGCCTTGCTAAAGGGCTATGCCCCTTAAAAGGAATTAGAAAGAAGACTGTATCTACAGATCAAATCTATATAGGTCATCGTACAGATCAAATTTTACTCCAAACCACTACAATGACAGCTTCATAATAAAAATATTTCAGAGCCAGACAATGGGCCAGATTTCCTTCAAGCAATGCCCCAAACCAGAAAATTCCTGAACAATGAAAGAGTGCTTGTCGTCATGGCATTTGGCCCATGGTACCATATAAGTCAACTCTTTCTTTTTCTGCTGTGTTCCTCCTGGGACCACATTTCCTTCAAAAGTTTGGCTGGGACAACAACTGTATGTGTGTTATATTACTGGGCCTTTATATGGAAGGTCTCAATGGATAGAGCTCTGGACATGGAGTTGGGAAGATCTGAATTCAAATCCAGTTTCAGGCACTTGCAAACTATAATCCTTATTTGCCTCTGTGCCTCATCTGTAAATAAGGATACACTAGAGAAGCAAATGGCAAACTGCTCCAGCCTCTTTGCCAAGAGGGCCCCATAGACAAAGCCCATGTGGTCACATAGAGTTGGACACAACTGAACAACAATAATATTATACATGGATAAGAGACTAGACTGGACAGCATAACTTGGTCTTGGAATAGCCTGTATATGTGACTATACTTTGAAATTAGAGTGGACCATAAAATTGCCTGGGGATGATATTGGGTAAAACGAGGAGAGAATGTATTGTAGAGAGGTTTAAAAGTAATCTGTGGGGACTTCCGGTTAAGATGGCGGCTTAGAGAAAGCTGAAGTTCAGATCTCCGGAAAACCCTTCCCAACCGATCTCAAACGATAAGCTCCTAAGGCGCCGAAATTCAAAACGATCAACAGCACAGACCCTGGGAACCCTCCTCCTGGACCTGGACCCGGTTCAAAAGGTACGGCTCCCCTTAAAAGCCAGAACCCGAGATCCCTCGGACCTCAGGGGTAGGAGCGCAGAGTCCAAGGCTCCCGGAAGCTGCAGCCGCGCTAGGCTCAGAGAGCAGGGTCTGAGGAACAACAACCCTCAGGGTCTTCTACCCAAGTCCCAGTCCGGGTGAAAGTTACTGCCTGGGGCTTCCGCTGCAGAGAGCCTGTCGGTCCCGGTGAAAGTTACTGCCTGGGGCCTCCGCTGCAAAGAGCTGGTCGGTCCAGGTGAAAGTTACTGCCTGGGGCCTCCGCTGCAGAGAGCTGGTCAAAACAACAGCAACCCTCAGGGCGGGCAAGACAGCCTCACGGGCTGGATCCTGCTATCCAAGTCTCAGTGAAAGTCTGTGCTCTCGGAGCTTGGGGAAGCGGCAGCCCATCCCCCCGCAGGCCGACGAAACAGCCTCACGGCCAGGGATTCTGAAGGCAACTTCCGGAAATCGAGCCAGGGGGAGAGTGTGGCCTCGTGGTCCGACCCTTCCATTCCAGTTCCAGTGAGGCATATTCAGTTTAACCCAGGGAAAGCTCATAGAACCATCTGCCCAGGACTGCCTCTGAACACCAGACAAAGACAAGAAAAGCCAATCCTCCACGTTCAGAGATGACAAACTCCACAGAAGCACAGAAGCCCCAAAATACCAAGAAAAATAAGAAGAAAGGGGCGACTCTGGACACATTCTATGGAGCCAAAATACAAAATACAGAGCAGATAGAAGAAGATATACAAGAAAATTCTCCAAAATCTCCCAAAGGAAATAGAAACTCTCCACAAACCCATGAAGAATTTGAATCAGAAAGGACCAAAAAGATGGAAGCCCTCTGGGAGGAAAAGTGGGAAATGATGCAAAAGAAATTCACGCATCTACAAAACCAGTTTGACCAAACTGTAAAAGAAAACCAGGCTTTAAAGCAAGAACTAATAAAGCAAAGCCAAAACACCAAGAAATTAGAAGAGAACATAAAATATCTCACCGACAAGGTGATAGATCTGGAAAACAGGGGGAGAAGAGAAAATTTAAGAATAATTGGACTCCCAGAAAAGCCAGAAATAAACACCAAACTGGACATGGTGATACAAGATATAATCAAAGAAAATTGCCCAGAGATTCTAGAACAAGGGGGCAATACATCCACTGACAGAGCTCACAGAACACCTTCTACACTAAACCCCCAAAAGACAACTCCCAGGAATGTAATTGCCAAATTCCAAAGCTATCAAACAAAAGAAAAAATCCTACAGGAAGCCAGAAAAAGACAATTTAGATATAAAGGAATGCCAATCAGGGTCACACAAGACCTTGCAAGTTCTACGCTGAATGATCGTAAGGCATGGAACATGATCTTCAGAAAGGCAAGAGAGCTGGGTCTCCAACCAAGAATCAGCTACCCAGCAAAACTGACTATATACTTCCAAGGGAAAGTATGGGCATTCAACAAAATAGAAGACTTCCAACATTTTGCAAAGAAAAGACCAGAGCTCTGTGGAAAGTTTGATACCGAAAATCAAAGAGCAAGGAATACCTGAAAAGGTAAATATTAAGGAAAGGGGAAAAATGTTATCTTCTTTTACTCAAACTCTCTTCTATAAGGACTACATTTATATCAACCTATGTATACCAATATGTGGGGAAAATGTAATGTATAAATAGGGGGTAAAGAAAGACCAAATAGAATAATGGTTCTCACACAAAGATTCACAGGGGAAGGGGAGGGGAAGAAAACTCCTATAAGAAGGAGAGGAAGAGAGGGGGGGGGGTTTACTTAAACCTCAATCTCAGGGAAATCAACTCTGAGAGGGAAAAACATCCAGATCCATTGGGATCTTGAATTCTATCTTACCCAACAAGGGTAAGGAGAAGGGAAAACCAAGGGGGGGAGGGGGAGAGGGAGAACAAAAAGGGAGGGAAAGAGAGGGGGGAGGGGGAGGGAACAAAAGGGAGGGACTAAAAAGGGAAACATCAAGGGAGGGGACAAGGGGGACTGATTCAAAGTAAATCACTGGACTAAAAGGTAGAGCCGAAGAAGAAAAGGTTAGAATTAGGGAAGGCAATCAAAATGCCAGGGAGTCCACAAATGACAATCATAACTTTGAACGTGAATGGGATGAACTCACCCATAAAACGTAGACGAATAGCAGAATGGATTAGAATCCAAAACCCTACCATATGTTGTCTTCAAGAAACACACATGAGGCGGGTTGACACCCACAAGGTCAGAATTAAAGGATGGAGTAAGACCTTCTGGGCCTCAACTGATAGAAAGAAGGCAGGAGTGGTAATCATGATATCTGATAAAGCCAATGCAAAAATAGACCTGATCAAAAGGGATAGGGAAGGTAATTATATTTTGTTAAAAGGGACTCTAGACAATGAGGAAATATCATTAATCAACATGTATGCACCAAATAATATAGCACCCAAATTTCTAATGGAGAAACTAGGAGAATTGAAGGAAGAAATAGACAATAAAACCATACTAGTGGGAGACTTAAACCAACCATTATCAAATTTAGATAAATCAAATCAAAAAATAAATAAGAAAGAGGTAAAAGAAGTGAATGAAATCTTAGAAAAATTAGAATTAATAGACATATGGAGAAAAATAAATAGGGATAAAAAGGAATACACCTTCTTCTCAGCACCACATGGCACATTCACAAAAATTGACCATACATTAGGTCACAGAAACATAGCACACAAATGCAAAAAAGCAGAAATAATGAATGCAGCCTTCTCAGATCACAAGGCAATAAAAATAATGATTAGTAATGGTACATGGAAAACCAAATCTAAAACCAATTGGAAATTAAACAATATGATACTCCAAAACCGTTTAGCTAAAGAAGAAATCATAGAAACAATTAATAATTTCATCAAGGAAAATGACAATGGCGAAACATCCTTTCAAACCTTTTGGGATGCAGCCAAAGCGGTAATCAGAGGCAAATTCATATCCCTGAAAGCTCATATTAACAAACAAGGGAGAGCAGAGATCAATCAATTGGAAATGCAATTGAAAAAACTCGAAAGCGATCAAATTAAAAACCCCCAGCAGAAAACCAAATTAGAAATCCTAAAAATTAAGGGAGAAATTAATAAAATCGAAAGTGATAGAACTATTGATTTAATAAATAAGACAAGAAGCTGGTACTTTGAAAAAACAAACAAAATAGACAAAGTACTGGTCAATCTAATTAAAAAAAGGAAGGAAGAAAAGCAAATTCACAGCATTAAAGATGAAAAGGGGGACAGCACCTCCAATGAGGAGGAAATTAAGGCAATCATTAGAAATTACTTTGCCCAATTATATGGCAATAAATACACCAATTTAGGAGAAATGGATGAATATATACAAAAATACAAACTGCCTAGACTAACAGAAGAGGAAATAGAATTCTTAAATAATCCCATATCAGAAATTGAAATCCATCAAGCCATCAAAGAACTTCCTAAGAAAAAATCCCCAGGGCCTGATGGATTCACCTGTGAATTCTATCAAACATTCAGAGAACAGTTAACCCCAATACTATACAAACTATTTGACATAATAAGCAAAGAGGGAGTTCTACCAAACTCCTTTTACGACACAAACATGGTACTGATTCCAAAACCAGGCAGGTCAAAAACAGAGAAAGAAAACTATAGACCAATCTCCCTAATGAATATAGATGCAAAAATTTTAAATAGGATACTAGCAAAAAGACTCCAGCAAGTGATCAGAAAGATCATTCACCATGATCAAGTAGGATTCATACCAGGGATGCAGGGCTGGTTCAACATTAGGAAAACCATCCACATAATTGACCACATCAACAAGCAAACTAGCAAGAACCACATGATTATCTCAATAGATGCAGAAAAAGCCTTTGATAAAATACAACACCCATTCCTATTAAAAACACTAGAAAGCATAGGAATAGAAGGGTCATTCCTAAAAATAATAAACAGTATATATCTAAAACCAACAGCTAATATCATCTGCAATGGGGATAAACTAGATGCATTCCCAATAAGATCAGGAGTGAAACAAGGATGCCCATTATCACCTCTACTATTTGACATTGTACTAGAAACACTAGCAGTAGCAATTAGAGAAGATAAAGAAATTGAAGGTATCAGAATAGGCAAGGAGGAGACCAAGTTATCACTCTTTGCGGATGACATGATGGTCTACTTAAAGAATCCTAGAGATTCAACCAAAAAGCTAATTGAAATAATCAACAACTTTAGCAAAGTTGCAGGATACAAAATAAACCCACATAAATCATCAGCTTTTCTATATATCTCCAACACAGCTCAGCAGCAAGAAGTAGAAAGAGAAATCCCATTCAAAATCACCTTAGACAAAATAAAATACCTAGGAATCTATCTCCCAAGACAAACACAGGAACTATATGAACACAACTACAAAACACTCGCCACACAACTAAAACTAGACTTGAACAATTGGAAAAACATTAACTGCTCATGGATAGGACGAGCCAATATAATAAAAATGACCATCCTACCCAAACTTATTTATCTATTTAGTGCCATACCCATTGAACTACCAAAATACTTCTTCACTGATTTAGAAAAAACCATAACAAAGTTCATTTGGAAGAACAAAAGATCAAGGATATCCAGGGAAATAATGAAAAAAAACACATATGATGGGGGCCTTGCAGTCCCAGATCTCAGACTATATTACAAAGCAGCAGTCATCAAAACAATTTGGTACTGGCTAAGAAACAGAAAGGAAGATCAGTGGAATAGACTGGGGGCAAGCAACCTCAGCAAGACAGTATACGATAAACCCAAAGATCCCAGCTTTTGGGACAAAAATCCACTATTCGATAAAAACTGCTGGGAAAATTGGAAGACAGTGTGGGAGAGACTAGGAATAGATCAACACCTCACACCCTACACCAAGATAAATTCAAAATGGGTGAGTGACTTAAACATAAAGAAGGAAACCATAAGTAAATTGGGTAAACACAGAATAGTATACATGTCAGACCTTTGGGAGGGGAAAGGCTTTAAAACCAAGCAAGATATAGAAAGAATCACAAAATGTAAAATAAATAATTTTGACTACATCAAACTAAAAAGCTTTTGTACAAACAAAACCAATATAACTAAAATCAGAAGGGAAACAACAAATTGGGAAAAAATCTTCATAGAAACCTCTGACAAAGGTTTAATTACTCATATTTATAATGAGCTAAATCAATTGTACAAAAAATCAAGCCATTCTCCAATTGATAAATGGGCAAGGGAAATGGATAGGCAGTTCTCAGATAAAGAAATCAAAACTATTAACAAGCACATGAAGAAGTGTTCTACATCTCTTATAATCAGAGAGATGCAAATCAAAACAACTCTGAGGTATCACCTCACACCTAGCAGATTGGCTAACATAACAGCAAAGGAAAGTAATGAATGCTGGAGGGGATGTGGCAAAGTAGGGACATTAATTCATTGCTGGTGGAGTTGTGAACTGATCCAACCATTCTGGAGGGCAATTTGGAACTATGCCCAAAGGGCGACAAAAGAATATCTACCCTTTGACCCAGCCATAGCACTGCTGGGTCTGTACCCCAAAGAGATAATGGACACAAAGACTTGTACAAAAATATTCATAGCTGCGCTCTTTGTGGTGGCCCAAAACTGGAAAACGAGAGGATGCCCATCAATTGGGGAATGGCTGAACAAACTGTGGTATATGTTGGTGATGGAATACTATTGTGCTCAAAGGAATAATAAAGTGGAGAAGTTCCATGGAGACTGGAACAACCTCCAGGAAGTGATGCAGAGCGAGAGGAGCAGAACCAGGAGAACATTGTACACAGAGACTAATACACTGTGGTATAATCGAACGTAATGGACTTCTCCATTAGGGGCGGTGTAATGTCCCTGAACAACTTTCAGGGATCCAGGAGAAAAAAAACACCATTCATAAGCAAAGGATAAACTATGGGAGTGGAAACACCGAGAAAAAGCAACTGCCTGAATACAGAGGTTGAGGGGATATGACAGAGGATAGACTTTAAATGAACACTCTAATGCAAATACTATCAACAAAGCAATGGGTTCAAATCAAGAAAACATCTAATGCCCAGTGGACTTACGCGTCGGCTATGGGGGATGGGGGGGAGGAAAAGAAAATGATCTATGTCTTTAACGAATAATGCTTGGAAATGATCAAATAAAATATATTAAAAAAAAAAAAAAAAAAAAAAAAGTAATCTGTGGGCTCAGTGGATAGAGTGTAAAACCTGGAGTCAGGAGGATGTCAATGAAAATCTGGCCTCAGACACGTCCTAGCTGTGTGACCCTGGACAAGGCATTTAACCCCAATTGTCTAGCCCTTACTGCTCTTCTGCCTTGGAATTGATTCTTGTATTGATTCTAAGACAGAAGTTTAGCATTTTAAAAAAGCAAATCTGTGGATATTACGACTGAGGCAGCTAAGTATCCTGAATAGAGTGTTAGACAGGGAGAAAGAAAGACCTGGATTTGAATCCTGCATCAAACACTTTAGCTCTATGATCCTGATCAAGTCACTTAACAGAAATTAACAGAATCTTAACAGAAGTGAGCTTCACTTGCCTTACTATAAAAAAAAGGATAATAATATTACTTTATCACAGGTTGTTGAGGATCAACTCAGTTACCATATGTAAAATGCTATGCAAACCTTAAAGAACTACAAAACTGCTTAAAGAAATGTGTAAATGCTAGGCAATAGTTGTAGTAGCAGTAGTAGGTAGTAGTGGTGGTACATGAATATAATGGAATATTACTAGACTCTAAGAAATTATGAATATAAACAAATCTGAAAAACACAGGAAGAGACTATTATTACCATGTATTTCCAAAAATGTTTCAAGGGAAAATACAAACTAATTTTCCATGAAGAACAATGGTAGAAATTCAAAGGACTTCAGGGATTATGGGATCATAGGGAAAGAGATTTAAAGCCAACTCCCTCATTGGCACGAGGTAAGGAAGCTGATAAAAGAGAGATGATATCATTTACTTACTCAATCTTAAAGAACTAGCAAGTAGGAAATCCAGATCTTTATAATCCAAGGTTATTTGCCAGTACTTCATTAACCACTAACCATCAGCATTCAGTCCCATTTCATTTCAGTGTATGTGAGACTTAAGAACTGCTTCAGGTGATCTACGCAAAGAAAGTCTAAGGCAGGTAGGGAGTACAGTGATTAGAGCACCAGGACTGAAATCACACATACTAGCTCTATGATCCTAGATAGGTCACTTCACCTCTGACTACCTTGGTTTCCTCAACTATAAAATAAGATTAATAACACCTACCTTTGAGAGTCATGAGATCAAATGAGATATTTGTAAAATGCTTAAAACTGGGCATATAGATCCTTAATAAATACTTGTTTCTTCCCTTCCTTCCTTTTCAGAAGATAGTCAAAATGGACTTTATTTAATTCCACACTTTGATTTTGTGCCACCATAATGGCAGAGATGTATGGGGCGAACACTGTTTGCATGTCCAGAATCACTAGTGTTAGGACTTTGGGATCAAAATTAGAAAAGCCTCTGAAAGAAAATTCCACAACTTGCAAACTCTTCCTTTGTTTCAACTTACAACCTAGATAATTTTCTCTGATGCAACTCAAAGACCATTTTCTACTTTCTAATTTAATATTGAGAATGTTGCTTGTTACTCCGAACCCTAACTCTCTAATCTTCCTAGTTCTTTTAAAGGCATCACCTTCCTTCTGGTCACACTATTTATAAATTCTTTCTCCCTCCTTTCACATACCCAATCACTTAACAAACCTTATGAGGTCTAGCTCCACCATCTCTCTCCCATTTATCCCCTTCTCGGCACTCCCACGGCCACCACCCACCCTCCTTCAGCCCCAACACCTAGGCAACTGCAATCCCTTCTCTCCTCCTTCCATTCCACCTTCCACACAACTGCCATCATGATAGCTCTAAAGCTGAAGTCCAACCACATCAATCTTCTGCTTGATAAATTGCAGTGGCTTCCTATTACCACTAGGATCAAATTTAGATTCCTCTATTAAGCATCTAAAATCCTTCCCAAGCTGGCTCCAGACTACTTTCTAACTTTATTATGCATCCCTTTCTTGTCCTTTCTGGTTTGCCAAACGGATCTTTTTGCTATTCCTTATGTAGGACATACTCTCTCTTGTATCCCTTTCTTTAAAAACACATAAGATAGGGGGCAGATAAATGGCTCAATGGATTGAGAGCCAAGACTACAGATGCAAGGTCCTGGGTTCAAATATGACCACAGACACTTCCTAGCTGGATGTCCCTGGCCAACTCACTTAACCCCCATTGCCTAGCCCTTAGCACACTTCTGCCTTGGAACCAATACACAGGATTGATTCTAAGACCAAAGGTAGGGGTTTAAACATACACACCCATACACAATAGATCAAGCCTGTAATACACTCCTTTCATACCACCATCTCTTTCAATCCCTCCTTGTTTATTCATTTCAGTTGTCTCATGCTCTTCATTGGCCCCATCTGAGGTTTTCTTCGTGAAGATAATGGAGTGGTTTGCTATTTTCTTCTTCAGCTCATTTTACAGATGAAGAAACTAAGGCAAACAAGGTTAAGTGATTTGTTCAGAATCACACAGCTAGTACATATCTGAACTCAAATTTGAACTCGGGTCTTCCTGACTCTAGAACTGGTGCTTTATCCACTCTACCACCTAGCTGCCCATCTTTTAATCCTGAATTTTCTTCAAATCTCAGTTCAGGTATCCCTGACTACATTATGCTTTCTTCACCCTTCTGGCTGCTAGTGATTCATCCACTATTTAAAAAAAAAAGATATTTGCTTAGTATATACTTCTATATAAACATGTTTTTATTTTCCTTCTAGAATGAATACCCCTTGTGGGCTAGAACTATTTCATTTTTATCTTTTTATCCTTAGGCACAGTGCTTGGCTTATAGAAGACACTGATTGACTGATTTCTCCTCTGAGTGATGACGTGACTTTTATTAAACCAGAATTCATTCATTCTGAGCAAGCTTGGTAAATAACTTGGTTAATCAAAACAAATAATACTATTGCAGGGAGGAGGTCTGGGAGTAGATGGCTCAGTGGATTGAGAGTCAGACCTAGAGATGGGAGGTGCTGGGTTCAAGTTTGGTCTCAGGCACTTCCTAGCTGTATGACCCTGGGCAAGTCACTTAATCCCTATTACCTAACTCTTACCACTCTTCTGCCTTGGAACCAATGCACAGCTAAGATTCTAAGAGGGAAGGGAAGGTTTAAAGCATGTCATCAGATACAATGTCCCAGTTGTACATTATCTCTACTTCCCCTCCCCTTATTATAATTATTTATCCTCATTATTAAGTATGATTGCTAGCATTTATCTAACAATTTAAGGTCTTCAAAGCTCATTATATTTGTTAACACATTTGATAACACACAAAAGTCATCAGTGGTACAGGGATTCGAGTGCCAAGCCTAAAACCTGGAAGACTAGAGTTGAAATCTAGCCTCAGACACTTACTAGCTTTGTGAGGGGAGCAAGTCACTTAATCTTTGTTTGCTTTGGAGACAGATAGGTGGCACAGTGAATAGAATGCCAGGCCTGGAGTCAGGAAGTGAACTTAACTCTGTTTATCTCAGTTTCCTCATCTGTAAAATGAGTTGGAAAAGGAAATGGCAACATCTTTGCCAAAAAAATACCAATGGGGTCATGAAAAATCAGACACAACTGAAACATCTGAACAACAATAGCCCTACTACTGCCCCTCAATGCCCTAAAAATTAAGTAGTCCTTAGTCGGTGGCATACAGACCAGTCTGCAGCCTCACCTCTGTTCTTTCTCCTCTAAAGTATATCATATAGATGCCAATCTGGCGCTTTACCCTTTTCCTATGCCTCTTATTGATCCTCTTCCTGACCTATTTTTTAGCCTTTTAATTATACAGTGTGCTACGTTAGCAATACAAAATTAAGCTAGGCTCCCAACCTGAATGAAACTAAACGTCTGAAAGGTATATCAGGCATTACTTAGGTAATGTTTTTCATTCTGATGAAACGCAGGGCATAGCCAGTGTGCTGAACCCAATTAACCAGTCGCAAATACCTGTTTCAAACCACAAGAAGTCACCTTGATCAGTCTCACGTCATCCCAGCGTAGTGAAGTTGTGGTAGTGAATAGGATGCCAGGAGCATTCCCTGTTTCTTTTTTTGTTGGTTTGTTTTGTTTTGTTTTTAATTAATTTATTTAGTCAGTTTACAACATTATTCCTTGGTTACAAGAATCATATTCTTTCCCTCCCTCCCCTCCCCCTCCCCTTCCCGTAGTGGACGCGCAATTCCACTGGGTATTACATGTATCTTTGATTACATGTATCTTTTGACCATTTCCATGTTGTTGGTGTTTGCACTGGGATGTTCATTTAGAGTCTTCATCCCCAGCCATATCCCCTCATCCCATGTAATCAAGCAGTTGTTTTTCTTCTGTGTTTCTACTCCCACAGTTTTTCCTCTGAATGTGGATAGTGCATTCCCTGTTTCTTAAAACACACAGCTGATACTGTGGTTGGCCTTTAAAGAAAATTGCCTTGATGAATGGTTGGTTTAAAGCAAATCATTTATGTAATATGGCTATAATTTCAGAGTTTGTGCAACCTCTGCAAAAAGATAAATAATGCTCTGATTAAAATGATAAGGAGCCCTCTCTATTGCTTTTGGAAGAATTTCAAGGTTTGTATATATTAATCTTGATTTTGATTAGCCATTACCATTTCTTTCTTAGTCTGACTGTTTTCTTCAAAATTGCTATGGAGCGAAGGGCAGGAGGTGTGCTACAACATTTTCACCAGCTACTGTGATCAAGATTCTAAGGTTAATGCAAGGGCTGTAGAATTTATAGGGAATGGTTGAAGAAAGAATAGCTTTTAAAATCTGATCCTACCCAAATTGTAATATCCTGACAGAGATGATGACATATACTTACTAAAAAGAGGACATAAATTATCTCTAAAAATGAAAAGACTTAAGAAATAGAGACAGCCCAATACAGTAGAAAGAATGCAGGATAGAAATCTAGTCACAGGACTTGAATTCAAATCCTATTCTGCTAAGGTCACTTGTGTGACCTAGGGCAAGTCATTTCTCTAGATGAACTTTAATTTTCTCTTCTGGAAAATGTAAAGGTTTGATCATAAATATCATGATCCCTTTCAGTTTTAAATCTATAATCCTCTATCAGCTCTGGAATAGAAAGCATGATGTTTTTTTCAGTCACATCCAAATCTTCATGACCCCATTTTCAAGGTTTTCTTGGCAAAGATACTGAAGTGGTTTGGCATTTCCCTCTCTAGCTCATTTTACAGATGAGGAAATTGAGGCAGAGTTAGCGACTTGCCCAAGGTCACATAGCTAGTATCTGAACCCAGACCTGAATTTAGGAAGATGAGTCTTTCTGAATACTGTATTCAGTGTGCCATCTAGCTGTTCCAGAAAGCAAGATGGCTCAATAATTATAATATAGCAAGATTTTTTTTATTTGATGATAGGAAAGTAGTTAAGAATTGGTGAAAGCAGACTGGAATTAACTAGATAATTACTTCAAGTCTTACACTGTACAACTTTGAAGAACTGTGTCACTGGCATGTTATTATTGTACTCTTGGCACTCTTAAGCTAATACTCCCAAAAGAGTAAAATTGAAATCCTACTCAACTTCCCTTTCATGCTTGTCATTATAAAAACTTACACTGAAGAACCATCAAACAAGGGCAGTACTCTGAATTTAGCCTCTTTTTAAAAACTGAATCTTGAGAGTAGGAGTTGTTCTGACATTGGACATTAATACAAGATCACCATCTATCTCTCTTCCTCACTATCATCACTTGAATGTGCCTCACCTTGCCCACCAATATCACTTTGCTCACTTTTATTTTAGCAGTCAGCCTGGAGAGGACATAACTCACTTGAAATGCTGATCATTTCTAAACTAATTGAAAGACAAAGTGGTTTTCTCCCTCTCCCCTTTTTCAGACATACCTTCTTAACTTAATAGAGGGATAATCTGGAACATGGGAAAGGGATTTCATGAGGGCATTCAAAACTGCCATGGGCCAAAGTTTCAGAACTATGAGAGGTAAAGGTCTCCAGGAATAAGAGGAAAGTTAAATTGGTCATTTATTTCCTAGATAACTATGGTTTCACCCCAGCAAAATGACAGCTCATGTCTGGCAAAATATGGACTGGTTTTTTTTTCTACTCATGAATTTTTCCATTTTAAAAACTTTAGGTTCCTAGCACTATTTAAAAGCTTTGGTGTTGTGGCTGATACTAGTAGCTAATTATTGCTTAGTAAAGTTCTTTAACCAATAGTATCTCCTTTGGTCCTCAGCACAGCCCTGTCAGACAGCTATCCCCATTTTAAAGTCAAGGAAACAGGTTTACAGAAGTTAAATGAGGGCTAGTAATTGCACTTTCTCTTGTTAAGCAAAAACAACCATTTTATCCCAAATGTATTAATATAAAAATGCTACCATAACAGCAATTAGACAGCAACCATACATGCAAACATTTAACATTTTAATATGCTGCTAAAAGAGCTAAAAATTGATGCTTCTTGAAAAAATTAGCTTCCTTGATTATTTTTATCGTAAACTATAATTGGAAAAAAAAAAAAACAGTCTCTCTACACCAAACTGAATGTCCTTGCAATGTAATTTCCCACCTGGTTCCTCCACGGTTACACATTTGAATATGCTTTTTAAAGTGGCAAATTTTAATAGCTAGGCAATAAATTATTTCCTCTGTTCCAACTGTCAAATCATCTTTTACCAAACAATGATTTTCTGCTACTTAATGTGCTGTTTCATTCTTTCAAGCTGCAAGGAAAACACGCCCAAGTATTATATGAAACATTCACCAAACATCCCAGGCAGGTTTTGTAGATCCTGCCCTCCCCCTTCACCCCAATGCCTTAAGACCCAAAAGGCTTCCTGGGCCAGCATACCTGATGATCATTTGCACAAAGGAAAAGAGAAATGCATCTGAGGGGGGAAAGTGTGTGCTCTAGATGATATGATTAGGAGAGGAGGCAATGTGTTCGATAATGTATTTGAAAAAGGAAAAGGAAACTCTCTGGTCTCCTGAACCAGAAGTAAGCAGTTACCCAATGCTAAGAAACTATCTTTTTTCCATTACATCCTGTATTAAAGGTCCAGAGGTGCTAACAAGATATATAGAGATAGATAGATAGATAGATAGATAGATAGATAGATAGATAGATAGATAGATAGATAGATAGATAGATAGATATGTGTGTATATATCTATATCTATATATATATATATATATATATATATATATATATATTTTAATTTTAAGTGCAAAAGCTTTGCAGCCCCCTAACTAGAGTTTCTGCTTTGGGAGAGTATGGAGTAGGCTAGTAGTTCCCAAAGTGTTCTCCAAGGGCCCAGTCAAAAGGATGTCCATAATAATAGTAAGAGTTGAAATCTCTACTACAGGAGATAGCGATAGATTATAACCCACATAAGCAAAAGCTGGGGCTGGGCGGGGGGGGGGGGGGGGGGGGGGGAAGGGGGAGAGTAAGATTAATCATTTTTAAGACAATAAAAATAATCAAAAGGTTGTAAAGCTATTGAAGCATGTATCAGGGCAGGAGCAGGAGAGGGGTTTTTGCTTTGGTTTTTTGAGCTTCCAGAGATAAAACCAGGAAAAGATTTGGAAGGGAGCAGCAGGAATCCAAGATTTGGAAGGGAGCAGCATCCAAGAAATGCAGCCCAAGAGTTAACTCCCAACGTTTCTCACGGGTCCCCTCCGGTAAAGGGCTTCTCCAAACTTAAGCACGCAGCATTAGGAGTTGACCAATAATACATAACCCTTGGCCTTGTGCCCATCCCCTACCCCGGTACATTCATCCCATCCTGTAGGAGTCCAAAGTACCACCGATTACCAGAGGAGTTTTAAAAAGATTCTCTAAGAGCGGGAGTGGCCGCTGGACAACCCGGGAGTGGGACAGGGAAGGAGGAGGCGAGGACCAAAGCTTGGTTTACCTGCGGCGTCCAGTAAAGCCAAAGGACCAGGCACTGGAGGAGGAGGAGGCTGCATCCTCCACTTGCCCTCTTGGGCTCCGGGGGCGCTCGGAGCCCCAGCTTGTGGCGCGGGGTGCTCCAGCCCGGGTGCCGGGAGGTAGCGCGCTTTGGAGTGGCTCAGCAGAGCTGGGAGGCTGGGACTTTTGCCCGCCAGAGACTAACACCCTGTCGAGGCTGGGAGGGAGGGCTCTCACTGCCCGCCAGCCCAAAGGGCGCCTCCACTTTCCCAGGGAGACAGCCTTAGGCTGCCTTCTGCGGCTGTATTTATCCTCTGCTCAATCCCCAGATCCCCCCTCCCCTCCCCACTTCTTTTCGCCGCCGCTGCTGCTGCCGTTACTGCAGAAAACCCTAGCGAGAAGGAAAAGGACGAGAAAGGAGGAAACGTGAGTTTGTGGTGTGGTCCCAGCGCGGGTGTTTTACCACTCCTAACCATTCTCTACTTCGTCCCCACTTCCCTTCGCATTGATTCAGCTATCCATCCTGCAAAGGGAGCCGTTCTCTCTCTTCTCTTCCGAATCTGTTTGAGATTCAGGGAGTGCCTAAAGAAAGAAGAAAATCTGTGATGATGATATTGACTCTAACGTACCCATTACTCTGAATGAGCTTTCCCAGCGCTCTCAAAGCTGGCCATCTTTTGCAAAGAACTCAGCGTAAACCAAATTGAAATCCTCTAGCCACCCAGGAGCTCTGGGTCTTGGTCGTTTATGCAGGATCATGTAAAAGACAGCATCTCCCAGAGAAAACCATTGGGTACTTTGATGGAGGAGGAAAGTAAGGGAGAGGCAGAAAGTAAAGAAAAGGCAGCTCTGTGGCGGCCACAGTTAAAAATTATGAAAGGTGGCATGGCCTAATAGCTAGAAATCTTGCCTAGGAGATAAACTAGCTCTGTGCCCCTGAGCAAATCATTTTTTGTCTGAGTCTCAGCTTCTTCAGCTATGCAATGGGGATAATAAATCCAGCAGAATCTGGCTTGGGACATCTAAGAGGCCCAGTGGATGGAGTGCTGGGGCTGGAGTCAGGAAGACTCATCTTCCTACGTTCAAATTCGGCCTCAGATACTTACTAACTAGGTGGCAAGTCCCATAACCCTGTTTGCCTCAGTTTCCTCATCTGTGAAATGAGCTAAAGAAGGAAGTGGCATTCTAGTATCTCTGCCAAGAAAACTCCAGATAGGGTCAGGAAGAACTCTCAGACATCACTGAAGGTCATCATCATTCATATGTACCTTATAAGGTTGTTGTGTGGAACAAATGAAAATATACATTGTGTATATTTTAAAGCCATTTATGAGTCATTTTTAAAAATATGAATACAGGTGAGGAATCCTGTTCTGGCTACAAAGCGGTGGGAAGGACACTCCTCTCTGAGTCAGAAGATTTGAATTCCAGTTCCAATTTCGATAATTACTTAGCTGTGTGACCCTGAGCAACTCACTTAACCTCTCTGCCTGTCTCAATCTTCTCCTTTAGAAATAAGAACAAGATGTAAAGTCTTTGAGGTCAGGAATCATTGGCTTTTGCATTTACACAGTGTCTGACACATAGTAGGTGCTTAAATGCTTGTTGATTGATAACCTACCTTACAGGAAAGTTTTGAGAAAGCAATTTGGTAAATAAAGTGCTAGAAATATTAGTTATTAATAACAATATTAAGTTAGAGGACTATTAAACAAATAATATTCTCAACTGAAATGTTCATTGAAAAGCTAAGTTTTTATCACTCAGGAAAGCTGTCTCTAATTGTTGTGGGAGGGGGAGGAATATCTCTTCTCAGAGAGTAGGGCATTCCTTGAACACAGAAGAAATGTCTAATTTTTCGCTTTAATTTTTCTTCTCACTTGATGTTAATCATTAGTCTAAGAAGTTAGTAATCTGGTTATAAATAAATAGCTGATTTGAAAATAATTTCAGTTCTATGCCCAATTGTTTTCCATCAATATATAAGCTTTTACCTTTTTTTTTTTGCAATTCTACCACATTGCTCATCATGTCTTAATGATGCTCAGTCTCTTTTCTTGAAGAAAGCATTGGCCAGGGGCAGCTAGGTGTAGAGAGGGTCCTGGTTTCAAAACTGGTCTTAGACACTTCCTAGTTGCATGACTCTGGGCAAGTCACTTACCTTAACCCCAATTGCCTAATCCTTACTATTCTTCTGCCTTGGAACAGATACTTAGTATTGGTAAAAGTTTTTTTTTTTTTTTTAAAGAAAGTGTTGGTAAAGGTTTAAAAAAAAAAGAAAAGAAATCATAGGCCAATGCAGTAATTTATTCTGGTTGACTCTGTGCATATTTATTAAAAGGCTTCCTTTTTCCTTTTTTTTTTTAATGGTGAGTTGGGATAGAGAAAAAACAAATGTTTGTCGTTAAAAAAAACATGGGAGAATATTCATGATATTCTCCAGTGTGGGGCTTCTGTATAGTCTACAGACCTTTCATCTTTCCTACTCTTGATTCATATTTTCATCACATCTTTCCCCATCCCTCCCTATGTTAAGCTTTTCATTGAAATCACTGTTTATCAAAGTAGCTGTTGATTTTATTTGGTGGATCAGAGTTCATTCAAGAATTCTTCTACCTCCTCATTCTCCATAGGAGATTTTCACACATAAACTGCAATTATCTTGATAGTGTCCCATGTGAAGATGTCTATCACTATAATACAAGATGATCAAGTGTCCAGTAAAATCATTTCTTGTTGCCTTTGGATACATCATAAAACCAATCAATTAAGTCAATAAAACTTCAAAGAGAACTTTGTAAGACCCACTCCCATTAAACTTCCTTTTTTTTGGTCTCTTGTTTCATTTATAGTACAGCACAAATATTCAGACTGATATGATTTAGCTCCTCCAGGGCTACAACTAATAGTGCATCAGTGAGCAAGGTTTTCACACTTAGAATGCTAACATTAATGTTTATAATGCTTGTAAATGTTCTTAAGGAAAAACCTTACCTTCCGCCTTAGTATGAATTCAAAGACAGAAAAGCAACAAGGGCTAGGCAGTTGGGGGTAATGACTTACCCAAGATCACACAGTTAAGGGCTTATAAATGTTCTAGAAATCCTATGATTTTTTGTGTTCTCTGTTCCTTTTTTCATCATTCTGTCACTGTCAATGCAGAAGTATCAGTACATATAACAGAGCCATTTTATATTTTTATGACTCTTGGGTTGCCATATCCAGATCATCAAGTGATCAGGCTAATGGCACTGAGTTTCTCTGGATTTAGCTAGGTTGGCCTTCAGAAAACAAACATTATCTGAATCTAGGACCATACCCAAAGTCTCTCCGGAATGGTAGAATTTTCCAGAACTTGGGTTCCATGACAAAATAAAAAATCAAAGTAGGACTTTGTTGAACACTGTAAAAAGTGACAGATAATAATAAAGAAAGGGGAGGAGGAGTACTTTTGTCTGTACATGGAGCCCACTAGAAAGAGTTTAATACCCTGATATAGAATGAATATTGAAAAGTTTAGGGTCTTACCTATGGTCACACAGAGTAGTTTATGTCTGAAGCAAAATTTAAACTCAATCTTCCTGACTCCAAGACCAACTTTCTATCCACCATGCCATGTTTGACTCTGATTCCAGCTTGAGCTACTAAAATAATTAAAATAATAATGTTAAAAAGTGTGATTGACATTTTTATTCTATTGATTGTTTTTCCTCTACACTTTTACACTTTTGATTATACTTTTACTCCATTGATTGTTCATTAGTCTTCTTTGTAAAAAACAAAACAAAACATTTTTAACTTCATTAGTCTTCTCTGTTTTTTTAACTCTTACTTTCCATTGTAGAATCAATACTGTGTATTGTTTCCAAGGCAGAAGAGAATAAGGGCCAGGCAATAGGGATGAAGTGACTTGCTCAGGGTCACACAGCTGGGAAGTATTTAAGGTCACATTTGAATCCAGGACTTTCTGTTTCTAGGCCTGACTCTCCATCTACTGAGTCATCCAGCTGCCCCTTTTATGCTGCTCTTTTACAACACTCTTCTTACATAATATCCTTTTCTTCTTAGGAAAGAGTGTTGGTTATAGAAACTCATGTCTTCTCTCTGGAAACTGAAAGCCAATAAACCAATCTCTCTCTTGATCCAAATTCTCACCAGCTCATTCAGGTGAGGAATAATGAGCCATAACTCTCCATGAATAAAGACTACATCTGAACCAAGGATTCCATCAAGAGATCGTTGACCCCAGTTAGTGGTAACCACTAGCTACTGCATCCTGAGCTTTGGACAATTGTCCTGACTTTTGTCTTGTTACTGGACTTCACTGACTCTGGAAGAGAGAGTGAGGCTGATAATTGTGCACAAAATCTAATTCACAAGCAAGTCAAGACATCAGTCTCGTGATGTCATTGGTCTTTGAGAACAAAGGACAAACAACAACACTGACTTTTAGCAAGCAATTTTAAGCATGATGAATAATTCAGAAAATTATTTGGTCTAACTCTAGCTCTCTAATCCTTTGCCATTGAAGAAAAGATTCCTTGGGCTTCTCCAAGAACAGAATGTTTTTACCCTTGTGACACTTTTGAGACTTTTGAGAAAGGTCAGTGAAAGATGTGGGAACAATGTTAAACAATTCCCTTTCACTTAGAACTGTAACACTCAAGCCCATTTAATAGCTCTTACCAAACTTTCAGATAATACCGCTGCAACCATACTACTCTTCTATGGAAAAAAAATTATATTCCAGAGAATGAAGCACATATCTTTTGCTTAAAATGGAAATGCATGGGGGTGAGGAATGTGAAAGAAAATGCACTAGAAATGCTTAGAAAAGGAAAAGATCTTTATTTTTGTTTCTGGCAGAGATTAATAATTTACTCAAAGTATTCTTTTACAATTAATGACCAATATGGAAGTATTTTTTTAAACCCCCACCTTCCATCTTAGAATCATTACTCTGTATTGGTTCCAAAGTAAAAGAGTAATAGGGGCTAAGCAATGGGGTGAGGTGAGGATCACACAGCTGAGAAGTGTTTGAGGTCAAATTTGAATCCAGAACCTCCTGTCTTTAGGCCTGGCTGCCATCTAGCTGCCCCCTTGGAAGTATGTTTTGCCTGATAATATGTCAAAACGCCTGCCATTTCTGAGAAGGGAGGGAAGGAAGGAAGAGAGAAAATTTGGATCTTATTTCAGAAAAAAATATATGTTGAAAATTGTTATCTGGCCGCAGCCACTTCCTAGCTGTGTGACCCTGAGCAAGTCACTTGACCCCCATTGCCTAGCCCTTACCACTCTTCTGCCTTGGAGCCAATACACAGTATTGACTCCAGAATGGAAGCTAAGGGTTTAGAAAAAAAAAGAAAGAAAAAAGAAAATTGTTATTTCATGTAATTGGGGAAATAAAATGTCTTTTGTAAAACATTATTATTTTATAATAAATTTATAATATTTTGTATTATAATGGTTGTGTTATATTTTATTATCAATAAAATTATAATGACTTTTATAATTATTGTAATGCTAATAAAAAGATTCAAACTAGCTAATAAATGAAAAACATGATGAAGTCGATTGAGATCTAGCCTAGGAATCAGGAAGTCCTCAGATTCAAATTGGCTATATGAACCTGAGTGAGTGGCAATCTCATGTCAATCAATAAGCATTTATTAAATTCCTACTTTGTGCTAAGTGCACTCACTGTGTTAAAGCCTGAGAATACAAAAATTAAATTAAGCACAATCTCCGCTGTCAAGGAACTTATAATCTAATAAGGGAGATTACACATGGACACAAATAAACAGTAGAGTATAAAGAAGAATATGATGGAAAGGTCCAAAGAGCCATAAGAAGTATGAATTGGGAGAGAGAATTTTCAACTAAAGGAATCAAAGAAGATTCCCACTTGGCCATCACTTCTGACTCTTGCTATAGGTTACAAAGAAAGACAAAAGGCAGTTCTGGCTCGCAGGAAGCTAACCATATAGTTCAGGAGAGAGCAACATGCAAATAATCATGTACAAAGATATATACTATGTACAAGATACACATGTGTACATATATGCTCCATACGTGTGATCCGTTGGAGATGGTCAACAGCAGGAAAGCACTACCATTAAGAAGGGTGAGGAAAAGCTTCTTGTGGGTATTCTGTAATGCCCCAAGCAATTCTCTTAGTCTTGCAGGGCTGTAGAGTAGATATAGATTTGCATTGGTAGTGAGAGTTTCCTCAGGAGGAGTTCCTCTATTAGTAAAATCACATCTGGGGAGAAGAGAGTGGGTGAAATTTAAAAACCCATTCGGGTCCTTGGGCCTCATCTATACACTGAAGAAATGTGAGAATGACTGATCTGTGAGCACAGAAAACAACTAAGTTATTTTAAAAGTCAAATAGCAAAATTACAAGTGATTCCTTCATGGCTAGAAAGATCAAAATTATAGAGTTGGAGTTAGTAGGAATCTTGGCGATCTCTAGGTTACTTCTTTTATTCTGTATTTGGAAACCTAAAGAAGAGAAGTAACTCCTATGAATTCACACAGGTAGTCATTTCATTAGCAGAGCTTAGCTCCATATCCATCGATTTCTTAGGAGGGAGATTTTAAGTACGTACATAAGCAAATGCATTATATGAAATTAATACAGGGGAGTTTTGAGAGAGAAGATGCCAATGACTAGAGGAGGATTAAGAAAGGCTTCATAGAAGATGAAGCTTTTACTTTGTCTGGAAGGAAACGAGGGATTCCAAGAGACAAAGATCCAAAATGGTGCACTTTCCACTCCATGGATGGAGAGTCATTATGAATATTTATATTTATGGAATTTATGGAATAGATCTCTTTTCCAGGAACTGAGAAGAGATATACTGAATTTGTAATCTAGTTCTCTAACATGCTAATCTGTCCATCTGTGGCACATAGATTCCCATTTGCTAAAGAACAATCTCTAAGCCACTGTTCACAAGCTCAGAGAATGTACCCTCATCCATAGCTGCTGCCTAAGTCTCCTCCTGCCCCCACCAGAATGTTGCCAAGGAGAAGTCAACACCAGCTGGAGAGGAAAGAAGGCAGTAGCTAGCTGGGGGTGGGGGGAGCCACTGTTCTCAAAAAAATGGAGGGGAGGAGGAATACATATTAAGTTCAAACCAGCTATCAGATGCTCTCTAATAGCTCAGGAGGCACTAGGGGCCTAATGGGATCACTATGGACTAGAAATTATAGTAGAGGGGCTATGTAACAAAACAGACTTTGAGAACTATCACCAGACAACTTTTTTTTTCCACCCTGGGAGCCATTCAAAGAATATCCAGAAAAATAAAGGGGTAGAAGAAAATAGAGTAGTTCCAGAAATCTTTGTTCTTAAGACTTTGGATGTTCCAAAACTTTTGATACTTTGATGTTCTAGGATTCTGGAGTTAACCATAGTTTCTAGGGCCTCTGAGAAAGAGCTGGAATCATATTGAGCCTCTAGGACTTTTCAAGAAATACCCAGACCTGGAAGCACTTTCCACTATTCCATGGTAGCTATGGGTCCCCTGACCCAGACCCTGAACCCTATGGATAGTTCCTATACCACACTATCAGAAGTAATTCAATTCAATATCAATAGACATTTATTAAGTGCCTACTATAAGCAGGGTCTTCTGTCTCAAAATGTCCCATGAAAATAACCTTAATCCCATATATACATATCATAAGGGTTAAAGCTAGAAGGGACTTACCTAGAACCTTGACCAATTCTGACTAAAAAAACCTAGAACCTCGTCCAACTGTCTTTTTCTATATGAAGACTTCCCCAGATTCACACTGGGACTTGAACCTAGGTCTCCTGAGTATTCAGGAGCACTTATTTGGACATCCATCCCCATTCTCCAGACATATAAATCCAAAGAAACACACCAAATGTAGTCTTTTCACAATTTCACACACTTCACAAGCAAACAGCTTGTAATTTGCAGTGGGAGGAGAGACGACTCCCCCGAGTCCCAAAGAGAGGAAGAAGTATGCCCCAAATCACCAAGGTTCTTTTTTGATGAATACCGGGTAGCCAATATCTTCAATATTGGGCCACAATCAGCCACATTCACTTCTTGCCTCCCTATCTCTTATGGCAGAATACATTTCTTGTATAATCAGTTATAAATGATAATGAGATTAACAGATGAACTTAGAGTAGATTTGAATAACCCATGATGTAACTAAAATAGCATTGTCACTGTTAGATTATAAACACCTGAAGGGCAGAGATTATTTCATTTTTTATCTTTGTATCCCCAGCATATAGCACAGCAACTGATTATTAATCAAGCTTAATAAATGCTTGATTGATTGATTATGGTATTTGTTATTACTGTTTAGTCATTTTTGTTTTTTACTTTCTTTTATTTTTTCTCAATTACATATAGAAACTTTTTTTACAATTTTTTTCTGACATTTGAGGTTTCAAATTCTCTCCCTCCCTTCTTCCCAAGGTTTAGTCATTTTTCAGTCATGTTTGACTCTATGACCCCATTTGGGATTTTCTTGGCAGAGATACTAGAGTGGTTTGCCATTTTCATCTCCAGCTCATTTTACAGATGAGGAAACAGAGGCAAGCAGGGTTAAGTGACTTGTTCAGGATCACACAGGTAGTAAATATCAGAGGACAGATTTGAAAACAGGAAGATGAGTCTTCCTGACTCCAGGCTGGGTACTCTATCCACTGCCAGACCTAGTTGCTCCAAACTTCATATGTAAGCAGTGTTTATTGGGTGCTTCCTCACTCACTTGTAGTAGCCGTAAGAGGAGGGTTTAACTAGATGACCTCTGAGGTCTTTCTAAAAAATATATGATCTAGTCCAACATCCCATCCCATTACAAAAACCAGCTTTGTGCTCCCTTAGCACTGGGTCAAGATGGGCCACATGGCTCATTTAGCATAGCCTGCTACCCACTGAATAGCTCATGACAGAAGTGAAAAGAAGCTCTGGCACAGGGCTGACTGACACAGAGAGAGAAGGCAGGGGGGTACCTCCAGCTCATTCTACTTAGGTGCTTTACAAAAATGGATGCAATTTGATTCCTGCAATTCTCAAGGATCAAATTCACTCTGTCAGCAACATCATCATTGACATCTTAGAAAGTCAATTGCTGCCCAGACATGCATCTCAGCTTTTCTATTTTGGAATATCAGCTTCCCTCGAAAGACTAGTTCTTAGATCCACAGGAAGAGGGTCAGTCAATCCTTGGTACTGCCAGTCTAGTTGTGAGCAGTGATGTCATCTTGATAACCCCAAAGCAAGTGTCCCAGAGAGAAGAAAAAAGGGAAAGCACAATCTACTTCCTCAAAGAATCACCTTCCAGGGCAGCTAGATGGACTAACTGGATAGAGTCCGGCCAAGAGACAGGAGTCCTGGTTTCAAATCTGCCCTCAGATACTTCCTAGCTGCCTGATCCTTGGAAAGTCACGTGACCTTAATTGCCTAGTCTTTGCCACTCTCTTACCTTGGAACTGATTCTTCAGTTTGCATTAGTTCATATAGGTCTTCCCTGAAGCCATCCTGCTCATGATTTATCACTCAGTATCATACCCCACAACTTCTTCAACCATTCTCCAATTGATAGGCTCATTTCACTCTCATCAGTTCATGGAGGTCTTCCTAGTTCTTATAGACATCAAGCAGTTCATCATTCCTTATAGCACAACAGTATTCCATCACCATCATCTACCACAATTTGGTCAATCATTCCCCAACTGGAGGCACCCCCTCATTTTCCAAATGTTTTACCACCACAAAGAGCACAGCTATAAGTACTTTTGTGCAGATGTTTGTTTTTATTCCTTTGGGGTACAAAACTAGCCGTGGTATTGCTGGATTAAAGGGTGTGCATTCTTTTAAAGCCCTTTGCATCCCCTCAACTTCTAAATAAAAAGAGCTGCTATAAATATTTTTGTATGCATAGGCCTCTTTTTTTTCCTTTGATCTCTTTGAGATACAGATTTAGTAGTGGTATTTCTGGGGCAAAGGGTTTTATAGCCTTTTGAGCATAGTTCCAAATTGTTCTCTGAATGCTAGGATCAGTGCATATCTCCACCAATAGCATATCAATGTATCTATTTCTCCACATCCTCTCCAGCATTTATCATTTTCCTCTTCTGTCATGTCAGCCAATCTAATCTGGTACCTCAGAGTTGTTTTAATTTCTCTATTCTCTAATCAATAATGAATTAGAGGTTCAGTGGATAGAGCACCAAGCTTGGAGTCAAGGAAGATCTTAGTTCAAATCTGGCTTCAGATACTTCCTAGCTTTGTAACCCTGGTCAGGACACTTAATCTCAATTGCCTAGCCCTTACCGCTCTTCTGTCTTGGAACCAACACTTGTATCAATTCTAAGAAGGTAAAGGGTTAAAAAAAAACAGTGATTTAGAACATTTTTTCATATGATTATAGAGAGTTTTAATTTCTTCTTCTGAAAACTACCTGTTCATATTCTTTGACCATTTACCAAAGGGAGAATGGCTCTTATTTTTACAAATTTGACTCTTCCTATATATTTGAGAAATGGTCTTTATCAAAGAAACTTCTCTAAATTTTTTTTTGATATTACTTCATTGCCTATAGTAGCTTTTAGCAAAATGTAATTCCTTTATTATTTCTTTTAATTAGGCATAGTTTTGCTTTTGCCTTGTCTAAAATCAGGATTGCTATCCCTGCCTTTTTTACTTCCGTTGCAGCAAAATAGATCCTGTTCTAAGAGCCCCTTATTTTAACTCTGTGTGTATGCATCTGTTTCAAGTATGTCTCTTATAAACAACATATTGTTCGATTCTGGTTTCTAATCCATTCTGCTATCTGCCTCTGTTTTGTGGGTAAGTTCATTCCATTCACATTCAGTTATGATTACTAACTATAGATTTCCCTCCATCCTATTTTCTTCTCTTATCATCTATAAAATGAGAGAGTTGGACTAAATGATTTTTAATGTCTCTTCCAGTTCTAACAGTCTTTGAATTATGAATATCTGTCTTTTAAATAAGTCATAAAGCTGGATTGCTGCTGCCACCTTTGCCCCACTTCTTCCTCCCTCCCTCCCTCCCTCCCTCCCTCCCTCTTAGCTATAGATGGTGCACCTGTAGTCTCAGACAAGCATGCATTATAAATTCCAAAAAATCAGTTTTCAAACAAATTTTTGGAAAACATTTTGTTTACAAATTGTGAGACACCTGCATTACTTATTATTATGCTGACATGTGTCAATAAACTTCTCATTCAAAGCTCTGTGAAGCTGATTATTTTAATTAGCATTTATTTCTATGTGGAAAGGAACTGTACTTTTTGTCTTGGCTAGGTGGAAATTTTTAGTTGTCAAATGGTAAAATTGTAGTATAATTCCAAATCTTCCATTGGTATCTTTTTACAAATCTCAACAACTACATTTATAGGGATAACCAAATTATAAAGACCTTATGGGAAGATATCATCTTGTATGTCTTCATATTCTTCCACAATTACTTGCACATAGTGGGTACTTAAATATTTTTTGATTGACAAAATACTATATAAATTTTATTATTGTTATTATAGTCAGTAATAGAAATCTCTGATTTTTCCTACATTACTTGGAGAAAAAGAAAGAGAAAAATGGTGGATGGGGGGAGCAAAAATATGAAGAGCAGTAGTTTCTAGAGTCAAATTTCTTTTCCTTTTGTGCTCTAGACTTGTGTAAATGAGAAAGTTCTAATTCTCCTGATTTGTAAGTATAGATTCTTGTCCCTCCTATGAATGTTGTGAAGAAAATGCAGTATCTGGTATTTTTGCAAAGACACCGCCAAACATAGTCTTCTTAATAGCTATTTTGCAGTTTGGGAAACTAACTCTAAATTGATTTATTTCCATTACTCCTGTTTCTCTCCCTATTCTCCTTCTTTAAACATAAACTCTGACTCCCTCCCTCTTGCTTCCTCATCCATAGTTGCTATAGCTACCACATCTCCCATTCTCTTTCCCTCCCCTTCCCACTCCACCTGTGTGTATGCAATTATATGTATGTATAAACATGTATGTGTGCCTGTATACACAAAAACAATAGTATCCATGGAAAGACAACAGTAACAAACGATAGTAACAAAAATTGAACTAATGCTTTGAAATTTGAAATAACAAAAGCTATGAACTGATACAACCATTCTGGAAAGCAATTTGGAACCACGCCCAAAGGGCCATAAAACAGTATATGTCCTTTGACCTAGCAATACCACTACTAAGTTTGTATCCCGAAGAAATCAAAGATAGCAGGAAAAGGAACTCCATGTACAAAAATATTTATGGCACAAGGAATTGGAAACAGAAGAGATACTCATCCCTTATTACTTATTACTTGGAATGGGTTAGATTTGTCTTGGGGTGCCAAATTGTAATAGATACTCCTCTTAGGAGAATTATGGTAATAGGGCAAGGACACCAGGAAGCAAGCTGGAGGAAAGACTGGATCTTGCCCTCCTCCCCCCCACACCACTTCCTTTTCTCTTTTCAACTGATTTGAATGCTCTTCTCAGAATGGTACAGTTGAAGGTTTCTTTTAATAACTAATTCTCACCCTCAAATCTTTTAACTAAGAGATTTTATTCTTTAAGGTAAAGGAGGTAGGGAGATGGGAGGGGGAGAGAGGAAAATAGGTTTCCCTAACTTCCTATATTTCCCTGTTGATTGGAGATTTCTCAATGTGTTCAACTCAGGAATAAAGTTATTTTTCTCTAAGGGGAGATGTTGATAGCAAAGGATGACTGAATTTCTTCTGAGCTAAGCTCCAAAGTCTTTTAAGTACTTAGTCATATAAGCAATCATTAACCAAGAGAGGGAGCCCTGATTCTACCTTCTTCTCCAAGAGTTAGAAGAGAAGTGAAGTGAAGTTCAAGCAGCTGGGCTTCCTAAGTGCTCCCTTCAAGATTCTATTGGAACTCTGACTCCATCTTGGTTGATTGGCGTTTCATCAAATTCCAAGCCTCTTGCTTTTTCTTGCAGATTTCTTTTGTGTTGCAATGTCATAAATTACAGTAGGAGACTGGATAAACAAGTGGTGATACATGATTATAATGGAATAGTATGTGCCATAAAAAATGACAAACAGGCAACTATTAAAAAAAAAAAACCTGGAAAGACTTCTATGAAGTCAACAGAACCAGAGCGTTGTACACAGTAACAACAATACTGTATGATCAACTGTGAGTGACAACTATTATCAATAGTGCAAAGATTCAAGACAGCTCCAAGGAACTTGTGACAAAAAAAGGCTCTCTACCACCGTAGAAGGAACTGATGGAGTCTGAATGCAGACTGAAGCATACCATTCTTCACTTTATTTTCTTCATGATTTTTTCTCTGGTATGTCTTCTTTCACATGACAAACATGGAAACATGTATTGAATGACAATGTACATACAGCTATCGTCCTACCTGTCATCTCCAGGAGGGAGGAAAGATAAGAGGGAGAGAACAAAGATGACAAAATGGATGACAAAGAGTAATTATTAAAGTTGTATCTAAATGTAATCTGGAAAAAATATACAAAATTTTTTAAAACTGTAATAACCAAGTTCTGCCCAATAGAATAAATAAGAGAAAGTATCTTCTTTCCCTCTTTGCAAAGGAGGGAGTGCTTAATCCTACAATAATATTAATACTTTATTATTTAAATTGTGCATTGTAGTGCTGTACAAAATATAGTGAGATATATTACCTTACTATGTAGAATGGGAGAAAATTAACAAATGAGTAGATTCATGAATGCAAAGCAAACAATCTTGGTGATCAAAAGCCTCAAATAATACATGAAGTAGATAATACCACTCCTTTTCTAAATTCAAGTATTTGTCAGTAATCCATGAGAGAAAGGGAATAAGTATTTATTAAGTGCCTCATATGAACTGGGTACTATGTTAAGCACTTTTCAATATTATTTCATTTGATCTTTACAACACCAAGAGGCAAGTATGATTATTATTCACATTTTATAGTTGAGGAAACTGAGTCAGATAGAGACTAAATTTCTTTCCCAATGTTATACAGCTAATAAGTATCTGAGATCAGAGCAGAATTCTAGTCTTCCTGACTCCAAGACCAAAGCTCTATCCATTACACTACATAACTGAATCAAGGGAAGCCAGTTGGCATAAAGAAAGTAACAGAAAAAGAGTTCCAGGTATTTGTTGTCAGTCTATGCAGAATTGGAATTTTTCAAATGACTCTTGCTTCAGTGTCCAGTGATTACACAACATTAAACTCCCCACTGTAGCTACCATTTGGGTGAATTTAAATTCCTTGAGGGCTTTGTATTTGTATCTTAGTACCTAGCACATAGTAATATAAGGAATGAAATTTTCTGGAGGCTGCATAGATTACATTTAAAAATATTAATTTCTTAATCAGCCACTCAAGATTTCTAACTAAGCAGTGGACTCCCTCCACATTTGGAACACAGACCAAAAACTTTAGTAGAGCCCATTAGAGAGAGAGACAGACAGACAGACAGACAGACAGACAGACAGAGAGACAGAGACAGACAGAGAGACAGAGAGAGACAGAGACAGAGAGAAACAGAGAGACAGAGACAGAGAGACAGAGACAGAGAGAGACTTGAGTGAGTGCAGTCAGGCAACTAGGCTGGGCCAGTGAGAGCAGAGGCTTAAGTTTGAGCACCTAAGCAGCTAGGCTAGGATGAAGAGAGAGCTAGAGGATGGGATGAAGGGAGAGGCAAAAGAGAGCATGGCTTCTTGCTCCCACAAGCCAATATATATCCCATCTGATGTCATCATCCAGTTCCTCCCCTGGGCATCTCTGATTAGAAAACAGGCACACAGGAAGTAGCCACAGAGACCTCAACTCCTCCCCTACCACTTCATCGCAGGAAGAGGACAGTATCAACTAACAGACCCAGAAAATGCCAATTTATTCTGCCTTGTGGCAGTATAAAATGGCTGCCTGAAGCCTGCTAATTTCATTAGCTCATTTTTCAAGAGTCAAGTGGCTACTCAATTTGCTCTTAATCCTATTTTTCCTACCAAAAGAAGAGAGATCTCAATCCAGTTTCATGGCCTAAGGGGAGAAACTGTTTAACTCAGCTTTAAAACCAAACCACTTATTTTGACACCCAAAAGAAAATGTAGAATGGAAAAAGGCTTTTTCAGTAATATCCCAATTCAACATGACTTTTCCATAGTAGACACTTGTTGATCCATTCACATCATATGTAATACTTACCATATAAATATGTTTCTTAGGGTTAAATCTGTAGAAGGGACAGGGATGATTACCTAAATACTATATTTTGAATAAGGGCCACCTGCCCAAAAATATCTCTTCTTTGAACCTGCTCCAATGCTAAAATTTTCCCAGCAGAAAGTTTGATTATAAATAAATAATATTAATTAATGTCCATTGAATCAAATTGCAGGTATGTAGCACTTCAAGATTACTGAATACTTTATATATTTTATGCCTGTGGTGGTGTTATTTTGGTCCTTTATCCTTTATACTATCATTCTGACATTAGGGCAGCTAGATCACGCAGGAAAGTACTGAGCCTATAGACAAGATGGCCTCAGATACTCACTAGCTTTGTCATCCTGGGCATGCCACTTAACCGTGTTTGCCTCTGTTTCCTCATCGGTAAAATGAGCTGGAGAAGGAAAGGGAAACCCATTCTAGTATCTTTGCCAAGAAAACTCCAAACGGGGTTGTGAAGAGTGGACACAAATGAAAATTACTCAGCAACAGCATTTGAATCTCGCATTGGGTCAGACAGGAAGGAAACAGACACTTGCCGGGAATAGAACTAGAAGACTAAAGAGAGTACTTGGAAGGACACACATTCATGCATAGCCCTCTGTCAATATCAGCTTTAAGTGTATGAAGATAAGGTTAACACATAGGTATTAAATTCTGGGGCATTTAAGCTGTAATGTCTTTCAGTGCTAGGGAAAGAACAAAGCAGAGCACACTTCTTTAGACAATGGAGCCTGTAACATCCTGCCTACTTCCTTTTAATAATGAGCATCACTACTTCCAATGTTCTCAAATCTTGGTGTAAGCAAGTATATACATATACACACATATAGAAGCATGTATATACATATATGTATATTACACACGTGCATATTTATAAATTCATAAGCTCATGTTTGGGGGTTTTATAAGATTATTTGCTTCCAAAAATGAATAATATAGAAATATGTTTTACGTGATAATGCATGTATAACCCAGACTGAATTGCTTGTCAGCTCTAGGAGGGGGAGGGAAGAAAGGAGGGAGACAATTTGGATCATATAACTTTGGAAAACTTGTGTGAAATTTTGTTATTAAGATTTTTTTTAATTTTAAATAAATACATATACGACAGATTTCCATTGCCTTTTGGGTTGTGACTTTGATGCTACCAAGATTTTGAACTTGAACTTTTTAGATTTATAAATATGCAGCATATATTATAGATTAGAAAGTATCCAAGTGGGTTACAGGTTAAAGGATTTGCTCCAGGTTACAGAGGTAGGTAGTGGCTGCCATGATGAGAAGATTTGAATGGTGGAAGTATTCTGCTTAGACATGAGATTACCAATCCCATGAAGTACTGAAGAAGAGGCAGGACTTTCTAAAAGAAGGGATATTACTGGTGGAAATCTATTGATTTAAATTATTCTATAAGTAGAAGAACTAGCTCATCCAGCCATTTGCCTAACTGGATCCTTACTGTCCATTCCCAAGTACTCGGTCCCCTGTCATTTTCTGTCAAGGAGGGAGATAATTCTCTTAAACATAAATACTCCATAAAGACTAGTTCTCAGGCTCAGAACACTTGGTGTGGTTCTGATGGTAAAATATGACCCCAGTTTGTAACCAAATAACCAATGAAACAAAGTCTGGCAAATAAATAATGTAGACCCTGCAATTAAGGAAATGGATAGACCGGGAGGGGGGTAAGCGGGGATGGAGAGAACGTGTTTCTGAGCGACATGAATTAGAAAGAAAAATCCACATACTTCGGAAGTACCCTGAGAGCATTACTGAAAGACATTTGTAATCATGATCTCTCAGACTTCTCTAATGAACATTAGTAGAAAGGTACGCTCATGGCCTCGGCATCTCATATTTGAAAGGCCAAGCATCTTAGCTCCTGACTGACGTAAAGTATAAAAATGTATTTTCTGCCGGGTCCAACCTCCAGGAACAAGAGGAACTTTATGCTCTGCATTTGACCTTGGCAAATGGTTGGTAAAGAATAATGGTTTGACCAAACCATTCGAGATGGGAACCATAGCCCACTCATGTGCACTAGCCGTCAAGGCTTTGTTCGTCAACCTCTTTTCATTACCTTTTCGAAAGAGGAGAATTGTGACCTTTTGCAGTTTAGGAAACTGAATCTGGCTTTGTTGTTGTTTTGCACTGGTGTGTGAGGCTCAGATGAAACATTGAAGGATAATAGAAAAGGAAGAAAGGGTGGCCTTTTACTCTTCCTAGAAGCGTTGGTGGTAGAAACAAAGAGACAAACAAAGGCAATGGAACTATTTGTCTAGCTCAGATGGCTTTATTGCCAGGCCAGATTACCCACTTGTTTTCATTAAGTCCCACACTTAACTCATCTGCTTTTGCTTATAAAAACTGATACCTAAAACCATTCCTTTCCCTCACTTATCTTGAAAATTAACAGCTTGGACTTTTACAAGTTGCCCAACCTCCCACTCCCATTGAGGGATTGGTGTTTGGTTTATTTAAAAACCAAATAAATCTTTGTTTCATTCATTTGGGATGAGCTAAAAACAAAACAGCAACCCAAGTGACCATTCCCCCTTTTTTTTTTTTGGAAATTTCATGCTTTCCACTTTCCTGGGAGAAAATTGTTCTCCCTCCTGTTAGAGGAAATGATGTCTGTAATTTCTTTCTTTTGATGCTCAGTTTTGTATTTTATGTATTTAAATACTCCCAGAAGTAGATGGATTTTTTCCCCGTAGGGTACAAAACCCTGTAAGAAAAAGGGCTGTTGGATAACCAGGCATCACATAATGAACAACCTTTCAGAGATGCTGTAGATGGAGTCATTTGTGTCAAGTACTTATAGAGGTAAGAACAATTTTAGTAATCCAAAGGAAAATTGGAGGGCAAAGCCTTTTGTTGGCATGGGAGGGAAGGAGGAGAAGATTGAACAGAGACTGGTGGAAAATAACACTTTAAATAACTACCTTGACAAAAATGACTAAATAAAAAGTTTTAATGATTTTCACAGTGAGCTTTTTCCCTTCCCCACCTCCAATAATTCTTTTTTCAGAGTTCCCCTGACTGGGCCACTTGAGGTTATTTATCATGGAAGTAAGGAGTAAAACTAGGGACAGGCAGAAAGGATGGAGAGCTAAGGAAACAACCTCTTCTCATTCTGGAAAAAAATTAATAAATGTTTATTAAGCCTACAATGTAAAAGACACTGTAATATGTGCTAGGAAGGGGATACAAAGACAAAAATGAAACAACCCTGAAATCCAGGAGCTGATACTCTACTGGGGGTGTACAGCATGATTCTAGAGCATGTCTAGAAATATATACAAGGGCAGCAACTAAGTAGCACAGTGGATAGAGCAGGAAGAGAAGAAAAGGAGGTGGAAGTCTCAAGAATGAAGAAGAGGAAGAGGAGGAAATGGGACAGGAGAAATAGGAAGAGGTGGGGAGAAGGAAACATTACTCAAGAGGGTTCTGGATTTGAGTTATGCTTGGAAGGCAGCTAGAATACTTAGTTTCTACAAGATGGAGGAAAAAGAAGAAACTGTCTAGACACAGTGTCTCTCTGACTTTGTTTACCATGCCCCATCCAGCTTGGTTTGGCATCCCTTGATGAATGCCAAGTATAATACAAGGAAGTTCATGAAGATGACAAAGAAGAGAATTTATAAAATACTTTTACTGTAAGAAAATTTGAGAAAAAAAGGAAATGATTTCAGTTGGAGAACAAGCACAAGGGAGTACAAATATGAGAAAAGCATGAAAGAGGTAGAATTAACACAATTTAATAATTGAATAGGAAGAGTGGCTGTGAAGAAGAGGAAAGAATCAATGATTTTTTTTAAAGCATCAAACCTGAATGATTTTGATTCTATGATTCCCAAGAGAGAGACTCAAATCCAAGGCAAATTATTTTTTTGTGGCAAATCTACTGGTCCACCTCTAGTAGCAATGTATTGTGGCCTTCCTCTTTTATCCTTCCCTTAGTAGACCACTGGCTGCATTAGCAATGAGAGCCAAGACCCAGCCCTGGGATCACAAAAACCTTGCTAAAGAAGTTCACTTTCACTTTATAACTCCAATTCTAGCTTCAGGGACTCATGTGTCTCCAATTAGATTGGGAGCCCAGACTACACTATACTGTTTTGGTTTTTTTTTAACCCTTGCCTTCTGTCTTAGAATCAATTGATTCTAAGGCAGAAGAACAGTAAGGGCTAGGCAATGGGACTTAAGTGACTTGCCCAGGGTCACACAGCTAGGAAGTATCTACAACTAGATTTGAACCCATGACCTCATCTCTGGGCCTGGCTCGCAATCCACTGAGCCACCCAGCTGCCCCCACACTATACTGCTCTTGTACACTCAACAGTATGCAGAGCAACAAATAGAAGGCATCTGTCAATTTGCATCTTTCTCATAATTACTTGTATATCATCATACTGCTTGAATACCTAGCGGCTGTGTCTAAGGGTACATGGTGCTTTTACTACGAGTCATATTCCCTACCACTTTATTGGGATGACTCAGAGAATTTTTTATGGGTTTCCATTAACTAGAAGCTATATTGAATGTTCCAAAGCAGAGATAACTAGAGAAATTAAAATAACTCAAAGTTTCATCATTCATTCACAATAGTGGGTTCTATACCACTTAGGTCAAGATATTTTGGAGATAGCAGAATTTCTCAGTACTCCTTAGACCAGTGATGGTGAACATTTTAGAGACTGAGTACCCAAACTGGAGCTGCCCCCTTACCCCAGACAGGGGAGGGAGGAAGCATCCCCTTTGGGCTGCTGGGCAGAGGAACAGGTAAAGTTAGAAATGTCCTCAGGCATGGTAGAGAAAGAGAAGGGCGCAGCTCCCTCCAGCATACATGCCATAGGTTCACCAACATAGCCTTAGGCACTATATTAAAGGCAAGTTGTTAATCTTACCCTGTAAATAAGACAAGCCTACAGATTGAATAGCATTAGCATCATATATCAGTGCTCAAAAGAATCTTAGAGGCTATCTAGTCCAATTGTCTTGTTTTACAGATGAGGAAATTAAGGTCCAGGAAAATTAAGAATCTATTCCAAGGAGGTGGGACTTGAACCTGGATCTTCAGACTGGAGAGTCAGTACTCTTTCTACTTTCCATGCTGCCTCATGTATTCCCTATAGAAATACACAGGAAGGGTAGTACTGTAAATATAGACAGGCCACCACAACCCTCAGTGGCATTCTGTTGGATGCCACCTCTGTAGGCTTCCATCATATTAACTACAGGAGGAGGAACAGGGGACCCACAAGCTGCCATTACAAGAAGTTGTAACTGTGGTCATAGCAGCCCACTCCTCTAGGAGCCAGGTAACCAGGGAGAGTGAAGGACTGAGGAGGGTAGCTTTGGGTGCATGGGACGGTTTTGTACTGAGCTAAGAGAAATCTGGTACCATTTTTATGAATCTTCAACTGTTCTAAGAAATCACCATCCTCATCATCATCCCTAGCACTTACAGAGAATGTTAAGGTTTGTAGTGTATTTTACATCATATTACTTCATTTTATCCTCACAACAACCCTGGCCTCACTTTATAGAGGAGGAAACAGGAAGAAGTTATATGACTTGCCCAGGTTACAAAGCTAGTGTCTGAGGCCAAATCTGAGCCCACGTGTGTCCGGCACTTGATGCCTGGCACCACTTCACTGCCTCCATAGAGACATGATATGGAAAGTCACTGTGCAATCTCTCCGCTCATTGTGGGCTAGACCAGGGCTCAGAAATGCTCAGATGGAATTCTCCATCTGTCAGGCTTCTCCCAGGCACACGAATGGACTCCATAATAAAAGCAGATCGGGTGTTTATCTCAAAGGTTCCAAAGTTTGAAAGTAACTCAAATTATATTCCTCACAGAAGTAAATCAAACAATAAAAGGATCTATAAATAAGTAGATAGATATCTGAAAAGCTTGAGAAGCATGAAAGATGATGAGAGAAATGTGAAACCAGGAGAGGGTGTGCTCATGTTATAAAGCATATAATGGGAGTTTGGACTGAAAACATAACAGCACAACCTATACTACATTTTGTTATCAAAAGTTCATCAAAAACCCTGAAAAATTACTTTTAAATAGTTACACTTGGAATCCTTTATATAATAACCTTATTGCTAGTTAACATGATATTTAGAACTCCTATGGTTCTCTGAAACACTGTACCATACTATAGACACAACTTGCTTTTTTTAAAACTGTACCTTCAATCTTAGAATCAATTCTATAGGGGACACCTGGGTTCAGCCAGACCTGGAGACAGGAGTTCCTGGGTTCAAATCTGGCCTCAGACACTTCCCAGCTGTGTGACCCTGAGCAAGTCACTTAACCCCCATTGCCTAGCCCTTACCACTATTCTGCCTTGGAACCAATACATAGTATTGATTCTAAGGCAGGAAAGTAAGGGTGAAATAAAAAGAAGCAATATTATATATTGGTAGTATCTGAGGTCAAATTTGAACCCAGGACCTCCTGACTCTAGGCCTCTATCCAATGAGCTACCTAGCTGCCTCCTATTACTGCTTTTGATACAGCATCTAATAATCTAAGAAAGGAAAGGAGGCAGCTAGCTACATGGCACAGTGAAAAAAAAATACTGAGCTTGGAGGATTCCTGATATCTTCCTGAGTTGAAATCTGGCCCAAGACAATTACTTGCTGTGTGATCTTAGACAAGTCACTTAACCCTGTTTGCCCCAGTTTCCTCCTCTCTAAAATGAGCTGGAGAAGGAAATGGTGGAGCACTCCAGTATCTTTGCAAGAAAGCCCCAAATGGGGTCACAAAGAGCTGGATGTGACTGAAAATGACTGAACAACAAGAAGAAAGGAAAAACTGATAGCCTACATATCTAAGAGCGGAGGTCTGAGTCCCAGCTGAATCAAATTGTTGAAGTCACTCTCAAACCCAGTCTGATCCCCAACTGAGAGGGATCCCAAGATAACCATAAAGGACTCGTGAAGAAAATGGTATCTTCTAGCCAAAGAAGGAACTATTAGAATCTAAGTGCAGATCAACACATGCTATCTTCCACCATATTTCCTTCATGAGAATTCTATTGTATTGTGATATGTGTCTTCTCTCATCACATGGGCAATATGGAAATAGGTATTACATGAAAGTGTGGTATAACCTATACCAGACTAGTCATTGCCTCAGGGAGGGAATGGGAGGGAAGGGAGGGGAAAAACTGAATTGTAAATGTCAAAAATTGTTTCTACATATAACTGAAAAAATTATATATATATATATGTATGTATATATATATATATATTTTTTAAGCTGGCCTGACTCTTCACTCATATTTCTTGTCTTAGCTTCTTTGCCAGGACCAGGTACAGGTATAATGCCCAGCCCTCGTTACTTAACTCTGCTATGCTCCTTGCACTAGTAGGACACACCTTTCATACCATATAGACATTTGCCACCCCTTCCTTCTAGATGATCTCTCCTCCTTGAGTTTTCACAACATGGTTTCTCATGATTGTCTTCCAACCTGATTAATTATTCCCCACCACCTTTGCAGGTTCATAATATCATAGTTCTGTGGATTTAAAACTGGAAGGGATCCTAGAGACTACTGATTTGATCACTTCATTTTATAGATGAGTGAACTGAGGCACAAAGAGCATAAATGACTTGCCAAGAATCACCCAGTTAGTGTTTCAGGCTAGATTTGATTTAAGGTCTTCCTGAATCCAAGTCCATTCTTCTATTCACTGTACCAACCAGCTCCTTTAGATACAAGTATCCACTCTTTGAAATCACTCCCAAATACATATATCTAAGTCTTCTCTTTTCTGAAACTCCAGATATCCAGTCAGCTCCTATTTGTTCATGAGAATCAACTGTTAAATTTTCAATGTAAATTTATACCTTGGAAATCAGTAAACTCTACAACTCAGGTCTTGATTTATCATTTTGTTGATTATATAGACTTAAGAAAGTGAAAGAGAAAATATTAAGGTTGGACAGAGCCAAGATGGTGGCTTACTAGCAGCAAAAACTGAAATTGCTCTGACTATCCTTCCAAACCTCTTTAGAAGGTACCTCGAAAGAACAGGACTCAAAGCAAGACAAGTGAGGGGACTCTCCCACTGAATGCAACATGAAAGGTAGGCAGAAAGAGTTGATTTTCATGGGATAAGGGGAAACGGGAAGCAAAACTGCAAACAGAGGAGTGATGAATGACCCTGCCCCCCCACCTACTGCACCAGATTCAGAACCCAGGCATAGGCTGACTTTGGGAGCCCAGGACAGGGGTTTTACCAGCAAGGGAGCACCTCAGACCCATCCCTTGAGGTCTCAGGCCCTGGTACCAGCCCAAAGAGAGGTCAGGTAGTACATCTGGCTGGGCCCTATCGAGCCTCCATGGCCAGCTGCCTTGAAGATTTAGACTCAGGGCAAAAGTCAGCAGAGGAGAAAAAATCAGCAAGAATCTTTAGGCGTTCCCAGTTCAAAGACAAAAAAAAGGGTGGGGGGAAGGTGAGCAAACAGCAAAAGAAACATTTGACCCTCAAAAATTTCTTTGGTGAAAAAGAGCAAAGAACACAACCAATAGGAAATGATGAGATCCAAGTAACCACATGCAAAGCTTCAACAACAACCACAACAAATACCCAGGAATTGGTTAAAATCTCTGGAAGAACTAAAAGAAGAATTAAAAAACCAAAGAAGACAGGTTGAAGAAAAATGGGGAAAAGAAATGAAAGTAATGCAAAAAGAAATAGCAGCTTAAAAAGCAAAATTAGACAAATGTGAAAAGAAGTACAAAAATCCATTCAAGAAAAAAGTGTCTAAAAAACAGAATTGACCTACTGGAAAAAGAGGCAAAAAAAAGAAAATATTAATAATGCAGATTAAACTCAAAAGTGTATCTGTTTGTTATTTGCCAACACATTCCTTCCTATAGGCATCTCAAACTCAACTTGATCCAAACAGGTATAGTCCTAAATCCATCTCTTCTTCCTGGTTTTCCTCTTTCTGTCAAGGGTACTACTATTCTTAAAGTCACCCAGATTTACAATCTAGATATTATCTCCAAACCTTTACTCCCTCTAATCCCACATATCCAATCAGGTGCAAAGTCTTGCCTATTTCATCTCTTCAAAATTTCTCAAATGAGGCTTCTTATTTCTATTCATACAACCGCCATCTTGATTCAGGTACTTATCATTTCTCATTTCTACTGTTGTATTAGCTTTATAAATGGCCTGTCTAAATCCAGTCTTGCCCCCTCTACAATCTATCTTCCATATACTTAGTGGGCCTGATCACCTTCCCTCTATCTGCAATCCCTTACACTGTCATCTGACCTACTTATCTAATAGAAGGGCTCATTACCATCCATCTCACCCTGTACCATTCAGATTTCTGAGTCTTTCTGCCTTTTCTTGCAGCTGGACTTTATTTCATGTATTATCTCTCCTAAGAGCTCCTTAAGGGCAGGAATTGTCTTACTTTTTCTATTTGTATCCCCAGCACTCAGCATAGTGATTGGCACACCATAAACCCTTAATAAATGCTTTTATTAGTTAGTTAATTACTTTATGCATAAAATACAAATCTGCCCTTGTCACTCTGCTCAAGAAATGTAGTGCTTCTCTGTAGCTATCAGGATAAAATACATATTCTTCTGTTTGTTATTTCAAGCTGATTGTATATTTTTCCTCCCTCGTTGTTGTTGCTATTCAACTGTTTTAGCTCTGTCTGACTCTTCCCAACCCCATTTGGGGTTTTCTTGGCAAAGATATTAGAGTGTTTTGCCATTTCCTTCAACAGTTCATTTTACAGATGAGGAAACTGAGGCAAACAAGGTTAAATGACTTCTGCAGAGTGACACAGTGAATGTCTAAGACCAGATTTGAACTCAGGAAGATGAGTCTTTGTGACCTCATTTGACTTTTTCTTTTTTAATTTTTATACCCTCCTTTAAAAACATATTTACATATTACTAATTACATGTTATAACACATTTCCATACAAGTTTTCCTAAGTTATGATTGAACTTATCTCCCTCCCGCTTTTCCCTTCCCCTCCCAGTGCTGGCAGGCAATTCAATCTGGGTTATACATGTATTATCATGCAAAACATTATTTTATATGGTTCATTTTTGTGAGTAATCTTATAAAACTAAAACCTCAAAACATAAGCCCAAATAAGCAATTGAAAAATTGTACTCTTTCATCTGCTTTCAGACTCTACCAATTCTTTCTCTAGAGGGGGATAGCATTTTTTGACCTAAGTCCCTCAGAATTATCCAAGATCATTGTATTGTCAGTAATAGCTAAATGTATCACAGTTGATCATTCCATAGTATTGCTGTTGCTGTGTTTAATATTTTCCTGGCCATTTGAAGTTTTCTTGGCAAAGATACTGGAGTGGTTTGCTGTTTCCTTCTCTAGTTCCTTTTACAGATGAGGAAACTGAGGCAAATAGGGTTAAGTAATTTTCCCAGGGTCATTCATCTAATAATAATAAGTGTCTGATACCAGATTTGAACACATGAAAATGAATCTTCCTGCTGCCCCCTAAACCAATATACTTGTGGTTCCCCTTACATTTTCTATTTACTGCCCCCATCTATAAAGTTGTCTCTTTTACATCTACTATTTACCATCTAAACTCAGATCATTTCAGCATCTTCAAGAAGCCATTCCTGATCCCTTTCTCCCCCCGCCAAAAAAAAATCTGTTTATTCTCTACTAAATCTTGCATTTATCTGTGGTCATATTCTGTTCCCCCAGACCTTGATCCATATCCATCTCCCTTTTGTCCTTGTAGCCACAAAACCTAGTGCAGTCAAGCACATAAGGGCTACTAGGCAAGTACTTTTAAGTTGATTGATAAAATTGATAAAAGTCCTAGGGAAAAAGGAAAGAAAAAAGGAGGAAGCTGGTAGGAATGGATTCTACTTTCTCCAATTTGAAACACCTCTTCCTTGACTATACGTCAAAGAATTAGTGATTGGTGTGAGCTTAATAAGAAGAGAATAAAAAATGGAGTCCTCATCACTCATTTATGAACTTCTGCCATGTCCCTTAACTCAGTGGTATCAAACTCAAATAGAAATGGATTCCTACTGACAGAGTAACATTATCTATGACAGATTCATACCAGGTATACAGAATGGTTTCATGTAAGAAAAACTATTACCATAATTGATTATGTCAACAAAAAAGTAACAGAAATCATATAATTATGTCAATAGATATAACTTTTTGACAAACTACAGTACTCATTCCTATTTTAAAAAACACTTGAAAACAAATGTATTTTTCCTTAGATTTAAAACTATTAGCAGACATTATCTGTAATAATGGTCCAGAAATTCTAGTGGTACGGGGTGGAGTGGATTATGGGAAAGGGGAGGTCAGGTCAGATGATAGTCTAAAGGAACTTCAGGAAATAGATAAGGAAAGTTAGAAGCCTTCCTTATAAGATCAGTAGTAAAATAAGGATGCCCATTATCACCAGTGTTATTTAACATTATATTAGAAATGCTAGCAATAGCATTAAGATAATAAAAAGAAATTTAAGGTATCAAAATAGGCAAAGAGATAATGAAACTAACTCTTTTTGCAAATAATATAATGATAGAAAATCATACATTCAACTAAAAATTAATTAAAACTATCAATTTTAGCAAAGTAACAGGACATAAAACAAACCCACATATTAAATCATCAGCATTTTAATATATCATTAGCAATGTCCTGCAAGAAGAGAAAGAGATAACCCATTTAAAGTAATCATAGATATTTTTATTTTATTAAACAATTCCCAATTACATTTTAAACTGGTTCTAGCCACATGAGAGCAGTTTACAGAGAGTTGGAATCTCTTCCTTAATTCATGTCTGCACACTGATACCTGAAACCTATCTCATAATCCCCCTGCTTCCATGGCTACCATGAAAAATAGTATCTAAGTCTGTCCAAAACGGATAACTAACTCCACTCTATTCAGTTCATAAATCAGTCTAAACAAAGATTTTATAGGTTATCAAGGGAAACTGAGGTTTTCCCATGCAGATGATGATAAAGGACACACTGATAAATGGGAGAAGAAGGCTCAGCAAAAGAAAAACATAGATATTTGGAAGGTAAGACCCAAGTCACATTATTCCAATGACACTCTAAACAGCCTAAGAGAAGATGGCTCCTCATCCTACCTGAATGGGAAACCCTTATTCAGTCCTCAGTGGTATATTACTGGCTCTCACACTGTTTACATTCCAAAAGGTGGCTCAACCTTGGAACTTTTCAGACAAATTCTGATGTAAATTTGTGCTGAGCTTTCCCATACTAACGTTTCATGGCTCTGCAGAAAAATTATATGGCCCATCAGTGAATTTTGTTATCTTTGTTAATTATAATTATCAATTAATAATGCTTGTTATTATTATTTATCATTATATTTATTAAGACCAAGATCAATTTGAACATAGTATATAGCAAAGAATCTCACATAATGTCTCCGTAATTGCTCATCTAATGCATTTATTTTCCTTTTACAGGATACTATCACCAATTAATCACAGGAAACTATCACCACTTAAAATATCTGGCTTCTCTAATGTAACACATTATTTAGCCAAATTTTTTTACAGAATCCATCTTCAAAGTGCTAAGCTTTTAGATGAATGGATGAAAAATACATAGAGATGAAAGTAACTCATTTGTCAGAGATCATGTTATTGGAGGCTTTGGTGGCAGTGTATGATTAATCTATCAGTAAATATTAAGTACCTCCGATGTACCTGATATTCTGTAGAACCCTGGGAGCAGGGGTGTTAGACGTAGCTAGGTAGCCTGGTGGATCTGGATGAGACCTGGATTCAGGAAGACTCATCTTCCTGAGTTTAAATCTGCCTTACTAGGTGTGTGACCCTGGGAAAGTCACTTAACCCTGTTTGACTCATTTTTTCATCTGTAAAATGAGCTGGAAAAGGAAATGGCAAACCACTCCAGGATCTTTGCCAAGAAAACTCCAAATGGGGTCATGAAGAGTCAGATATGACTGAAATGATTGAACAACAACAATGAGGGCACAGTAAAGAATAAATATGCAGGACCACTTTTGAACCCAGAACCATTATCCACATAGGGAAACAAGGTATGTCCATATTAAAGAAGGAAGGTACAAGACTGCCAAGATAGTGATGGAACTAGTGTGACAGCCAAAAGAACTATTTTCTTTTTTTTAAAAACACTTACACTTCATCTTAGAATCAATACTGTGTATTGGTTCCAAGGCAGAAAAGTGATAAGGGCTAGCCAATGGGGGTTAAGTGACTTGCCCAGGGTCACACAGCTAAGAAGTATCAGGTCAGATTTGAACCCATGACCACACATCTCCAAGCCTGGCTCTCAATCCACTGAGCCACCCAGCTATCCCAAAGAAGCTGTCAAACCAAGTTCTGACACTAGCTATGGAACCTTGGGGAAATAACTTTCATGAGCCTCAGCTAACTCTTCATCACACAGATGATTTGAAAACCAAATTCCAATATGAACTGTATAAATGTGAGCGGTTTTGAAGTCTATTCAGAATGTCAGGGACCTTGTCCTTTTTTTCATTTTTCTAATTTTCCCCTTATCTACTTTATTGTTTTGAACACAGAATTATAAAATTTGAAAACTGGAAGAGACGTTGTTGGTCATTGAGCCCAGCTAGGCAACTCTAGCAAGCGCTTGTTAACTAGCATGTCCAGAGCTGTTGTTTTTTAATGTGTTATTATCCTTGCTGTGATATAGAGGGAATTCCTGACATTGCTGCCATGCTATGGAGAAATAGTTATCTGCTTCTCACTATTTGTTCGATTCAAGCACACACATGTGCACACACACACACACACACACAAACACACACACCCTACCACTACCAGCAGCAGCAACAACAACAACAAATCGGGAATGTTTTACCCCAAACGTGCTCGCCTCATTAGATAGAAAAGGGAAATGTCCACCTAAAAGTTACAGAGAAGTGAAGGAAAATACCTTCATGGTAATTACTGTCCCCATGAAGATCTGAGTGGGCAGTTAGGAGATGCGGTGGATCTCTAATCGGACCTCAATCTTCCTGAGTTCAAATCTGATCTCGGACATTAGTTGTGTGATCCTAAGCATGTCACTTAACCTGGTTTCTCTCTGTTTCCTCATCTCTAAAATGAGCTGGAGAAGGAAATGACAAGCCACTCCAGTATCCTTGCCAAGAAAAACCAAAATGGGGTCACAAAGAGTTGGACAAGGATGAAAATGACTGAACAACAAACCTGAGTGATTTAATGTAGTAGAGGGATGGCTAGTTAGCACAGGGGATAGAAGGCTATGCCTGGAGTCAGGAAGACCTTGGACCCTTCTGAGCTGCGTGACCCTGGGCAAGTCACTTGAGCCTAATTTCCTAGTCCTTCCAACTCTTCTGTCTTGGAATCAATACTTGGGAATGATTCTAAGACAGGTAAGGCTTTAACTTTTTTTGTAGTATACCAGGTATGGTCTTGCTCTTTCTTTTTCTATGTCAATAAGCGGGCTCTAAAACTCCACAAGAAAAGCTCTGGAAGAGCCATTGTGGCCAATTAGGTATTAGCCAAGTACAGCATGGATTGATTAGCTTAGCCTAGCAGTGAGAGCAGCTGTCCAGCGCAGAAGCTAGACTCATCAAAGAGAATTGCATATGGAAAGAAGAGTTAGAGAAAAGGGTAAATGCCACAGACCATACGTCTATAACTAAGGAATGAAATTCTAGATATGCAGAGATTGCCAGCGGTCTTAGAAAATGAACTTCATCAGCCAGAATTCCAGAGACTGATCTAACACCCAACCCAGGCAGGACTGAAGCAGCTGCATCCAAAGAAGAGACCTGGATGTCTTTGTGGCAGGTGAGAGGAGTCCTGGGAATAATCAGAACCAAAGCACATTTGAAGGGAGGAACAAAATGCACTGTATTGTTAAAAACCTCTATAACTTGGCATGTGGGGCACAGGTGATAGAGTGCCAAGCCTGGAATCAGGAAGATTCATCTTCCTGCAATCAAATCTGGCCTCAGACATTTACTAGCTGTGTGACCCTGAGCAAGTCAATTAAACCTATCAGCCTCAATTTCCCCATCTGTAAAATGAACTGGAACCACTCCCATATCTGCCAAGAAAACCCAAATGGGGTCACAAAGAGTTGGACACAACTGAAACAACTGAAGAACAGTCTGATAATTTTTCTCTTCCTTGGTGAAGAGTAGCAAAATCCTCACAGACACCTAAAGCAGAGTTATGAACTATTTTCCCAGAGTGGGGCAGGTACAAAAAGAAAAAGTTTTGTTCACTTCTGGAGGGCACAGTGTATAGGGAGATCTCGGGCTAAACATAATAGTGGTGATAGCAAGAAATTAGTGGGGTACACTTGGAACCACAGGTGTGGGAAAGCAGATTTATTGTGCCAAAAACATCCTAACTACAAAACAATGAATTATGTAATCATCAAAGTATTTGGCCCTCTTGCCAACTATCATCTTGGCATGTTGCTGCAGTCTACCCACTGTATTCCACCAGATACTTCACCATCTGCTATGAGGCCCATTGATGAGAATTCACCATTTTTGAAGCTATCAGGAGGGCAGATCCACCATGTTGCTTTCCACCCATCTGTCATTTGTCATTCTGTCATATGTACTCCTGTTTTGCCTGTTCCCCTCCCTTTCATTACTTTTCACCTCTTACTTTAATCAAATTACCATTATCACTTCTATCAAAGATGTGCCAATCAACTGCCCTAGGAAGCCACTCATCATCTCTTTGACTTTCCAAACCAAAACACCTCTCTCCAGCTATATATATTGTCTTCTCCCATTAGAATGTGAGCGCCTAGAAAGCCAGAGTTGTTTTTATCTTTGTTTGATTCCCAGGGTGTAATACAATGCCTAACAGATGGTAAACACTTTGGCTGATTTTTATATTTGTACCCCCTCCACGTTAGCACAGTACATGACACATAAAGGTGTTTGTTTTTGTTGTTGTTCATTCATCTCTTACTTTCAAAAACTTTTGGCTTAATTAAGAAACAAAGAAGTTAATATTAAAATCATTTTAAATTGTGGATTGTCATCTACTCTGTTGCTGCCATTTCAAAGAGGAAGAGTCGCCATCTGTACCCAGATATCCAGAAATCTTTCCCCACCCATTAAGCCAAAGTTCAGAATCTCATGGGATGGAGCTGCCTGAATTAGAGAATTATTAGAATCCTAACTGGTCCTAGACCTGCATTCATCCCATCTTTGTTGTTCAGTTGTTCAGTCAGGGGTCAACTGTTTATAACTCCATTTGTGGTCTTCTTGGCAATTTTGGGACAATCTTGACAAATTTGCAATTATTTTCTCTAATTCACTTGGCAGATGAGGACACTGAGGCAAACTTAAATAACTTGCCCAGGGTCACAAAGTTAGTAAGTGTTTGAGGCTGGATTTAATCTGAGATCTTCCTGACTCTAGGACCAGTACTCTACCTACTGCACTACCTAGGTACCCCTTATTCCATCTAGACCCCCTCTAAGATACCAGGCAATTAATCTTGCCACCTGCCCTACTGCTGCCTTCTCTTTATCATGAGGAATAACAACACTTCAATCAAGAAGAGAATCTGCTTCCCCAGCTAAGATGCTTACGCCATTCAGATCCTAGTGGAGCTGCCTAGACTAAATAGATAAACCCTTACCTGAATTATTTCTATCTACCTGATCTCTGACACCCAAACCATGTTTTATCACATCCAAACGTATGACAAAATAGGGTCTATAAGCTATAAGACATCTTACCATTTACCTTGTCACCTCTCAGGTCCCCCTCAATACCCTCACTGCTAAGCTTTTCCCGAAACATAGTTATAGCACTGCTACTGGAAATGCCATGAGAGGAGAAGCTGCAAACCTGGAGATTGGAGATGCTGGGTTCAAGTCTTGTCTCAGATATTTACTAGCTGGGTGACCTGGGCAAGGCACTTAACCCCAGTTTCCTAGTCCTTTCTCCTCTTCTGACTTGGAACTTTCACTAAGACAGAATCTGGTAAGGGTTTCAAGAAAGAAGAAAAGAAATGGCATGGCAGTCTTCTGTCCTATGGCCTTACTCACAATCCTTTACCCTTAAATTAAAACTCCTTTTGTTGGCCACCATCTGTGTTGTGTCCCTCCAGCAGACTGAAAGTCTCTTGAAGCAGGGTCCATCTCACTTCTATATTTGTAGACTCATCACTTAGCACAGTGCTTGGCACAGAACAGGTGCTCAGTAAATGCTTACTGATTGATTGACATGTTAGCTTAATTAAAAGAATAAAATTTGCTGTTCTGATTTGCATGATTTTGATCATTTCTGTGCCAGAGAGTGGTTATGTGAATATATAATTCAGCTATTCCTGCTATACACCCCCATTTCCCCAGAAATCAAAGATTTCAAAAATTATGGTCTACCTCAAAGACTAAGAGAGTTATTGGAAATATATAGAATTTCCTAGGAGAAGTGAGGAGAATCAAAACTATGCTAGGTGGAAGTAGTAATGTTTATAAAAGCAAATGAACAAAGCTTTTATCTACACAGAGAAAGATTATATAAGATATGCTGGTACTTGCATAAGTAGTAAAGTGGGACAGAGGAGATTTCCAGGGCATGGAGTCAGGAAAATTCATCTTCCTAAGTTCAAATCTAATCTCACACATTAACTAGCTGTGTGACCGTGGACAAGTCACTTAACACTGCCTGTAAAATAAATTGGAAAAGGATACGGCAAACCACTCCAGTGTCTCTTCCAACAAAACCCCAAATGGAATCATGAAGAGTTGGACACAACTGGAAAAACTCAACAACAGGAACAACAAAATACTTACAGATTCAAGTGGAGTCATGAACATACAAATTTATTTATGTTGTTTGTAGTTATTTTATTTTGTTCTTTAAGTTTTTTCCATGGTTACATGATCCATGTTCTTTCCTTCCCCTTTTCTCTCCCCCTTCCCAGAGCCAATGAGCCATTCCACTGGGTTATACATGTATTATCACTCAAAATCAATTTTCACATTATTCATTTTTGTAATAGAGTAATCTTTTTAAAAAAACAAAACCCTACATCCAATACCCATACAAACAAATGATAAATCAAATGTTTTTCTTCTGTTCTTTCTCTTACTATGGAATGGGACTATGACTTATTTAAGATAGAGGGGGACTTCCAGGTAAACATGGTGGCCGTGTAGACCCAGGACTCTTCCTCTCCTCACCACCTACCAATATAGACTACCTCAAAAGACCCAAAACAACAAACAAACAAATTCATATGAACGAAGGGACTCTACAGTAGAATGCAGCATTGAAGGTATGAGGTATTTGGGCATTTCCACACTAGAAGAGGGTGAAATAGCTTCCACCAAAATGAGAGCTGATCTACCCTCCCCCACTTCACCCACAGAGTCAGAGTCAGAGCCAGTGCACTAGATTCAGTGAGTGAGCAAGGGGCACCTCTAGAGCAATCAAGGAGCACCTCCAAGTCCTTGGCAGCTGACTGAGCCCAACAAAGACCTACCCCTGAGAGCAGCTAGAACTGAGACCCCAGCAGGCTGAAGAGCACAGACCTTGGGTGCCCCTGTGAAGACAGCACAGAGTAAGGCAGTAAACAGTAGAAGCTGCAGAGACTCGAGAGGTGGCCTCAGGCAAAAACACACACTCCTTAGCTCCATACCCTCCTCACTCAGACTTATGACTAGAAAGGGAAGGAAAAATCACCATAGTGATAGCAAACAATGTCCAGGAAAAATAACTTCCCAACACCAAGAAAAACAAGAAGTCATTGACCCTGGATCATTTTTATGGAGGAAAAATCCAGACTACAGATAAAATAGCAGAAGAGGACATACAAATAAATGTACCCAAACCTTCTAAAAAATGGAAATTGGCCACAAGATCTTGAAGAATTTAAATTGGAGTTTATCAAAAAGATGGAAGGATTTTGGCAGGAAAAATGGGAAATAGTTCAAAAAAGAAAATAACAGTTTAAAGGACAGGAATTACTAATTGGAGAAACAGCTGGAAGCCACAAAAAGCAGGATAGACCAAACCAAAAAGGAAAATCAAAAGAGTATAGCAGAAAACCAATCCTTAAAGACCAGAATTAGTCAATTGTAAGCCAATGATCTTGCAAAACATCAAGAATTAATAAAGCAAAGTCAAAAGACTGACAAAATAGAAGAAAACATAAAATATCCCACTGACAAGATGATAGATCAGGAAAACTAGTCTCAAAGAAACTATTTGAGAATCATTGGTCTAGCTGAAAATCCAGAAATAAACAGAAATCTTAACATCATAAGATAGAGGAGGCAGCTAGGTAGTTCAGTGGATTTGTTGCAGAAGGAACACAAGAATGGGAGACTCAAACTCCATTCAATCCAGAAGTAAGAAAATAATTTTATTTAAAGAAGAGGTTTAAGGTAGTAATAATTAAGATTTAAGCCTAACCACTGGTGGAATAGCCTGAGAGCTAATCAGATAACTTTAGGATTGATGGATTAGCCTAAGAGCTAGTAGAGCAGACTCTCTGGAACTGATGGGAAAGCAGCTTTCCAGGTGTGGAGAGGCTGCTCTGGGATTGATGGAATAGCAACTCCATAGCCCTGGACTGATGAAGTAGCACTTGGGGTTGATGGAATAGCCCAATAGTGGCTAGTCATCGCCCATTCCAGGGAAGTTGCCACCTGTCCCCCAAATCCTGGAAAATGTTCATGGTCCAATTCAGGTGAATGTGTGGTTTGGGGGTTTGACATGTATGTCACAGGGAATAAAGAGCATGCACAGGTTTGGGAGATTCTTCTGGAATACCAGAGCCCTTAGTGCCCAGGTCCCAGGTTCTCCTCACTGTCAATCAGTCATCATTTGTCAGTGTAGGAGAGGTCTCACTACCCTTCCGTAACATTTTCTTCATTGATGAGAGCAGGGAGGAGGATACAGTACTTTGGAGAACCACTATAGGTAATTAATTGTGTATAACAGTTCAGAACTAAAATGAATAAGGAGCAATATGAAGTATGAGTAAATATGAGTAATTAATAAAAACAGATTTAGCACAAGGGTGATGCCCAGTATAGAACATTACAGATCCAGTCTAGGTGATCAATAGTTTAGAATGGGTGACTGATCAACAATAAAGATTCTGCAATTCATGCTTTCAGTTTTCAGTTGATGTTTAACTTGTGCTAATTTGTGAGAAATACAAGTTTTCATAGTATGTGGGTGCTGTTCCTATTGCTGTCCCCTGCCAGCCTCTATCAGATTGAGAGTCAGGCCTAGAGATGGGAGGTCCTGGGTTCAAATTTGACCTCAGGCACTTCCTAGCTAGGTGATCCTGGGAAAGTCACCTAACTCCCATTGCCTAGCCTCTACTACTCTTCTACCTTGGAACCAATTTATAGTATTGATTCTAAAGTGGAAGGTAAGAGTTTCTTTTAAAAAGATAATAAAGGGACAAGAAACCAATGTCTCTTTAGAACTCATTGTTTGAGAGTCATTGGAAAAAGTTAGATAAGGGACAAAAAGTCTAGAGGAGATTGTATTCTGCTTTGTTATTGTCTTAGGAAAAGGCAAATAGGAGAGATAAAGAAGGAAAGGAAGAAGGAGAGGGAACTCAGCTCACCTAACAGAGACACACGAGGTGAAAAATATTCATATATAGAGAAAGAGGTAGGGAAAACAGGCATTCCATAAATCTTACTTTTATTTGAACCAGACGAATGATGGAGAGAGACAAAGACAGACAGAAGGAGATAGAGAAAGAGAGAATTCAATTAAGTAACACATTAAATTCGATAAGGAAATATGTAGGGAAGAGGAGAGGTTGTCTTAAAAAGAAGAGCAGGATAGGCAAAGGAATAGTCATAACCAGAACAAACCTCCATGTCAGAGAGGAAGTTTAAAGAAAGAATTACAAGAAAGGCAAGAAAATAAAGTCTTTCATTAGGACAGGACAAAGAGAAGAAAAGAGGAGCAACAGAACAGAAACAACTTATTTAACTTGCTAAATGGCCAGTCAACATATTTCTCTTTTGCCACTCCTTTTGTGTGAATTTTATATACATATATATATATACACATATATATATATATACGCCCCTCTTTTCTTTTATAAAGGAAAGTTGTGAAAATCCATTTCATTCTCAGTCTCACCCTTTGATTGGTCACACCCGCATTCTACTAGGAGTGGACGCCAAAGGCCTCATGGCTTCCTGGCATCCTGGAAGAGCTCACCTCTTGTCCCACGTGACTCCTGGCATTCCAAAGACTGGCCTCTGACTCAGACTGACATCAAGTCTATCCAGCCAGGGAGATGCGGGAAAAGTAAAGCATCGAAGAAGCAGCAGCTGGATGTTTCTCTCTTTCCCCTCCCTCTCTCTGTCTCTGTCTAGCTCTGTCTCTGTTCTCTCTCTTTACCCCGCTACCTCTCTGTCTGTCTGTCTGTCTGTCTGTCTTTCTCTTTCTATCTCTATTCTCTCTCTGTCTATCTCTCTCTGTCTCTATTCTCTCTCTGTCTCTCTCTCTGTTCTCTCTGTCTCTGCCTCTCTCTTTCTCCCTCTCTCTGTCTCTGTTCTCTTTCTCTCTTCCCCCCTCCCTCTCTGTGTCTGTCTGTCTGTCTGTCTTTCTCTCTCTATCTCTATTCTCTCTCTGTCTATCTCTCTCTGTCTCTATTCTCTCTCTGTCTCTCTCTCTGTTCTCTCTGTCTCTGCCTCTCTCTTTCTCCCTCTCTCTGTCTCTATTCTCTCTTTCTCTCTTCCCCCTCCCTCTCTGTGTCTGTCTCTCTGTCTCTCCCCCTTTCCCTCTCCCCCACTCTCGGTCTCTCTCTATCTCTGTCTGTCTGTCTGTCTGTCTGTTTGTCTGTCTCTCTCTCTCTGTCTCTCTCTCTGTTCTCTCTGTCTCTGCCTCTCTCTTTCTCCCTCTCTCTGTCTCTATTCTCTCTTTCTCTCTTCCCCCTCCCTCTCTGTGTCTGTCTCTCTGTCTCTCCCCCTTTCCCTCTCCCCCACTCTCGGTCTCTCTCTATCTCTGTCTGTCTGTCTGTCTGTCTGTCTGTCTGTCTCTCTCTGTGTTTCTACCCTCTCCCACTCTGTGTCTCTCTTTCTCTCTGTCTGTCTCTGTCTCTTTTTCTCTCTCGTCCCTCCCCTCCCTCTTTGGACTTGCCTGGCAGGGCAGCTCACAGGGTCTCTTTGCTAGCAGACTTGAGGTGAGCAGCAAACTCAGATTAGCTAGGCCTTTACTCTCTCCTACCTGCTTTCATTATCTAATAAATAATTCTAAATTATTACAAATATATATTATATAAAAATTAGTATATAGTCTCCAGGGAATTTTAATCCTAACATTATTTTTTTTAAAAAGGGAGGGACAAAGAGAGGAAAAAGTAAAAGACAAGATGGAGAATATATACAATTTGTAATCATAACTATGAGTGGAGCTTACAATCTAATGGAAAAAATACAAAAAACCCTGAAAAGTTGGAGGTGGTGGGAGGGAAGGGGTAGGCAACTGGTATGTGAGCATGGGGGTGAAGTCAAAGAAATTCTATGCTATAATGCTGAAAGCTACCATAAATGATGAATTAATATCAATGCATATAGCTACTAGATGGCATAACATCTAAATACTTAAAAGAAACGTGAAATGAGTTCTAGGAAGAAATAGAATTCCCCCCCCAAAACAAATTATCCCTAATAATTATAATAGTTAGGAGCCTCCATGTGCCTTTTTAAGATCTGGACAAATCCAACAAAAAAATAAACAAGAAAAAGTGAAGGACATGAACAGAACTTTAGAAAACTTAGAGATGTGAGAACTTTGAGGATTACTGCATGGGAACATAAAGTTCACCTGCTGTAAATAGCACTTATACAAAAATTCACTATGTGTTGAGATATAAAAAAATTACCAAAAATGCAGAAAATCAGAAAAACCAAATGCATCATTTACTGATCACAGTACAATAAAATTGTATTCAATAGTGCTTTTGAAGAAATAATTTTAAATTAATTGGAGACTAAACGATAATCTGAAAGAATTGGTAGCTAAAAATATCAATAGAAAACTTAGATAAAAAGACAACAATGAGGCAACATACCAAAACATATGATCCAGATAAAGCAGGCCATAGGGAAAAATTTAGATCTTTACATTAACAAAATATTTATCTCATTTATTTGCATCTCTAATTTATGTCTTTTCATCAAGAAAAGAGAAAATAGATCAGAAATTAGTCACATAAAAACAGAAAAATAGATCAAGAAACTTCAACTAAGCACATAAAAATAAATTCTGAAAATCAGTGAGAATAAAATTGAAAGAAAAAAGATTTGCTAAATAAAACATTGAGTTGGGGTTTTTTTAGGGGAAGTCAATAAAATAAACAGCTAATTTCATTTTAAAATGAGAGGAAAATAAAATTGTTCATATCAAAAATGAAAAAAGAATTCTTAAAGAACTAAATGAAATCTTTCAGAAAATATTCTACCTGATTAACCACAAATAGCAATGAGATGAATAATTTAGATGAAATTAATACTTACAAAAATACAAAATACCAAGGATGACAGTAAAATAAATATTTAAATAATCTAATGTCAGACAAAAGAAATTGAACAAATTACAAATGAACTTCCAAAGAAAAAACTCCAGGGCCAAATGAATTTACAAGTGAATGTTATCAAACATCCAAAAAAAATAATTCTAATATTTCGCATACCATTGGGGGCAGAGGATTTAAAAAGAAGGAACTCTTCTGATTCAAATATGGTTTTATACACTAAACTAATCTTACAGCTCCCCTCTTGTTCTCAATATGTTCTCAAATTACCTAAATGTCTTCCTTACCAGTTTGGTTCTGCTTCAATCTCCATCTCCCATCAAACTGAAAAGCAGTCCAGACAAACCAGAGATCTGGATGGTCAGGAACTCTGAGCATGAGTTTCCATAATAGCAAGATATCAAGCCAACAAATATGAGAGAACTACCATGATTTTCCCAGGAGTTAACTCTGATCTTCAATAGACCTGATTCTCTCTCTGACACAAAAGAAAATGCCATGCCTTTCTTTGATGTGTTTACTTACACAAGGGAGAGAAGAGAACAACTTTTCTTGATAAATAAGGCGATATATTTACATAGTATTCAAAGTGGGTTTTTTAATAGACTGCCTCTTAAATCTTGTAAGTCTATTTTCTTTCTTTTTTTTGGCTTGCCCAAGCTAATGCATTCCTCCCCAGAATGGCCTGGTCAACACTATAAAGTGAAGTGAAATTGGTGTCTGGTACCTTTAACCAAGGAGATCACAGACACCAACGCTTTCCAAAGAAAGCAAAGTCATGCTACCTCCTTGGCCATCCTTCTCATAGCTGACCTCTCAGAGCCCTACTGAGAGACATACCTTGAAAAATGAGTCCATTATCCTAGGGGGCAAATGAACCATTGTTAGGTCTGGCAAACTTTCTTGAGCTAAGCTGGAGATCAGAGTGCTCTAGCATGGTTCTCACAGCCCCTAATTCTTCTGAGAATTTCTTTGAACAAAGTCACAACCTTTGCTAAGCTTTTTTATGCCCACAGAAATGCATAGCCCACCCACAAACTTTAAGTCATGACCCCATGAAAACCATTCTCCAGCTATGAGGCTAAGAGAGCTATTTATAACACAATTCTGTTTCTCAGGCTCTTCATCTTCTCTCTTCCAGTTCATCGCCTTCTTAAGAGATGAAGGCGGGAATTAATCCCAGCTAAATAGATCAGTCTTGTCAAATAAGAAGAGAAGGTCAAGCAAGTCGTACCTGTAGGTGGCATAGTATGGCTCCAAGAAAAGAGAATCTCTCTGGATTTGTAACCATCCTGCTTGCTATGAGTATTTGAGGTTTCTATAAAGGGATGAAGTATTATCTCTCAATGAGATATAAGGTTTAAAATGCAAATACATTAAGGAGGCAACAGGTTGATTTAAAATTACACTGAGATAGAATAACAATAATAGTTCACATTTGTATAGGCTTTTAGATAGATCTGAAATCAGTAGACATTGTAATTTTTATTTCTATTTTCGGCAGGAAAAATGTAAATAAAATTACTTCAAGGTATCTCTATGTAATGAAATTTGAAGCCAATTATGTCTGTTTGGATGTTTCCAAGCTTCCATGTTCTCCAAAGATCTGTTTTATAGTTTTATTATCATGAGCTCATTGATTCCTTACAAAAAGCCAGTTCTTTGGAGGCATTTTTTCCTGATTTTTTGTTTGTTTTTTATTTTTTACTTTTTAAACTTTATTTAGTCAATTTAGAACATTATTCCTTGGTTACAAGAATTATTCTTTCCCTCCCTCCCCTCCCCCGCCTCTCCCATAGCCGAGGCACAATTACACTGGGTATTACTTGTGTCCTTGATCAGAACCTATTTCCATGTTGTTGGTGTTTGTATTAGGGCGTTCCTTTAGAGTCTACCTCCCCAACCATATCTCCCAACCCATGTGATTAAGCAGTTCTTTTTCTTCAGTGTTTCTAATCCCACAATTTTTCCTCTGAATGTGGATAGTGTTCTTTCTTGTAGATCCCTCCAAGTTGTTCAGGATCACTGCATTGCCACTAATGGAAAAGTCCACTACGTTCTCTTGTACCACAATGTGTCAGTCTCTGTGTACAATGTTCTCCTGGTTCTGCTCCTCTCGCTCTGCATCACTTCCTGGAGGTTGTTCCAGTCTCCATGGAACTTCTCCACTTTATTATTCCTTTTAGCACAATAGTATTCCATCACCAACATATACCACAATTTGTTCAGCCATTCCCCAATTGATGGGCATCCCCTCGTTTTCCAATTTTTGGCTACCACAAAGAGCGCAGCTATGAATATTCTTGTACAAGTCTTTTTCCTTATTATCTCTTTGGGGTACAAGCCCAATAGTGCTATGGCTGGATCAAAGGGCACACAGTCTTTTAGTGCTTTTTGGGCATAGTTCTTTGGAGGCATTTCTTAAGGAGGAGACATTTGAAAAATTACCTGTGGCAATTGAATGTTGCGTAAAGCCTGTGATACTAGATGAAATAAGTTTTTATATGATGAAAAAATTCATTACTGTTAGTTATACACACAAAATATATGAAATAGTTAAAAGCTATGAAATTACTAAAAAGGTTAAAAGTAATTTTTTTAAACCCTTACCTTCTGTCTTAGAATAAATGCTAAGTACACATTAAGAAAAATGGTAAGGGCTAGGCAATTGGGGTTAAGTGACTTGCCCAGGGTCACACGGTTAGGGCATCTCTAAGGTCAGATCTGAACCCAGGACCTCTTCTCTCCAGGTCCCACCCTCTATCCACTGGGCCACCTACCTGCCCCAAAAGTAAAAAAATTTAAAACAAGCAGTGACTTCAAGTGATAATTTATTACATGGTAATTCTCCTTGCTTGGGATTCAACTTCTCCCAAGTTTTGCTCAAGGACCAATGGAGAACTTATCAGGTCTATAATGAGAGGAGGAAAGAACAAAGACATTCCCATTCAAAAATCTGTATTTGTTCTTATTCAGTAATAGCTGACCCTTTGTGACACCAAGGACCATAGCACTCTGGGCCCTTTTATCCTCCACCATCTCTCTGTCTGTACAAGTTCATTTTCATTGTTTCTATGACATAATCTATCCATCGCATCCTCTGCCATCCCCTTCTCATTTTGCCTTTAAATCTTTTCCAAACATCAGAGGTTTTTCTATTTGGTCCCATATTCTCATTATGTGGCCAAAGGATTTAAGTTTTGGTGTCAGTATTTGACTTTCCAGTGAATTGTCTGAATTAATTTATATTTAGAGCTGGTCATCTAAGGAATTATCTTGGCCTGCCTATCTTCTCTGGTCTTTAATAAAAATATTTTTGTTGGAGCTCATCTCTATGAGAGCTCCTATCTTTAACAAATGACCTTGGGGATGATTTTAGTCTTTTTGTACATTACACTATCATTTTCCAATTTTAGTCCAATTAGTTACAGATTCACAAGCTCCCAGAATCAGAACATCCCTCAGAAGACATTCAGTCAAACATTCTCAGATTCCCAAAATCTCCTTTGAAAGGAACCCCAGAAACCACCTTGTCTCACTCACATCTGAATAGGAATCTCCTCCACAAATGACTGAAGAAATCCCCCAGGGTAGCAAACCCACTACTGCCTGAAATGGGCAATTATACTTTTTATTTAATTTTTTTTACCAATTACATGTAATAAATTTCCACATAAGTTTTCCGATGTTATATGATCCAAATTGTATCCCTTCTTCCTCCACCGCACCAACCCCAGAGCTGGGAAGCAATTCAATCTCGGTTATACATGTATTATCACATAAAACATATTTCCATCTTATTTATTTTTTTAGTGAATAATCTTATAAAACCAAAACCCCACCACATATATTCAAACAAACAAGTGAAAATCTGCATGTTTTCATCTGCATTTCTACTCCAAAATTCTTTCCCTGGAGGTAGATAGCATTCTTTGTCTAAGTCCCCCAGAATTGTCCTGGATCATTGTATTGCTGAGAGTAGCAAAGTCTATCACATTTGATCATTCTGCAATATTTCTATTCTGTGTTCAGTGTTATCCTGGTTCCAATTATTTCACTCTGCATCAATTCATGAAGGTCTTTCCAGCTCTTTCTGAACTCATCCTGTTCATCATTCCTTACAACACAATAGTATTGCATCACTATCATATACCACAATTTGTTCAGCTATTCCCCAATTGAAGGGCATCCCTTCAATTTCCAATTCTTTGCTACCTCAAAAAGGGCTGCTATAAATATTTTTGTACAGATAGGTCTTTTCCCCTTTCTTTTTATCTCTTTGGGGTGCAGACCTAGTAGTGGTGTTACAGGATCAAAGGGTATTCACAGTTTTATAACTCTTTAGGCACAATTCAAAATTGCCCTCCAGAATGGTTGAATCAGTTCACAATTCCACTAACAATGCATTAGTGTCCCAACTTTTCCACATTTCCTCAAAAATTTATCATTTTCCTTTACTGTCATATTAGTCAATCTGAGAGTTGTGAGGTGAAAATTATACTTCTGAACTGAAAGTTTTCCTTTAAACTCAACCTAAAGATGTTGCCCTACAACTTCTAATTCCTCTCTCACACAACAACCCTTTATCTACTTGAAGACAGTGATGTTGTCCCATTTAACCCTTTTCTCTTCTGGGCCAATATTCCCAGTTTCTTCAAACAGTCCTTTCATTTCAACACGAGAATTCTAGGTTTTTACCATCTTTTTAACTTGTCCTTGATTCCAATGACTCATTTCTCTTGAAAGAGCACACATTTTATTGATTGTCTTACTGGAAAATACCCAAAAGAGAGCTGTGATGACTGTTTTATGACAGATCAACAGGAAGCAGAAATGATGTAAAGCTCTTCCTAAGGAATCTGAGACTCTTAAACACATTAATAACAGGACCTACATTGGGACAGGAAGGGAATCAGATTTAAGGCATCCCAAGATCTCAGGAGATGACAATGAATAATAGTGGCTCACATTTATATATCTTTTTTAAGATTTATATAGAATTTTCCATGCCACCATGTTCGTTTACTCCAGCTCCACCTCTCACTTGGCATGTCAGCTCCTAATCAAGATTTTAGCCCAATCTAGTTTCATCTTTATGCCAGGCTCACTACACCTAACTTCCCTCCCTCTTTCCATCTGTAGCCCTGAAGACAGCACTGCCCCCTCTGGAAAAGACATATCAATCAATTATCCTATGACTCCAATCATCAATCCTGAGACTCTCCTAAACAAAACACTCTTTTCTAGCCTTTATTGTCCTCTTCAGTTAGAATGTAAACTCACTGAGAGTGAGAACTCTCTTGGTTATATCCTTAGCTTATCCCAGTGTCTGGAATGTACTAAATATTGAATCAAATTCATTAAACAGCCTCATGAGACAAGTAATTCATGTGTAATTATCCCTTAAATTCCTGTTATTTTTTATGAAAAACCTCTTTTTCTAATATAGTTTTGAAAGATCCAACATTTCACATATGGAATAATATGGATATTGAGTCAGTTTGGGACTAAAATGATCACTTTCCTTCCTTATTTTTGTTGTTGAGTCATTTTGTAATTGTATGTGCTCTTTATGACTCCATTTGCAGTTTTCTTGGTAAAGATACTGGAGTGGTTTGGCATTCCCTTTTCCAACTCATTTTACAAGTGAGGAATTGAGGCAAACAGCATTAAGGGACTTGCCCAGGGTCACAAAGCTAATGTCTGAGGTCAAACTTGAATTCAGAAAGATGAACCTTCCTGATTCTAAGGCCAGTTCTCTAATCCACTGAGAACCTAGCTGCTTCTCCAAACCATTATTTATACTAGAAAAGCAAGGAAGCTGAATAATTGCTTGAAATTCTAAAACTTTCAAAAGATATTATTTTCAACCAAAAAAATCTTAAAATATGCTTATCATTCAACAAACATTTATTAAGTGCTTATTATATGCCAACCACTGGGAAGACAAAAGAGAAATCCAACAGTCCCTACCCTCAGGAGCTTACATTTTTAATGGAGACAACAAGAACACATTATACATCTACAAATAAATATACAGTAATATTTAGGGAGCCAGGAGAAGCTCTAACAGATGAAACTTTTATTGTTGTTGCCCCTCAAGTTACTGATGAGAATCTTTGAGTTGGAGATACTAGTACATGCTTGAGATTTATCATTTCCAAAATATAATCCCCTCCAAAAACCGTCCTCTTATTAAAAAAAGATCAGTGATTCATGTTGGACAGTTGGCTCCTGGAACTCCTCCACAATGATGATGCCATTCTAATCCAATGAAATGTCAAAAGCCTGAATAACATTCATTCCATTCTCTTTAAGCTAATAGTATAAAGCTAAAGAAGAACTCCAAGTCCCTGGCTTCTCAGCTACAGATGCGTATGCTCCAGGATTATGGGTGAGACCTGCTGTTCCCCTTTTAGTACAATGCAGTCCTTCCATGACCTATATGTATATTTTCAGCAATTGCTTAAAAATCATTAACCTTGTGAGGCTTAGTCAAATGGCAATTTTTAGTTATTGCTTCATTAGAAGCTTCGTGGTATAATGAATTGAGTTAAAAGACCTGGGTTTAACTTTTATTAGCTAAGTTTTCTGTGCCATCCTTCATCCGTTTATTTTTTTATCTTTTTTATTTAAAATTTATGCACAAATGAGTTGTAATCCATGTTACAGGGGTGTGGAGTTTGGTTTCCCATCCTGGCTCCACATATTTACATATTACTTCATTATAAGAAATTAAGAGAAAGGCTGAGATGGTGCAAAGATTTTTTTTAGTTGACATGAACCCTATTTTATTCGTTTTAGAACCTCTTTGCCACAGGCTTGAAGGGCAATTGGTCTGCTTTTTAGAACAAGAATTAGATATAAGGATGACGTTTGTTACTCATCTTCAAAGCTCTAACCCAGATTTTTATACTAATGACTCTGTAAGAAAGATATAAACAGGGGGCAGCTGGGTAGCTCAGTGGATTGAGAGCCAGTCCTAGAGATGGGAGGTCCTAGGTTCAAATCTGGCCTCAGCCACTTCCTAGCTGTGTGACCCTGGGCAAGTCACTTGACTCCCATTGCCTAGCCCTTACCACTCTTCTGCCTTGGAGCCAATACACAGTATTGACTCCAAGACAGAAGGTAAGGGTTTGAAAAAAAAAAAGAAAGCTATAAACGGAACCTCTCTCTTTAGCAAGACCTGACTTTCTGGAAGACTCCTTCAGAGCCTTTTTTTTCACTTGGACATTTCAAGAAATACATCCTTATCCTCTTGTCCAACTACCCCTTCATATAAGGGGAGGAATAGTCAGCAGCAGCATTGCATGGCATGGGTGGGACATAAAAATGGCAGAAGCTAGCCTATTAGAGCCAAGGAACTCAATGGCAAGGGCCACATTACTGGAAGAAGTGGAGGTGATGGTTTCAGGTAACAACATCATCAGATGGTCCAGGAAGTGGCATGGTGTCCTGAATCATAACAAAATATCCATAACATCAGCAAAACAAAAAGTCTTTTAGAGTTAAGTTTGGAGATTAGACTTTTTTTTAGGTAAAACATAATCTATCTCCTTCCTCTTCGAGTAACTTTGGAGAACTGAAAAATTGGCAGGTGATATTCTCACCTTAACAGGATGGCCCACTCAAAAGCAGTTCAACTTTTCAAGATGGCTTGAAATTGGAAAACTGGAAAGATTGGCTCTGAGGTGTGGCATTTCTGGGGCATATGCTCCCTAATAATCCATAGAGGCATAGCCAGAACTCATGACCATGCAAGAAATCTCCAGAGTTCGGAACAATAAATATACCATCTTTTGATCTACTTTTGATCTAGTTCATTTTCCAGTTGAGGAATTTTAAAAAACAACATCCTGCTGTCAAGAAGAATCACAGCTCATTTAAATAATTATTAATTGCTTGAAGAGTCGGTCTTGGGATAATTGGTCCTCTTGTGCTGATGTAATTATCACTTTCAGGATGAATAATTCTGAAAAAAGCTTAAAGTGTAAGAGTGATATTGACAACCAACCATTTTAAGACATTATGTCATGACCCAAAATGCTGAGCGTCTCAAAAAGCTGTTAATCAGGTAAAGTACCTTAAGGGAGGGGAGAGATTTTAATAATTATTATCATTCGCTGTGCCTCTAGCTTTTCTTATTTACTACACAAAGGAAGATTTATATAGCTGATATTTGACATTTCATATACTACATTGTCTATGACTGTAAGACTTTTAAAACAAGTCAGGCAACTCAAAAGAACTCTAATCTTCTCAAAGGATCAAAGGAAAGATGAAAACACTGGCCCAACACTTGTTCTTTTGGGCTCTATTGGCATTTGAGCATCTTTCCCATCACCAGAGGACATGGTATAATCAATTGGCTCATGCCAGTGAACAAAATGGATTATGTCAAGGGATGGACCACAAGAACTTGGCCTATGCAACCAACATTTTTTATGTCAGTGTCCCATGGCTTCTGACACAGGGATCCTGGGAAAGGGAACAGAAAATATTATTATGAAGGACACAACTGTTGCTGACCAGGTAAAAAAGGAAGTCATAATTCCCTTATCCCCTTGCATTCCAAAGACAGGCATTGAACTCTGAGAGCTTTAACCACCGGTAACTGGCCCCTAGTTTCTGGGGTTCAGTTTCTTTTATCTATCAGAATCACTCCATCTTCTGAACCCTGAACTCACTCTGCCTTCCAGGCAATATTTTATTATAATCTGATCATAGCCCTTAGACATGCCACATTATCTTGAGAAGAATATATGGCTAACTAGTCCTGAAGGTTCTCATGAAACCCCTTGTCAAATATTGTCCTCAACACTAGAAAGCACTTGGTAAATGCTTATTGACAGTCCAGTCCAAAGCAGCATTTAGGGGACAGAATAGCCCTCTGACATAGGGCTAAAGTTGAAACTATAGCATCCTATTTTCTGCAAGGGTGCCTGACAATTGTTAGGAATTTAGCTTTTAAAATATTGGTAGTGGGGCAACTAGGGGACTGAGTAGATTGAGAGTCAGGCCCAGAAACAGGAGGTCCTATGTTAAAATCTAACCTCAGACACTTCCTAGCTGTGTGACCCTGGACAAGTCACTTAACCCACATTCCCTAGCTTTTACCACTCTTCTGCCTTGGACCCAATACATAATATTGATTCTAAGGCAGAAGTTGAGTTTAAAAAATACTGGAAATATCTTAGAAACTGTCTTCCCTCTGCCACAGGACTTGTCTAATTCAAGGGGTTCTTCCATATCCAGACATTCTTCCAAGAACAGATGCTACCTCAAACAAAAATTGGGGTGTGGGTCTTAAAAATCAACCATTTCTCACTTAGAAAGTCCACCCCTGGGATGGAGGGTGACAGACTTGGGTAAAGGCAATACCACTAAAGCCAAAGGTTTGTAGAATTGCCATGATCACCAGGATGGGGTGCTCCTGCTGCCTCTAGAATATGTACAGACTCCTGCCTTAGAATCCTTAGCATCCTTTGAGGCTCAATTCAAGCACCACTCTCAACATGAAATGCTGGGAGCCATCAGGCCACGACGCCTTGACAGAGTCATGCATGGTAGCTAAGGAGGCCACAGAGTGACCCTTGGCAAGATGTGATTGCCCGCTCAGTCCCCCTTACATGACCTCTCTCATCAATACCCCTTACCTATGAATTGACATGACTATCATTCCCCCTAGTCTCAGAAGGAATAATGCAAGAGCAAAATACCTATACCCTAATTCTCTAAAACATCACCAAAAGATCAGACCCTCAAACCCAGTCCCAAAAGACTACAATGGGTTAACTTTTACTTAGGCACATAATCCTCACTAAAACTGCATCTACAAGCCAAGCTCAGAACTTTCCCACTCACAGAAACTTATTCCCATGAAGATAGCACACAAATCAATCATAGAGGCTCATACAATAAATAATGTACATCAAAGTTCAATATGCCTCAGTGACTCGATTACACAAATCAGTAACTCAGGAACTCCCTAGTAAGAACCCTGAGAAATGATCAGTCTAAATTTGAATTGTATTCCCAGTACCCCTCAACCTCGATGATATGATTGTTGAATTGTCTTTTAAGAACTGTTGATTAATTATTCCATTTTATTAAAAGCAATAAGTAATTTTCCTTGATTGTTTGTAAGCTCAAAACTTCTCACAGGGTAATGAGAAAATTAAGCCACCTGTGACAAAATCATTTATCTTGTGTGCAACCTTTTATTCTGTCTGTAATCACAATATAAGAATATAGAATGTTAACCAAGTGATTTGTTAAAAGTTAATGTATCACTTTTCCAATTATCTCTCTTTGAACATGTGTGTTAGGTAATGTATCTGTGTGCCAAGAAAATGGGTATTAAAATAAACATCAAGCCTGGGAATGGCGGAGCAGCTATCAGATGCAAAGCAATCCTATGGCTGTAATGATTAAGCTATCTTCTGTTTGTTATTTTGACTGATCATTCGCCATCTGTTGGGAACCCCTGGAGTTGCAAGTGAGGCTGGACCTTGCCCATGGCAATGAAACATTTCCTTTTTTTAAAAATAAGCATTTATTGAGCATCTACTATATGCCAGGCACTAAATACTTCATATTTATCTTGTTTTAGCCTCAGAAGAACCCTGTGAGAGAGCTGCTATTATTATCTCCATTTTGCAGATGATGAAGCTGAGTCAGGCAGAGGTTAGATGACTTACCCAGGGTCATACAGCTAGTAAATGTCTGAGGTCGCATTTGAATTCATGTCTCCCTGACTTCAAGACTAGAGCTCTATCCATTGTACCACCTGGCTATCTCTTTCTTGATTTCCCCACCCCCAACCAAAATTACCTTTTATTTATTTATTTATTTTATATATTCTTTTTATATACATGTTATCTTCACTCCTTCCAATAAAATAAAAGATCTTTGAGGCCAGAGATTATTTCATTTTTTTTCTTTGAACCTCTAGAGCCTGGCACATAAAAGTCACTAAAATTCTTGTTTATCAATTGCTTAATAAATGGTTGCTGGGGCAACTAAGTGACTAGTGGGTGGTCAGGCCTAGATACCAAAGATCCTGTATTCAAATCTTGTTTCAGACACTTCCTAACTGTATGACCCTGGGCAAGTCACTTAACCCCAATTACCAAGACCTTCTGTCTTGGAAGTGATACTCAGTATGGAATCTAAGACAGATGGGGAGGAGGAGAAGGAAGAGGAGGAAGAGGAAAAAGAGGAGGAGGAGGAAGAGAGAGAGAGAGAGAGAGAGAGAGAAAGAAAGAAAGAAAGAAAGAAAGAAAGAAAGAAAGAAAGAAAGAAAGAAAGAAAGAAAGAAAGAAAGAAAGAAAGAAAGAAAGAAAGAAAGAAAGAAAGAAAGAAAGAAAGAAAGAAAGAAAGAAAGAAAGAAAGAAAGAAAGAAAGAAAGAAAGAAAGAAAGAAAGAAAGAAAGAAAGAAAGAAAGAAAGAAAGAAAGAAAGAAAGAAAGAGGGGGAGGGAGGGAGGGAGGGAGGAAGGAAGGAAAGAAGGAAGGAAGGAAGGAAGGAAGGAAGGAAGGAAGGAAGGAAGGAAGGAAGGAAGGAAGGAAGGAAGGAAGGAAGGAAGGAAGGAAGGAAGGAAGGAAGGAAGGAAGGAAGGAAGGAAGGAAGAGTGGGAGAGAGGAATATGTTCTTATCGGGTCTTGTGATTCCCATTTGCCTATAATTCTAATAGAAACCCACCCAAGAGAGTAAGAGAGAGCTCAGAGAGCATTGTCAGTGTTACTGACCTTCTAAGCCAAAGCTATAAGAGTTTGCTTTATGCTCTATGCTCAAGAGCAAGCACACACACTCTTTCTCCAGGAACACACCAGGGAAGATTAAAGCAAACCAGCCTCCTGGAACTGTGTTGCTCTGACATGAAGATGACTGACTGAATTCTCTTGCTCATTTTCCTGCAGACCATCAACTCTGTAACCTCAGCTGATTCTAGGTCTCCATGGTCTTATCTACAACCTATAATCAATCTCCAAACAGGAGGCAAGCTGATGTTCTTCTTAGAGTTATTGGGTGTGGCTGCTGCCCTGTCGCTCCACAGTGTTGTTTCTTACCTCCTGATCACATACCAGCTTCTCCTACTCTTGAGAGTTATAAAACCATCTCCTTTCTTCCTCCGGGCACCAATTTATGAAGAAGGAATAAAGTCCCACCTCTTAGCATTTCAGTCTCTCTACAATCTAGTCATAAATTACCTTTCCAGCCTTGCCTCCCACAATCCCTTGGCAAGAATCCAGACTAGTATATTCACTGTCACTTAAACACCTTCTGTGGTTTCCGAGACCTTCTTGTTTCTTCATGTCAGATTTGGATGTCAAGGTAAAGAGACAAGTTATCCAGTTATGTGCAACATCAATTTCAAAATATCACTTTCCTTTGCTTTCCTTTCTCCCCAAACTTTTTGCTACCTCAGATCCATTTAGAGAGCACCAAGTGCCCTGAACTGCCCTGAAGTGCCAGCCTATAAACTCGGGTGTGATTCATTTCTCTGCTCTTTTAACATTGTTGGAATGCCTTAGGCAGGTCTCTGAGGAAAATTAATGCTGGATTACATCATCTATTACCAATATTTCTATGTGGATCCATCCACTTCTCCAAACCCCAACCTCTGACAGTCAGGCAGTTTCTCAAAAGTGTAACTGAGTAAGATAATAACTCCCACCTGTGGACAGACATTTACTCTTTCTTTGTCCAAAAACAAAATGTCATTTTTTTAAGTGTCAAAGAGGGCTGGGTCAGCAAAGCCATAGTGAAGCTGTTGATGAAGTAATGGGAGAGGAGTTGAGGTCCAAGTCTGCCTCCTCAGTGAAATATCCACCAATCAGGACTGCCAGGGGAGGTCCAAATGATTTACTGTTCGGTGAATCATATACATACTACACCTTGGTATAAAAGACCGTCAGCTTCCTGTTTGAGTTTGAAGTCTTTCAGCCCAGAGGCATGTGTAATTAATCTATTTTTTGTTAAGAGACCACATCCTTACATTTACAACAAGGAATTAAGAAGTTACATCAAATTCTATATGAGCAAGAAGCCGTAGAGATTGCTTCTACATGAAAAGAAACTTGGGCTTCTATCAACCCAAAAATTGGTTTGGTAGAATGAATTTTTCAAACATTGGCAATGTCATATTCTTGGTTATTATATTGATTGGTTTATTTCTACAGAAGTAGAGATTTAAATAAGGCTTATATAAGAAATATGCAGCCAGAAGTTGCCATGTCACTTCATTCTCATCATTCTTGTATCCAAATGTAATGTTTATGGGAATATTTGTATTTGTTAAAATTCGCACTAATTGTTGTATTAATGTTTTTGTAAAGCTTTTCATGATGACAAATTTTGTACACTTAGTCAACATAGATTAGGGAAATAGAAATCATTTTAGAATGTAAATTTTGGCATTACACATGGGCTCAGCTACAACTATGCCACATGAAATGTGAGCCATGAGTGTAAAATTTTGTATTAATTTTATGGTCATTTTCCCTGATTATTTTTTCAGATTATTTTTCCCGTATATTTTCTTTTAAGTACTAGAAGTACATTGTAAGTACTATTAATGCTCTGATCCTGAACTATGAATCTGAACTTTTATTTTTGTACATACCCCAAAAGCTTGAGACTATAGGAACATGACAGCATTTGTTAAACTTCATGGGACTATTCTGAGTTATTGTGTCTGATTGCATAAGAAGGGTTTGCAATGGATACCTCACACTTGGCCAGACAGCCTAAGCCACAGACAGATGTGTATTCCATGTGAGATGCATATATGTTGTTCATAAGGTTGGAGGTAAAAGGACGCAGGGTTTTGATACCCTCATTCACAGGTCGGCCTGGTACCAAAGTTCCAACCATATATCTATATGGCAGGCATCTTGGCTTCTTTCTCCCTAAGACTATGCATAATCAGAACAAGGGAAAGAAAAGAATTCCCTCTCATCTCGAGATATAGTCCTTTTCTTTAACTATTAAAGGCCTGCCAACTTCTTATAGTCTTGGCTGTACATGGGTAAGATGATGTATTAATGCACCTGTCCTATGGACTATGGCACTGATATCACATTAATTCAGGATCACTAAAGAGTGAAGATCATTTTATTGTTATTTTTTAGCATTATTGGTATTTGATAGAACTTTTTACCTGTGATTTTGCTAAGTAGATATGAAGATCATTCGCATTCTTACAGGATTATTATTACTAAGATAATTTTTACTTTTATCATTAATCCTAGATAATTTTTACATTTAATCTTTACTATTTGATTTGGAATTAGTTTTGAGTTATTAATTTTGCTGCACTCACTACCATTTTTATTTTTGATTGAGTTTATGATTTTTTATTTTTTAACATAGTACACTCTTACTTTAATTTTTAAACAAAAAGGGGGATATGTAGCATACCAGGCATGTTGGCATCTGGAAAGTATGATTGATGTATTGATATTGTATCCTGTATATTCATTTACCAGACACATGGTCAGATCACTTAATGTTCATTGTATGGAAAGGGACAGTCCAAAGGACTAGCATAGGATGGGCAAATTCATGGGCTGAGTCTTGATGGCCATGCTGCCCTGGCTCAGAGTACATTCATTTGCAAAGCGTGGGTTGGATTAATCTCCTCCTCTTTGATCTTGTCATTGTCAATTCAACCAATATTAAGACCTATGCCATGTTACTATTGGTTGATCTCCTCCCAATCCACATTCCTAAAACCTCTAATAAATACTGGGAATCAAGCCAAATTCTCTCTCTTCCCTCCTCTTCTCTTACTCTCTTACTTCCCTGGATCTTCGTAGTCTCTTTGTCCTAACCTTTTCCTGCTGATCTTTGTCTTTCCTCATGATGCTCTGGCCCCATGCCTCCTATTAATGCTCAGACTCTCTTGTCTATAGGAGGCATCAAGGAGTTCTTACTCCCCACGTATTTTCTTATTTCTCATGTTTCCCTTTAATTAATAATCCAAGGGAAAACATTAAGGAGATAGTGCCTCTCCCCATTCTTTAAAAAAAAAAAAGAGAGAGACCACATCCTCCTATTAAAAAATAATATTATTCTTGGAGAAATGGCCTCATTTTATTTATTGGCTAGAATTCCAAGCACCAACACCTCTTCCTCCATATTCCTGGGATGAGGCTATTGGATTCGTAGGCATTTCCTCTATTCACACAGATCAAAAGGTCATACATTTAAAACTGGAAAGAACCTTAGGGAATGTGGGTTTTAAAAATCATATACAATAACTAAAGTATTATATATTTAAAAGTTTTATTAATAACAAGTGTAAAAGCTACCTAAACTACCCAGTCCGCTCCCAAAAGGAGAGATCGAGAGTGTGGCTTACTCGGAACGATATATAAAGGTGACCATGCAAACGTGATGGAGAGAGGAGAGGAATTCTCAGAAATACTGAAGGACTTCTGGAGGATGAAGTCCAAGGGTTCAAGATTCTAATTAATACAAGGCCAACTAGTCCAGGTGTGCTAGGCTTGGAGTCAGAAAGACCTGGGAATAGATCTCACCCCCAACAACACTTGCTAAGATGTGTGGCCTTGGGTCAATCATTTAATGTCAAGGTATCTCAAACTCCTAAGTACTTATCTTTTAAAACATGAATGGATTTTAGTCTAATATGGTAGCGGGAGTTCCCACAGTAGGAGTTATGATGAAATCTCAGGAGCTCTCTGGGTAGAATACTGGAGGCATTATAATTCAATGGAAAACTCATTAACTCTCAAGTCAGAAAACCTGAGTTTGAATTATACTTCAGATGTTTACTATTTGTTTGACTTTAGACAAATCTTTTTACCTCCCTCTGCCTCCCTTTCTTCAAAGATAAAATGATGGGAGTAGACTAGATAATGTTTAAAGTCTACTGTAGCTATGGAGCTTTAATCCTTTCACACACCCTGCAGAAAACACAAACAAAGGGAAAAGGATTCTGGGAGATGAAGTCCAATTATGCAGTTTGTAAAATGCTTTGTAGATATTTTATCCTCACAATAATCTTGAGAGTTAAATGTTGTTATTATTTCTAGTTTATAGATGAGGAACTGAAGGCAGATAGAAGTTAAATGACTTCTTTAGGGGTTAAAGCAGTATTTGAAGTAGGGTTTATACTGGTTTCAGGTCTAACACTCTATCCACTATACCACAAAGCTACCTTCACCTGCCTGTTTTGTTTTCAGAGAAAGAAAAGTAACCGGTTTTTGTTTCCCTTTTACTGCATTAATTGCATGCAAAAACATGAGTAAAATGGTTTGCCACCTGGGTAGGACAGTGTCTTTTTAAAGGATTCTCTTCTTACGCCAAACTTGGGGCATTACTCCGTAGTCAGCTGACACCTAAATTGCCTTACAAATCCCAAATTTGCTTTCTTGCCCTTGAGTGTTCTTGGACTGTTCAATCATTAACAGTCTCTGTCAGCATGACCTACAATATGCAATCTGAATTCCATTCAAGTATGAAAAAAATCATTCAACCTGCAAGCTTTCTAATAGCAGTCAGTAGACCAGAAGAATTAACATCCAACTGAGGACATCCCAATCTCCCTTACCTCAAATTTTTGTGGAAGCAAACCTGGAAAAAGTCAAAATCAGCAATGAATAAAGGACGGCATAAGCAAGGTTTTCATTTCTATTTCTCCATTTTAACTCCTGTACTGGAAGGAAGGAAGGAAGGAAGGAAGGAAGGAAGGAAGGAAGGAAGGAAGGAAGGAAGGAAGGAAGGAAGGAAGGAAGGAGGAAAGCAGAGAAGAAAGGAAAAAGGAGGGAATAAAGGTGGAAAGGAGGGAAGGAAAGGAGGGAAGAAAAGGTGGAAAAAGGGAAGAAAAGGTGGAATGGAGGAAAGGAGGGCAAGTGAAAGAGTGGAAGAAAGGAAGGAAAAAGCATTTATTAAGGACTTACTATATGTAAATTGCTATGATTTGTAATGTACTTATAAATACAAAAATAAAGACAGTCCCTGCCCTTAAGGATCTTGTATTCTAAAGGTAAAAAGCATTTATATGTAAGGAGTATTAAAAAAAAAAACAACCATAGGTGTAACAATAATCATCAACATTATTTCAATCATTACTGATATCAGTAATAATAACAGTAGTAATAATAATAATACCTAGCATTTATATGGCACCTTAAGATTTTCAAAGCATTGTGCATGCTATTTATCATTTGACTCTACAGCAACCCTTTGAGGTAGGTTCTAATCCATCTTCTGTATTTTACAGATGAGAAGGCTGAGGAAGGTCAAGAGTCTTTCTAAGTATCAAACAGCTAATAAGTGTCTGATGTGGGATTTGAACTGAGGTTCATGGGAGACATTGATCTATAGCTTTGGAATCTTGCCCTGCCATTTCCAAAGGAGACTATAATTCCTGTCTTTGAGAATAAGAGTCACATAGACTGAATACTCTGTCCTCCCCTCTATGAGAAGGGTATTGGATGATAATTAATACCATATGCTTCCTAATTATTGATAGTCTAGGGCCATGATGGTGAAGATGTGCTATGCATGCTCTGGCTATACAGAGGTGGCTGCTCTGTTGCCCCTCTCCACCATTCCACCATGCCTGAGGACATTTTTTGCATGCCCTCAGTCCAGCAGACCAGTGCAAGCACTTCTTCCCTCTGCTTTCTGGGTAATGTAGGGGTGCTCACAGGTGACTTGAAGGTATAGTTTAGGCATGCAGTCTCTAAAAGGTTCACCAACACTAGTGTAAGGGCATGATTTTGATTCAGAACAAAAAACTGGTACCTCATTACTAATGACAAGCATATGCTTGTCAGTTTGACTCCTTACCAAATCCTGGTTACCCAAGGCCATCACAAATAGTGAATAGCAAGTAAACATGTTTGTCCAAGCAAATAGCAAACAGAAAGTGGAAAAGTTATGCAGATTAGAAAAATATCAGAAAATATACAATGAAAGAGTTCTCCTGATGGTAGTGAGACATCTTAACACAAATCAAAAGAAAGGCTTGATTTCACTCAAGGGCAAATTCCCCAAAGTCTCTAGGGAGGAAAGTTGGATGGCTATCAGTAGTATATTAGGGATCTAGCCTCCCTTACAGTTTTGCAGCTTCTAATGTCTCTCTCTCTTTCTCTCCTCCCTAGAGCTGGCCCCAAAGAGTGTCTGGGAATATATGTGACTCTCAAAGAGTTAGCCACTAACTCCATCCCTCTAGGAAGCACCAAGTATAACATCAGCATTATCTCTATAAAATTAGGGGTTTCCTTCCACATGCACAAAATGAAGGTTTAATTAAAAACTCAGAACACACAAAAATACGGAAGTAGTGACCAGGGAAGTAAAGTTAATTGCAGAAAGCATACCTAAGAAGCATCAATGTCAGATTGCTTACTATCTCATCAGGGTTGGGGCTAGGGGAAGGAATTTGAGACTCAAAATTATTTTTCAAATGTTAGAAATTGTTTTTACATGTAATTGGAGGAAAGGGCAAGAAAATTTAAAAAAAGAAAAGAAACTTACATCAACAGGTAATCTGAAAATAAAATTTAAAAATAAAGTATAATCTCTCCCTTGAAATATTCCTTTAGGGAGGAGAAACTGAAGTATGGTTTATATATATGATTTACAAACATGTTTTTTATTTAATCCTTTCTGATTAAATATCTACTAAGTAGTTTTGAAAGCAAGTACTATTTTTTGTACTTGAACTCTTTGCACTCTTTGCAGTTCTTTGCACACTCTTTTAAATAGATTTTTTATTCAGTCATATAGTAGTAGTAGGATGACAATTATCTTTGTGCGTTTTTGTGCACAAAGACACTTGTGCATAAAAATTTAAGTGGAAAAGTCGATGCACAGAGACAGTCCCACTCTCTCGGCGTTGGAAGCCTGGGTCCAATGGCACGAAAAGTCATTACATCTGGAGACTTCCTTAGCTGCTTTGGATGGCTGTGTTGTCTTTTGTGCTCCAACATGCCCTGAGCACTCCAAAGTGCTTTGCTGCGTCGCCCTCTCAGCCGTTGAACCTTCTTGTTGGTTTCTTCCGCCTGTTCAGCCGAAACAGTCTTCACATGCTGGGTGAGCAAAGCCCTGGTTCAGCAGGGGTCGATGACCTGATGGCTACCCTCACAAGGTTTAGAGGGCCTGTCAAAGCCGTTGCCATCATATACATATAGAACAAAAGAAATGACTTCTGCATAAAATTAAACATGTCTATAATATAGGGCTTGCCTTTATAGGTATTAATAAATAATAAATTTATATGTGACTTCTTTGAAAACAGGCACCTAAGGTAAATGGGGCATTTGGCAAGGAGGTTTAAGAGGAGATGGCCATAGAAAAAGGAATGAAATGATTCATTACTGGAATATTCCTGAAATGGTATTCTGGAAGAGATGGTTATAGACCAGGAAAGTAAGACCTAAGAGTGAGAGAAACTCCAAGGAACTTGCGCCTGACAAAAAAGACATGGAGGAGGGCGGTCATCTAGTCTAGCCTTCTCATGTGTGAACATGGGGAAATTTGGGCCTAGAGATGTTAAGGGACATGCTCAAGGTCACTCAAGTAACAATATCGGAGGTGGCATGTGAGCCCAGATCCTTTGACTCCAGAGCCAAGACTCTTTCCAATAAACCATGTTTCTTTTTTTTTTCCTTTTAAACCCTACTTTCTCTTAAAATCAAAGTAAGTATCATTTCCAAAGCAGAAGAGCAATAAGGGCTAGACAATTGGGGTTAAGTGACTTGCCCAGGGTAATTCAGCTAGAAAATGTCTGAGGCCATGCTCAAACCCAGGACTTCCCATATCTAGGCTTGGTGCTCTATCTACTGAGCCACCTAGCTGCTCCTGTACCATGTTTTTTAATACCAAAGTCTGTGATTTCAAGGAAAAGAGATTTGGAGGGTAAAAGATGTGGGCAACAATGGCAATCAAGCTTGTACATTACTTTCTTCACCACAACCTGGCGAGGTACCGCAGTATAAAGATTATAATTATTGACATTATTGGCATATATGTCAAAAGTATAAAGATTATTATTACTATTTAAGAGACCAAGAACGAAAGCAAAGAGAAGCTAAGGAAGTTGCCCAGGATTGTCTATTTTTGTGGATGCCAAAGCTGAGATTTGAAATGCAGGTCTGCTGATTCCAAGAGCCATCACTCCTCACATTCATCATACCATACTGTCTCCCATCACATACAGTACTGGGTCTGGAGATTTCCCATTTGTTACTTTATTCAGCATGACTTTATTAATTGCCTTTAATGCTAAGGCACTGGGCTAGGTGCCAGAGATACAAAGACAAAAATAAAAGACCTCACATTCTACTGTATGGCAAAACATCTTAACATTAAAGGTTACCCAGGACGTTTCACAGATTCTAGAAGGAGAGGCTATTCATAACTTTTTTCATGAATATTCAGAATACAGTTCCATAGCTCTGGAGTCTTATAAACCGGGGTTTGAAAGTTCAAATCTCACTGGGACCTCCAACTTATACCTTTGGGGGCAGCAGCTAAGTGGCATAATGTTTAGAGAGCTGGGACCTGAGTTCAAATCTGACCTGGGGATAAGCTTCCCAGTAAGATCAGGAGCGAAGCAAGGATGCCCATTATCACCTCTATTATTTAATATTGTTCTAGAAGTGCTAGCTTTAGTAAAAGAAAAGAAAAAGAAATTGAAGGAATTAAAGTAGGCAATAAGGAAACTAAACTCACTCCTCACAGATATGATGGTCTACTTAGAAAATCCTAGAGAATCAACTTAGAGGCTAGTGGAAATAATTAATAACTTTAGCAAAGTTGCAGAGCACAAATAAACTCACAGAAATCATCAGCATTTCTATGTATTTCTAATAAAAATCAGCAGCAAGAGTTAGAAAGGGAAACTCCATTTTAAATCACCCTAGACAATATAAAATACATGAGAATTTATCTGACAAGACAAACACAGAAACTATATGAACACAACTACAAAACACTCTCCACACAAATAAAACTAGATCTAAACAATTGGGAAGGGGGCAGCTGGGTAGCTCAGTGGATTGAGAGCCAGGCCTAGAAACCAGGGAGGTCCTGGGTTCAAATCTGGCCTCAGACCCTTCCTAGCTGTGTGACCCTGGGCAAGTCACTTGACCCCCATTGCCTAGCCCTTACCACTCTTCTGCCTTGGAGCCAATCCACAATATTGACTCCAAGATGGAAGGTAAGGGTTTAAAAAAAATGAAAATAAAAATAAATAAAATAAACAATTGGGAAAACATTGATTGCTCATGGGTAGGCTGACAATCCTATCTAAATGAATGGATTTACCTATAAAACTACTAAAAATGATTTTATAGAACTAGAAAAAGTAATCAAATCCATCTGGAAGAACAAAAGGGCAAGAATATCAAGGGAACTAATGAAATCTGGCCTCTGACACTTACTAGCTTTCTGACCCTGACCAACCATGTTTGCCTCTGTTCCTCACCTGTCAAATGGCCATTTAGCACAGTGCTTGGCACATTTGTCATTCAATCATTTCAGTTGTGTCCACTTCTTCCTGCCCTCATTTAGGATTTTCTTGGCAAAGACACTGGAGTGGTTTGCCGATTCTTTCTCCAGCTCATTCTACAGATGAGGAACTGAGACAAACAGAGCTGAGTGATTTGTCCAAAGTCACACAGCCAGTAAATGTCGGAGGAACTTAGGAAGCTGAGTCTTCCTGACTCCCTGCCTGGCACTCTATCCACTGTGCCACTTAGCCACCTATCCTGGCACAAAGTAAGCTCTGAATAAATGCTTGCCACCTACAGACAGGAGGTCCTAAGTTCAAATCTGACCTCAGAAATTTCCTAGCTGTGTGACCCTTGGCAAGTCACTTTTCGCCAATTACCTAGCCTTTACTGCTTTTCTACTTAGTATTGATTCAAAGACAGAAGGTAAGGGTTTGAAAATAAATAAATGCTTTCTATTTAAACTGACTTTTATGGGCAGCCCAGGTCACCTTCTAAGACTATATAAGATCCAGGGAAGTTACTGTTCCAATACACCTGAAATTTTTATAGCTAAGACAAATCCTTCTTCCCTTCCTCTTTTTGTTGTTGTTGTTGTTGTTGTTGTTGTTCAATCCTTTACCTTCTGACTTAGAATTAATACTAAGTATCAGTACCAGGCAGAAGAGCAGTAAGAGGCTAGGCAATTGGGGTCAAATGACTTGCCCAGGGTCACACAGCTAGGCAGTATCTGAGGGAAGAATTGAACCCAGCACCACCATCTCTAGGCTTTGGCCACCTCACTGGCCCCTCTTCCTTTTTTAACTTATTGAACAAAAGTCTATTAGACAACTTTAGAAAAAACAAGGGCAGAATTAAGGAATATCTTTTCAATGTAGTTTATTTCAGCAGTTCACAATTAATTCACGATAAAGCCATCATTTATACAATTGTAGCTCTCTAATGACCTATATTCACCCACACTAGGTCTCACTGTTAAGATACATACACTATCAAAGGAAAATATTACTGCTTCCTTCAAAACAACTGCTAAGTAATGGCTTCTTAAGGGATCGGGCATTCTTTCTTTGAGTGGCTTTGACTAAAGCCTAACAATGTGCAAATTCCAGCTGTACACAATCTAAACTGGAGGTAGCAGGGTCCATGGGAAATCAATCAGAGGGATTGGCAGACTTGCAAACAAGGCATGCCATGGATCTGACCCCCCCCCCTTGTTTTCTTATGCACAGATGGGATGGGAGAGGGCTAATGATGTGTGTGTGTGTGTGTGTGTGTGTGTGTGTGTGTGTGTGTGTGTGTGTGAAACGGAGAGAGACAGAGAGAGGGAGAGGAGGGGAAGAGAAAGAGAGATAGAGAGACAGAGGAAAAGGGTGGGAGTGAAACAGAGACAGACAGACAGAACTGGTGTATGAGAAGGATTATCGATTGTGCTGATTTGAGATGGGTGGGGTGCCAACAAATGGCTGAATGACATTTACATGTGTAACCACATGACATCTCTTTTTGTTTCTTTTTTTTTAATTACCAAGCATTTATTTTCTCTCCTTCCCACCACCCCTCCCCTTGGGGAAAAGGAAAGAAAGAAAGAAAGAAAGAAAGAAAGAAAGAAAGAAAGAAAGAAAGAAAGAAAGAAAGAAAGAAAGAAAGAAAGAAAGAAAGAAAGAAAGAAAGAAAGAAAGAAAGAAAGAAAGAAAGAAAGAAAGAAAGAAAGAAAGAAAGAAAGAAAGAAAGAAAGAAAGAAAGAAAGAAAGAAAGAAAGAAAGAAAGAAAGAAAGAAAGAAAGAAAGAAAGAAAGAAAGAAAGAAAGAAAGAAACGTGACCCTTGAAACAGATATGCATAGCCATGCAAAGCAAATTGCCATATTGGCCAAATCCAAAAATATACATCTCACTGTGTAGTTTAAACCCATCACCTCCTTGTCATGAGGTGGCGTAGCGTGTATGTGTCCATTGGTTCCTTGGAATTGTAATTCATCATTGCATTGATCATAGTTCTTAAGTCTTTCAAATTTGTCTATAATTATCATGTTATTGAATAAATTGTTCTTCTGGGGCTGCTCACTTCACTCTGCATTTGTTCATACAAATCTTCTCATGTTTCTCTGAAACAGTACCTTTCATCCTTTCTTACGGTACAGTACTATTCCATTACATTCATAAGCCATAATTTGTTCATCATTCTCTAATTGAAGGGCACCCCCTTAGTTTCTAATTCTTTGCCACCACATAAAGAGCTCCTAGATATAGTTATATAAATGGTCCTTTTCTTTTTTCTCTGACCTCTTTGGAGTATAGGGCTAGCAGTAGTATCATTAGATTAAGGGGATGCTCAGGTTAGTCACTTTTAGGACATATTGCCAAATTGTTTTCCAGAAGCCATATTGACATCTAAGCCAGCTCCTGACCAGTAACAAGAAAAAACTGATTTCGTCTTCCAGAAAAACAGTTGCAGGCTCATCCAAAAATCACAAATACAAAGCTCCTCCAGAAGTCTTTAGGCCATGCCGCCTTCTCCTTGGCTTCCTGGGGTTCCCAGGAGAAAAGAAAGTGTAGCCAGATTTCTTGACTTGAGACTATTTCCAACAGAGAGTAAATGTGGCTGACAATATTCTTTGCCCTCTCCCTGGTCAAGACCTTGAGCTGTAAGCAACTCTATCCCTTTTGATCACAAGACTTACGGGGCAATAAAAATCTCTATCTTAACTTAGAAGTACCCACGTTGGGGGCTGATGGTACAGAAGTTTACCTCACTAAGTTGAAAATGCTAAAGTACTTTGGAATCCTGAAAAGTGCAAATGGCCCTATCCGTCACAAGTAAGGCATGGAGCATAGGGATTAGTGGGAGAAATGGCCCCCCGCCAGTGTTCCCTGAGCCTTCTGACCTGAGCTAAGTTATTAAATTTTTAGTTTAAGAACTGCAGGTTTGGGGGATTCTGATAAAAAAAAAAAACTTTCCCTCTGGATAGTCCAATGAACAGTAACACCAGTCGGTCTATACCAAGTTTCTCATCACGAAGAATGAGATCCATTGACAAAGAACAAAAATCCCACTCACAGTTCCACCAACAAATCTGTTCTGCTATAGATTCAGTTAACATACCACTAACAAAACATCAAGATTCTCTCTACAGGTTGCATTTCTATGCAAGAAAAATTCTAAGAGGTTCCGACCATTCCTGCTGGAGACCCAGAGCTATAACTAGGCTGAGACAAGAAAGGCTTTGCCCCAGGATGTCCTACATCTAGGAAAGCATCTTTTCTCCTCTCTCTGACATTGGTGGCTCTTCACATATAACCGGGTAACCAGGGTAGGACAAGAAAGGCTTTGCCCCAGGATGTCCTACATCTAGGAAAGCGTGTTTTTTCCTCCTCCTAACATTGGGGGCTCTCACACATCTTCTGGTCCTTTGTTGACTCATATCACTTCTCCCACCACCACAGCACAACCACTTCCATTGTTTCACACGCCACACCACCACACCTCCCCACCCAGAGGCCACCCCAGCAGCAGTTCAAGGTCCCCGTTTTTCCCTGTGGGTTGATATTTCAGAGTCTTTCCTCCATCAGGCTTTGTTCCCAAGAAGGTCTCTCACCCCAGGTATCAGAGGTGAGAGTAACAACTTTGCTGGTGACTCTTTCTTGTGTATTCTGACTCTGAAGAAACATTATTATGGATTGGAAATTTATTACGCATCAGTAAAGCATGACCACCCTTTAGCACATACTCCTTTCCTTCTCTTTGTTCCAAGAAGAAAAACTACTGATTATTTGTGCTACTAAGGAGGAATTCCAATATACCAGGAGCAGCCTAAACCCACTTGCTTAAGAGAGTAATGACGAGAAGATCTTGATCATCAAGAAGATGAATTGATATCAGAACTGAGAGTTCCAGATTTTAAAGTTATTATTATTTTGTTTTACTAAGTAATCTGACCTTTCCTCCCTTTCTTGGCCTGGTCTCCCAGCGTTATGCTTCCTATGAAAAAGTATCTCAGGCCTTGGATGAGCGCTTCCCTAGGAGATCAGACACATTCCTGACTTGGATGCCCCGGGTGACTCTTCCACAGCTATGCCCTTCATGTCATCGGGCATCTGGCCATCAGCACGCCACACGTTCAGGTCCCCAAAAATGCCCATTTCAATCATCTCCTCCTGCCAAGGAATGGGACAGTTTCCAGTTGCAAATTCCTGAAAGAACTCAGTATCTGCTTTGTCAAATACAATCCCTTTAACAGTGGAAAAGGCACCAACATCCTGGATGTTCTTTGCATAGACAGTTCGAGAGTCAGGGATAAAAGGAGGTATCAGCATACCTGTTGGAGGGAAAAACAAAAACAAGAATAGATGAACCCAGATAGAGTAAAGAAAGAGTCAGCTAAATAAAGGAGAAATGAATTTAAAATTATATTATAGGGGATAGCTGGGTGGCTCAGTGGATTGAAAGTCAGACCTCGAGGTCCTGGGTTCAAATCTGACCTCAGATACTTCCTACCTGTGTGATTTTGGGCAAGTTATTCAACCCCCATTGCCTAGCCTTTGCTGCTCTTCTGCTTTGGAACCTAAACAGTATTAATTCTAAGAGAGAAGGGAATATTTTTTTAATTATATTACATTCCAAATAACATGGATAATAATAATTACTGTTGTTGTTTTGACTCGAGACATTACTTGGTGTTTAGTAGAGAAAGTGAAGTATTATCCACCTAGATCATAAACACTTTGAGAGCAGGGACTGTACCTCATGCTTCTCAGTATAGGTCAGCATTACCAGTATACTGTGGGCCATATTGTAATTGTTCAATGAACAAGAGACAAATGAATTTGAATATTCTTTATGTCCTAGTTTGCAAGATTAAATTGGAAGGGGGGTAGCTGGGTGGCTCAGTGGAATGAGAGTCAGGCCTAGAGACAGGAGGTCCTGGGTTCAAATCTGATCTCAGCCACTTCCTAGCTGTGTGACCCTGGGCAAGTCCCTTAACCCCCATTGCCTAGCCCTTACCACTCATCTGTCTTGGAACCAATACACAGTATTGATCCCAAGATGGAAGGTAAGGATTTAAAAAAATTAAATTGGAAGCCTTATAGCGCCCCCAACCACACCCTTAGATTCTAGAATATAAAGGTGGGGATGCATGCAAGCATGATCTCATTCCCTCTTGCCCAGACAAGTGGAATAAACTCTCATCTGGCCTCATCACATTCCATCTCTCCCCACTACCAACCATGCTAAACATCACTTCCAGATTATCCTTTCTAAAAGACATCGGGGTTTTGTGTGTGTGTGTGTGTGTGTGTGTGTGTGTGTGTGTGTGTGTGTGTGTGTGTATGTTGTTTTTTAAATCCTTACCTTCCATCCATCTTAGAATAAATACTGTGCATTGGTTCCAAGGCAAAAGAGCAGTAAGGGCTAGACAATGGGAGGTCAAATGACTTGCTCAGGGTCACCCAGCTAGGAAGTACCTGAATTCAGATTTGAACCCAGGACCTTCCACCTCTAGGTCTGGCTTTCAATCCACTGAGCCACCTAGCTGCCCCCTAAAACACATCTTTAATCACACAGGTCTCCTAATCAAAAAATCTGCAGTGATTCTCCAAACTTCTCAACCTGGCATTCAAGGCCCTCCATAGCTTTCAAGTTTACCTTTCTAGGTTTATCTTCCACTACATAAAATCTCTAATCTACTCAGGTTGGTATGCCCCCCCCCACTTCTTCATGTTTGCTTCTGCTAGCAATTTATCTTAAATACTCTACCCTCTAAATCCATTCATCTTTCAGATTTCAGATTTTTTTCAACCATTTTTCAGTTGTGTCTGACTCTATGATCTTGTTTGGGGTTTTCTTGGCAAAGATCCTGGAGTAGTTTGCCATTTCTTTCTCCAGTTTATTTTACAGATGAGGAAACTGAAGCAATGAGGATTATGTGACTTGCCCAGGGTCACACCGCTAGTACATATCTGAGGCCAAACTTGAATTTACAAAGATGTCTTCCTGACTTCAGGGCCAGTCATCTTTCCTATCCCTCAGTACTAATGCCACTCCTTCTTGCAGACTTCCCTGATCATCTGACTTGGGTGTCAATTCTCCCTTTATAAAAGTCATTATAGTACTTAGAACCCAAACTATTCTAAAATCTTCATTTCTCACTGAATCCTCTGCCAGGCTCCCAGAAGACCCTTCCTGGTGTCAAGATGGAGAGAGACTCTAGCCCTGGAATTCACACCCAGGAAGGACCCTCTTGCCCAGTAGCCCATAAACCTCTCATTAGACAGGTCCTCTCAGAACCCACATTGAAGGAGGGCATGCAGGCCAGCCATTTCTCACGAGGCTGAACTCCAGACTTTCTGCCATGGCCCAAATCAAGCGGGTTACCCTCCCCCCCTCCATCCCTACCTTTCTGCTTCATTTTATGTGTTAGCTTCCCTTATTAGAATGTAAGCTCCTTGTGGGCAGGGGCTGTACATTTTGCTTGTATCCGTCTTCCCAGGGCTTTCCCCAGTGCTGATGTACACTAAGTATTTCATAAATGTTCCTTGACTCTCTGACTGAATAGTACCTTCCCTAGTCTGCCTTGCATCCTACTTATCTGTGCATGTCTTATGCACTAGACGATACGTACCCCAAAACCTTTAAAATGCTGGTGCTGTGTCTTGTAAACCTATGCATTTCTGGAAAGATCTAAGAGAGGTTCTCCTTACGCTCAATATGGAATCGAATATTTGTGCAATAAAGGCTTCCATGGACTGATCGGGGCAGTGAATAGAGTGGTGGATCTAGAGTTACAAAGACCTAAAATCAAATCTGGCCTCCGACACTTATTAGCTGTGTGACTCTGGGCAAGTCATCTCACCCTGTTCGCCTCAGTTTCCTCATCTATAAAATGACCTGAAGAAGGAAATGGTAACCATCTTTGCCAAGAAAATCTGAAATGAGATCACTTTGTGACTCTTTGAGTCAGAGGAGACTGAAACAACTGAACAACGACAAGAGGATGAAATGATTATAATCTATTCAATGCACACTCTTGCCTTACTCCAATATTATTTTGCTTTCTTTTATTTTAAGATATGTGATTTCTTTAGTGTATGGAGTGAGGAGACTGTCTTTACCAATGCAAATCCATCACTGCTCTGTGTGTAATTGGAAATCTTGTGCCTTTGAACTACATTTCCCAGGATCCCACTGACTTCCTGTCATTATGTGCTGATATAGACAGGGGGATAAGTATGGTGATCTTCAGTGGCTAGCTCTCTTTGCTTCCTGTCACAACTATGGTGGAGCGGGCTGTTTGAACAGGTAGATTAGCCATGGACACGTGATTTTATTTTGTTACTTCTAATGGTTATTAATAAATCTTTTAAAATATGATATTTGAAATTATTGCCAATTAATTTTAATTTTTACATCTATAACATAGATGGTTTTAGAAGGTTAACTACTGCACCAACTTCAATGACTTGCCCAGGGTCATCTAATTAATGTGTAAAGATTGATCTTCTATCCACTACATTATGTTGTCTCTCATATTTTATATTCACTTTGGGTTTTGTTGTTGTTGTTGTCTTTTAAACCTTACCTTCTGTCTTAGAATTTATACAAACATCCATTGCAAGGCAGTAGAGTGGTAAGGGCTGGGCAGTTGAAGTTAAGTGACTTGCCCAGGGTCACACAGCTAAAAAGCATCTGAGGCCAGATTTTTATATTTACTTTGTATATATCTTATACAGGATGTCCCAAAAGTTTTAAAGCTTTTTCCTTTTAAAGCTATTAATGTTTATATAATACCTATTAGGCTATTAAAAATTCAAAATGGTACTGTGACTTTTCAGGTGCCTACTATTTAATTATCTATCTATGTATTGTCTCTACCAAACTCCTCCCTAAGTCCCCAAAAAATATAAGCTCCCTGAGGGCATAGAAAAAATTCAATTTATATTAATTTAATATATTATTTTAATATATGTTAAAATATATTTACATATTTATTATATATTCATTTATATAATATGTATTGTAAAAGTATATCATATATTTGTGTTCATTTAAGTATTTATATCCCCAATGTTTAGCATAGTGCCTGGCTAATAATTTGATAGTTAGCCATTTCAGTCATGTCTCTTTATCACCCCATTTAGGGTTTTCTTGGCAAAAATACCAGAATGGCTTAGCATTTTCTTCTCTGGCTTATTTTACAGATGAGGAATCTGAGGCAAACAAGGTTAAGTGACTTGTACAGGGTCACACAGCTAATAAGTATCTGACACCAGATTTGAATTCAAGATGAGCCTTGCTAATCCCATACTCCACAGGCTGTCCACTGAGCCACGTGGCTGCCCAGCAAATAAGAGGCACAAGCAATTGTCTGTTAAATATATGAATGATATCAAAGAAGCTATCTGTAATGATCTTTGCATGCCTACTACATCCAAGTCAGCTTTGTTACCATTTTATCAAGTATGGATACATTAAGTCCTGGTTACAGTACCAGCTTCTAGCTGCCTCCAGTTAACGTCCTTGAAGAGGACGTTGACTCGGAGTTCATCACAGTTCCCATTTTTGAATCCAAGACGCTTCTCTGGGTCTTTTTCAAGGAGGGCTTCACAGAAGTCCTTGCTGGCCTTGCTGAATTTCTCTGTGTACTTCACAGGCTCGGAAATAATTCTCTGTTTGAGTTCTTTATTTTCAATCTAAGGGGAGAAAACACCACAGCCAGTCAAATTCTGGAGCTAGACATCAGGAGTCAGCCATTAGCAAAACTGGAAAGCTGTTAAATTTGAGGTTCCTTACTCCAATCTATCTAAATCTCTATCTCCCCTATGTCTGTCCTGCCATGACCTGCTCTTAGGAAAGGATGGATAAAAGGTAGCGTGGGATAGGTAGAAAGAACGCTTGCTCAATTGGGAGTCAAGATAACTCAAGCTTGAATTTCTCTTCTGCCATGTGTGACCTTGGGTAAGTAGCTTTGCCTACCTTGGCTCAGTTTCTCTATTTGTCAAGTAAGGAGGTTAGAAACTAGAAGGTCTCCGAAATATTTTCCAGTTCTAAATCTATTAAAATGAACTCTTAAGAAAGGACCTAAAATTCATCCAACAGGGAGATATTAAATAATTGATATAAATAACTATCCCTCTAAATTAAAACCTGGAAGAAAATTAATCACTTCCTTAATAATCAGAGATGTCGTTTACTTTAGGGTTTTATTTTGTATTTTACTTCAGAGGGTTGAGGATTAAGACTTAATTCTTATTCTTTTAGCTCTACTTAAGGGCAAGTGTTGCTTTGACTTTTGTCACTTGTGTGGCCAAAAATTCAGGTCCTCCTAGTAAAATTTGAGGAGCTTTTTGTGTGTGGTTGGCAGTAGTTTCAGTTCCAGGGGATCATATTTTTCGGTTTATAAACTGTGTGCTATAAAATGAAAGAGGCCAAGCTGCAGAATAAGGAGATGTGACCCTAGAAGCTCAGCCCCCAAAGGAACAAGGCCTCCTTCTCAGATTCTTCGCTTGATAAAGCTGGAAAAACCTTCTTTTATGGAGAAAATCAAACTGTTCCCTAATCCTCTCTGCCTATTCAAATCCTACCCATCTTCCACAATCCAGGCCCAAACCCTTCCTTACTGTTGCCCATGGGCAGGAGTTAGAGAGCTCTTTGGAGAGTGAGGGAAGGAAATAGGAAACAAACATATAGTAGTTTAAATCTTGCTCTGGCCTGGGATAATCATCAGTAAATTATATCATAATTTTATGTTATTGTATTATATTATTATATTATAAATTATTATTTATTTATTAATGATTATTATATTATTTATAATATTATATCATAAATAACAAATTAATAAATAATAAAGTTGAAAAGTTGAAGAAAAATCTCGTTTGGTCAAACCATTGTAATTAAATTGAGTTTCAGAGAGCAGCATAAATAGAGTTCCAGATTCAGTTTACAGAAAGAAACAGGGAAATACAAGGATACTGACATGTGGGAATTTGTTGTTATTCTAAGAGATGAGTTTGAATCCTGCCTCAAAAATGTATTAGCCTGCTTTGAAGATGTCACTCGACCAAGAGCAGAAAAGCAGAAAAGATCTGAATGAACTGCTGTCAAGTAAAGTACGCAGGACCAGTTGAATACTGGGAATGGTAACAATATCAGAGTAATTGGTCCAATTACAATGTAATCATGGGCTAATTGATACAATAACAGCACTATTGTTAGGACAAATAACTGAAGATTGAAGAACTCTGGTTAATGCAGCGATGAAGTGGGCTCCCCAGTTCCTGACCGGGAGTCGACGAGGGGGGCAGATTGAGACTGATATTTCTTGGACGTGGCCAATGCAGGAATTTGTTTTGCTTGACTGCATATTTGTTATAAGGATTTAGCTTTGTTTTTCTTTCCTATCTTCCTTTTAATGATAGGACAAGGGAAAGGGAGAGGATAAAAATAATTGGAAGAAATTAAATGAAAGAAACAAGCCCTTGCAAGCTGAGGTTGCAATCCCAGAGCACGCGGAGCTAGCTCTTTGTCTCCCCATCTTGGTCCTCCCTCACCACCATGGTAAATAAGATTCAGCACCAAATAGCCATCGGTATGATCATAAATGCATCTTGCCAGGAGGGCAGATTCTAGTACCTTTTCTCCTCTGGCTCGAAAGGGTCCTGTGGCTGCAATCATCTCATATAATGTAACCCCCAAAGCAAAGTAGTCCACGGAGAAATCATATTCCTCACTCCGAAGTAATTCTGGCGCCATGAAACCTGCAAAGACGTTAGCGCCAGCTGAATGCCAAATCGAGAGACTGCAGCTGTACTGGCTGTAAGCATTTATTATGAGACTTGCAATCATGGAAATGATCCTTTAATGAAACCAAGAACAGTAGAGGATAGGATATGAAGTCTTGTTTTCCCTGCCTTGGATTACATGGAGAGTCCACAGAAATATCACACCAGAATCCACTGGAAAAGAGGAAATTTCCTCCTTTGTGGGTATTAGCTGAGATGCACTGGGAATCTGTGACTGGAGAAAATATGCTCAGAATCCAGTCAATAAGCTTTTCGTAAGCGTAGATGTGCCAGGCACTATGCTAACCAGCAGCAATTCAAAGAAAAACAACAGGAAGGGGTTTTTTGTCCTTTGTTTGGCTTAAGAAATGACTTCTGGGGGCAGCTGGATGGCTCAGTGGATTGAGAGCCAGGTCCTAGTTTCTAATCTGGCCTCAGACACTTCCCAGCTGTGTGACCCTGGGCAAGTCACTTGACCCCCATTGCCTAGCCCTTACCACTCTTCTGCCTTGGAGCCAATACACAGTAATTTAGGGTTTAAAAAAGAAGAAGAAGAAGTGACTTCCTCCAGCTTGGCTTCCTTTTATGTCCATAAAAGAATAATCAATAGCAGCAGCAATTCCAGAGGCTATGCCAGGGCCAGTGCTTTGAGGAATCAGGCAGTTGCTCCCTAAAGAGACTAAATACAAGGCCAGGCTATTCTACAAGGAATGAAACAATCTAGGTAACTGATGCTTTTAAAAAGGTGTGGGGGGGTGAGAACGGAGACAAGTAGGGGAAAGAGGATGGAGATAAAATATATTTGTTGTTGTTCAGTCATTTTTCAGGTATGTGCAACTCTTCGTGACCCCCCCTTGGCAAAGATACTGGAGTGGTTTGTCATTCCTTCTCTAGTTCATTTGAGGAAACTGAGGCAACCAGGGTTAAGTGACCTGTCCAGAGTCACACAGTATCTGAGGCCAGATTGGAACTCAGGAAGATGCAGGCTTCTTACAGCAGGCAGGGAACTCTAACTACTGCACCACCTGGCCACATGGCATGTATTGATCAGTATGCAAAGGCTAGGGGTAGTTCCACACTCTGCTTCATGCTTCATTTCCTTTCTTGAAATCTCTCCTACTTTTCTTTTTCAAGGTTGGCAATGAGATTAGTTTGAATCAAATATCACCTATATAAAAAATGTTGAGAGCCCACAGTGATGGCTTTCCTCAGCCCTACACTTCCTTGGCAAACAATCTTGAACTAAAGCAACAGACTAATGAAGTTCCAAGCTTATCTCATTTATCTTGTTATGGCATATCAATTCAGTATTTCACATGAAGAATCAATTTAATTCCATTCCAATAATAATAATAATAATAAAGCTAGCATTTATATAATGCTTTAAGATTTGTGGTCTTTTTTTTTTAAACCCTTGCCCTCCATCTTGGAATCAATATTGATTCCAAGGCAGAAGAGTGGCAAGGACTAGGCAATGGGAGTCAAGTGGCTTACCTAGGGTCACACAGTTAGGAAGTGCTGAGACCAAATTTGAACCCAGGACCTCCTATCTCTGGACCTGACTCTCAATCCACTGAGCCACCCAGCTGCCCCCAAGATTTACAGACTTTATAACCATGTTATTTCATTTGTTTTTCACAAGAACTTTGTGAGCCTAACTTCTCGTATTACAGATAAGGAAACTGAGGCTTAGTAGTGAAGGAATTTGTCCATGACAACACATTTAGATTTCCCATCTATCAAATGAGGGTTTTGAAAAAGATGGTCTCTGAAGCCCTTTCAAGCCCTGAGATTTTAGTCACTTGTGATATATGCAGCATTTTTCCTGTAGTGCTTCTCTTCATGGCAATGGCAGGGGAGCCCTCTAGTGCTCATGCACATTAATGGTATGAGCAAAATCAGGCCATTGTATTCCATTCACTCAGTCAAAAGAGAGGGGCTCAAATGCTCCCCTATTTTGGATTTGATTTTGTTTTTATTAAATTTTATCTAAATTAAATTTTGATTTAATTTTATAGCATCTTAATGTCAAATAAGTGTTTTATTTCCTATCTGAAATAATACAGAAAATCCTATCCCATGGTATGGATCCATAATGCATAAAGAAGAGGAAACCACTTTTTTTTTTAAATCCTTACCTTCTGCCTTTAAATCAATTCTGTGTATTGGTTCTAAGGCAGAAGAATGGTATGGGCTAAGAAATGGAGGTTAAGTGACTTGCCCAGGGTCTCACAGCTGAGGTGAGATTTGAACCCAGGACCTCCCATCTCTGGGCCTGGCTTACAATCCAGTGAGCCACCCAGCTGCCCCCCCCCCCAGAAGCCACTTTTGAAACCAAGGATGACTTGGGTTCAGGTCCTACTTCTGGCACATATTAGCTATGTGACCTTGAGAAAGTCATTCAGCTTCTGAGTATTTTATGTTAGAGGTGTCAAGTTTACCAGACATAGGCTGCATACAGTCCACAACACTCCCTATGGCCTGAACTATATTGAAATTACTTTAAGCGGCTAAGGTAAAACACACATACATATTACACACACAGACACACACACACATACTCAAAGTATGTAAATGTGCATATGTAAGGTTTCCTAAGTCGATGCATGGCTTGCCCACAAGGATCTTTAAGTATGGTTTCATGGTGCTAGTTTTCATCTGAGTTTGACATCATCGCTTTAGACAATTCCCTAATTGCTGAGAAGGTGTAACTGGCACTTTGGTAGAGAGTCTTCTCAGTTGGGAGTCTCATATGCCAAAGAAATCACAGATCTAGTCTCTTGCCCTAGTCCTATCCTTATCTTTACGTGTTTTAAATAGAAGGAAGTGAATGGGCTGGATGGCCTTTGAGAAACTGAAAGGTTCTTTTAGTAACCCCCTTTGCTTCTCCCTAAAATCAAGCTCTCCTTTATAATACCACAATTCCACTTGTGGTAGTGTATGGACTCAAGTCATAGAACACTACAATCTCAAGAATTAAAATTCAGAATCACTCAGAAGACAATGGAGAGGCTTGTGATGACTGCAACATATTACAAATAAGGGACAATGAAGAAGAGAGTGGAACAGTACAGAGTACTCTGTCTCAGAAGATCTGAATTCAAATCCCACCTTTGACACTTAGTACATCTATGACCTTAGACAAGTTGCTTCACCTCCCTGGACCTCAGTTTAATCATCTATAAAATTTAAAGCAGTTTAACTAAATGGCCTCTGAGGTCTCTTCCAGCTCTACAGTTATGATCCTGTAAAAATTGGAATTGATGAGGTCATCAAAGATATAGATAGATAGATAGATAGATAGATAGATAGATAGATAGATAGATAGATAGATAGATAGATATAGATATAGTCAAAAAAGCAGCCAGTGAACAAATTGTGCTATATGATGATGATGGAACATTTGTGTTATAAGGAATGATGAATCGATGGATTTCTTTAAGAACTGGAAAGACCTCCATGAACTGATGCGGAGTGAAATAAGCAGAACCAGGACAGCATAAGTAACTGAATGATCAAATGTAATAGACTTCTCTACTAGCAGCAATGCAATGGTCCAGGACAATTCTAAGGGACTTATGAGAAAGAAGCTATTCACATTCAGAGGAAGAACTGTGGGAGCAGAAACACAGAAGAAAACATATAATTTATCACCTGTTTATATGGGTGTAGGAGTGTTACAAAAATGAATAATATGGAAATCGGATTTGAGTGATAACATATATTACCTAGTGGAATGGCTTGTCAATTCTGGGAGGGGAGAGGGAAGAGGGGAAGGATGTAACAAGAATCATGTAACATGGAAAAAAATTTAAAATTTTAATTTAATTAAAAATAAATAAATTGGAAGGGAAAAAAGCATCCAGGTTGGTCTTGTGGCCAGAATGGTTTTCCCAGTACATATACTCACATGATTTCCTGAAAAAACAAGGAAGACCCCTCTGGGTAGAACCTTTTTGATGAACTTATGGGAAAATATGAACAAGAGTCAAATCTCACATGATGTGCAAGCTTGTATGGGTTCCATTTTTGGAAAGAACATCTATGTGGATGAGATCATGGAACCATTTGAGTGTTGAGTCTCATAAAATACATGACTCAAGTTTTCATAATAGAACTATAAGAACATAAATCCAGAGCTAGAAGGGACCTCAGCAACCATCTAATTATGGAAAAGAAAAAAAAATATGTTGACTTGCACCTGGTTTCTGGAAGAGCAACATGAAGACCCAAGCAAGAGTCAGAATAGGTAAAAGGACTTATATTATTCATTGAGATCAGGGCAAAATGGAAATGTAAACCCAGCCACCTGGAGTCAGGAAGACTCACTTGGTAGATTCAGATTTGGTCTCTGAAACATATTAATTATTTGAGCAAGTCTCTTCACTCTGTTTGACTCAGATTCTCATCTCTAAAATGAGCTGGAGAAGGAACTAACAAATGACTCCGGTATCTTTGCCAAGAAAACCCCAAATGGGATCACCAAGAGTCAGATGCAACTGAAATAACTGAACTACAACAAAATCAGATCAAAACAGTCCAAGAATCCATTGTTATGCTGCAATTATCTTTTGGGACAGCTAGGTGGGACAGTGGATGAAACATCAGGCCTGGAGTCAGGAAGACTCAACTTTGTGAGTTCAAATCTGTCCTCAGATACTTTCTTGCTCTGTGACCCTGGTCAAGTCACCTAATTGTTGGCTTCAGTTTCCTCAGCAGAGCAATGAACTGGAGAAGGAAATGGCAAACCACTCCAGTGTCTTTGCCAGAAAACCCCACAATTGGGTCACTCTTAGTATTGCACATGACTGAAACAACTGACCAACAACAAAATTTTTATTATTATTAATTAATGGATACAATGAAATCAGTGAGATGATAAGGGTTGGAAAGATTAGTATTGGAGCAGGGACAAACTAGCAACTTAATGTGCCAAGGGTACTCTGTATCTCCCCTAGTCCATCTAAGTGACTCACTCTCTCTGTGACCTTGAGCAAGTCACCACCCCTCAGGACATCAGTTCCCCATCAGTAAGTGAGGGAGTCAAACTAAATAGCCTCTAATATCCCCTCTAAACCTATGAGGCAGCCAGGCAGGAAGACACACCCACACCCAGGGTCACATAGCTAGTAAGTGTCTGAGGCTGGATTTGAACTCAAGAAGGTGAGTCTTCCTAACCTAGGCCCATCCTTCTATTCATGATGCACTTAGCTGTCCTGTAACAGAGATTAATGTTCCCTGCAAAGATGCAAAGGAAGGAAGGAAGGAAGGAAGGAAGGAAGGAAGGAAGGAAGGAAGGAAGGAAGGAAGGAAGGAAGGAAGGAAGGAAGGAAGGAAGGAAGGAAGGAAGGAAGGAAGGAAGGAAGGAAGGAAGGAAAGAAGGAAGGAAGGAAGGAAGGAAGGAAGGAAGGAAGGAAGGAAGGAAGGAAGGAAGGAAGGAAGGAAGGAAGGAAGGAAGGAAGGAAGGAAGGAAGGAAGGAAGGAAGGAAGGAAGGAAAGAAGGAAGGAAGGAAGGAAGGAAGGAAGGAAGGAAGGAGGGAAGGAGGGAAGAAGGGAAGGAAGGAAGGAAGGAAGGAAGGAAGGAAGGAAGGAAGGAAGGAAGGAAGGAAGGAAGGAAGGAAGGAAGGAAGGAAGGAAGGAAGGAAGGAAGGAAGGAAGGAAGGAAGGAAAGAAGGAAGGAAGGAAGGAAGGAAGGAAGGAAGGAAGGAAGGAAGGAAGGAAGGAAGGAAGGAAGGAAGGAAGGAAGGAAGGAAGGAAGGAAGGAAGGAAGGAAGGAAGGAAAGAAGGAAGGAAGGAAGGAGGGAAGGAAGAGGAAGAGGAAGAGGAAGAGGAAGAGGAAGAGGGAGAGAGCACTACATTTCGCATTGACAAAACAAATTGATATCCCTCCTTAGGAAGGGAGAACTGTTGGCTTCTAAGGCAGGACTTGCCAGAGAAAGCAGCTACTCTGTTCTTCTCCACCACCCCATCCACTACAGATTCCTGGGCGCTTACCTGGAGTGCCCGCATAACCCTTTGTCTTTGTCTGTCCTTCCTTCAGTTCCACTGCAAGGCCAAGATCAGAAATCCGGACGTTGCCTGAAAAGCAAACATCAGAAGTGGTCAGATGAGGCCTGAACATAAAGGAAGCTGGTGTACCCAGCACCTTGCTGGAGCCACAGTGTAGTGCTCTGTACACACCCCACCCAGGAAAGCAATCAGAGTCTAAGGTCACAGACTACCCAGAAACAACCTCTTCCACTTCTCTCCATGGGCAAGACCTTAGCCATGTCCAAAGGGAACTAAAGCTGGGTTTCAGCCCTCCACAACCAACTAGAACTCGCAAAGTACGCATACAGACAACTTCTTCCCAAAGCAAAACACCTGCACCTTTCCTGAATTTCCACATGGATTTATCTGCTCCATAAATGGTTGCTGCCTTGACGTGACACTGGCTGCTGATGCTGACAATAAATGGAACAGTTCCTTCCCCCTTCCCCACTTCCCCATAGGACAGAGAATGCCATAATTACAGAGGAAAATTAGTTAAAAGGAAGTAAAAGTCCCTTCTCTATACATTTAGAACTGCACGTTGAAGAGTTCTCTAATGTGTCTTAATCATTCACTTATTAGCCATCAATAAGTACTTCTTATGTGTTGGAGATGTACTAAGTGCTGAGGATGCAAAAAAGGGGGGAAGTCCCCATCTTGAAAGAGTTTCCATTCAAATAGAACGGAGAATATTTCCACAATTAAGCATCTTCAAGATAAATATAGAGTAGATGGAGGTTATCTCTAAAGGGGGAGGCAGTAGCAGTTATAATTGTACATCAGAGGCAGAAAACATAAGCATTTGCTAGGCATTTGATCATTAACTAATACTCACTAGTGATTCTATGAAGTGTAGATTTTACTGAGTTAAATTATACCCCTGAAATCTATACCTATCTGCCCAGTTTCACTCAAGTTTGGTAAAAATGATGAATGAAGGGGCAACTGGGTGGTGCAATGGATTGAGAGCCAAGACTAGAGACGAGAGGTTCAAATCTTGCCTCAGACACTTCCTAGCTGTGTGACCCTGGATAAGTCCCTTAATCCTTATTGCCTAGCCCTTACCATTCTTCTGCCTTGGAAAGATGGAAGGTAAGGCTTTTGAAAGAAAAAAAAGATGGATTGAGATGCCCATTTGCAAAATGGCAATGGTGGCCATTTTGTTTCAAGATGGAAGCCTGGACCACTAGTCAAACTTTTGATATATGTAAATATCCTTTAATAGTGTGCCCAAAATCAGCCCATTCTTGCTGAAGTTCCTGTTCGTCAACTAGACACTCACATTCAGAATGTTGAACAAGCAGATTGGAGCAGAGACCTTACTTCCCTGGACCCATAATATTGATGGTGGATCATCCCAAATCTGGGGAGCACACATTGAAAAGCAGAAGACAACAGACAGTCTGGTTACGCAGGACAGGCTCCACTTACCATCATTATCCAACAGGACATTCTCTGGCTTGAGATCCCTGTACACAATCCTTTTCTGGTGGAGGTGCTCCATGCCACAGACGATCTGGGCAATGTAAAAGACGGCTCGTGGTTCCTCAAAACCAGGATTCTCCTCATTGACGTTGTAGATGTGATACCTGGGAGAAGAGAATAGCATGGAAGAGGTGGGTACATTGACCTTTTGTGAGGTTTGCCAAGTGCTATTTGTTTAAATAAAACCTTACTTTCTGCCTTAGTAACAACTCAAGACAGAAGGACAAGTTGAGGAGAGCTAAGTGTCTTGCCCAGGGTTACATAGCTAGGAAGTATCCAAGGCCACAACATTCTTTTTGAGAGATTGTCTCATTTGATCCTCATAAAAACCCTGTGAAGTAGGTGCTATTATCTCTAATTTACAGAAGAGGACAATGAGGCACAGAGGAGCTAAGTGACTTGCCCAGGGTTATACACAGCTCGTGAATGTGCTGCATGTCCACAATTTAAATCAAAAGCAAAATCATCACAAAGGAATGGTCAAATTTGGGAGAAATATATCTCCCTATAGCTGATTCCAAGACGTCGTTTTAGTCAATAGCTTTAGCTTCTTCCCAAGGCAGCCTTTAACCAGAAGCACTAAAGAGTGATGGGTAGTTTGAACTTGTCAGAATCAGAGAACTTGAGAACTCTAACAGAGTTTAAGGATTATCTAGCCCATCATTCCTCATTTCACACATGAAGAACCCTGTGGCCTAGAGAAATGAATGGATTTGCCTGAACCCGCCTAGGAATTAAGTGGCCCTAGGGCAGAGGGGATGCAGTGGTCAAAACACTGGCCTAGAATCAAAAAGATGTGAATTCAAGCCCCAACTGATTTTCTAGTCCTGTGACCCTGGGCAAGTCATTTAACTGCCACCTGCCTTAGTTTACTCAACTGTAAAATGGGGATCATAATAGCACCAACTTTCCAGATTAGCTGCAAGGGTCAAATAAGACCATTTTTTGTGAAGTTTTAATCAATATTCATTCCTTTCTCCTCCTCTAAGCTGGGACAATAATCATTGTCAATCAGTGCAAATTTGGAGTTAGGGTTAGGGGCCTTCGTTCATGGGGTGACTTCATTTTGGGCAACACTTTATACTCCATATCACCAAGTTTTCATTCTTGTGCTATTCTGAACGCTTTGTCCCTGCCTGTCTCTCTCTTTTGCTTTTCCCTCAAAATTAAATTTGGGAGATAGCACTCAAAGACAATCAAGACTTAAATAAGCAACCAAAAATTCACCTGATCCCTGTTATTCTACCCCAGGAGAATGTAAGTTTCTTGAAGACAAGCCTATTTTGACAATTTTTTTTTCATTATAGCCCTGGAACCTATCATGATAGCTTTGCTGGAAGAACTCAATAAATACTTGTTGTTTGAATGGATTGGAATAATACGCTTGCTCATCAAGGACCCTGGACTCCCTTGAAAAAAGAAATAGATTCAATCCCTCCAGTTCAAAGCCAGGACATGATGAGTCAGGATTAGGGAGGGCATTGTATAATAAAAGCACTCCCTTGTTTATTATTCTCAGAATACAATGGTTTTGAGGGCAGCTAGGTGGCACCTGGGATAGAGTACTGAGCCTGGAGTCAGAACTAACCACAGACTCTTACTAGCTGTGTGACCCTGGGCAAGTCACTTAAGCCTGTCGGCCTCAGTTTCCTGATCTGTAAAATGAACTGGAGAAGGAAATGGCAACCCACTCCAGTATCTTTGCCAAGAAAGCTCCAAATAGGGTCACAAAGAGTCAAACACAACTGAACAAAACAGCATATTGGTTATCTCAAGCCTTGTTATGATTCTAGCATATCTTTCAGGAATCCAAGCTGGAGGATAATTATGAAGTTTAAAAAGTTTATCTCTAGTGCCCTTATTCCTCAATAACACCCATCCTCTTCCTCCTCTCCCCAGACAATCCCAAGCCCACATACTCTTCTTCTTCTGGAAAAAAAATGCTAAAATATAAACAGCATAAATATGCTCTCTTCCTCAGGGGGACTGATGCTAGCTGAGATCCTAAGGAAAGAAACTCTTACAGCAAAATTCAAGGCAACATAGAAAGGCAATGTAAGCAATATTTTTTTGGTTGGCTCTGCTTGGCTAAAGGTGATATGGTATATTGGTTAAAGAACCAAGAAGAACTACCCCCCCCCAACACATCCCAGTGAAATCTCTCAATAATCTAGGGAACTCTTTAAGACTCAAAGTTGCAAAAGAGGTGCCAACCTGCTAGTCAGTGGGGAGTTCCCTCTATTTCATTCCTATCTCTTCCTGGCTATATCAAAATCATACCACGTGGGCAGTTTCTTACTAAATCTTGTGTCTGGTTTGCATCTTACTAAGATCATGTTGGTGAACCTATGGCACTTATGAGGGAGGGGGCTGCTCTCTTCCCCCTCTCCACAGTGCCTGAGGGTGTCCCTCACTTCACCCATCCCTCTGCCCAGCAGCCCAATGGGAGCACTTCCTCCTTTCCCTGTTGGTGGCATGAGGGTTGCAGTTTGGGCACTTGGGGTCTAAAAGGTTCACTATCACTGTCTAAGACCACTCTAACTAAGATCACATTTCACAAGATACTGTCATGTCACTTTGGTCCAACCCTGCCTCCCACTTTAGACCAAGGGTTTAATTTACCTTAAGTCTCCTCCATTCATGATGGTCATCACCAAACAGAGGTCAGTTTTGGTTTCAAATGCATAAGCCAAAGAGACTATAAATCTGCTATGGACCTTCTCAAGGATTTTCTTCTCTACCATAGCACCCTAGAAAGCAAGACTATGAATAAGTACACACATTTTCAGCTGAAAAAAAAATGCATTCTCTACAAATCCCCAAACTTAATAAGACAAAATACATTCCATACCACCCCACCCTCCATGGGATTCTCTCCATGCATATCAATATTTATATAATCTAAACAGGAGAAATAGCAGCAATGGTAACAAAAATACTTAGCCTTTAATTAACAACAAGCAGTCTCAAAGAACTTCACTAACACATGCTAGCCCCATTTCACAGATGGAAAAACGGATAACTCATAAAATCATAAAGGTACAAGGGACTTAAAGAGGTCCCTTCATCTAATCCCCGATTCCAGGCAGGTTCATGTCTAAAATAGCCAAGTTAGATGGTGTTGCATCCTATTGTTAAAAGATAGCCTGAGATGACAATTCCACAACCTCCCTTGATAGCCTGTTCCAGTGTTTAATCCCCTTACAGTCAAGCAGCTCTTCCTTATGTCTAACCGAACTCTCTCTTGCTGCAATGTCAGCCCATTTCCTCTTGTTCAGGCCTCTGCAGAAATGGAGAGCAACTGGTCAGTGTCCTCCCAAATTGTTTAATGTCTTTATTTTAAAACCTTTTTACTTTTCATTTAAAAGTGTCTTTTTTAAATGGTTCTGGTAACCTTGAATTTGTGACTAGAAAGAAGATAAAATCTCTTGAGGGCGAAAAAAGTTAGGCAACGGAGAGGGAGGGGTAGACTTTCTTTCATATTTACCCATATCCAGCTAGTTTCTTGATCCGGAAGAAGGGATTATGATAAGAATTAGGAGATGGACTGGACCTAGGATTTCACTGGCATAAGAAACTCCCATGTGACTTTAGCAACATAGATCAGCCCTTACTCTGCAGCTATGGTCTTAGAAAGGTGCCCAGATTCAGAACACTGAGAACTAAGTATCTTGCGAGAATGTGTGGAAAAGGCAATTCTTGAATCCAAGTTCCTCGGGTTTCAAAGCCAGCTCTTTCCCCATTACTCCAAACTACCTCTCTTGGACAAGAAAGAGGAATATTTACTACTTTTCTAAGACCCCATCATCGGAATTCTACCGACTTTTCCTTGGAACTCATGTTCCCCTGGATTTACTTAGAATTTTTGTGCTTAACCTCCTCAACTCAGGCCAATGGACCAGAGATCTGGATATTCCAAGTATAATGTTAAGACACTATCTAGTCATGTGCTAATTACTCCTTCCTTCCTTCCTTCCTTCCTTCCTTCCTCCTTCCTTCCTTCCTTCCTTCCTTCCTCCCTTTCTTCCTTTCTTCCTTTCTTTCCTTCCTTCATTCCTTTGTTCTTTCATTCCTTCCTTCCTTCCTTCCTTTCTTCTTTCCTTCCTTCCTTTCTTCTTTCTTTCCTTTCTTTCCTTCCTTCGTTCCTATGTTCTTTCATTCCTTCCTTCCTTCTTTCCTTCCTTCCTTCCTTCCTTTCTTCTTTCCTTCCTTTCTTCCTTCCTTCCTTCCTTCCTTCCTTTGTTCCTTCCTTTCTTCTTTCTTTCCTTCCTTCGTTCCTTTGTTCTTTTGTTCCTGCCTTCATTCCTTTGTTCCTTCATTCCTTCCTTCCATCTTTTCCTTCTTTCTTTCTTTTTTCCTACTAATCCTAGACTGTCCCTACTGTGCCATTGAGTTGCATCTTGTTTTTCTTTCTTTGACAAACCACAGACTAATCCCACTTTCATTTTTCCTTCATTTGAAATGTGCCTCAGTTATAATACTAGTTGACCTGAGCAACCTTTGCAGGGAACCAGAGCACCTCACTTGGTCAGGAATGTGTCAAGGTCAATGAGAAGGCCAATAAGATGAGTTTACGAAAGCGACTTACACAGATTCTATCAAATGGAACTGGCATAAGTGAAGGTGGCGTGAGCCCCATGCAGCAGCAGAACCCCATCCCGGCCTGGTAAAACTGCATTTTTTTAAAAACTAGGATGCGATGTGCATTTCATAAAGATGATTGTGTTGGCCTGCCATTCCACTATCATGATGGGGTCTCATTTCATGCTTGGCCAAATTGATTTCTGTTTGGTGCTGACATCCCTAAGAGGCAGACATGGTGTGGTAGCTATAAGGCTGCCCTCCTAGCCAGGAAGCCCTGGGTTCCAGACCCGTCTCTGGCATATACTGGTTTTGTGACTCTGGGTAAATCCATCCTTCAGGGCTCTAGGCAACCACATTTTTAAGCAGAAAAGGTTCCTACCTGTACTGTTAAAGGAAGTCCTCACCCAGGATTTCCCTTTTCCATTGAAATCACAGGTCCAGGCCCCATCCCTAATCCATCTGGAAAGCTTTGCCACACTTCTTAGGGCACAAAGTAAGCTACTATTGGGCTAGGCATATTTCCAAAGTCAGACTGAGGCATCTAAAAGAATGAGGCATTTCTACAACTATATTTCTTTTTTAAAAAATCCCCCTTCTGTTTTACAATCAATACTGTGTATTGGCTCCAAGGCAGAAGTGTGGTAAGGGCTAGGCAATGGGGGTCAAGTGACTTGCCCAGGGTCACACAGTTAGGAAGTGTCTGAGGCCAAATTTGAACCCAGGATCCTACAGCTATATTCAAACATAAGGGTTTAAAGAAAACGACAGATATAAGGTATTATCTATATCAACATGTGCTTAATGGATTGACTACAAACCAGAGTCTGATGATGCCCAGCTACTCCACAACAACTGATATTAATTCCAACAGCAGAATGAAAGGAAGTGAATCCTATAATGACTGGACTAGAAGGGATGCTAAGAGGTCATTTGATCCATTCTCCACTCTCAATGATCTAGCTTTCAGTGTCATAAAACATCAAAACTCAGCTCCTCTACCACCAAACTTGAGGTCCACTTTAATGATATGATATATTTTTGGTCTGGACCCATAATTTCATCTGTGTAGGGCTCTCCCAGGTGGGAAAACTCTCTCTTCCAATGTAGACCAGCCCCTGTTCTGTAACGTATCGTCTTAAATATTGTTTTGACCCCTAAGAAGTTAAATGGCTGGCCCACAGTCATACAGCCAGTCTGTGTCCTGGGTGGGACTTGAATCCAGGCCAGCTCCCTATATCCTCCATCATGGTGGCTTCTCATTAGAGATGGACCATAAGGCTTATCAACAAGGGTACTATGGAAGAGAGCATGGCTACTGCTCCAAGTCTGGGATTTCTACCCCAAACACCCACACCAGTCACCTTCCCTTGGTATTAAAGCTCTACCAAGAGAGTGCCTGAATTCCTGCATCCTGATTCGCACTCTTCCTTGCACCCTTCCCCTCTGCCCCGCCTTGGGAATGGTTCTCAAAGCCATTTACTTTGGACTTGCTGGGACCTATTGCTGCTGCTTACTTGGTACCCTTTTCTTTTCTTCAGTCTCTTCTTATTCAGTTTTTTGCAGGCATACATCTTGCCTGTGGCTTTCATCTGGCAACCCGACACCTCCCCAAAACCCCCCTTTCCCAGGACCCTGAAGTCCAAAAACCAGTCTTCCCCAATAGGCTGGGCTTCCAGCCACTTCCACTGCAGGAATCTCAAGAAATGCAAGCTCTCCAAGTACTCTTTGAAGGGTGCCCCACTCAGATGCTCCAGAGTTGTCTGAAGAAGAGGCTGGAAGAGTCCATTGGGGATGCTTGAGTGCTTCTCCTTGACCTTCTCAACCATCCCGTCCTCCAGGAAGCTGCAGAAAAGCTTGGCCTTGGGATCCAGGTAGTTAGCAAGGATGGCCTGGGCTTTCTGAAGACGGAAGTCATTGTCAGCCGTGTCATAGTCCTCGATGTCCCTCCATAGCTCAACCGCGGGGACATGCTGCTCGATACTCTTTAGGAACTGCTGAAAGAGGCGCTTGCCAATAGGCTGTTCGGAGCAAATGTTTTCAAAGTCTAAGTTAAGGGTGTCCCGTAGGGATTCACATTTGGAGAGAGGAGGCAGTTTGAGCTTTGAAAAGTACTTCTTGTCCCGAGATAAATGGGAGCTACCACTGGCGTCGAAACTGCCCCGAGCAGCGATGAAGGCAGAATTGGCCACAACCGTCTCCAGAGACCCAAAATCCATCCTGGAGGTTGTTCAGTCACTGGGTTCAGGCATGAGAAGTCATGAGTCAAAGCTGAATTATAAGAGTCCTGAGAACTGGTTTTCTGGGATTGACCTGCTGCCCTTGGCCCCGGCACCTTTCTGCCCTCGCAGGCGCCACGGAGCTGTCCCGTTCAGTGCAATGAGCAAGGAGGAACACAGATCCGCTGGGTCCTGGGTAATGTGCAAGCTCAGCACCAATGCTAATCCCCGGGATCCTCGGATACAGGTGGAGGTTGAATTAGACGGATGAACGAGGAACAGAAAAAGATAATCCCCCTGAGTCATCACCTCCGGAGGCTCTAGCCGATTACACGGGTAAGTGTGCACTTCTCCTTCTCTCCTCACTCCCTGGAGAAGTCTGAACACTTTGAGGGGCGTTCCCTGCCAGGTCACTCACGACAGAGGGGACAAGGAAAGCCCCAACTCCACAACTGGCCCCCCAGTTTTTCACGCTGGTGGACAAACACAGCCGGGGCCCTGCCCACTTGTTCCAGAGAATGGTCGCCTCGCTGGGAGTTCTTCAGCCAGAGCCCTGAGTCCGTTGGGAGGAGGGGTGCTAAACAAACCTAGGAGATTAAATGCCTCAAAGCAAGAAAAGCCAATTAATGAGGCATTAGCATAGCTAATCAGAACCCATGTCTAACTGGATTTTTCTTCTGCACTTTACTTTCATAAGAAAGAAGGGAAAATCAAAATCAGAGCAAATTACTGAAGAGATCTCGAATTGAACGGCAGAGCTTCATGCTCCAGTGCTTAGCATGGTGTCTGGCGCATAGCTGCTACATGTTTGTTGAGTGAGGGGCAAGAGCAGCACTGGAGCGTTTGACTCTTGAGAATCCGAAGACCCATTCCTGAATCCTGGCTCTAGCCGTTTACCTAACTAAGTGGCCTTGGACAAGTCACTTAACTACTCAGTAGTCAGATTCGAAGCCCAAGTCCCTTGTAGCTCTAAATCTCTAATCTTGTGATCTATAAGATGGAAACAGTAATATTTTCATGACTGTTGTGAGGAAAGAGTTTTGTAGATTTTGTTAAGCCCTCACCTTCTGTCTCAGAATCGATTCTAAGTATCAGTCCCAAGACAGAAGAGCAGTAAGGGCTCTAGGCAATGGGGGTTAAGTGACTTGCCAGATCAAGCAGCTGGGAAGTGTCTTGGGGCAGATATGAACCCAGGACCTCTCATCTCCAGGGCTGGTCCTCTGTCTGCTGAGCCACTTGGGAGCCCCTGATGTTTTGGGGATTTCTGTTTTTTATCTTTTTTACCTTTTCCTTCCATCTTAGAATCTGTGAATTGGTTCCAAGTCAGAAGAGCAGTAGGGGCTAGGCAATGGGGGTTAAGTGACTTGCCCAGGGTCACACATCTAGGAAGTGTCTGAGGCCAGATATGAACCCAGGACTCCTCATCTCCAGACCTGCCATCTAGTTGCCCTGATTTTGTTTTTCATTGGAAATGGTGTTGGAGAGGCTGTGGGAAAACTAGCAGTCCAATACAGGATTAGAGTTGTTGCGAATTGGTCCAATAAAACTGAAAAAACAATTGGAAATTATCTGAGAAGAATCACTAAGCTGTTCCTACACATTAGTCACAATGACTATTTGGTATGTGGCCCAAGGAGACCGAAGTAAAAATTATTCATTACAGCACCAAGGATGAGAGAACATACATGATGCTATCAGTAAAAGGGACTACACGCTGGGGGTTAGCAATGGACACTCTGTCCTCCAGAGAAGTGGTGAGGAAACACACATTTCTATCCTTTCTCCCACCTTTTTAGGAAATGCTGCCAGTGTGGCCCTTTGTCCATACTGTGATAGGGAGATAGAAAATCATTTCCAGAGGAGATCAGTTTGGACATGACATCAGGGCTTTACAGATTACTTCAGAAATAAAGTCTACAGAGCAAAGGAATGGGCTGGAGAGTTAGAAAGAAGAGAGAAGACCCAGGGTAGGGTTGGGAAATAATATGAATTTAAAAGTAGCCCGGGGGAGGGGGGCAGCTGGGTAGCTGGGTAGCTCAGTGGATTAAGAACCAGGCCCAGAGATGGGAGGTCCTGGGTTCAAATCTGGCTTCAGACACGTCCTAGCTGTGTGACCCTGGGCAAGTCTATAGCACAATAGTATTCCACCACCATCATATACCACAATTTGTTCAGCCATTCCCCAATTAAGAGACACCCCTTCAATTTCCAATTCTCTACCACCACAAAAAGGATGTTATAAATATTTTTGTACGAGGGTCCTTCCCCCCTTTTTTAAAATCTCTTTGGGATATAGACCTAGTAGTAGTATTACAAGGATATGCATAATTTCATAGCCCTTTGGGCATAATTCCAAAATGTCCCCCATAATGGAATTCACAACTCCACCAACAATGCATTAGTGTCTCAATTTTAATGCATCTCCTCCAACATTTATCACTTTCTTTTACTGCCATATTGGTCAATCTGATAGGTGTCAAGTGGTATCTCAGAGCTGTTTTAATTTACATTTCTCTAATCAAGACGGACTTAAAACAGTTTTCCCTATGATTATTGATAGCTTTGATGTCTTCATCAAGAAACTGCTTGTTCATATCCTTTGACTATTTGCCAATTGAGGAATGGCTTGTAGTCTTATAAATTGGACTTTGTTTTCTACATATTTGAGAAATGAGACCTTTATCAGAAAAATGTGTTATAAAATCCCTCCCCAATTTTGTTGTTTCCCTTCTAATCTAGGTTACATTGGTTTGGGGTTCAAATAGTATATTAATAAAAAATGGAAAAAACAGAGATTACTTACAGCTTCAGAAATCAAGGAAGGCTTCACGGAAGAGATAGTGACACCTGACCTGGGCCTTAAAAGAAAAGAATTTGAACAGATGGATATAGCACCAAGATCATTTCATAATAATGACTCGCCAACTTGGATTTGGTGAGTTAGGTGGCTCAGTAGATAGAGCGATGAGCCTGGAACCAAGAAGACTCATCCATCCCTCCAAGTTCAAATTCAGCCTCAGACACTAACTAGCTGTGCGTTCCTGGACAAGTCACTTAACCCTATTCATCTTAGTTCCCTCTTTTTTTTTTTTAAATAAACCCTCACCTTCCATCTTGGAGTCAATACTGTGTATTGGTTCCAAGGCAGAAGAGTGGTAAGGGCTAGGCAATGGGGGTCAAGTGACTTGCCCAGGGCCACAGAACTGGGTGGCATAATTTGAACTCGGGCATTCCTCATTCCAAGTGCCTTGCTCTATCCACTAGGTAATCCAGCTGACAGGATAGAATAAAAATCAAGCAAATATATAATGCACTATCAAATGGTGTTAAAGATATAATTATGCATGGAGTAAGCAGGGCTAGTAGCATGGATGATATAAGCGCCCCTACCTCAGTTTAGTCAATTATTTTAATCAGCACTAAACCTTTCATCAGAATGCCTCACCATAATTGGAGAGGGCGATTCCTTTGATTTCGCCAGTTTTTCTGTAAGAGGCTGAGGGTTTAGCAGAAAGGGTGCAGGACTTGAAGAAAGGGGAGTCCCATGTTCAAACAAAGCCCCGTGAGCACAGATGAGCCTCTTAGACTCACTCTTCTCATCTGTCAAATGGGGATGATGATACCTGCAGTGTCTACCGCACGGGGCCATTGTCTGGATCAAAGGAGATCGCAGATGTAAAGATTTGTAAACTTGGAGGTGTCACAGAGATACAAGCTACTATTGTGGATGCTGTTATTCTAGAAAGTGTGGCATATCGGATAGAGCACTGGAGCTAGGAAATCCAGCTTCTACTTCTGGCTCTGTCATTTATTAACTGACTTCTACGCCTCCATTTTCTCATCTATAGTATGGGGATGATAAAGCATGTCCTTCCCAACTTGCAAGGTTGTGACAAAGATCTAATGTGTGAGTGAACTAAAAATCTACAAATGTTTTCCCACTTGGGTGGGCTAGGTCCACCATTCCTTCTTTCTTCCCATGACAGATTGTTGTTGTTTGGTCATTTTCAGTCATGCCTAACTCTTTCTGACCCCTTTTGGGGTTTTCTTGGCAAAGATACTGAAGTTGTTTGCCATTCCCTTCTTCAACTCACTTTACACATGGGAAAACTGAAGTCAAAAGGGTTAAGTGACTTTCACAGGGTCACATAGCTAGTAAGTGTCTGAGGCTGGATTTGAACTCAGGAAGGTGAGTCTTCCTAATCTAGGCCCATCCTTCTATTCATGATGCACTTAGCTGTCCTGTAACAGAGATTAATGTTCCCTACAAAGATGCAAAGACGGGAAGGAAGGAAGGAAGGAAGGAAGGAAGGAAGGAAGGAAGGAAGGAAGGAAGGAAGGAAGGAAGGAAGGAAGGAAGGAAGGAAGGAAGGAAGGAAGGAAGGAAGGAAGGAAGGAAGGAAGGAAGGAAGGAAGGAAGGAAGGAAGGAAACTGCATGAACTGGCCTAGAAAGAGTGCTGGTCTTGGAGTCAGGAAGACATGAGTTCAAATTCTGCCTTGAACACCTAATAGCTATGTGATATTGAACACGTCTTTAAACCTCTCTATGCGCCAGTTTTCTCACCTGTAGGATGAAGGGGTTTGACTTGGTGATCCTGTGACCTAAAGCAGAGGAAGTTTGCAGACACTGACCATTGCACTGGAAAGGGGAAGTGGAGGGAAGTCTAGATTCTGCGTAAACAAGAAACTAGATGATTATAGAGTTCAATGAACACAAAAGGCCCCTCCATCTGGTAGGCTGCCTTTTGCTCTGTGTAGGATGGGGACTAGGGAGGAGATGGCACAGTTCCAAAGTCGTTCTTTCTTTCCTGCCCCTCCTTGGACAGATGATTGCTGAAAGAAGCAAGGTCATTTTGATAACACTGACTAGAGTTCAGCATGTACAGTGTGTACTTCTAGGACTCTAAAGACTAAGCAAACAAGCAGATCCAATAGAGCCAAGAAGAAAGGGGTGACATTGATGCTGGAGATCAACATTACTTTGCTCTAAGTGTGAATGGAGCCAGCATGCATTTGATAACTTGTGAGTCCTCCAATGAAGAAGCAGCCAGTGCGTTACACCTGAGGAGCGGTAGAAAGGCAATGAATGGGTCTGGACAGAACGGTCAGAATGGGCGCCCTATCATCTGAGGTAAAAATAGCAGGATGACATTCAGAGGAAGAGAGGCGATGGCCAGGTAGTCCTGCTGAATCCTGCCTTGGCCAGACCTCATTTGGAGTAGTGTAACCAGCCCTAGGGGCAGCTATATGGTGCAGTGAATAGAGCACCAAGCCTAGAGTCAGGAAGGCTCATCTTCCTGAGTTCAAATCCAGCCCCAGACACTTACCAGCTATGTGACTCTGGGCAAGTCAGATGGCATAGCTATTCAGTAAGTAAGATGGTGAGGAGATTAGAAACCATAACATCCACTGAAGAATTTGGGGCTGTTCTGCTTAGAACAGAGAGAACTTCGGGAGGAGAGGGTAGCAGTCCAAATATTTGAAAAGAGGTCAGGTGGAAATGGGATTAGGGCTGTTCTCCTTGGCCCTAGAAGACAGAACTAGGACTAATAATAGGTCTAATCAGTGGAAAGAGAACTGAATTGGAGTCAGAAGACTTGAATCCAAATCCCAATTTTGCTGTTTGATCTTGGGCACATTCCTTAACCCTCTGTGGCCTCCATTTTCTTGTTTGTAAAATGAAGGGTTATCTCTCTTCACTATTATTTGAAATAGTTATAGAAATATTAGCTTTAACAATAAGAAATGAGAAAGTGAAAACATAACAAAAATAAGCCTATTAGCGGACAAGAGAGTGGTTTGCTTGGGTAACCCAGAATATCCAGGGAAGAAACCAATTGAAAACACGAAGAGCTTCACTAAGGTGACAGGCTACAAAATAAATTCACAAAACAATTGTTTTTATACAGTCCTAAGAAAAATCCAGAGGAAATTATAGAAAGTTAATAACCAAAGAATGTATAAATCATATGGAGCCAATCTACCAAGACATTCACTCAGGGCTTATATAAACATAGCTACAAAATATTCTCTGCAGAAATAAAGATGACTTACATAACTGGAGACATTCATTGTTCATGGTTGAAACATGCCAATAAAATAAAAATAATAAGATCAACTAAATAATTTTCTCATTAAAAAAGAAAGTTCAAATGGGAGAAGGATAGGAGGAATGGATAGCAAGATGCCCCAGTTCCCCTTTGACGTCTCCTCATCTCTCACTCTTAACTTTTAATGTTTGCCTCATAAAAGAAAAAATTAGGGTCTTTATAAACAGAACTATAAGGAGTTCATGCCTTACTATAGATTAACTAAATCAGCTTGCAGTCTAACACTTAGCTCTCATCAGCCTCTACTGAAGAAATTGAGATTTGGATGGAAGTGAGAGGAGGTCATTGGAATCCCAGGATGGGTGAAAAAGATATTGAGAAGTCAGCTTGAGAGATTTGGTCTCTCAGGGACATAACAGGATGGAAGAAAGGTGACAGAGTTCTAAAATCAGTTCTACTTTGTAATTCTGTCAATGCCTCAGTTACCCAGATTGAGTAAATGTTGAGTAAAAGAAATAGAACTTTATTATGGAAGTGGAAAGAGTGAGAAAGAAGAGTAATTTATGAAGATAGAAAGGAAAGATATCTGGGTGATGAGGTTGTAGAGGAAGGTAAGGAAAGCTAAGCAAGGATGAAGTATCGATTAAATTCTTCTTTTCAATCTCGAAAGCTCAGTTATTAGGTGAAGAGAAGAAAACTAAAATTAAATAATGGCAGTGTTTGATTTCATAGGCACCCTTGCCATGCCTATACGCATGCAGATATGCCCAGTAGATAGGACAAAAAAGGATTTTTCACTTGATTGAAAATCAAGTGTAGATGAATGGATTGATCTACCTTTTGTCTAATTGATGCTAATCTGTCTTCATGGGGTTGAGTTTGTGGTTTTTGTTTTGCCTACCTAGCCAAATGCAGGAAAGGGTCTACAGTGACCTTCTAATTGAATCAGAGCTTCTGGACCGAAGGCCAGCCTATAATTAGGTTAGACACCAGGCACCCTGAGAGGCCAGTGCCAGACTCCCCAGGAAAGATGACTGACCTTTGCTCACAGGCTCCGGCTTTTTCTAGTTTAAGGACTAACAGGACTGAGATCTGGAAAAAGCCTGGGAACTCATTTTGTTCAGCTCCCTTATTTATGTTAGCATTTGGACATTTACACAGCACTTTATTCTGTCTCTTTTTTTACCAGTGCCCTGTTTTCCCAAAGTCCATGACTGTCTGCTCAGAGAAACAGAAGGATATTGACATTCGCTTTTCAGGATGACTTCTCTGGAGTGTTCCCACCCATTGATGGAAAGCAATCTAGGCTTAGGGTCAGAGAACAGTACTGGCCTCCTGGGGGCTAATTCTACCTTCGGTGTCTCTTGTCTGGTAGCAGATAATGGCAATGTTTGATTTCATAGGCACTCTTGGTATATCTATGCCCAGGAGAGATCAGACAACGGCTACACACTTTACATGGGGACACACAATAATTAATATCATCAGCATTTAGAAGTTTGAACTCCTTGACCCTAGAGTTAATACTGATAGGGTTCAAAACTCTTACCCTTTTTCCTTGGGTACATAGTGATCCCCACAAAGCTCAAGAACTTTGAGAGTGGATATTGATACCCTGGGAAATAAAAGGCCCCCAATTATGCAATGGAAAGATTGCTGGAATTGGATCCATTGGACCTGAAATCAAATACTACTTAGAGATGTAGTATTCTTGTGGACTTTACAAGTCATTTAACTTACCTAGGCATCAGGTTCTTTTCTGAAGATTTTATTTAATTAGTTAATTTAGAATATTTTTCCATGGTTACAAGATTCATGTTCTTTCCCTCCCCTCCCCCTAACCCCCTCTCATAGCTGACATGCAACTCCACTGGGTTGTACATGAGTTATTGATCAAGACCTATTTCAATATTATTGATATTTGCTCTAGGATCTTCATTTAGAGTCAATATCCCCAATCATATCCCCACTGAACCATGTGATCAAACAATTGTTTTTCTTCTGTGTTTCTACTCCCACAGTTTTTCCTCTGAATGTGGATGGTGTTCTTTCTCATAAGTCCCTCCAAATTGTTCTGGATCAATGCATTGCTACTAGTAGAAAAGTCCATTACGTTCAATTGTACCACGGTGTATCAGTCTCTTTCTACAATGTTCTCCTGGTTCTGCTCCTCTCGCTCTGCATCACTTCCTGGAGGTCGTTCCAGGCTCCATGGAATTCCTCCACTTTATTATTCCTTTGAGCACAATAGTATTCCATCACCAACATATACCACAATTTGTTCAGCCATTCCCCAGTTGAAGGGCATCCCCTCATTTTCCAATTTTTTGCCACCACAAAGAGCGCAGCTATGAATATTCTTGTACAAGTCTTTTTCCTTATTATCTCTTTGGGGTACAAACCCAGCAGTGCTATGGCTGGATCAAAGAGCAGACAGTCTTTTAGTGCCCTTTGGGCTTAGTTCCAAACTAGGCATCAGTTTCTATATATGGAAAAGCAAGGGAGTTGGACTAGATACCCTCTAAGGACACTTCCTCATCTATTCATCTGTGATTCCATGAGATTAATTCCACTTAAACTTGAATTAACAAATATTAAATCTCCCTAATGAAAATAAATGAAGATATCCCCGGAAGATTTGGGGGCTCTCTCTTCACAGATTAAACACTCAATTAGATAAATCAAAGGAAGAAGTGAAGGTGGTAAGCATTAGTGACAAAAAAACAATGATAATTGTGCTTTTATAACTCCAGTTATAAAATATCAGTTCCAAGGCAGAAGAACAGTAAAGGATAAGCAATTGGAGTTAAGTGACTTATCCAGGATCACATGGGATGTGTCTGAGGCAAAATTTGAACCCAGGACCTCTAGTCTCCAGGCCTGGCTCTCTATCTCTATATTTCTCTAGCTGCCCTTACCTCAATTTTTTCAAAGGGTGTTTGACTAATCTACCTTTATATGCCATTACTGTATTTAACTTGAGAGGAAATGAATAACTTACCAAACAAAATTTTTATTCTTCTCTAAATTACTTTTCATCCAACTCCTCTCAACAGCTGTTCCAAATATTTTTCTCCTCTCAAGTCCCCAGTGTCTCCTCCATCCCTCTTTTTCAACAGATGTCTTTGCCTCCTACTTGGTGGAAAAAATTGAGGCTGTCTGTGGTGACCTTGCAATGACTGACCTCACTACCTTTGATTATATTTTCCTCTCCATCCCATCTCCCACTGCCTCTCTATCATTCTTTATTCTCTCACACTTTAGTCTGTCTCTCCCTTCCTCAACCACCCCAACAACAGTGTCCAAGTACACACCAACCTTAAAAAACCTCTTGATCTTGCCACTCCCTCAGGCTAACATATTTCTTCCTCCTTAACTTCACCTTTAGAAAAAAAGCATTTACCCTTAAAACTTTCTCTTTCTCATCACCTTCATATTTTCAGTCCTTTACAATCAGGTTTCTGCCTCTACCACTCAACCCAAACTGGTCTCTATAAAGCTATCTCTGATCTCTTGACCACTCGGTCCTCTTTGATTTCTCAGCTTTTGATACTTTTGTCCATATCCTTCTTCCTAGATATTCTCTACCCCCTTGATTTCCATGATGATGTTCTCCCCTGGTTCTCTCACTTCTTTTATGAATGCTCCTTCTCAAACTCTTCAGCTTGGTTCCTCTCCTCTTTCTACATTCTCTTTTCTGGAGGTCTCATTAGTTCCCATGAATTCAAATATTTCATCTGTACAGATGATTCCCAAATCTACTTATTCGGTCCTAATCTCCCTACAAAACTCTAGTCATATATTCTCAGTTGCCTCCTGGATGAACCAAGAGCATCTCAAACTCAGTGTGTCTGCAATAGAGCTGATTCTTGTTCTTGTGAAGCTGTCCTTCTCTAAATCTCATCATTGTTATGGACACCTTCCCCTCCTCAGGTATCCAGTATGATCCCTGGATTCTTCCAGGATTCAAGGTTTATAATGAAAGAATCGCCCAGAATTAAAGGTGATTTCCCATCAAGGATCCCCATATCTGACTGGTGATCAAATGTTATCATTTCTATCTTCACCATAATTCTTGATCTGTTCTCTTCTCTCCTGAGCAACTAGATGGTTCAGTGGATAGAGCACTGAGCCTAGAATCAGGAAGTCCTAGGTTCAAATCTGACCTCAGACCCTTAATAGCTATGTGACCCTGGGCAAGTCCTTTAATCTTTGTTTGCCTTATTCCACTGGAAGAGAAAATGGCTATTCCAGTACCTTTCCCAAGAAAACTCCTTGGACAATGTATGGTCCATGAGGTCACAAAGAGTTGGACGTGACTAAATGACTAAAAAAAAAAAACCCTTTTCTTTGCTCATAAGCAGACATCTGTATCACCTCCCACTTGGGTTCCTGTATTACCTTCCTTATTAATCTCTCTACTTCTAATATCTCTTCTCTCCAATTCAATCTACAGAGATACCAAAATAATCTTCCTAAAGCACAAGTGTTATTATGTCACTCCACATTGCCTGTAGGATAAAATATGAACTCCCTATGTTTGCATTGAATAAAGCTTTCCGTAATCTGGACCCCATCTACCTTCTCCAATTTTATTTCATAGTACTTTCCTTCACAAACTCTATATTCCAGTTAAACTAGATTATTAGTTATTCCTTGAACTCAGTACTCCATCTTGTACCAACATGTATTCATCAAACTGCCCTCAGGGGCATGGAATCCGCTCGCTCCTCTCTTTACATCACAATCCCTGGTTTCCTTTAAGACTCATTTCAGGCTCCTTCTCCTCCTTGAGCTCCACAGTTATTAGTGCTTCCACCTCAATTTTCTTCTTCCTGTATTTGAGTTATTGTTGAATCACCCAGTAGAATGTAAGCTTCTCAAGGGCCGGGACTTTTTACTTTGTGTCTTTGTATCCCGGTACCTCAAAGCCTTATTCATAATAGGTAATATTATGCCTATGATATTCAATTAATAATGCTGAATTAATAACAAATTCATATAAATATTTTATTTTATTATTAAATCTATAGTAAATAAATATAATAAATAATAAATAAACATAATAACTACTGAATTGAATCAATTCTTCTTCTGCAACCAGGCAGAAGACCTATATAAAGCTGTGTATAAATACAATGCAGAAGACCTAGGAAATGAGTGTTTATAATTATATTATAGAAAAATAAAGGAAAGTCCACAAAAGAAGTATGAAGTATTTCCTAGCCTCACCCTAGTTGTACAAGTCATCATTATAATTCTGAAGGGGAGGGGGAGCTAGGTAGCACAGTGAATAGAATGCCAGACCTGGAGTCTAAAGGACCTGAGTTCAAATCTGACCTTAGACATTTCCTAGAAGAGTGACCCTGGGCAGGTCACTTACCCCATTTGCCTAGTGTGTGTTTTAAAATTTTGTACCCTGGGGACTTCATTTCCCAGCATTCTTTACTCTTCCCGGGTTCCCTTTTCTTGCCCTGTGTTGCATCCTTGGCAGGCTTCTGGGGCTCTGTCCCTTTCCTCTGTTCACTGGGCTAAAGGAACCCCTTTCTCTCTCACTTAATAAATACTTGGTGTATTTATTTTTACTCCTACACTATCACTTTCTGTTCTTCTGTCTTAGAATTGATACTTAAGACAGAAGGTAAGAATTAAAAAAAATAATAGTGGAGGAGGAGAAAAGCTACCAATCAACTGATCCACAAGCATTTATTAAAATTCTACTGTGTGTTGGGTGCTATGCTAGATACTGAGGGATGCAGAGAAAAGTGAGACGACCCCTGCCCTCAAAGATCTTACATTCTATTGGTAGTGACACATACAATTTTCAAAAATCTGACAAACTGAAAGCTGATGGCCATTAGACAGTCTTCTAGGGGGATTCTCATTCACAGATAAGTAAATACAGCATATGAGTTGCTATTTAGTCATTTCTCAGTTGTGTCCAACTCTTCATGACCCCATTTGGGGATTTTCTTGCCAAAAACACTAGAGTGGTTTGCCATCCTTCTTAGCTCATTTCACAGATGAGAAAACTGAGGCCAACAGGGTAAAGTGACTTGCCATGGGGCACACAGGCAGGACGTGTTTGAACTCAAAAAGATGTCTTCCTGCCTGACTGCAGGCTGGTAGTCTATCCACTGTGCCATCTAGGTACCAATCAATCCAGCATTAATTCCACACAAAAGACACAGTGACAGAGAGGGGACACTAATAACGAGGATAATCAGGAAAAGTTTCTTCCTCTAAGTAGCAAAAAGCCCTGGAGAATGTCCACATCTCTCCTAGGGTCACAAATATGAAGCATGCTTAATTCAACAAACACTGATGAATTACTTACTACATAGGAGCAGAATGCGGTGTTAGATATGGGAAATACAAAGGTGAATAAGACGCAGCCTCTGCCCTTCTAGATGTTTTGGTCTAGGAAGACTAAATATGATGCACGCACAAATAAATACAATATAAAATGGGATCTAAGTCCTGCACACCAAGTACTACATAAGGGTGTAACCTAAATCATGTCTGTCTTTTTGGACTTGATTTTACAGCAGCTGTGGGAAAGAAAAAAAAAGAATTGCTTCTTGTCTAAATCCAGCCAATGAATAGGAGTAAAGCTTCGGCCACAGATGGTCCCATCAGTCAAAGGAAAAAGCATTTTTCCCTAGTTGTTCTGGAAGCCATTGAAGTGATCAGGCTGGCCAAGGGCATAACAAACAGTAGGTGGGCAGCACTGACTGTATAACCACTCACACTGAAGGAGGAATTGAGGAGAATGGCAAAGGGCATGAGATAGCAATTTAGCTTTCCATTGCCTACAGGAATGCAATACAGTATCACCAATGTTTGTCCGTGACGATAGCTGAGGCAGAGATGATAACCCCTTCTGGGTGCTTTCTTTGAAATAAAATCACCCAGAATTCCTTTGACCTCCAGAAAAGGAGACTATAAAAATCAAAGAAAGGGCTTTTCTTTTCTTATTCTTGGGGCATTCATTATTGCAAAGTGGGGAAGTCCTCAGGTTGGGGATAATGGCAGCTTTACAAGAAAAAAAGACCTGCAGTCAGCGGATGGAAGAATTTCGACACTACTGCTGGAATCCAGACACAGGGCAGATGTTGGGAAGGACCTTGTCCAAGTGGGGTATGTGCCATTTTAAGACCAAGAGTTTAATGGAGATATTTGATGTATGAATGAGAAAGGGGAAGGTACATTCGAACAAAAACTGTGTAAATTACAGTGCCACTTCTTCATTTGACAGACGAGGAAACTGAGATCCACAGGGATTAAATAGCCTGTCCATAATCAGACAGAGAGAAAATGATAATCGTCATTCAAACCCTGATTCTTGGTTTCTTTTTTTTCCTTCTTTTTTACCCTCATCTTCCTTCTTAGAATCAATACTATGTACTGGTTCCAATGCAGAAGAGGGATAAGGGCTAGACAATGGAGGGGGGGAGGCATGTAAGTGACTTGCCCAGGGTCACCCAGCTAGGAAGTGTCTGAGGCCAGATTTGAACCCCAAACCTCCTGTCTCTGGGTCTGACTCTCAAACCACTGAGCCACCTAACTGCCCCTTTCCTCTGATTCTAAATCTATCGAAACGCTCTTATCACCACACCATGACATCTTAAGGACACCAACGGAGACAAGGTAGAAAGTAACTATTCACTGTGTTTTGTATGACACATCTGGCTTCTCCATTGGGTCCCTGCTTTTTGGCTGTCAATGCACTAATGCCCCCCACCCCAGTCCTTTCACTGCTTGACTTCTGGTAATGTGGCTTCCATCCATACTATTATCCTGAAACGGGGCTCTCCAGTGACCTCCAAAGGGCCAAAGGCAACAGCTGGTTCTGAGTTCTCCTCCTTGATCTCTCAGCAGCTTATTGGGATTGTTATTCTAGTAAACTATAGGCATTTGCTGCCTACTATATGAAAGGCACTGTGCTAAATAAACTCCCTCAGAATCTATTCACATCCCAGTTAGAACATGGAATTAAGGAGAGAGCCATTTCTTCCACAAACATCTGGGAACTATTTCTCCTATTTAAAAATTATTCCAGGGGGCGGCTAAGTGGCTCAGTGAATTGAGAGTCAAACCTGGAGACAGTGAGTCCTGAGTCCAACTCTGATTTCAGACACTTCCCAGCTGTGTGACCCTGGGCAAGTCACTTAACCCCCATTGCCTAGCCCTTGCCACTCTTCTGCCTTAGAACCAATACAGAGTATTGATTCTAAGACAGAAAATAAGGCTTTAAATAAATAAATAAAAATTATTCCAAGGGCAGAGAGCCAGGCCCAGAGATGGGAGGTCCTGAGTTCAAATCTAGCCTCAGACACTTCCTAGTTGTGTGGCTTTGGGCAAATCACTTAACTCCAGTTGGGTAGCTCTTACCACTCTGCTGCCTTGGAAACAATACTTAGTATTGGTTCTACCATGTAAGGTTAAGGTGTAGTTTTTTGTTTGTTATTTTTTAATCTCCCAAACCTGTGGCTGTAGTCCTGACTTCTCTTCTCAATATCTAGAATCACACTTTTAATTACCTATAGCATAACATCACTAGAGGGCCCAACAATAGCTCAAATACCTCAAAAACTGAACTCATCATCTCTCAAACCTATTCTTCCTCTATAAACCAGAGCTCAAAAGTCTTCCTTCTCCCTTACTCTCTGAAACCCTTTTTACAATAATCTTTAGAATTGCCCTTGGATGGGGCAAAATCTAGAATAGTAGAGAGTGAGAAGTGGACCCAACAATATTCTTTGCTTTACATATTTATGCCACCTCTGGAGAGGTCTTTACACAACAAGCCTAAGGTCTTCTGGCAGGATTTGGAGAGGGCTAGGAATTCTAAACCTGTGATTCCACTGGAATCAGGGATTTCTAGATGACTAATGTAACCAAGATTAGAAGGGAAACAACAAACTGGGAAAATTTTTATAACAAATTTCTCAGATAAAGATCTAATTTCTCAAATTTACAGAGAACTAAGTCAAATTTATAAGAATACAAGTCATTCCTCAATTGACAGATGGTCAAAGGCTATGAACAAGCAATTTTCAGATGAAGAAATCAAAGATATCAATAATCATAGGGGAAAATGTTCTAAATCCCTCTTGATTAGAGAAATGCAAATTAAAACAACACTGAGGGTCCACCTCACACCTATCACATCTGCCAATATGACAGTTAAAGGAAAGCTATCAATGTTGGAGGAGATGTGGCAAAATGGAGACACTAATGTATTGTTGGTGGAGTTGTGAATTGATCCAACCATTCTGGAGGGCAATTTGGAACTATGCCCAAAGGGCTATAAAACTGTGCATACCCTTTGATCCAGTAATACCACTACTGGGTTTGTATCCCAAAAGAGATAAGAAAAAAAGGGAAAGGACCCACCTGTACAAACATATTTATAGCTGCTCTTTTTGTGGTGGCAAAGAATTAGAAATTGAAGGGATGTGGGGGCAGCTGAGTAGCTCAGTGGACTGAGAGCCAGTCCTAGAGATGGGAGGTCCTAGGTTTAAATCTAGCCTCAGACACTTCCCAGCTGTGTGACCCTGGGCAAGTCACTCAATCCCCATTGTCTAGTTAGTCCATACCGCTCTTTTGCCTTGGAACCAATACACAGTATTGATTTCAAGATGGAAGGTAAGGGTTTAAAAAAAACTTTTTTAATTGAAGGGATGTCCATCATTTGGGGAATGGCTGAACAAATTGTGGTATGTTATGTTGATGGAATACTGGTGTGCTGTAAGAATTGATGATCTGGAGAATTTCTATGTGAACTGGGAAAACCTCCATGAACTGATGCAGAGTGAAATGAGCAGACCCAGGAGAATATTGTACACAGAAAGTAAAACATTGTAGAAAAATCCAATGTAGTGGACTTTGCTACTAGTAACAATGCAACAAGCCAGGACACTGCTGAAGGACTTATGGGAAAGAATGCTATTCACATTGAGAGAAAGAACTATGGGAGTAGAAATGCAAAAGCAAAACAAATGACATCACCTATCACATGTACATATGAGTATGTGATTTGGGGTTTAGGCTTTAAAAGATCTCTTTGTAGCAAAAATGAATAAAAAGGAAATAGGTATCAAGTGATGACATTTGTACCACCTAGTGGGGTTGCTTGTCAACTCTGGGAGTGGAGAGGGAAGAGGGGAGGGAAAGAAAATGAATCATGGAAACGGGAGAAAATATTTTAAAATTAAAAAAATATTGTATGACAATTATCTATGAAAACTCGGCTACTCTCAGCATTGTAATGATCTGGAACAATCCTGAAATGGGGAATGCTCTCCACCTCCAGGGGAAGAACTGTTGGAGTCAGATAGCTGCAGATCAAAGTATACTATCTTTCACATCAGTGTATTTATGGTTTTAGTTTGGGGTTTTGGTTATGTTCGAGTGTGCTCTTCCAGCAATGACCAAAATGGAATTGTGTTTTGTATGACAATAAGAATAAAATTTAATTTAAAAAAAAAAAGAGGAATTCCTGGATGAGGAAACTCTACCAGTGGCAGCCAGCAGCTTCTCTGCAATTTAGAGTCTTCGATTAGAGCCAGACCACCAGGAGGTTAAGTGATTTGCCCAGGGTCACACAGCCAAAATGCATCAGAGGGAGGCCTTAAACCCATGTCTGGATGGCTCCAATTCTAGCTTTCTATCCATTAGGGCCTCCTACCTTTTGGAAGCAACAGGATTTGGAGCCCCTAGTATTCACGATTTAGGAATTCAACAACTTGGCGCACATTTCCTGCCTAATCTAACTGGCACTGTGCTAAACAAGATCCCTCAGAATGAATTCACATCCCAGCTCGAACATGGAATGAGGGAGAGTGCCGGGGCTGCTCTACACCTCTGGGAATTGTTCCTCCCTTTACTTAAGAATGATTTCATTTTCCCCCAGCTTAGTGACATGGGGTGACCTTTGCACAGGGAGCCAGTGGCCTCCCTCACCCCACATCCTCTCATCGGGTGGAGGGGGAGGGAAGGAAAGGGAATTATCCCTAGACCCAAGTTGTTATTTAAAGAAGGGTTGAGCTCATCTCAAAGAGCTGGCAGCCATTTGCAGATTAGCTCCTGGGGTGATGTGATCTGAGGTCAGCCCCTGGAGACAGCTGCTTAGCTCCGCAGGAAGCAGAGCCACCACCGGACGCTTCTTGCACATGTTGGGTTAAATGGACCCTACGGAGGCCTGGACGTGTCTGGTCCTCCCACCCAAAAGTCATGGGAACTTAGACTTACTCCCGGCTGCCCATCCGGAGCTGGTGGGATATTCTCCGAGAGGCTCCCATATTTACAGCCAAGGAAACTTCCATTTAAGTTGTAGCTTTGTTTTCCTGTTGTTCAACTCAGAGTCTGGCACAAAGGATCCTGGACAGAGCCGGAGGGGAACCCTAGAAAGCCACTTAGTCCGACCCCTCAGTTTACAGGCTAAAGAAGTGAAGGGATTGCCTAAGGTTCGGCAGGTTGCGGGAGCCAGGTCCTTCCTCCAAAGCCCGCGTTCTTTCCCCCGGCTGAGTTAAAAAGGCACCATTCAGACAAGGAAAGGGGCTAGGGACCCAGGCAGGAAGACTGTCCACCCCCAGACAGTAATCCTTGGGTCCGAGCATTTCTTTCTATTTCTCCGGAGACAGCTCCTCCGGTCTGAAGAGGATCGGCTCTAAGTGATCGCCTGGCGTAATTAAGCGAGAAAATTAGGAAGTGGGCTAGAATAGGGACCGCTGGGCTTAATGAATAGCCAGCTGAGCCAGGGAGGCTTGGGTTCCAAAGCCATCTCTGACACCCAGCAACGTGCCTCTGGGTAAGTTCCGCAATTGCCCAGTACTCTAGGAAGCCAAGACTAAATTACAGAGAAGATGCCCACCTACGCTGGGGAAAAGAGTTCCTTTTTCTGGTTTTATTAGACCAAGGCCATCACAGATCTGGGCCCCCTCCCATTGGAGGGACCGACCTGTTGAGCTCATGTCTTCCTCTCCTCTTTAAAAAAAAATTGTCTTTGGAGAATCTGAATTTTTTTCCCTTAAATTTAACAAGTATCCAATAAAGTGGACATATATATATATATATGCATATATATATATATATATATATATATACATTTCTATAGAGTAAAGGAGGATTATACATGAAACAGAGAATCTCTTACGCAGAACTCATTTTTCTTTTTAAATATATACTAAATTCGGCAGGTAACCCTCAAAGTTGTCCAGCTTGTCCATGACTCTTCCTGGGCTTCCTTTTGTTGTATACTGTAACTTTTTTTTAAATGCTGCCTCTTTTTTTCTCTCACTTTCTCTCTCCCCTCCTTCACTTCTGCTACCTTTCCTCTAATATCATTTCCTTTATCCCTCCCCATAGGGAAAAAGGGAGGGAGGGGGGAATCCTGTAGCAAGTGTGCATACAAATTCCTACTTCGTTTTGATTGAAGTTGCAAACTTATTCTGAACGCTCAGGCCATCCTCTGCCAGGAAGAGGCTAGTAGCATATTTTATGATCAGTTCTCTGAAATCATGATTTCTTTTTCAAAGTTGTTTCTCTTTAAAATGTTATTGTTGGGCCTGGTATACCATTTAGACACTGCTTATATAGCAAAGAAAGACTCTAAGGCAAAATCTTGTGTCCTGGGAGTCAGGAGTCTCAAGTTAGTTTTGTGACGGCTGGTTAATGTTATTCAGTGGAAAAGCAGATAGATTTGTAAGCAAAAGACCTGGATTCAAATCTGGCTACACACTTCCTATATGACCTTGGGCAAGTGACTTTCTCCTTACGGGCCTCAGTTGGTCATCTGTAAAATTAACGTCCCCTCTTTAACATCCCTCCCAGTTCTAAATCTATGATCTTGTCATCAGGGGAATCGTTTAACCTTTCCCCATACCATTATGAATTGATATTAAGACATCTCTCTCAAGTAATCAGAATTCTCTTTCTCCTAGTCTCTTGTTATGACTGGTCTGAGGGAGTTGTCTTTGGAGGAAGGCCAACTTCTGTTCCATAAAAAAAAAAAAGTTGTAACATTCTGCCAAATAAATTGAAAGCAGCATTCCTGGACACAGAAAGTCAACTCAGGGTTTGAGCCACAAGGTCAAAGAGAAAAATGGAATCAATCAATCAATAAGGATTATTAAACAGCCTACTATGTGCAAGGCACTGGCATAGAAAGAAAAAAATGACTCATTGACTTCAAAATTATATTCTGGTATGAGAAAGACATGAAAAGAGTCTCTCTCTGAACACTGATCAGAAGGAAAAAGTAATTACAATTCTTTAGCTATGACGTCCTGGAATATAGGGTTGGTTTTGGTTTTTGTGGGATTTTTTTAACTCTTACCTTCTGTCTTAGAATCAATACTAAGTAGTGGCTCCAAATCAGAAGATCAGTAAGGGCTAGGCAATGGGGGTTAAGTGATTTGCCAGGGTTACCCAGCTAAAAAGTGTCTGAGGTCACATTTGAACCCTGGACCTCTTGTCACCAGGTCTGGTGCTCTATCCACTGAGCTACCTAGCTACCCCAGTGGTAGGCTTTTGTTGATAGATAACTTAGACTAATCATCTGTTGTCTTATCAGCTGAACAGTTCTATGTGCAATAATTCCTCATGGCAAAGAACGATGCAAGATTGAAAAGGTCATCTCCAGGCAGCTGCCAGCTGAGTTCAGTCCAGTTCCTGCTTGCCTTTGTGGGAAAATGGTAGTGCTTGTTGGATTGAGCTAAATTGGGAGCGCCATTTTGATCACTGATTGACATTTCTGTGACAAATGGTTTCTAATTCTTTTTTTTATGGGGATAAGTAATCTGAGGCAGATCAGTATTCTGATTCCCACATCACAGATGAGAAAATGAAGGTCCAGACTTAACTAGAGTTGACCAGCCAGCTAGGGGAGTACAAGGATAAAAAAACTAGCTTTAAATATATGATGTTTCAAGTTGCCGCTCATTTGTCCAGCGTGCTTGGCCTCCTCCCTGCCCTTGAATTTATTTGGATCCTGGCCTTTAATGCTACTCTGGGTTATTGGAGAGATTGAGTCACCGACTGGCGCCCACACCCAGTCACGTGGCAATTTATGAAGGAAGGAAAAGCTTGGAGTCCTTTGTCTAGAAAAGTATAACAAATAGAAAATCGTATTCTGCTGCATGAAGCTCCAGTTCTTTAGAGAAAAAAAGAAAGAATATCTCCTTTAACAAAATGCTGTTTTATTTGTCTAGAAATTTTAAGATATGGGAACAACCATCCCAAGTAATTAAACCATCAGGATTTAGTCATGAAGCCAAGAGAATGAAAAACAAAAACACTTCCAAATCTACTCATCCGGATATTTTTTAAAAACAGGGAAGTCAAATCCTCACAGATTACTTCCTCTTTTGAAATATCAGTAAAGTCACCAGACTTGGGGAAAATCCTCTTTTCTAGGAAGAAGGAATTAATTCATCTTCTGAAGTTCCTGATCTCCCATCTCTTCTTGCTCACACTTTAAGCAGGGTTGGCTGAAATCCATAAAGCAGGTTGGGCAAATGTTTAGAATGCCAAAGTCTCCAGAATGGTATGTACCTACCATTCTCATCCTCTCCCCTGGAAAAGTACAAGAATTTCAGATTATTTCAGCAGAACGCTGCTGGGTAGATTCCTGACTGCCTTCTGGGATAGTGTGCCTAGCATCAAAATCCCCATCATTTCGGTACTCGTCACCTTGACCTGCCTCTCAGTTTTTTTCCTTTTGAGTGGTCAAGTTAACATACAAGAAATTCAAGGACTCTCTTTAAGGGGAGGAAGTAATGTGGAGTAATGGGAAGAGTTGGATTCATGCTCCGTCTCTTCTAGTTAAATAACTATCAGCTTAGCCTTGGTCTCCTCACCTGTAAAATGGGACTCTCTATACTTACAGTTGTAGAGAAAGATCCTTTTTTTAGGGCCCTTTTTTTTTTCTGGATTATACATGTATTACCATGTAAAATATTTCCATATGATTTCTTTTTTGTAAGTGAGTAATCTTATAAAACCAAAACCCTTAAACATATGCCCAAATAAAAAAGTAAATGTCATATATTTTCATCTGCATTTCAACTCCAACAGTTCTTGGAGAAAGACCTTTATGAAACCTAAAACACTATTTAACTGGGCTAATTTTGTTTATTTATTTATTTAAACCTTTACCTTTTGCCTAAGAATCAATACTGTGTATTGGTTCCAAGGCAAAAGAGCAGTATGGACTAGACAATGGGGGTTGAGTGACTTGCCCAGGGTCACACAGCTGGGAAGTGTCTGAGGCCAGATTTGAACCTGGGATGTCCCATCTCTAGGCCTGGCTCTCAATCCACTGAGCCACCCAGCTGCCCCCAACTGTGCTAATTTTAGCATATTTGATTAACTAGTTCCATAGAATGCCACAAAACAACAAGAACCAGGGGCATATATACTATATATTTAATATATTTCTTTATATTTTTATCAAAATACAGTATTTTAATATATTTCATGTTTTTAATTTTAATCTTTAATTTTTCAAAATTTAATATTTAATATTTATATTATTTATATCTTATTAAAATATATTGATTTATAATATTTATTATAATACTTTATATTACAAAAACATGTATTTTGTTTTATGTTTATACATAGATAAATTATTTATAAATATTATAATATATTTATAATATATCCAATATAAATATATTATAATTATACATTATAAATATATTATAAAATTTATACATTTACATATTTATAAATTTTATATTTATTCATTAAATATCTTTATATTATATTTATTTATTTATATTGAAATATATTTAATAGATATTTTAAAACCTTGCTGTATGCTTAGAATCAATACTATGTATTGGTTCCAATGCAGAAGAGTGGTAAGGACTAGCCAATGGGAGTTAAGTGACTTGCCCAGAGTCACACAGCTAGGAAGTATCCAATGCCATATTTGAACCCAGAACTTCCAGCCTCTAGGATGGCTCTCAATTTACTGAGCTACCTAGCTGCCTCCATCTAAGACACAGTATTGATTCTAAAACAGAAGGTAAAGGTTTTTTAAATTTTAATTTAATAATAATTAATTAACAATTACTTAATTAATAGACCTGCCTATTTCTAACCTTATTGTCTTCTCTTCACAGTGTGGATCAGCCTCTACTATGTGGCTTTCTATGTGGTGATGACTGGACTGTTTGCCCTCGCCATCTACACTTTAATGTGGACCATAGACCCATACACACCAGACTACCAAGATCAATTAAAGTCACCAGGTAAATATGATGACTTAAATCGCTTCCACCCAATATCGAAAATATGCCATTTTCACCCGTGTCTGGATTCCTGCAATGTTTGCCCCGACGGTAACGCTGATGGTAAAAGAGGGCTTTTAGTTTGCAGAGTTTTTCCTTGTTAGAAAACCAACAAAAGCAATCAGATGCAGTTAGGTTCAGAATGTCACTTAATTTTTTAACAGGTATTTATAATGAACCAACTATGTGTCCGAGCCCGGTGGTGTTGCAGAGGGCAAGGCCAACCTCTGCTAAAGGGATGGTGTGGTCCTGGGCAGATCATTTGACATCTTTCTTTCAGGGAATTCCCTATGAATACAGGCTGCAAAATAGCCGATCTGAATTAGAAGGAGCTTCTTCACGGGGAGTTGTTCGGACCAACGAAATCACAGACAAAAAAATACGTATATTATTTGATAACGAGGACGATCTCACATTATAATTTGATTTTGGAGCTACTTGTACTCTTTAAAAGATGATCTTTCCAAGTACTGTATATTTTAACCCATTTAAGTGTGAAAATGGCCCCCAAAGCAGGTTCAAGTACAATCTATTTTCAAATAAATTTTACTGATGTTTGTTTCTACATCATCGCCTTTTCCTAAGCCCCTCCACCTTCTCCTTCCAGAAAGCAAACTCTTAAAGAATAAAAATGATCAAAAGAATAAAAATATAATCATTCATTAGAGCTGGATGTAGCATTTCACACTCGTAGATCCCCAACTGTTTCTCTGGGGATCATTTTGATCATTATAATTTTCTTCTTTTATTATGAATTTATTTATTTAGAATATTTTTCCACAGTTAGATGATTCAAGATCTTTTCCACTCTTCCCACCCCCTCTCAGAGCTGGCAAGCAACTCTACTAGGTTATAGATGTAGCATTGTTCAAAACCTATTTTTTACATTTATTAATTTATTTAGAATATTTTCCCATGGTTACATGATTCATGATCTTGATCATTATCATTTTCCCGAAAATATAATGCTTTTTTAAAAAAGCATTTTGTATAGAAGCTCTACTTGTAGATATTAGAATCCTATCTTATTTTAACGGCAGAGTCAACCAATAGGGGATCCGCAATAATTACATTTAACTTATCCTGCCTCAAAGATGTCACAGGGCCAAGTTGCCCTAGAATAGGTACATTTTATGCGCTGCCCACCTTTCCGCCTGCTTCCTCCCACTTGGTACCACAAAACTCAGAGTTAACAGAGTCAGAGAATTCTAGAATTGTAAGTAAGAACAGGCCTTGTACACTAGCTTAACCAATTTCCTGATTTTTCAGATGAGGGCACTAAGGTCCAGAACAGTTAAATGATAGGCTGCATTTGTAGAGTTGAAAAAGACTTTAAAGGCTCTCATTTTACAGTTTTGGAAACTGAGACCTAGGAAGGTTGAATGATTCGCCCAAAGTCACTCACCAGAGTCAAGATTTGAATCCAAGTCCTTTCCAAAAGCTTTTTGCAAGCTTTAAAGCACTATATAAATGCTGTGTGTTGTTATGATGTAAGTCTTTAGAAAGGCTTATCGTAAAGATAACTGGACTATGCAGGAAAAGACAAAAAGCCCTCCCTGAACCCGGAGAAGGTGACCTCTCTAGTTGGTAGAAAGGGCTTTAGAGGTGAAGTCAGAGTTCAGATATTGACTGCACCTGTGTGTGTGTGTGACTTTGGGAGAGTCATCCTCTCTGGGTTTTAGTTCCTTATCTACAAAATGAAGGACCTTTTTGTAATAATTGTCCAATTGAGGCCTCTGTGATCCTCCAGTGTTTCCTCTTACTTCCCTTGGCTCTCTTGGATCTCACCCTAGAAGTGCCCCAAGAGATGTCCTAGTCCAACCCCATCGTTTTACCCATCCGGAAACTGACGCTCATTTGGGGAACTAAGCCAAACCAATAGGAAGCAGCGGAGGTGGTCTTTCGACTCAACATCCAATATTCTTTCCCTCTCTGCTTCTCTACTTCTCCTCTGTCCCTAAGACCTTTCTTTGTGGCATGCTTATCTATCTGTTGCATCTGCCTATTTTACACTACCGCCCCCAGTCCCCAATCAATGGATTACAAACTCAATGACAAGCTTTGTGCCCGTTTAAAACTTGGTCTCCTACAAATAGCACACATCCCTGCACCTCCTTATCTTTATTTACAACATGAGAGGGGTGGATGAGGTGTTCTCATCCTGCCTCACCAAGTTTCTTTCAGCTCTGTAAGATTAAAATTAATCTCCAATAACTCCAAGGATGAACAACATTATTATCACCATTTAACACTTTGGGGGTTTAATGTTGCAAGACTCTAATCTCTTTTGCTTACAACCTGTGTGACCCTGGGTAAGTCTCTTCCTCTCCTTGGGCCTCAATTTCTCCATCTGTAAATGAGAAGGTTAAATTCGTTAGCCTTCCCTAGACCTGTGATTTGTGATTATGATGGTGTGATGTAAATTACCTCTATAAGCCGACTGTATTCCCTTTACACCTTTGTAACAACTGTTTATTCGGAACCTACTATGTGCAGTGTCCTGTGTTAGGAGCTAGGGATAATAAGTGTGGGAAAGCCCCAGTTATTATCAAAGAACTTAAATTTTGCTGGATGTAAGTCAGAGCAAATACGACATTTCAACTGATAAATATGCTCGTGATTATTTGACGATGAAGAGAATAATACGAATTAAGAGAATAATTAAAGATATATTATTAGTAGGTCACCCATCAATTGAATCTTAAAAGAAGTGAGAGATCCTAAGAGGTGGAGATGAGGAGGGAGTTCATTCCAGGCATGAGGACGGTGGGGAGAGACCAGAGAAGTGAGAGATGGATGCTGAAACCAAGGAAGGACAAGTCAGTCTATTATGTGCTCAAACTGCAACCCTCACATCCGATGTGAGCCCCCCTGCCTTACCCCAGACAGGGGAGGGAGGAAGTGCTCCCATTGGGCTGCTAAGCAGAGGAGCAGGTAATGTGCTTGTGGAAAAGGGGAAGGATGCAGCCCCCTCTGGCACGCCAAAGGTTCACCAACACAAGACTTCAATCCCCAGAAGTCCTTGGTATTTCCCAGAATTCCCTATAATCTCCATTTTTACAGTATTAGAACATGGTGTAAGTGAAGGTAAGTAATGACAAATCAACCTGGACAGCAGCCTGGAAGCACACTGTGAAGGGCTTTAAATGCCAGACTAAGGAGTTTTCTATTTTATTCAGAGGTAATAAAAAGATATTACCAGACGTGGGTTTGAGAAGATTTGTTTTGGCAGTGATGTGAAGGATGAATTAGAAAGAGAAGAGACTGGACAGTAGAGGTATAGTAATAAAGAAAAGACATAGAAAAGGTTACTGAGAAAAGATCCCAGGTGTATAAACATTTTAGCCACTTCTCTTCCCTGTCATGATTCTAAATGGTTTTTCAGAATGTTCAAACCAACCCATGGCTCCATCAACAACTTATCAACACACTTACTTCCTCCAACATTGACTAGTCCCATCTATAGTCATCTTGGCCAATTTTGCTGAGCATGAGGTGAAACCTCAGATATTTTCATTTTCATTTCTCTGGTTTCATGCCATCAAAATGGCTTTTTTCTCAACTCAAAACACTTTTAAAAATCTATCATTTAATTTATTCTCACACCTTTTATAATGAGAGAAGGCCATATGCCATCACTTGTTTTTACAAAGGAGGAAAAAAAAAGGCAGAAGGGGTACATGGGGTGTTTAGGGAGGACTAGTACCTCTGATATAAGGGTTTCCTAGCCCTTTTCCCAGCTGCTCATCCACATTTTATATCCACTTGCCCCCCAACTCTCACTTGTGACTCCAAGAAGCTATAGCATGAATAGTGGCCACATTTAGGTAAAACCATCTCAGGTTGAAGGCCTGAAAATTATTGATGAGTCAGGAAGAGATCTACCACAAGAATGTGAAGACTTCCCTTGGTGGAAAGGGCAGATGAAAACAGTTTATTCCAACAGCCACGAAGGTGACTAAAGCAGGTGCTACAGAGCACTTAGAGCAGTGATGGCAAACCTTTTAGAGACCAAGTACCCAAACTTTAACCCTCAAACTGCATGTGAGCCCACCGCCTTATCCCAGATGGGGAGGAGGAAGCGCACCCATTGGGCTGCTAGGCAGAGGGGCAGGGGATGAGAGAAATGCCCTCAGGTGTGGTGGAGAAGGGGAGGGAGCAGCTCCCTCCAAGATGTGTGCCATAGGTTCACCAACATGAACTTAGAGCTTGGTCAGAGATCAAAGACACTAAGGTCATCCATTGCACTCTGGGCCATTGACAGGCAACCTGACTTTCGTTTTGCTGCTGGACTTGGGTGATTCTGGAAGAAAGAATCTTCTTCACTTAAATCCAATTCATGCTCAAGTCAAGACATCATCCAGTGAAATCATTGGTTTTCAAAAATGCAGGACAAACAACAAAGGAAAAACACTAATAAGCAGGAACTTATCCATTTAGGTTTCTGAGTGGCACAGTGGATGTAGGCAGGTCTGAACCCAAATCCTGCCTCAGACAATATTTAGCTGTGACCCTGGACAAGTTACTTAACTCCATTCTTCAATTTTCTCACCTGGAAAGAGGGGACAACAATAGTCCCCACTTCCCAGAGCTGTTGTGAGGATCCAGTGAGATAGAGTTATGTATATAAAGCACTTTATAAATCTTACAGCATTTGCATAAATGTTAATTTTTCATGTTGTTATTGTTATTACCTAATGTAGAAAAACCCACAAAACTTGTAGAACCCATGACTCATGTTAGGACATTATTCCCTCCACTAACTAGGTTTATTGCCAAAGGGAAGGGAGGAATTTGGGAGGTCAAAGCCTACCAAGGATTTGTTGAGTGATATAAGGCAAGAAAAACTTGATCCTAATTGTGAGCAATCGGATGTTCACATAGATCTAAACACCCTGGAGCTATTTCTTGTGGAATTTCTAACACAGAGGGCTTTCCATCAGCAACTTGAGCTTTAGAGGGTAATAGACAACATTGGGCAAACAGATAATAAGGAAAAACTTGCATTCTAAAGGGGTGCAGAGGAATCGAGAAGGGTCTGAGGCAGGGGTCTAGAGAGCCAGACAATGGCTAGGACACAGGAAACAGTGAAAGTGTGACCTCCTAGGAAAGATCACTTCTGGTTTTCCCAGAGAAGCTGGGTCCTCTCATTCTATTAAATTGTCTTACGTTTATGGTGTCCCCCTTTTGTATTTTACTGTTCTTCTTGTCTGACACTTTATGACCCCATTTGGGATTTTCTTGGCAAAGATATTGAAGTGGTTTTCATTTCCTTCTCCAGCTCATTTTACAGATGAGGAAACTGAGGCAAGCAGGGTAAAGTGACTTGCCCAGGGACACATAACTAGTGTCTGATGCTGGATTTGAACTCAGGACTTTTTGACTCCAAGCCCAGCAGTCTGCTCTCTGGTGCCATCTAGCTTCCTTGTTTTGGAATTATCTCTGTCCATTTTGCTTTGCTTCAACATAAAGCAAGCATAGATAGTGTTGGACACAAAGCCTGGAAGACTTGGTACAGCTGACCCCTTCGACACTTATTATGTTACTGATGGCAAGTAATAGGATCATAGATATAGAACTGGAAGGGACCTCAGGATCCATTTGGCTCTCCCTGCTCCCATTTTGCAGTTAAGAAAACTGAGGCACAGAGATATCATCTATCAAAAAGGGATAATTATTGTACCTACTGCACAGGGTTATAGCATAACACACACAAATTACTTTTCAAACATTAAGCACCATATAAATATTTGTCATTTTTATTTCTGAGACCTGGGATTGTTTTATTTCTGTCATTGTATCCACTTGTACCTCTCACAATCCTTGGCACACAAGATGATTACCAAATGCTTCTTCCATTTGTTAAGAATAATAATGATTCAATGATTTCCCTAGGGTCAAAAAGTTAGGAATCATCTGAAGCAGGATTTGAACTCAAGTCAAATTGAATTTAAGTCCTCTGGACCACTTAGGAGTACATTATTAGTAACTTGGGAGGAATTGTTTCCTCCCTCAATGCCACCTTTTCCACTTTGGCAATCCACAGTAGATTGGGGTGAGAAGTTGGGCTCAGGGTTAGAAGAAGAGAGACACTATAGGAGGGAAAGAAAGGGAAAGAAGCAGGGAAAGAAAGGAGAGAGGGCCAATATGATTCTATAAACAGTCATTAAGATTTTACTATATGGAAGGTCCTGGATTCAAATGTGGCCTCAGACACTTCCTAGCTGTGTGACCCTGGGCAAGTCCCTTGACCCCAATTGCCTAGCCCTTGCAGCTCTTCTGCCTTGGAGCCAATACACAATATCAATTCTAAGAAGGTAAAGGTTCTATAGGGAAAACAGATTTTTTTATATATGTAAGGATTTGTCTCATAGTTGCTGTGTAAGGGATCAACATCTTAGTCTCAGAACTAGGGATATATATTTTTTAAATTGTGCATATCTATCATAATATATGTCCCAACCAGCTCCTCTCCATGGAATCTAACTACTCCATATACCTTCTGGATATTGTGATATTAATCGATGTTTTTGATGATAATAACCACTAGCGTTAATATATTGCTTTAAGATATATAAAGCACTTTGTCCCAGTCAATCCTCACAAGAACTCTGAAAAGTAGATACTCTTATAATCCCTTTTTACAGAAAAGGAAACTAAGGCACAGAATGGTTATATGATTTGCCTTGTTCACACAACTAGTAAGTGTCTGAATCAGGATTTGAATTTGAACTCAGGTCTTTCTCATTCCAAGCCCAGCACTCTGCCTACAGTGTCATCTAGCTCCTTAGGGAAGACAATCAGTCTTGTGACAAAGGACCACTACTTTTTCACATTTTACATTTACATTGTACTTTAAATGTTCCATTTCATTCGTGTGGTCATGTTAAAACAAGCCATCTTTAAATCTAATTAAATCCCCTAAAACCATGTTGGCAAAGGCATGGCATATGTGCCCCAGTGGCACAGAAGAGGCTGCTCTGTTCTTCCTCTCCACCACACCTGAGGACATTTTTTGCATTCCCCACCCCCTCTGTCCAGTCACCCAATGCGAGCACTTCCTACCTCTGCTGCCTAGGGTAATGCAAGGGACTCACAGGCAGATGCAGTTTGGGCATACGATCTCTAAAAGGTTCACCAACACTGCCCTAAACCATTTAAAGAGAGAAAGTCTGGTTCATAGGCATATAAGTGTCTGCTCAGGGGATGCTAAGGTTTTTAGCCCAGTTTCCCTGGATGATTAGTGCTTAATTTTGGAACAAATCAACACATGAGTCTTATGTATCCTTCCTTATTAGGAAATTAGGAAAGCCATTGCTTCCTATTTCCCCTGTTATATTGGGGTTAACTTAGATGACAGTTCATATTTTAATAACACAAATAAGAAAAGTTAAGCATTTTCTCTTTCCCCTCAGGAGTGACATTAAGACCAGATGTGTATGGTGAAAGAGGTCTCGAAATCTTCTACAATGTTTCTGATAATGCTTCCTGGAAAGATCTTACCCAGACACTTCACAAGTTTTTGACAGGTAAAGTAAAAACCTTTAAAAATGTTTAAATATTGATTTTCCAAGAAGGAAAATAATGGAGATTTATATCACATGTATCACTATCCCCACTTTCCAGATGAGGAGAACCAAGGCTGAGATGACAAATGTCTTGCTTACTATCACAATTACCTGAAGAGGAATTTAAATCCAATCTCTAGGATTCGAGTGGTGCTTTGTCCTTTCTTCCACCTCATCTCTCTAGACTCTGACTTCACAGATCTGTGTAGACCATTGAGGCATTGACTTTTTCTCCTCTGGAATTATCCTAATGATCAAAATCTCTCAGGCAATAGTTGGGAGGGGGGACTTTTTGGCCTGGATTATATAGATAATGCTTCATTTTCTTTGCATGTGTAGACATAGCTAATTATGTTTACACTCATACATAAACATCTCTGTGTCTACACAAGACCTGTATTGATGTCCTAGATCTTTCAGTGACTTGCCCTATGATTTTAGGCAAATTCATCTACTCATAAAAGGGGCCCTCAACCAACCTCATGAGGCCAAATGGGACCACAGAATTAAAAGCTCTCTGGGCAATTTAGAAGGAGGGATACAGTGAAATCCCAGTCAGATTCCATTATGATTCGATGCATCTTTCAGTGGATTTGATCTCTTCCCCCTTTTTGGGTCTACACCTGTGACCTGACTGGTATGTGGGACTCTTAGTCAAATAAAACTTTTTTTAAGGACATCTCAGTTGTAAAGTTCCCAAGGGCAATTTAACATTATATGAAATTTAACGTTGCACTTCTACAGTTATTTTTTTAAACCCTTACCTTCCATCTTAGGATCAATACTAAGTATTGGTTCCAAGGCAGAAAAGTGGAAAGACCAGGCAATTGGGATTAAGTGACTTGCCTAGTCACTTCCTGGAAGTCTCTGGGTCAAATTTGAACCCTGGGACCACCTATCTCCAAGCCTGGCTCTCTATCCCCTGAACCACCAACCTACCCCAATAGTTACTTCTAAGGGAAAGGAACATTGAAGATGGAGATGCACAAACAAGCAAGATGGTTCTTTCCATCAGTTCCAAGGCTGGTGAAATTGATTGTTTGTGAAACTGCTACCTTCCTACAGCTTACTCTCCAGCTGCCCAAGAGGAAAACATAAACTGCTCATCTGGGCAGTACTTCAACCAGATAGAATTTCACGCTCCAAACCACACCAAGTTTTCCTGCAAGTTCACAGCAGAGATGCTTCAAAATTGCTCAGGTCTGACAGATCCTAATTTTGGATTTGGAGAAGGAAAACCATGTTTCATCATTAAAATGAACAGGGTAAGTCGCAAGTTTCCAAAAGGCTGGTGTACATCATGAGTATTAAGACTCGATTCCAAGTACATTTTCCCTCCCTTTAGACAGAGGTAATATGGAATGATGGGACTCCTTGTACTTAACCAACCCAAGTTAAAGCAAAATCAGTTCAGGAAGATCTTCTCTCCCACATTTCTCTTTCATCCCCCTACTACAAATAAATAAAATCATCAATTGTTATCAAGTGCCTATTGTGTGCTAGACATTGTTGGATGCTACAAATGGAAAAATGTTTAGAACCATAATATAATCAGCCCCTTACAAAACCTTTCCACAAAATAGTAGTATAAAAAGTTTAAGAGCTATGTATAGGGGGACAGCTGAGTGGCTCTGTGAATTGAGAGCCAGGCTCAAAGACAAGAGATCATTGGTTCAAAATGACCTCAGATACTTCCTAATTATGCTACTCTGGGTAAGTCACTTACCTCCCTTCCCTCATTGCCTAGCCTTTACCACTCTTCTGCCTCAGAACCAAAATGCAGTATTCATTCTAAGGATGAAAGATAAGAGTTTTTTTTTTTATTTTTAAATAAAAAATAAAAGCTATGTGTACCCACTTCAGTTATGTTTATATGGATGTAAACACTTATATAAAGATGTGGTGTGCCATTATACACACAACAAATTTACTGAAAATTGTGGAGGATACAAATCAGTTTTACAAAACATAATTATATACAGGCATCTACATGACACAGTGTACCAGACATGGAGTCAGACTCATCTTCCTGAGTTCAAATCTGGTCTCAGACATTTACTAGCTGTGTGATCTTGGGAAAATCACTTAACCCTGTTTGTCCCAATTTCCTCAACCTTAAAATAATCTGAAGAAGGAAACTACAAACCACTCCAGTATCTCTGCCAAGAAAACCCCAGCTGAGGTCACAAAGAGTCAGACATGATTGAACAACATCAACAACAAGTGGAAATCAAATACTGGAACTGGCAAGGACCAGAGATCTTTAGCTCAGATCCTCTTAGAATGTGAGGCAGGAGTGAAGTGACTTGCCCCCTGGTTACAGCAGTGATGTATAATAATTCACATTTAAATTGTACTTCAAGGTTTATAGACCATTTTCCTCCTAAGAATCCTGAGAGGTAAAGAGTAGTGCATGAATTATGTACTACCTTTTAAAGCTGAGAAAACAGGTTACATGATATCAAGTGTTTCACAGTTAATAAATGTCAAGAGATAAGATTTGAACTCAATCTCTTGATTCCAAAATCCTCATTTTTTCTTTCCTTTCAGGTTAAGATCTCATTGAGAATATAATACAGAGAAGTGGGGTCTGTAGAATCAAAAAAGCAGAGATTTGGGGAGCTTTAGAAAATTACCAAATTCAAATCATTTTTATAAAAAATAAGCAAGGGGCAGTTTGGATGCTCAGTGGATAGAGATGGGAGGTCCTGAATTCCATAGAAACTTCCTAACTTTGTGACCCTGGGCAAGTCACTTAACCCCCAATGCCTAGCTTTTATCACTCTTCTGTCTTGGAGCCAATCACAGTATTGATTCTAAGATGGAAGGTAGCAGTTTTAAATCAAACAAATAAAACAATCTCAGGCCCATCAAAAGGAGATTGGACTATATTTCAAAGGTACCTTCCAGTTCTAACATTTGATATTTTTTTATTATGTCAGAATGGGATAAAATTTGTAAGCTAAAAGATTTGTTTAAGTTTGACTTCCAGTCCAGAGCTCTCCCTGTTACATTATACATAGGCCTCCCCATAGGAAGATTAAATGTGTATAGGGGTGTGATGGACAATACAGGCCAAAGAAAAGACAAGTCACTTCCCTCAGGAGTGATCAAGAAAGGCTTCATGAAAGCTTAATATTTGAGCAGGACATTGAAGCATAATTAGAATTTTTTTTTTAAACCCTTACCTTCCGTCTTGGAGTCAATACTGTGTATTGGCTCCAAGGCAGAAGAGTGGTAAGGGCTAGGCAATGGGGGTCAAGTGACTTGCCCAGGGTCACACAGCTGGGAAGTGTCTGAGGCCAGATTTGAACCTAGGACCTCCCATCTCTAGGCCTGGCTCTCAATCCACTGAGCTACCCAGCTGCCCCCCATAATTAGAATTTTGATGGGTGAAATTTTGGATTGAGAGGTAGAATGAGGAATATAAGAAATATAAGAAAAATAAGAAAATACAAGCAAATATATTATAATACTTTGCAATGTTGCAAAGTAAGAAAATATATAAATATAAGCAAAAAAATAAGAAAATCTATCATATTTAAGAAATGGCAAGTTGGCTGTTCTGGTTGAAGAAATGGGAAGTGTGTGTAGGAAAGGGATAGCTGGGAATTATGGTGAAAAAAAAAATTTAAGCCCATACCTTCCATATTGAAAGCAATACTGTGTATTGGTTCCAAGGCAGAAGAGTGGTAAAGGCTAGGCATTGGGGGTTAAGTGACTTGCCCAGGGTCACACATCTGGGAAGTGTCTGAGGCCAGATTTGAACCTAGGACCTCCCGTCTCTAGGCCTGGCTCTCAATTCACTGAGCTACCCAGCTGACCCATGGTCAAATTTTTAAGGACCTGGAATACTTGGTAAAGGAATCTGCACATTATCCTGTGGATAACGGTCAGCCTTTTAGGGTGGGTTTGGGAATTATTTATTAATACATTATCTGCAAATATCATCCAACAAAAGTGGAATTAATTAGGTTACTCATTGCTATGATCTTGGTGAAATTCAGAATTTAAAAATGAAACAAGATTATTCATAACATGCTGAAGTGGTTTGCCATTTCCTTCTCTAGTTCATTTTACAGATGAGGAAACTGAGGGAAACGGGGTTAAGTGACAGAGTCACTTGCCTAGGTTCACACAGATGTCAGAGGCCAAATCTGAACTCAGGTCTTCCTGACACCAAGCCCAGCATTCTATCCATTGAACCACCTAGCTACCCCAAATAAGTTAGTAGAATTCAATAACTAATAAAAATGTTCAAATATGTAAATATTATGCATTTAAGGCCTCCTCCAAGAGTCAATTTATTGGTGTTTTTTCCTCTAATAATATGACTAAAGTGACTTATAAATAATAAATAATATAAATAAAATGACATAAAATTCATTTCTTTCATACAAATGCAAAAATGAATTCATTTTCTAGATAAAGAGTAAAAAAAAAAGATTATTTACTAAATTATGCATAACTTTGACGCATCTAGACCACTACGAGGCCTCTACTAGAAATCAAAGAGAAGGATCTATATGTACAAAATTTCTTACAGCATCTCTTCTCATGGCAATCAAAATTTGGAGACTAAGCAGGGACAGAATATCTTCACCATTTGGGGACTAGCTAAACAAATCGTGATAGATGAATGAAAGGGAATGTTACTATGCCATAAGAAATGAGGAAATGGACAATTCCAGAGGAAATTGGTAATACTTTTAGGAGCTGGCACAAAGCAAATAGAAGTAGGAGAACAATTTATATAATGATAACACTATACTGTGAGACCTTGGGCAAGTCACTTAACTCCACTTGTCCAGCCCTTGCTGCTTTTCTGTCTTGGAACAAATACATAGTTTGATTTTAACCCAGAAGGTCAGGTTTTTTAAAAAAATAACAGTATAGAGAAAAACAATTGAGAGACTTTAGAACTTTAATCAACACAAGATCAAATATATGGCAAGGATGAAAATGAAGGACTCTGCTCACCTTTAAACAGAAAGGGTAAGAATGTAAAATGCAAAAGACAAACATTTTTAGACATGGCTAACAAGAGAATTTATTTTACTGTATTACTCAACTATCCATTCTGGGACTCATTTATCTTTGTTTTTTAAATTTTACCCAGCGAGGAAAAGGGTAGAGAAAGGGAAGGATGCTGTTTTTTAATCTTATAAGGAAAAGTTAAAATAATAAACAAATAGAAAAATAAATAGCTTTTTGATGTGTTTAGTGGATATGTCTTTTTCTTCCCCAGATAGTCAATTTTCGCCCGAGCAACAATAATACTGCTCCCAGGGTGGACTGCACGTATCTAGTAAGTATGGCCCTCTCCCTACTCCAGACCTGTTCTTCGATACCCAGGTTCCTAGCCAATACCTAGCAAACACTAGGTGTTTAATAAATGTTTGTTGATTGATAATAGACAAAATAGGAAATGAAAGTTCAATGAGTAAACAGTATAACTAGAGTAATAATATGATAATAATGAGACTAATGGGGCATTAATCAAAACACTGTTGAAAACAGAGAAGTGATAGTCCTAGTCAGACCACAGGAGGTCAACCGTATGCAGAGCTGGAGCCCATATTTTAGGAAGGATGTCAGCAAACTGGAATCCATTAAGAGGATGGCAACCAGAGTAGTGAGAAGGCTGGAACCTATGCTATGAGGATTAATTAAAATCACTCAAGAACCTAGTATCAATTCTAAGATAGAAGGGAGGGTTTTTTTAAAAAAAGAAAAATGACAAAAGGGACAGCTTCAGAGAAATATGACAAGATTTATATGAAATGATACGGAAGGAAGGAAGCAGAACCCAGAGAACAATTTACACAATGACAACTGTTAAATTTAAAATTCGTTTCTCTGCTAAAAGTATCATATTTTTATGAGGTTTATTGAATATTAAGAAATAAAGAAAATACAAAATAAGAAAGCACATGCCTAGGCACAGAGCCCATTCACAACCACTAACTCTACATCTTGTCTGCTAGGTAGATAGCCACATGTGCTTAGAAGTGGAAGCCGAGAGGCAAGTAGTGGTACAGTCTTTAAATACCCATTTTGTTCTCAGCCTAGGTGAGGATTCTCCAGTAAGATTTTAGGGAATTCTGGGAACTACCAAGGACTTCTGGGAATTGAAGTCCGGGGTTCAAATCTCCATCTTTACATTACTAAATTGTAAAAATGAACAACTTTGAAGGACTTACAGACTCTGATCAGCCTAATCATCAACCGTGATTCCAGAGGGCCCATGATGAAACATGGTACTCCATACCCCCTCCTGGGAGGGGAAGGCTGCAAAAAATGTAGATCGAGACATAATTTTTTAGGACCCAACCAATTGCAGAATTTGTTTTGCTTGACTACATGCTTGTACACATGTTACTTTCTCATTTGGGAGTTGGAGAAGTGGGAGAGATTTTTTAAATTATAGTAACAAATTTACTTAATAAAGGATGTTTTATCTAGAGAAGGGAAGGCTTTGGAGGGGGGAGGGAGATCGGTATTGTCAACTATTTATCAGAATGTCTTGTGCAAGAGATGAAATTTATTTTGCTTGGCTCTAGACTATAGAATGAGCAAGAGCAGTAAATGGGTGTTATACTGAGATATATTTCAGCCTGATCCAAAGAAAGAAACTTCCTAACAATTAAAACTATTCAAAATTGAGTCAGGACAGTCTGGTAACAAGATCACTGAATTGAGTCAGGGGATCTGGATTCAAATTTTTCCTTTCTGAGCTTGTTCTCTCACTCATAAAAGGACAGATAGATTTCATTAAGGAGCAGGGCATTCTATTCATAGCTGTGCTGTTTGTGGTGGCAAAACACTGGAAAATAAGGGATGCCCATCAATTGGGGAATGGCTGAACAAATTGTGGTATCTGTTGGTGATGGAATACTATTGTGCTCAAAGGAATAATGAACTGGAGGAATTCCATGAGAACTGGAATGAACTCCAGGAAGTGATGCAGAGTGAGAGGAGCAGAACCAGGAGAACATTGTATACAAGAGACTGATACACTGTGGTACAATAGAATGTAGCAGGCTTCTCTACTAGCAGCAATGCAATGAACCAGGACAATTCTGAGGGACTTGTGAGAAAGAACTGTGGGAGTAGAAACACAGAAGAAAAACAACTGTTTGATTACATGGGTCAATGGGAACATGATTGGGGATGTAGACTAAATGATCATCCTAGTGCAAACACTAACAACATAGAAATAGGTTCTGATCAAAGATACATGTAATACTCAGTGGAATTGTGTGTTGGCTATGGGGAGGAGGGGAGGGAAAGAACATGAGTCTTGTAACCATGGGTAAAAATATTCTAAATCATCTAATTAAATAAAATTTAAAAAAAGAAGTAGGGCATTCTATATTTCAATCCAATAAGCATTTATTGGACATCTGCTCTATACCACCTCAGTGGAGGTCTTCAAGCAGAGATTTTATGACCATTTACTAGGCAATGCTAGTTAGGTTTGGATGAGATGACTTCTGAGTCACCTTTCAATTCTGAGATTCTATAATTTGAGTCATTCCAAAAATGGCAATTAAAAAAAAAAGAACTACTAGAAATGTTTTCTTACTAGTTTTAAATGTTTATGCTGCCACAGAATCAAATTTATGGTGATTTCACGTTTCTTATAACCATCCTTTTGCCTAATAAAGCAATTATTAAAAGCATAGAAGTATATGTTGTTTCAAAAAAAACCCCTACGAGAGGTAAGGGCAGAAATCAACTTACTGACACTTGGCCTAGCAATGTGTCCAGCATAGCATCACTTAGAGAGAACTATTCAAAATGCTTGATGATAGTTCTACTGAAGAACCAAGGCAGTTTTCCTTCCTCCTAATATTATATTGTAATTCATTTTCTATATACTTATAGTGTTCATGTTGTTTCTACTTGAGAATGGGAGCTCCTTGAGGGCAGGTACTGTTTCACCTTCATTGTGAAGTGCCCCACAGTGCCAAGTAGAATACTTGCTGAAATACTACTTCGTTTTTTCTTAATGATTATAAAAATAAAGTTTAATTGAATTCACATTAGCAGCACTTACCACACATTACCAATTTAACACTAGGAAGTACATAGAATATAACATAATATTAATAGTTCATAATATATTACCATTTCTTTCCACCAGAGTCCTATCTGCCAAGTTTTTTAAAAGTTCATATTTTTGCTGCCAAACTTGGAACATTCTCTCAAACTAAACATGGCTATCTAATTGGTATATTAGTTGAAAAAGTATCAAAAAATTGCTCACAGCTCTAGGCCTTCTATATTTCAGTAGAAATCAAATAAATATTTTTCATCATCTTTTTCAAACTGAAGATCCAATACTAGATAATTTGTTGGTTCTATTAGCAAAAGTTTTTAACAAAAACAAATAAGATATTGATGAATTCTAAAAAAAAAAGGTATAAAAGAAAAACTATATCCTGGTCTCCACATAGCAATAAAATATACTCAATTCTTATTCCTACACACAAAATTAAGCCAGCAATTTCTGTACCTGTGCATATATTTTAGCTTGACCCCATCTGAGATGGACAAAAAATGTTCTCTTAGAGTTTATTTATTTATTCAGTAATGTATTTGTTTAGATTTACCATATAATTAAATATATTTATATTTATTCACTATTATACTTAAATTCCACATGTCAAGTTGACTATAAAGATTTTTTTTTTGCAGTGATGGTGAACCTTTTAGAGAGCAGATAACAACCTCAGGTGCACACAGAGAGTGGGAAGGGATCAGTCTGGCCCCATATCCCCCTGGCTTTCTAGTAACAGACTCTGGTGAACTCTGTGCTGGGGTGACAGTGGGCATGCCCACAGAGAGGACTCTGAGTGCTCCCTCTGGCATGCATGCTTTAGGTTCATCACCACAGCTCAATAGTATTGGCTCGTTATTTATATTATCACTTATCTGTTAAGCTATAGTATAAATTTGTTAAATAAACAACTTGCCACTAACCAAAATATTTGGATTAATTGTTCATTTCTTATACCTAGGAAGAAGATCACAAAGACCTCAAGCCACTAGAAGTGGACTACTACCCATCCAATGGTACTTTTAGTCTACATTACTTCCCTTATTATGGAAAAAAAGCACAGGTACATTTTTCAATTCATATGTTTCTATTATTCTGACACCACTGGATTCTTAGACAATTGAGCCAGCAAATAGAACTCTGGCCTTGGAGTCAGAAGGGCTTAGATTAGAGCCACACCAATGACATTTACTAGCTGTGGGACCACAGACAATTCTTGAAACCTCTCTGCCTTTAGGCAAAACGATCAGCTATACACTTATTAAAGATCTGTGTTCATGAAGAAAGTTCTTACATTGGCTACATACACTTCTTTGATGTTGCCTTGTGTCCTATTTTTATTGACATTCTCCAGTGAATGCTACAAGAATTCTCTTTTGTCAAGTCAACTACCAATGACTTGGCCTCTAACATCACTGAAAAGATTGTGACCTTCCTCAACAATCTTCTTCCACTCCTCAAAACTTCACAGCAGTAGCAACTCTCTCCCCATCTCTGGTCACAGAGGAAGAGGCATCCCTATACCTGATCAAGCACTAATCCTTCTGACTGAGCTCTCAATCCCATTCTTTTCTACCTTCTTCAGCACTTTGCTCCAAGCATCAAATTCCTCCCACAAATCAAGACATCACCCCTGTGATGTTATTGGTCTTCTTCAAAAATGAAGGATGAAGGACAAGTTTCCTCCCTTTCATCTTCATTCTCTGGGCCTTTATCTACAAATATGCTTGGGTCAATGTGGTCCCCCAAATGCCTTTTCCCCTGACTTTAAAAAAGATTATAATCTTGCTTTGCATCACCTTTATTTCTCACTATATTTTCTCCTTTTCCCTCACTCAATAAACTACCCCTAGCAAACAAGCAAAAAAAAGGCGATTCAATAAAATTTATGAGCAAACACATCATATTCTAATCTATAATCAATAATAATCTGATTTCTGCAAAAAAGAGAGGCACATTTTCTCTCATCCACCTTATCCCTTTTACTAACTTCTGAAAAGTTACCTACTCTGGATACCTTTATTATAACCGATTTCCTCCTCAATCCTCAATTTCCTCTTCAAAATTGACTTTTACGCCTGTTACTTAATGAAATTGTTCTCTGTAGATGCCAATGAATTCCTATTGCAACACCACCTCTTTCTTCCTTAGATGGTTTCAGAGACATATAACACACTCTTGATTCTTCTAACAAGAGTCTTTTCCACTGACCATCATCTTAAGGTGGATTTCCTTGGGGTTTTATAATTGAATCTTTCCCTATGTTTGTAGTACTCTCCCTTTGAAATCTTAAGTTCATAGCTTTAAAAATCTATGCAAGTTTCCTAGCTGGGTGACCCTGGGCAAGTCACTTGACCCCCATTGCCTAGGCCTTAACAGTATTGATTCTACAATGGAAGGTTAAGGCTTATACCATCACACCCTAACCTGTCATCTGAGACCTGAGTCTCCAGTTGCTTGGATGCTCCATCTTCCAACTGTAGAACTCCAAATAGATCCACAATTCGGCTTTCCCTCCCTAAATGTTCTGACACCATTGCCACTTATTTGCCAGTCCTCCCAGATTTTACACTTTGGCGATATTTGCTTATATGTTTGCCCTCACCTTCAGTAACCAAATCCTCCCATTCATTCTACCACTGAAATCCTGCCATATGCCCTGGGCTCTCGATTCCCATTACCACTCCCCCAGGAAGGCCCTCCTCATCACATGTCCAAGATGGATCCGGTGGCCTCTTCCACAATGCTGCCTCTGTCTTCTCTAATCTAGTGTGCACAGCAATGACCGACTGATTCTCCTTAGTCGCAGATCTTCTGTCACTTGCTGCTCAGAACAATCTAGTGGTTTCCTATTCCTTAAGGAATTCGATTTAAAGTCTTTCTATGTGCCCCATTCTAGTGCTTCCCTATTCTTCTGGCCCTGCTTCACATACCCCAACCGCTTGCTGCTCTAGTCAACCTGGATTATTCACTCTATTAAACTAACCCACTTTGGTTCTGGACTACCTTACAGCCAAACAGCTCCCAGCCAATTCTAATGGTCGGCGCTCTGCTGGAAATGTCCTTCCCTTCTCTCTAGCTCTCAAATGTCCACTGGCTCTCTAAGGTTCAAATTGAATGTCATGTCCTCTCCCCAGATTCCAAGGCACTCTATGACCCCTCCCATTTCCCACCTTCGGTCATGTCATTTTCTCCAGACAGCATCGTAAGCTCTTTAAGGGCACTTCCTTTCTTCTCCAGCACACTTATATTACATGTATCACTCTGCATTCGATTAGAAAATCCTCAGGGCAGGAACCCTCTTACCCACTACTTCAAAGAGATAACTGGTGGCTAGTAAATGTGGATAATAAATATCTGAGGAACTGATCGATTAACTACTAGTGTGGTCTCTGATGTCAGGAAAAATGATACATGTAGAAAAACAAAAGGTATCATTTTAGGCTCACTGTGGCCTACGGGGTACCCAGTGTTTCCCTGACAATCTTCCTGTCGCAACAAACTAACTCATTTCTTTCCTCGGTTACGGAAAGGTATGCCCTATTTTTTTTTTTAACCAAAAGGGGATAACAAACGAAGTTAGTTGCTCCTCTTAATCTTGCTTTAAGTGTATTTGCCTCAAACAAAGTATATCGAATCAGGTCCTGCATGTACTTCTCTACAGTACGTAGTAGCGAATGATGCTAAAATAATGGTGAAAAGGGCTTAGATGTCTGAATTAGTCTCTTGCTACGACACTCAGGTTTTGCTGGGGAATAGGACACGATTTTCCTGGCCAGTGACTGGTTCCAACAGCAACCCTACTAGAATCACGTTTCATACTTTCCTTAAGTTTGTTGCTTTAAGTAAAAAAAAAAACTCCATGAAGCCCTAAAATTATTATCCATCTTGTGCTTCCCTTCCAGCCCCACTATAGCAACCCATTAGTCGCAGCCAAATTCCTCAACATACCCAAGAATAAGGAAGTCATCATAGTGTGCAAAATCATTGCGGAGAATGTGAGTTTCGACAACCCCCATGACCCTTACGAAGGAAAAGTGGAGTTCAAACTTAAAATTCAGAAGTGAGACAAGCACCGTTTGCACTCCGGGCGAAGACTCTTTCAAGAAGGCTGGCCAACATTCAGAAAATGACAAACTGCCGCATGTTTTGTACTGATTCGCACTTCTGTCCCATATGAAATCGGCTTCAATTCTTCCCCCTCCCCCTCCTCCAACGTCAATGCTAAAGTCAACTTGATCATTTTTGAGAGGCAACTGGATGAAAAGCATTGGCAATTTCCTATGACATCACTACTTCCACGGCTCCATTAACTAGTCTTTCGGTAAAGATTTACTCATCTATTATAGCAACTCTTACATGGAAACCATTAATGAAGGCCACTATGATTGACACTTATCTTTGTAGTCACTTGCCTTACTATAATTCCACGTATTTTTCTATTGTTAACAATTACCAGATTAATGCAAAGGCCATTAAATGTGTCATAAAATAATGGCATAAAATAACATGTTCTATATTCTTGTTTTTAGTCATGATGTGAAGCACTAAGATATATATCCAAGTTATTCTTATAGTAACTAAAATAGTTTCCTTTAACTGGACATTTACTAGTTTCATTTGGATTATTTTCTGATGTTAAAAAAAGGAACTGATGTGAAAACTCAACTATTTTGATGTACTTATTTCTTTTAAGTTTCCATAATAAGTGATTTTTGGAGGATAATTATAAAATATAAAGCACTAAATATTCATTATTTTCTTTTGTAAACCTGGCATCTGAACTTACTAAGTGGGGGCAGCCAAGTGGCTCAGTGGATAGAGACCTGGAGATGGGAGGTCCCAAGTTCCATTAATACTTCCTAGCTGTGTGACCCTGGGCAAGTCACTTAACCCCAATTATTTAGCCCTTAGTGCTCTTCTGCCTTGAAACTGGTACTCAGTATGGATTATAAGACAGAAGGTAGAATCTTAAAAAAAAAAAAAGGTAGCCAACTAAGTAAATATTGCATGGTTTGGCTTTAGTTGGGCTTTTTTTCTTAAGCAGTAAAGAATGGGTCCCACATAATTAATCTAGAACATTGAATTTGCAAAACCGAACACGTCCAGGGTCCATCATGACGTCAACGCTGGCACTCCATCCTCTATTGCTGGTTGTAACACTCTCCACACCTTGGCAGGCTATCTCTGGGAGCTGCTGGGGGTTAAATTGCGATCATACAAACCCTCTGGGGAGGAGTCTCGCTACCTATTTAAGGGTTAGCCTTTGGATGATGGATGCCCCATCTGTCACTAGGCTCAGGCTCGAAGCTCAGTATGGAACACCAGTGCTTAAAAAACTCTGCAGACAGCTTGTCTTCACAGGACCCAAGCTTTGGGCTCACTAGCCATCACTGAGCCAACTAACCTACTCATTTTACAGGTGAGTCCCAAAGAGAGGGAGGGGTGGAATCAAGGTAAGAATTCCGAGTGTTCTGGAGCAGAGGTAGCAGGCAAGTAGCGGCGACCCTCGAGGGAAGCCTGAACCAGATTAAAATGCAATTGGAAAATATTTCATAAAATAAACAAAATTTCAATAAAGCATGTAAATAGGACATTCCACAACTTGGGTACAAATTGGTGGCCCCTCTTTCAATTGGGAGTTTGAGGACACTTTTCCAGGAATCTCCAAGTCCAGAGATCTTTCCATTATGCTCCATTCCTCACTTTGGGGTTGCTTTTGGAGTTACAAGGATATTTCCTTAGAACAAGCTTTGGTGTCTCACCATCACTTGCACCCATTTGTTGCTAGAGTTCTTGTCTTGAATCAAACAAGTGTTATTAATACATTTTGCAGAAGAGAGCCTTTCCAATGCTTGAAGATGGCTATTATGTCCACAGTTCCCCACTACTCCCACCACAAGCCTTTTCTTTTTCTTCTTCTTTTCCTCCTTCTTCAGGCAAAGCATCTGGAGTCTGTAAACGGTCTAGGTGTAACACCACAGTTTGGCAGTGTACAGAAAGATTAGATCATAGCCTAAGATCACAGAGGAAAAAGGAAGCGCCTGAACTAGAATTATAAGCTAAGTTTCTTTTGTCTAGACCGTAGTCTCCTTCAGGAAAGATCACCACTATCTTGACTTATTATCAAGAACTTGGGGGGGGAGATTTAAAGAAATGATAACCAGAAACTAACAGCTAAAAGGGAATTCCAAATTATATAGGAAGTGACACATTAAAAACTATTCATTGGAATTAAGATTGATCTAAATGTTCAAAATTCAACCCTACATTCTGCTTTGAGGGTAACATTTGTCAACTTTCCACAAAAATTATTTAGCATTAATAGTGCTGATCCATAAAAGACTTGACTAATATCTGAGCCTGTTTACTCATCAATAAAATGGCATAGGAAAAAAAATTATTTCTACGTCAAATCCTTAGTCCAATTTTATAACTCACCATACTGAAAATGCAATAAGGGACAACTAGGTAGTTCAGTGGACTGAAAACCAGACCCAGAGATAGGAGCTCTGTACTTGGGGTTCCAATTGGGTCTTAGACACTTCCTAGCTGTATGATCCTGGGTGAGTCACTTAACCCCCATTGCCTAGCCTTTATGCTCTTCTGCCTTGGAACTAATAGAGAGTATTGATTCTAACGGAAGGTTTAGAAAAAGAAAAGAAAATGCAAAGAGATTTGATTATCCCTAAAATTTAAAGACTATACTTGGAAATATTCAATAACTAACGTGTCTAATTTCAATGCAATTGACTATTTTGGTGGTAGACAGACAATTCACAACTATGCAGAAGTACAATTTCCACGATGCCCTTTTGTAATCTCCATTAATACTATTGAAATAATGCCCAAGAAATACAGAGCTACACAAGACTGGACTGGGAATGGCAGAATATCTAAGCAGTGTGTATACAAGTCTAAAATTGTATTTCAAAACCAAATGAAAACTCTTCTATTCCTGTTTTGAATTTTCTACTCCTCTTTTTCTCTCCAAAAGCACAAATAATTAAGAACTGGTTAAATATTAATTGGCTAAATAAGTAAGAATTGGTTAAATAACAGTAATGTTTGCTAATCAATTGCTGAAATGTAAAATAAAAGGAATCAGCTGGATATAAAGTACATTTCTGAATGGTTGACTCAACTATGTAACTGTATACAAAGAAGTTACTTTAAGAGCAGGAGGGGGCTTTTGAAGATAGAAAGAAAGGCTAAGGTATCAGAAGCATGCTTCTAATGTGGATCACAAGAGAATATCTAAGTGGATGAATGAATGTGAAGTTTGTTTGGTTAATGATTCCAGCTTCTTCGCCCAAACATTGTTCTGGAGTTACTTAGTTGAATAGATTAACTGATCTGAGCCGCATCTTTCCCTATTTAATCCCTTAAAATGGTTTAAAAATAGAAGATCTGTCAAAAGACATATAACAAAAAATGTGATATACATATGAAATATTTATCTTGAATAATCAAAAGTTGATGACACATTTATTTACATGGGTACTTTCTTTCCTTCTAAATTCCACAACTTATTTATTAAAGCATATCAAAATGAAGTAAATGGCCCTAATTTTCACTTTCTCCTCAACATTCATCATTTTTTAATGGCTAGACACCCTAAAAAAGAAAAATCCAGTGTTATGATGCTAGTTAACTCAATATGAATTCATAACAAATTAATGGAATAAAGAACAGGCTGTATGGGTTTATTCATATAAATCAATAAAAGTATGTCAAACCTTTTTGCATTACCTATCATTATCAGAGATGAAAAGCTGTCCCGATTATTAGGGCACTGTTAAAGTTATCGTCTACCAGAAAATAAAGCCATCTTATATGTTATGTACTTTACTGTCTATCTCCTTTGGTCTTCCAAAAATTAGTCAGGAGAACACTGCTTGTTCTCACTCCCCCACCTCCATACAGGTGAGTACTAGAGCCAGGTATAATCAGCATGGGAGGCCAAGAGAAATAAAACCCCTCACAAATGCAGCATCAGGCAATGCTGGGAGTTAAGAACATCACAAAGTTTACCACCAGGGTATGTATTTTAGGTCCTGGCAATTAAATTTCACTCACTTTTTAAAGCAAAGCCAGACCAAAAAATATTCTAGACAGAATAATCCTGAATTAGAAAAACACAGAGCTTCTTTAAAATGCCCATGCGCGTTTTATTAATAAAAACTAACAGTGCCAAGTTAAACAAGTCAAACAATTAAAGTCTCTTTAAATTCCATAAAATATTACAGAAAAGTTTATTTGTGTTTCAATAAAAAGGCTATTGTCTTTGAACAGGCAGCTGACAGCATTTGTGCAGTTAATTTTGTTTTGTGAATAATTTTAAAAAGAGACTACACCACCTGCCTGAAATGTCTTTTTTTAATAAAAAAAATGAACTATTAAAAATGATTGACAAATTTTGAGTTAAAAAACTGTTAAAACATTTTCTATATTTAATTTCAACTTTATAATAGATTACAGGAAGATGCTTACGAAACAAATACAAACATTTGTTTCAGTATATGTCTTTAACTGATAGACTTATAAGTATGTAAACAACTATATAATAAAAAGTTTCCAAAGTCTGCCTGTAAGAAATCAGGCGAATTTTACATAAGCAATAAATCATTCCAAACCTTCAAGATATTTTATATAGCTGCACCAGCATGGCAGTAAACTTTTGCCAAACAAAAACTTTTTTTTTAAACCTTTTTAATCCATACATACCAACATAGAGAGGAAAATTATATAAACTTGATGGAATTACAACAGTAAATATAATTTAAGGGAAATAAATTCATAACATTTATGGAGCTTAATGTTTAAAAAAGGGAAACTTGTTTTTGATTGGTTCTTTGGACATTGCATGATTTAGCAAAATAAAAACACATCATCTTGCTATCCGTCAGATAGTGGCACCACTCAAAACACTCTTCAAATAAATGGCCATTCAGTGAACCATTTTCCACAAAAGGATAGCCTTTTATTTTCATTGATGTGGATGAAGTACAATTTCTTCAACAAATTCAGCAAAAATTGTTAGGGGGCAAAATGGACATTCAAGTAAAAAATATTAGAAAACAAAACACAAAATCCTACCGAGTAAATAAATGGTCTGCATTAGCACACTGGTATCAAAACACACATTCACACCACATTTTAAAAATCCTACGAAAAACAATCCTTGCTTGCTTATCAGAGCCGCACTCTCTAAATTTAATAGCTTACCAATATTTCCTTAGGGGTAGGATCAAAAATAAAAATAAAAATCCACATTTTTTAAAAAAAGTTCTCTTCCCTAGAACAATTTATTCCTGAAGCTGAATTTGAAAGGAGGGAAAAGTCTACACGCCAAGAAATCAGTCTTCATCATCATTTTCATTAAAGTCATCATCATCGTCATCATCTTCCCCAACATAAGACACTGGAGTTTCAACTCGGGAGCCACTGTACTGGGAGCCGTTGGAACTCGTTGCCAACATTCCATCTGTACCATTGGTAAAATCACTGGAGGGAAAAAAAGAGCAGCTGTCACAAACGTTTCCATGCTGAAGTCCCCCCCACCCACTCAATCACCAACTGAGAAGGGCAGTGCATTCACGGTACAAGTTTTTAAGTCTGTACCCAGAAACGTAAATACGTAAATTGACTGACACCGATGGTGTACCTTCTGCCCCTACCCTGGAGCTTTCCCTTGTAGTGGCATGTTCGTCTTACAGTATTCCTATGAGAAAATGGTGACGGGTGAAGAAAGGAGCTCTCCAAAGATCTAGGATTTAATCAAGGTTTCACAGTAACCACAGAAGGATCACCAGTGAGAGGTCGATCTGCGTACTGGGTTTTGTTCTGTTTCTTTGAAAAATAGCATCGACTGCAAATGAGCATATTTTCACCAATAGCCTCTATTAAGCAACTTGTTCCAGATCACAAGTAGGTGGCTGAGGCCATTTCGGTGCTCTAATTACTGACCCACGTAGTTCACGGGACCTCTAGGCTAGAGCTTGCCACGGTGTAGGCAAGGCGAGACTGTACTTTGGCTTGAGAGGCACACGCCTGGCCGGCCGTAGGACCTCTCCAGATGGGAGTGTTTCTGGAGCATTTCTGGGATTCCAAGCTACGAGATTCAGGCTGAAACCAGAAGGGCTCCCAGAGCAGGAAGATCACGATGTAGCTGAACATAAAAGTAGCCCGACAGTAGAGCAACACCAGGACATCTGTGATCCTCTCGAGCCATTCTGGCAAGCTACCCAAGGATATCGGCTGCTGCAAAATCGAGCGTGCAAAGCAACCTTTTTTGATTTTTTTTAACCCTGACCTTCCGTCTTAGAATCGATACCGTGTATTGGTTCCAAGGCAGAAGAGTGGTAAGGGCTGGGCAATGGAGGTCAAGGGCAGCTGGGATCTTTTTTGATTTTTAATGGGTTTCTTTTTCTAAAGATTACTGTCTTATTAAAGACATATACTGATCGCACAGTTCAACGGGGACGTGATTGGGGACGCTGACTTTAAATGATCACTCTGTTGCAAATAGTAATAATATGGAAATGGGTTCTGAACAATGATACATATACAACCCAGTGGAATTGCTCATTGGCTTCGGGAGGGGGGAGGGAAAGAACACGAATCATGTAACCATGGAAAAATATTCTAAATTAATTAATTAATTAAATTTTGAAAATTAAGATTACTGTCTTAAACATGACATAAAAGGGAACAGTTACATATGTGTCAAAGTGACTTATCACTATCACTTGCTTGATATACTGATGAATCAGTGATCTCACTAGGTAGGTAACAACTTCTGCAAAGGCACAAACTGCAACATCTCATTCTGTCAGATTCTTGCCCACATCCTCATAGGATTAACCTGATTCAATGGATATCTTCCAGTCTTTTACTACTTTGTGGGGAAAAAAAAAAACATTATAAGTGTTGGGCCGTCCATTTCTCATCCCTACAAAGCCCACTAGTCTCTGATCACTTAATTAATGATGGCTTTACTGGCACTTCTTGCATACGAGTTGTGGCTGGAAAAATGAGAGTGCTTCTTGCCCTTTTGGGCATCTATGATATTAATTTACCAGTGATCGCAGTGCTCCATGATTGATAGTTATCTCCATCAGGAGAATGGCGGTGTTTAAGAAAACAAAAAAGCTGATTTTGTGGATCAGAAAGTTGGTTGGGATTATTGAAGGCATTACATAACTGTCCCAAGCATAATACTGTCTGACTGCTTTTATTCGATTCTTGACCTGAATCATGTTTAGTCCCAATTTAAGACAGATACACTCAAATAATTGGGTGAGCGACCATCCAATAAGCTAGGTAACAGGTATCCTTTGTCCATCTGTTTTGTTTTGTTTTGTTTTGTTCTTCTTTTTCCTTCCTTCTGTAGATCATTATGCCAAAATATACTGATCTTTAGCTGGGGAAGCTTTCGGTAAGATTCAGGAAGCACTCTGTTCATGGTACCTGGCATCAGATATATCCGAGCAGAATGCCTGACCTAAAGTATCTCCTCTGTGACATGCTTTTCAGGATTATGGCTAGGTTTCACAGGTAACATCTACATGGCACTTGGAGGTTTGGCAAAGCACTTTACACACATCTCTGTCCTGAGCCCCCACGACAACCCAGTGAGTCGGTGGGGTCATTTTCAGCCTCATTTATAGAGCAGAAACCTGAAGCTGCCCATAGTCAGAGAAGGTATCCAGTATATCCGCAGGATTTCAATCTAATCCCATCACTTTGTACTAAATTGTCTATCTAGTGTCACTAGTCAAGGAATTTTATTATTTCCTATCCATAAAAGAGAGATTATTTTAGTTTTGCAGGCTGTACTCTGAGTAACCAAGTCAAATGATTTCTTTATAATCAAAAAAACACAAGGAAGCATTTTCTTTCTATTTTTCAGACAAGTGTGACTAATAGATGCTTAAGAAAGCTGTCTATAAAAGCCTGCCTGCTCGCTTCATGTGTGATCCTCAAGGATACCTTCATAGCACAGAAATAAAAACAACTATGGGTCATTCAGCAGGTGGTGATATTTTCTTGGCTGCCTTTTTTCCTAATCCTACTTTCTAGGTGTTTTCTATCTTCCTTTTTTCTTCTCTTTCTATAGAATAGATTGAAAGTTGATGCCCGAATCTCTTTAATAATGTCTCACAGCCAAAAGCAAGGTTTCTCCTCTGGGTACTTGGTCAGACCAAACTTCCTAATTGCATATGCTTTGGGACAGCTAGATGGCTCAGTGGACCAAGAGCCAGGCCTAGACACAGGAGGTGTGGGGGATGGAGAGGGTCACTGCCCTTCCTGGGGCTCTTGGGCACAAGGGTCCTGGGATCGGAGGGGAAGCAGTGGCAGCAATTGGACGTGCTGCCTCCTGTCTCTCTCGAAGGGTCCCAGAGCCTCGGGCTGACCCTTGTGGAGAGGCACCGGGTGCAGCAACTCCCTCCTTGTGATACGTTGCCGCCTATCCACGTGGAACCTTGCGCCTCTTGATCGTCCTCTGGGCGATCTTCAGGCCCAACTCTGCCGAAGCTGGAGTCTTCTGTGGCTCCCAGTCATACACTGGGGTGGGCACACCGTGAGGGCCCTCCATGAGCATCACTACGAAGAATACGCTACTCACGCTGATGGAGACTCGCCAAAACCCCCAAGACTAAAGCGTGGTCGTCTGAGGGAGTTGGCGCGAGGACATGTCACTTTTTAAAAGCATTTACAGAGTGCTTTAATGGGGGGGCTTTTGTGGCCTGATGAAAAATCGTCCCATCTTTCCTTTTCTGGATTCTGGGTAGAAGGATGGGGAGTAAACGGCGGCAGGGCAGCAGGCAGAGAAGCGGTGAGGTGGCCGCCCAGGACAGGACGCGGGGCAGCGCGCCCCCCTCAGCCTCAACACTGCTCAGCTTCCTCTCCGAAGGGGAATTTATGTCCCAATGGGGAGCACGAGAGGGGTCTCCCTCTCTCCCACAGGGACGCGTGCCGACTCACGTGCTTCTCCTCCCCAGTCTATTCTCAGTTCCTCCGCTCCTCGTGACAAACAACATCCTCGTCAGTGACACGTGGCAGGGCCACGTCCGCCCACTGCCCAGCTTCACAATTCTTCCCTCGCTCCCTGCAGCCCTTGGACATGTCTGTCCTTCAGCTCTGGAAACTGCGGGCCTTGGCTCTTCTGCCTTCATGAGACTCTGGAGGATCAGAAAGCTTTCCCTTTAAAGATCGCCATTTTTCCTCATAAAAGCCCTAGAAGGCAGGTGCTATAATGATCTCCATTTTACAAATGAGGAAACGGAGGCAGGCAGCGGTTACATGACTTTCCCAAGGTTATCCGGTTAGTATCTGAGAACAGATTCGAACTCGGCTCTTCAGGGTTCTAAGTTCTGGGCTCTATCCACGGAACGATGCAGAGCCCAATAGGGCAAAAGGGCTGGAATCGGCACCAGAACACGTCACTCCTAAATACCTTTAAGCTGGACGTGTTTCCGTGCTCCATAAAAGGGAGGTGACTTAAGATGCCACAGGATCGCTCGGGAGAGAACTCCTGCCCTTTCGTGCCTGCCTGCCCTGCCCGAGGGGCTTTCTCTGACGGAACGAAGGCCCACGGAGGGAGCAGGCAGGCTGCCCCCGCCCCGCCCCAGTCTGCTTCTCTTCCTAGCGGGGGATGTCGTGGTCCTTTTCTCCTGGCGACTCTCCTTCATTGGCCATCTGCCGCCGTCTGCACACACCAGCGTGCGCCATTCCACCGCCTGGATGGAACCTCTTGTGACCCGTGCATGACTGCTGGCGGCACAGACAAGCCAGGCCTTGCTCTGCCATCACTTACAGACAATCCAGGCACTCTCCTCCTCTGTACAAATCAGGACCCCTCTGGAACCTCTCTCAGGTAAGCACACAGACGGACGAGAGGCGCGTGGCCACCTGCACGATGGACACCCTTCGCCCACGGGTGTTTTTCCCTGTGTGGATGGCCAATCCACATGCTTCTGAATCACTCCACTCTTTTCCCAGGAGGCAACACTCTAGGGCATGACGTCATCGTCCGCCCAAGGCCACCCACCAAAAGGCCCGGGCAGAAAAGCACCAACCACAGGGAATTCCACGTCCGCGTGGACGTGCTGCTGGGCCTCCTCCGTCCCGCCGGTTCCCGTTTCCGGAGAGCATAGGGCTTCCTTCCATTTTCCGCTTCAACCCGTATTACCAAGAAAGGATCTCTGAGCAGGCTCGTGTCTGCTCTGTCTTTCGGGGCATCTAGAATGAGTTCTAATGGTATCGTGTGGAAAAAGAAGCTGCAGAGGGGCGCTCTGTACTGACAAAATCAAACTGAGAAGACTTCTACTGAGTGTCTATGAAGTGCCGTGCACTCAAACGAAAGAGAAAAAGGGGAAGTGTAACAAAAAACAAGGGCAATGGAGTCTAATTTTGCCTACATTTTTGAGTCAGTTGTGCAATAGTAAGATGGGGCCCACGATTGACTATAACTCATGAAAGCCACTTGTTCTCTATTAAAACTTGATTTCTATTTAGACGACTATCACAAAGACTGAGGAGAGTCGGCCTATCGTTCAGTAGCTTGACAGTCGCTCGGTCACCTTTTTACAGAACTATCTATCTTCTCCTTCTTGTAAACCCTGTATATGAATCCCTCAGTGCCCTCATAATGGTGTCACCGGCAGCACAGATCACCTCTACATATATGTAGTCTAAACCAGCCGCTTCGGAAGGCTTTTGTCCTCTTGAGTAACATTTCTGTCGCCCCCAGAGGTACATCATGGGCAATCCAGTTGCGATGGTTACTATTCTTAATAGAGAATAAAAGTATAGTTTTAATTTTCACAAGATTTCCCATTTTTCTTTTGCTTGTTGTCCTTCCATTTTCATCCTTGTCCTTGGCGTGTCTTGTGCCAATCTTTATTTGCAATTGGTTTTCCTCAAGTGCCTCTTTCTGTGATGAGAAAATAATGGTTCGTTCCTATACATGAACAGGTTTCATAAGAATGAATGAATGAAGAAAGCATTTATTATGTGCAAAGCACTGTTGAGTGCTAGAGAAACAAAAAAGCAAGAGAATTTCTTAAGATTTTCACAAACAAGCTGATATTTTCCTTTGGCTATCTTTGGCAGCGCTCTATTTTACAAGTAAATCAGAGGCTTAATCATTATGGCACTTTCTGGCTCTTCTGGTTTCCTTGTTGCGGCAATTAATTTATATTGGTTAAATGTCTGCAATAAAATTATCATACTCGGGATATGTCACTTCTATTTCTGATGTTATTTTAGCCATTTTTGATGGCCCGGATTCAGGGCTCAACTGTTTCAGATGAATAGTATATATTTTTCTCGTTATTATTCTGTATTCCTTCATGGTTTTTACTCATTCCAGGATCAGCTATGTCAAGTCAATAGTCTGACTTCAGAATCAGAGATAACTTTTACATAAATAACAAGCCTTTTCTGCTAAAACAAAACTGATCTGATTTTTTGTAATGTTCATCGGTGCTCAACAAGCAGTTATTTCCTCAAATAAAGAGTTCATGAAATAAAAACATGAAGCTTCTGTCTAATTTGTGTCGTTAGTCTTTCTTGTTCCTTCTTCCTGAATTATGTTCTCCCCATCCTCAACTTCTCTGCCTTTGTACTGGAAACAGAGAACATGCTGACTTAATTTAGAGCCCAACCAACGACTTCTCAAAATGTCTCCACTTCTTCATTCTTAACAAATCGGAGGGATGTATGTAAAGTGCAATTACTTCTGTGTTATCTCTTTTGTAAATACTTATTAAATATTGTACTACCTGATATTTCACACAAGGTTACGTTTCTAGCTGCCTGTGGATGTACGATCAAACTCGTTTCCCCAATTCCATTTTGTATGTCTTTGAGCCATTTCAGGTAGAATTTCCTTCTTTTGCTTTCAATTACAGTGAGAATGTCTTCCACAAAGTCCTTCTTTGATGGCTGGTTAGGGTATGAAGCTAACCCCGATTTCTTGAAGTCGACTTGGGTGCAAAGCAGAGGGTTTCACAGGTTCTATCAAGCTAAAATATTTCAAGTATGGTCCGAGCAATAGGTGGAGCACACTGTCCAAGAACTGGCCTAGCTGAATAGAGAGACTGGCGCCCACTTGGTGATGGACTTTTTTGGTCATAAAATGCTATAAAAATGTGAATAATTATTATCACAACAAAGTTCTGAGTTCATGAAGAATCCAACCTTATAGAATACAACTTGAGGGAAATTTTTAAAGAATATTCTTCACAAAAGTAAAGGAAAAACTCATAGGCTAGTTAGAAAGGATGACAACCATAGAGGCAAAAATGTAATTTGTTGATACAAATGAGCTAAATAAACTATTCATGTACAACCAGCATGTCAATTTTGCATTTAAAAGTATTCAGATGTGCTGAGAACACAAAGCGAGATAAGTTTTTTTTTTAAGTTACACTCGTTCATATTAATTTTATAAACTGGTTTCACCTGGCAGAAAACCTTGTGCCACTTGAAGTTGAACCTGATGATGATGTGACATATACACTGCTGATTGATCCCTGAGCCATTTCTGAAAACAAAGAAAATAGAACAATTAATGGCTTTTGAAAGAAGAAATGCGAAAAGGCAAAGGAAACTGAAGAAAAAAGAAAAAGCTAAGAGGGAAGGCTTACTGATAGCCTTATGAAATGTATGGAATGACATAAATGATGGCCGTCAATTATTCCTAATATCTACCAAGACCAGAAGAGAAGGCAACAAGTTTAAAATAATCACTATATGAAAGGTATAAATAAGCTATAAAATCATAAAGAAAAGGACACACGTTATTTAACTTTTTGGAAATATATTTTGCCTTCTCCACGATGACTTGATCAATTGCCCCATTGCAAGGCAATACTCTAACTCTTTAAGGTCAATCCCATCTTCTTCCTTTTTTTCCCCTCCTTGTCCTTGTTTCTTTCCCCTCCCCACCTCTTTTTTTAAACCCTTCCCTTCTGTCTCAGAACCAATACTAAGTACTGAGTCAAAGACAGAAGAGCAGTAGGGAATGGGGGTTGACTCACCCACGGTCACATAGCTAGAAAGTGTCTGACACCAGGTTTGAACCCAGGTTATCCCAGACTCCAGGTCTGGCTCTCTATCAACTGGCCTACCTGGCTGCCCCAGTTGATGCCTTTCTTAAAAGTGTTTTCTTTCTTTCTTTTCTTTTTTTTAATTGGGAAAATTTTATTTAGTTAATTTAGAATATTTTTCCATGATTACAAGACTCATGTTCTTTCCCTTCCCTCCTCCCAACCCTCTCCCATAACTTATGCACAATTCCACTGGATTTTACATGTGTCGCTGGTCAAGATCTATTTCCATATTATTGATATTTGCATTAGGGTGATCATTTAGAGTCTACATCCCCAATCATGTTCCCATTGACCCATGTGATCAAGCAGTTGTTTTTCTTCCGTGTTTCTACTCCCACAGTTCTTTCTCTGGATATGGATAGTGTTCTTTCTCATAAGTCCCTCAGAATTGTCCTGAGTCATTGCATTGCTGCTAGTAGAAAAGTCCATTACATTCAATTGTGCCACAGTGTATCAGTCTCTGTGTACAATGTTTTCCTGATTCTACTCCTTTCACTCTGCATCACTTCCTGGAGGTTGTTCCAGTCTCCATGGAATTCCTCCACTTTATTTTTCCTTTGAGCACAATAGTATTCCATCACCAACATGTACCACAATTTGTTCAGCCATTCCCCAATTGGAGGGCATCCCCTCATTTTCCAATTTTTTGCCACCACAAAGAGCACATCTATGAATATTCTTGTACAAGTTAAAAGTGTTTTCTTGATGACTTGCTTTCACATAAGTCATTTCCTCTTGACTAAAACCTCCCCAAGTGACAAAGAACAACAATGAAGCAAAAACATTCCATACAGAGTGTCTGACTCTATTCTGACAAGCCCTGACCTCTCTGCCACGAGGGAAGAAGTCCATTGGGTTATCTCTTCTTCAAGACTTTTCACTGTTTGGAATTCAACTTCTTTCAAGTCACGATCACTATGTACACTCTTCTTTTGGTGCCATTATTTTGTCCTACAGAAATCTGTACAAACCTCCCCACATTTCCTTGAATTCCCCATATTAATTTCTGCATCACCATATTTTATTCTGTTCCTTTAACATAGTATTTTTAGCCAATCCTCAACTGAGAAGTACTTAGTGTTTACAGATTTGCTACTACCAGTCACACTGCTATTAGGGACATTCTGATATATACTCCAAATATATTTAATCATTGTTTTTGTCTTTGATCCAGCTGGGGCATATGCCCAGCAGTGGGATTGCTAAGTGAGCACAATTTAGATACTTTATTAGCATGATTACAATTTAAAATCCAGAATGGTTGGATTATTTTGCAAGTCCACCAGCAATTTATAAGTGCATTTGGATTCTGAAGACTCCTTTAAAGAACATTTTCATCTTTGCCAGTTTGCTTGGTGGAAGACAAAAATTTAAGAGTTTCTTACTTTATTAAGACTAATGATTTAGAACATATTGTCAAATGGTCATTCATGTAGGATCTGAAATTCTTTTGAAAAATGTTCAAATCCTTTGATCATGAATTAGAAAAATGAAATTTGGTATAATTTCCTAAATAAGTGGATTCAAATTTGAGACAATATTTTGCCCATTCTACTACTTCTCTTCTAATTCCACACCAGCAATTCTTTTATTTGTACAAAAGCTGTTTAATTGTATATTCACGATTGTCCACTTTTTCTTTTGTCCCTTCATCCTATTTAAAAATTCCTTCCCTGGCCACAGTGGTGAGAGATACCTTATTTTGTTCTTTTCTTATTTCTTCATAATATGATCTTTTCTATTTCAAGTCATGCAGACAATTTGAACTCACTGTGAAACATGGTACAAGATAATGGTAGAAACCTAATTTTTGCCAAATTTCAGTCTAATTTTCACAACAGTTCTTATCAAATTGAGTCCCTTCCACTAATAATTTATGTTCTTAGGTTTTACCAAACACTGGACCTACTGTTTATTTACTTCTTTTTTTCTTGTTTATTTAATCTGTTCTACTGATCTATTTGTTTTTCAAACCAGTACCAAGTAGATTTGGTTATCAGTGATTGATAACCTGATTAAAAGTATGGCAACACCATGACCACTTCATTTGTATTTTTTAATCATTAATTTCCTTAAGATTCTAGAACTTTGTTTTTTCAAATGAATGTTTTATCATTTTTTCTATTCCAAAAAAATCTCACTGGTACATATTGCAAACATAAGCAGAGAATTATCTCCTTTTATTTTACAACTTAGAAGATCTTAGATTTAGAAGAGGATGAGAATGTCTCTTTAAATGCTCCAAAAAATGTTCAATTTTAAATATATTTGTCTCAGGGTTTTTCTCCTCATTGGCAAATCATTTAAAGACTGGAGACAGGGAAGTTGAAGATCTGTACTTTATACTCCCCTTTATGCCTTAGCATATAATCAACATGTATAAAGTTGCCTTAGACACATATATATGCTATTTAATGTATCTATCCAAAAGTTATCACAAGTCAGGCAAATCAAGTTTAACAATTTATTCACCTATGTATCTTCTTTATCTCTTACGAGGAATATTAAATGATTGTGTTACTCTCATTGTCTTTTTGCAATTTGCTTAATTTACTTTAAGAACTTAATTGCTATGACATTTAATGAATATACATTTAGTATTGTTAATTTCCCAATATCTATGATGCCTTTAAGTATAAACAGTCCATCTACCTGGACAGTCAATTTTATCTGACAGCAGAACTGGGGTTCCCTTTATCTGATGAGTTTCCTGAAGCCTAACAGATTTTGTTCTTGTCTGTGTTTTTACTCTTCATGTATCTATATTTAAAATATTTCTTGTAGACAACAAATTATGTGGGTTTTATTTTCTTATTCATTTCTTTGTTATTAAGGAATTTAACTTTTCCCATTTAGAATTAAATTTGTGTTGTCTTCATGTTTGTTTTGTCTACCATTCTACTTAAAAGAAATAAACAAATACACTCTCAGGGAAGTGTCCCATAACTTGGGGTTTGAGGGGGGCATGGAAATAGAATTCATCTTGTCTTTGTCCTTCCCCTCAATACTTCCCTTTTAACCTATAAACCTCATTTTCTACCTTCTCTCAGCTCTCTCCTTCTGGGATATCCAATGATCATCTCTTCAACAATGGGATAAGGACAGAAATGCAGAAATGCATCACTCAGTCTTTCAGAAGAAGCTTCTATATTCTTAAGTATCCAATGTCCCCACAGCAGGCATTTTAAGCCCCTTCTTCTGCCTCCTTGGGGTCATTTCATGATGATGCCAGATTATTTCCTTACTGCTGGTTATACCTAAATCCTATTTTTCTCTCAGTGTCTTGCCCCTCAATGGTATCTTCAAAGGCAGAGAGAGGAACTAAAAAGTCTAATCTTCCTTCCCCTCTCTAGTGCTGAAAAGGCATTATTTTGGTCTCTTATTTAACCCTCTCCTTTCTCTATTTGAGAGAAATGTTTTCATATTATTTTACACCCTATATGTAATATTGGAACATCCAGGGGATCAGACTTTTTTTTCCCCTCATGAAAAAATAATTCACTTCTACTTTCTCTTGATTTTCCTCTTATGCTTTTTACTCATGTGATTTGTCTATTCTGATATTCTTTTAGGTTTTATCCCTCTCAGCATGCCAGGGTATTTTTTCTTTTGAAAATAAGAGAACCTATTTCAATTTCAGTATTCTTGTTTTGTAGAGCTTGTATTTCCAGCATGGTTGTTTTACTCTTTAAAATTCTATTGTATCATTTTTTTTTCCTTCTGGAACTGTTTTGTGTTCTAACCATCATGTGGTTTTTCTCACCTTAATTCTTAATACTTCATCCTTAATAAGTACACTTAATTTTCAGATTGCTCCTCTGAACAATTTTAGGGATTTGGGGAGCTGCTTCACTGTTACTCAAGAAGAGCCTTGCAGAATTCGTTGAACTCCTCTCATCTTCCTCAAATGATTGTGACTCAATTTTTTGTCACCAAGTACTCGTCCACTAAGATGCTCCTTCAAATATCTACTCATTTCTCTCCTTTGATTAGCTCTCAGCTATCTTAATCAATGACTCGACTGACTTTTTTATGGACTTCTGGCTGAAAATGTGTTTATTATCAATCATCTCCCCTCCTAAGGTCTAATATTCTTGTGCCCTCTTCCTCAGCCCTGGTAATACTTTCCAACAAATTCCCTCCACAAGTTGGAAGAAGTCTGTTTCGTGGATGAGGCTGAGGGTGGTTAATGGAGACTCTGAATGTCCCACTGCCTAGTCTCTTCCTTTACCAGTCTCACTCTTCTGTGTTCCCTTGCACTTTCTGAAAATGGAATTCCTCTCACAATCGGGTGGCCCACAGGAGTTGGGTGTAAAGATGTGGAAATGGCTGTAGAGGGGAGGAAAGGGCCCATAGGATGACTCTAAAAGGGATATTTCTGGGAAGCCTTTGAAGATTATGCTCTCCTCTACCTTCTTTTCACTCTTTCCACCAGCTAATTTTTTTCTCTTTCTCCTGGGCTATTTTAATCGATTTTCTTCAACGTGGAGTTTCTGGTTTCTTCCCTCTACTTTCTCCCAGGCTCCACTATTCCTCCGTTTCTGTTCCTACATCTCCAGACTCAGAACTGTCCGGATTCGAAGGCTTCAAAAGCCCTCTAGGACTGGAATTTTCACTGAGATGCTGATGCAGGATTAGCTGTGGAAGGATGAGAAGGTGGAGAGTAGGAAAAGGGTTGAAGACATGAGGCTGGTTAATTGGTTCTCAGAAGTTATTTTTCCCGTAGTAATCATCTGTGCCAGGTTCTTTCACTCATCTTCGTGATGTCATTGCTGAGTTTTCTGAACCTAGAGGCTTTTCATTGGCATTATCTTATTGGAAAAAAATCACCCCTTAGGATTCTCCCGGGGTTCTCCATCCATTGTAAAAGAACGCATCCAAGTCTTAATGGAGAATGTCTTAGAAAGTGCACTTAATGGTAAACCCCTCTCTCTTTCAAGCTGCCATACTCCGACACGCTCAAGCAGTCAGGAGAGAAATGGCTTTTTACCAGGTAACCTGGGATCAAAAAGATTGATGTGCTGTGTAGGAATCCTTCAGAAAGGAAAAGTAGAATCTGCCTGGAGCAGATTGGGAAGACCAATTAAAAAGAGTGTCTTTGCACACTGTCAAAGGTGATGCGCCAGCCCCGAGGCCACTGACCTGTCACATAAGGTTCCAGAGCTTTCGGTACCAAACTTCTTGCCATTTTTAGGTCTTCCGCAGAACAACTTCCGGATTCTAGTCCACAAGCCATCCCCATACGCTTTAATATTTCTATGTCGTCGTGGATTTCAAACGTGTTGTCGAAATTAAATAGATACTCAAATCTGAAAGGGAAGATTCCATTATTAAACAGGATCAAGAAGGTTCAGAGAGGTGCGACCGATGAGCACACACCACCCATGCCTGACTCAGAGGACCACTACGCATGAGTGAAGAACCGATGGGAGAAATGGGCTAGAGGACACCAGGCAGGGAATCTGCCGGCTAGGAGCTCTCCAACGTACAGAAGTAACCTTTCGTTCTCCAGGACACCGGCTCTGAAAACCGGCCGGTCGCCAAGCATCCCGCTCCCTCGCTCGGATGAAGCACCCCCCAAACCAGAACCGCGTCTTCTCTCAGCACTTTAAAATGCCGGATGGGGGCTCCCAGACCTGTGATTTCATCAGCCAAGGGACCTCCCGGGGAGGAGAACTCCCCGTGCCAGCGGGAAACAGCAGCGTTCCGCCCCTAGCAGAAGCAAGAGGAACAAGGCCAGTCTGTAGAAGAGCCTGGATCGGAACACGGGTCATCGCTGCCCACTGTCCACTATACTACGCTTCCTCTCACATTTTTTAAACATGTGTGGAATTTTTAGATAATCTTTTCTTTGAAATAAGTGACCTGTAGGCAAAAAAGGGGAAATGAAGGCTTTCAAAATAATGTTTTTTAAATGAGAGGTCATTCGATTGTATTTACTAACAAAAATGAGAGAAGCGGAGCGCCGCAGCCAGTCTGGGAGCCAGGGAGACCCGGGTTCAAGCCTGCTGCTGAGCCCGGGCCGAGTCTCTGCAGGGCCATGGAGAAATCACAGGTGTGGGGAGCCCTTCCCTAACTCGAATGAACCCAAGGAGTGATGTATGGATATTTGTCTTTAACAAAACCCACAATGGGAGGTCTTCATTTTTGATGTGAAACTCACAGCTGAAGCAAAAGGGCGGATGGAAAACTTCTCTTTTCCATAACAACCTACTTGTCGTTAGAAATACTGCAGTCGATCACCGTCTTCTTGCTGGTGTTCACAATGATAAAAGGGAGGTGGATGACGGAGTTAGAAGGGGGGGGTCGGCTGGCTTGCTGCTCTGCTTGGCGATTTCTCTGCACCAAATTCTTGAAGGCAATTTGCTGAAACGAGATACACCAACTTATACACTCATCACGTCAGGCCCTCGCTCTGCGCACTAAATATAGCCTGACCTCCCCAGAAATAGAATCCCCTCCGCACTCACCCACCACGGGGAGGCCGGCCACGCGGGGGCAGAGCCGGGGGGGCCTCGGCGCCCCGCGTGTGGCTCTCGCTCCACACAGGTGGAAGGGGCAGAACGGAGAAGGGAGCCCGTTCAGGCCAGAGCCCGGGCCGGAGCTGCATTCTAGGCGGCCTCGGCCCAGCCTCTTTGAAAGATGGCATCGGAACGCCACCTCAGAAGAATCCGTCGTCTCCGCAAAGAAGGTTCATTTTGGAAATCAAATATTCAAAAGAATGGTGTGAACTCAGGAAGTGCCCCAACATGCAAATGATTTGTGTCATTTAAATAAAAAGGAGTCAATGTAAAAAATGTATTTTTCATTTGTTTTTTAAACCACCACGGGCCGCGCCTTTGCGCCACTCTCGGCCCGTCCCGACAGGCGCATGGCTAGGAGACAAGCGTTCACCGTAACCGTTAGTTATCGCAAGAGTCGAGGAGCACTGATTTAGCCCCGAACAAGCTCCCCCCAAAAACACCCCGGAGAAGCGGAAGTAACCTCTGCAAGGGCATCCACTGTGGTTTCTGACTCACGCCAAGGAGCCCTCCAACGATGCGTCGGGCAACCCGGCTGGGCCTGTCTATGGCGTTCTTATTCCTTTCCCAAATAAGCTCCCCGCGGGATACCTCACTGTGCCGGGGGCATTTCTAGCCTTCCCTTCCCACGACAGGGAGCACAGGACTGGCTGGGGGCCGAGGTCATCGTCACTCTTGACACTCTTTTTTATTCACACATTTCCTCCACGCAGGTGCTCTTGGTGGATCTGCACGTGTCACGTTTTAGCCCTGGCTCACAGCCTCCAGGCAGACCCGCGTCCGAAATGCTGACGCAAGAATACTGGTCAGAGATCCCCAAGGGGCGCTCCAAGTGTCTACAGACCCGCCGTCCTTTTCTTGGGCCTGACCCACAAGCCATGCGCGGCGTCTCCACAGCAGCCATCACGGTCTGGAAAACAGGAACTCCTGCACACGTGCCTTTTCTTGTGCGAGTGATGAGGCGGAAGACTTTTGAGAGGCTCTGACTAATCTGGGGGGAGGGAGGGTCATGATATGAGCGGCATCTTATCCACAAGCTGGACCCTCCAAAGGAACTCCTCATCTATCCTTCAGCGAGGATGCCGAGCGGGCTGCGCAAGACAGTTTCGGTGAGTATAGATCTCCTGAACATCTCACCTCATGTGGACGAATTGAGCTAGATGTCTAAAGGATTGTTCACTGAAAAGGCTGGGGTAGTATTGGCTGCATCATGTATTAGGAAATGAAGTTCAGATCAGGAAATTAAAGCGAAGAGAGGGGTAAAAAAGACTATCTGCAGACACAAGACTGCGCCCAAAATGCTTCCAACAGAACATAATTTATTGCTTCTGCCACTTTTCCCCTGAAAATCGAAAGGCAAATACTAAAATGCACAGGAAGTCACTCTTCTGATTCCAATCCTCTCTCACTCTCCATTTCCTCTTCTCCCTCCCACTTCTTGAATTTAGTTATTTCCTGAAATCTTGTCCTTACTTGTTTCTCTCCCAGCCCATTCCTTCTCTCCCTAAAATCAAACCGTCTCCGAGTTAGAGACACGTCCATCTAGCCCAGCCGATGCCTGCATGGGACTCCTTCTTTAGCACTGCCTGGTCCTTCCGAGTCTTCAGGAAGTGTTTGTTGAAAGACTTCTAAGAGGAGGGAGCTCAGAACCTCCCACTGCAGCCACTCAATATTTCTGGATAGCTTTAATCCTAACAGCTGCCCACATCTATAAGAATGTTTGGAGTTTGGGGGAAAAAAACCTACCTAGACATGATGTCATTTGAGCCTCACAACAAGCCTGTGAAATAAATGTTTTTTTATGGAAGAGAAAGTGTCTGAGGCAGGATTTAAATTCACATATTCTTGCCTCCAAGTCCAGCACGCTATTCACTCTGCTACACTGCCTCCATTTAGCAAGAAACCTTTTCCTGTAAACTGAGCTAAAATCGGCTTCCCTACACATTTCACCCTCTGCTCCTCCTCTGGCCACCCTGGGCCAGCAAAACCAGTCTGCTCCCCATTTCGGGCCCTGTAAACACGGAAGACGCTTATCCATCATGCCTCCCTACATCTTTTTTTCCTGGCTAAAAAATAGATCTACAAAAATGGATTTGACGGCATCCGAGGCGCGTTCCAAAGTGCAGATACTGGATTCCTTCCCCTGACAAGCCTTCAAAAGCCTAAAGACACACACTGGAGGCTTCACCAGCCCCAAGTCTTCGCTTCTCAAATGTTCGCAGTAACTTTTTACATAGCTTTTCAGAGAATGGCTTTAAGTCTTTTCATCATCCTATTTGCCCTCTTTGGAAGGCAAAGCAATTTGTCAACAATCCTTTCTAAAATGTGGCCACTGGAACTGAACACATGTCCTAATAATAGCTACCCACAGAGCACAGGGAGAGTAGCACCCACCCTCAGCAACAAGGCTACGTTTCTATCAGTGCCGACCACCGATGACGACAATGGAGAGCGAAGCCTCTGTGTAGCTTCCAAGATGGCGCACACCTCTCAAATAGCTTTCTCTAACCCAGTCTTCTTTTTTCAAGGCTCAGATTCCACATTTCCTCCTGGGTGCACGAGCATCATCCTACAATGCAGCATGGCTACATCTTGTTCCCCTCCCCCTACCCCCAACCCCAACCAGCTCATTTCACGCCTTCCCCAATGCCTTGTCGTGTCACTTCCATCCTCCCAGGCATCTCTGGCTCCTCTCTGGTCCTTCGACTTAACTGGCTGTCAGGGCTTGTCGTTTCTCCAGTGTCTATTGTAGTTTCCAAATGTCTCCACATTTCAATCTCACTGTCCCTCCCGAGTTCAGACATTCACGATTTCGAGGGAAAAACACAAACATCGTTTCTGGCTGCCTTGCCTCCAATCACCATACCAAAATACAGGTTAATTTTCCAAATCAAGACACGTGGGATTCAGAAACTCTGCCCTCTCGTGCTTATGTGCCGTGTTACTCCCCATCTGCCCAATAATGCGGCCGATGTCTCACAAAACTGATGTGAGGTTCAAATAAGAAAAGGCATGTCAACTGCATTGCAAATATTTAAATTCTCTAAAAAGAGGTGGTGTTATGGCTATTAATTAAGTGATAAAACCCAGTTCTGGTCATACGAAACCTTTAATTTCACCGTTTAGGGAAAAAAGCAATTCAAGACTGCCCTCTACAAGTGCTTCCTTATAGTTCAACCTAGTCACAATTCCCCAAACATAGCTAGTACGTCCCCCCCGTGGAACCGCGTTCGGCATGCTCTTCCCCTGAAGACGCCGGCCGTCCTTTTAAGGCTTAAAACAGCAGTAACCTCGCTTCCACAAGGCTTTCCTCCATCCAACTAACTACCGCCACCGGCCACATCCCGATTCCGATTCATTTTTTCCACACTTCGATCGCCTTCCCTGGGACGTAGCAAGTGCTTAAATGGCAGGAAATGTGTTTTCCTCATTTTCGACTCATTCCCTAGCAGGTCCCTCAAAATTCCACGTGTCAACTGCAGAGAAAGATCTGGAGTGCCTGACGGTTCACCAAAGGCACTGCTCCACAACGGCCAACAAGAACTTACTACGTCCTTACAACAGGCCGCGCGCTCTTCTGAGTGACGGGGGAACGACGAGGAAGGCACAAGGGGATCTCGAGGGGAAGGAATTGGCAGCGAGGAAGAATGGGAAAAGCGTCCTGCAGCAGGAGGGATTTGGAAGAAGCCAGAGAAACAAAGAGCTGGAGGTGAAGACGTCCAGGCATCCAGACAGGAGGGCAACGGTCAGGGCACAAACCAGCGGCAAGACACAGCGTTAGGTCCGAGGCCCTTCGGACAGTGCGGGGTCTCTGGGGAGCTGAGGGGAATCTATTTAAGAGAGGAGAGGTAGGACGAGGCCAGCTTCTGAAGCTCTTTAAAATGCCACACAAAGGGGTTTATCTAGGATCCAGGGGTACCCGGGAACTGCTGGAGCTCAGGGAGCAGGGGATGAAGCCGGGCCCCGCCATAGCCTGGATCAGACTATTTGCCATCTGAATGACAACATGTCTGAAAGCAATGGTCAAAAACTACAACTGAAAAATCAAAAATATTTTTAAAAAATCAAAAAATGTAACTAAAAAATAAAATTTAATTTAAAAAAGAAAGAAATCTTTAGAAAAAGAAGCTTGAGTAGAGAATGGATTAGCGTGGAGAGAGACTCCAAGGCAGGAAGACTAGCTTAATGGTTATTTCAATAATTCAGGTTAGAAAAGATAAAGACCTGAATGTATGAGTGAGAATGAGAACGAGAGTGAGAGTGAGAGTGACAGTCAGTCTGTCTGTCAAGTCTGTGAGAGATATTTTAAGATGAGAAGGAACAAGATTTGACCATTTATTGCATATACTGAGTGAGGAAGAGTGAGGAGTAGAAACTGACACCACGGCTGCAAAGTGGGAAGAAGAGAGGGGAAGGAAGGCAAGACAACAACTTCTGCTTTGGATACATCTCTGAGCTGCTTCCAGGACATCCAATGCCACACTAACCAAAAGGCAGGTCGCGATGGGGAACTGGAAGTCAGGAGACTAAGGTTTAACCGGCCTTATGCAGATATATAGATAAATAAACCTAAAGGAGCTGATGAGATCATCAATTAAGAGAGTTTAGAGGCTGAGAAAGAACAGATGGAATCTGATTACAGACTGAAACATACTATATTTCATTTTCTTTCTTCTTTTTTCCTTCCATTTGAGATCTCTTCCACAAAATGATTAACATGGAAAAATGTTTTACAGGATTACAAATGTAAAATCTGTATCAGATTGCTTACTGTCTTAGAGGAGGGGGGAAGTCAGAAGAAGGGAAAGAATTTGGAGCTCAAGACTTAAAATATTATTTTTAAAAAACAGTAGAGTCCAGAGACAGAGACTTAGAGGTCACCCATGGTGAGTGGGGGTGTGATAGGGAGATGGGACAACCAGGAAAGATCTCATCAAACCTAAAAGAGAAGAGAATATTCAAGATGGCTGAAATTATCCAGTGGCTCAGAGGTGAAGAAAGATAAAATCTGGAGAAAAAAAAAGGCTGTGAGATTTTGATATTAAGAAATTACTGTTAACTTTGGAAATGAAGTTTCAGTTAGATAATGGGGTCAGAAGTGAAAATGGAGGTTTATAATCAAATGACAGGTGAGAGAAATAGAAGGATCTACTGTAAATGTCTTTCTCAAGGAGTTTAACCAAGAAGATAGTTCTAGGATGACAACGACCAGGAACGGTAAGATCAAATACGGGTATTTTGTAAGGACGGGGAGAAGCTGCAGCAGAGAAGGAGCTTGAAGGTAAAAGAGTGGAGGAGGATTCTAAAAGAGATAGTGGGGCAGTTTTATCCCTTTTTATAGAGGAAGAAATGGAGGGCTCAGGACTTGAGTAGTCTGCCCAGGATCACATGGCAAGTAATTGGAATTCAGGTATAAACCAAGTCTGTCACTCTCTGGCATTATATCACACTGCTTTTCTGACCATGCAAAATTTAAATTATCTAGCAATTATTACTTGAAACTAGAGTATATTTTGTTATTTTAAAAGATAGTTTAAAAATTAGAACAGAAATAATGTTCCCTACACAGAGAAGTAATTCATTACCTGTAGAATAAGTTCTTGAAGTTGAGACTGCTTTTGTTTTATTCTCTCAAGTCTTCTCTGCCTCTCTACCTATAGAAACAAGACACAAAAATCATCTCAAAGAGTCATCCGAAGAAGTTAGAGGTAGAAATAATCTCAGGTATCCAAAGCAATTTAATATAATTTTTTTAAATAAACCAAACATTAGTTCTATTGTTGAAATAATAAAATTCTTAACTTCTTCAGGGACTTTCTGATTTGTGTTCCTATGATCCTTCACTCAGCTTCTAAATATACTTTCCAAATTCTTAAGTTGAATTTCAATTTCCCTTTAATTCTATCCATATTTATATCATAGGAGTATAGATTTAGAGCTAGAAGGGACCTTATGCCTCAACTAGTCCAAATCCATCATTTTAGAGATGAGCAAACTTAGGCCCAGAGAATTTATTTCTCAGGGTCACAAAGATACCAAGAGTCAAGTTTTAGTCTGCAGGGCTTGCTATATTCATAGTTTTTTTTAAAACTCTCACATCAAGAGATGCCAGTTCTGTAGAGAGACACCACTGAGAGGGAAAACAGGGAAAGATTCACTTTCCATTATGTTGAGGCGATATATTCCTGCTAAAGTTAACAATTATTTTTTAAATGGCAGGCTAACCATCTCATTAAAATTCAGATGGTCTCAGTGTCCTTAGGTCCACCCTGCCCACAGCCATGGGATTGTATCACTACATTAGGTTTGGGTCAGTTCCGTGACTCGGAGCATGAGGGAAGCCCTCTCAAAGGGTTAAAGCCTATCTTGATGACAAGTATGTCTCTCTGTCCTTCAGAACCACCATTCAATGCTTTTATGCAGCAGCAGTAGCAGCAGCAAGCCTATTTTACCTGATTCAACAAACATAGGCCCCGTTAGGGAAACAGCCAACATTGCAAACTCTACAATTAGTTCCCCAAGAACAAAGCTGAAGCCTTCATGGGCTCACTGTAAAAGATATCCAATATCTAATACCTTCTAGCAGCTCCAGAGGCCAATGATTCTGGCTAAGTGCAATAATGAGTAGCAGAAACCAAGACAGGGAGGTGGGGGTGGAGAGAGATCATTTTCTCTCCTCCAGAATTCCAGAAGACTCGGAGAGGCAGCTTCGCAGGCTGAGTCACATACACTCCAATTAGCTACCAGAGAATTATTATACTAGAGCACAAGCACCATAGCCCCCCCCCCCCAAAGGTTTTAATTCCAAATAATTCAGAAATGATTTGCATTTTCAATTAGATCTGAAAATCAACAACAAAATTACCGAGGGCTCAATTTGCTGAGCTCTTTAATTGCATATCTGCACAGATGTATTATAATGAGTCATGGAAGGACAGAGAACTGAATTGATAAATAGATAGGGAAGGCAGGTAAAAAAGGAAGCGAGGATATCCCTCCATCACCTGAGTCATAGAACAACAAGTTCAGCAAACACCACCCTCCAGGGCAGATGCTACCTGCGTAACTTGTTCCACCCAGCTAGCAGAGCCAGTCAATAAGAAGTAATTAGTAAGTGCTTAGATAACATCAATGAAAAATGCAAAAATACCCACCAGATTTCTATATTTCAAATAGTCTACATAAGTGGGCTTGAACTACTTTTGAGTATTCATACCTCTAAATTCTGACACTCTTGAGCTGAGTTAGTTGGAAGACCAATCCATTTTATTTCCTTCTTCTCCTTTGAGATAATATTCATGGCCATTAAGACATTTAAGGCATCATAGACTCTCCGTCTTATATTCTTCTGGTCGTAAGCCTGCTGATGACATGATGTGTTAGAGGAAGAAAGCAAAAAGCTTCACAAAATTGGGGTTCAAAGACAGAGAGCAGGAGTAAGCTTTGTTTTATATGGTGGAGTTCATTACACCCCCTTCTCTCTGACCATAGGTAAGGAAAAACGAATCCCCCAAAGAGTAATCTTGATGCAATGTCAATACATCAGCATAATGTTATTGATCTCTGACAAAGCCTTGACTATGACTGGCTTGACAGCCCACGAAAGAAAATACTCTTCCGAGGTCCCAAAGGGAAGCTTTCCGGTCCCCTCGAAAACACGGACTCGACTGTATTATACTTACTGATTCATTTGGTAAAATGTGGTTATCAGCAGCACTGAACTCTGCGACCAACTCGTCCGCCACTTCATTATATGAAGTGGTTCCTTTTCTCTGCACCTTCTCACAAACCTTCATGGAAAAATGTCTTAATCCCTTGCCATTCTTCTCTCCTTTTCTATTGCGCTTCCTTAAAAAAAGACATGATAAAGGAATGTTACCTTAAATCAACCTTCAACTAAAATCCACCCTTATCTAAAAGTGAACCCACTAGTGGTATTTATAGGTGCAAGCAGAGCGAGAGAATCACATCGGACGCCACAACTCATGGCAGAAAACTATTAGAGATACCAGTGGAATTTGAGGATTTTTTTTTAAGGGTAGAAAATGAACATTCCAAGAAGCCAAATCTCACAATCACACCTTTATAATGTGAGATTACTGGGACATATCTTAAAAGGTAAAAGCTATATACTAGATACCAAACTTCTCAAAGGTACTATTCAATATAAAAATTCTATCCTGAATAAAATTTCAAGAAAGAAAACAAACTTAAATTATGAGCACGACAACCATAAATATAATCAATGTAATGATATCTGTCTATGAGATAAGATGCAAAATTAGGATCTCCCTTATGAAAAACAAATGACTAAGATTCACAACCATTTAAAAAAATCTTTCATTTTTGTGTCTCTAAGGGAAAAGATGCTTTGGATTTTTAAAAAATAGGTGTAATAATAATGAAATGTAAAAATTTGGGTTTCCGTCTTCAAATAAGTCTTAACTATAGAGACACACATTCTTGTCCAGAAGACACAAGACTGTAATCATAAGGCAATTAATTCCACTTTAATACCTATTTAAGGGACCCTTTGCTTAAAATGAAAAAAAAAACTATTTCAGGAAGAATACAGCTAAAGTTAAAAACAGGAGTGCGTTATGTAACAGAGGACACCATTCTCCCCTTCTAAAAGGTTGCTGAAGTGGCAGAGATCCATTTATTCTGAACTTCCAAACGTGTCCTTTTTAGGACTGACAATGAAAAGTTTCAAAGTTACCATAAGTTGCATTGAAGAAGACTCCTCATCTTCAGCCAACACTGACAAACCTTCAAAGTGTAACTAGAACATTCATGTAGATGGATGGGCTCATTGGACTGCTTTCCTAATGATCTGATTTTCCATAGGCTAATATGAAAGTGTACTCTTGATTAGCTAATCTGGGTATGATTTAAAGTTTTTCATATCCCTTCATTTTTTTCAACATCCTAAAGTGTTATGGTCTCTGGAAAAAAAAATGGAAGCCCTAATGTATTTGGTTTGGTTGCACACCTACACTTAGCCAAAACAGAGAAACTGATTAAATTTCTAATAATTTGAGAAGAATATTGCTCACCCCGCCGACCAAGGTGAGGAGTCTGAAGCCTGGTTCTGTGATACAAAATGTGTGTTAGGCGTATGTGGACTTCCTACAAGGATAGTATTTGGTGCAGCAGATCTCTGAGGTGTACCAATTACCTACAGTTAAAAAAGACAATTCAAAATAGAATTAGAAATCTCCCACATTATAAGGATGTCATTTTTTAATAATGTACTAATTAGCTAGAGCTACTTAATTTAATTAACTAAAGAGCTGCCTAAAACAATCAAGCACTCACAGCTGACTCTTAAGGAATAATACAAACCCATCTCTTCTAAAAATAAACTTTTCTTATTTTTCCTGCTTCCGCCTTTCCTTCTCCACTTTAAATAAAATACATCAGTAAGACAAGAATCTAAACAAGCCAAAACCAAAATAACACACAAGTTAACAGTGAATAAAATAACAAACTTTTTTAAAGGGGGCAGTCAACTGCTAGGGGAAAAAATTAGTAAATTAGTTCTGATAATATACGGATTTAGTTATTTTGTGTGAGGAGGTGTGATTGGGGATTGTGAGTGGAGGATTATTATTATTATTATCAATTAACAGGACAAAACAATGAAAATTCCTTCAGAAATAAAGTACAAAAAGACAACTGTGCATGGATCCATGTCCACCAATCTGGCCCACAGAACATAGCGTGCCAACCTTTGGTCTCAAAGATTGGAATAATTCTTATATATGAATAAATTTAACACAAAGCTCTTAGGGAATGTGTGTGTGTGTGTGTGTGTGTGTGTGTGTGTGTGTGTGTGTGTGTGTGTGTGTACATGCAGGTGTTTCAGATGGAGGAAAGTTATTTGAAAGAAACTTTGAGCGAGGCTTTGAAGGACAGTTAGGATCAAAATAAACATGGAAAAAGCATAAAACTTATGAAGTGAAGTAGAGGGAGGCAAGGTTCGAAAGCAAATGAATAAATGCCACACAAAAGACTTTAATCTATACCACCAGGAACTATTAGACTTGAGAGAAGAGGAGCTATGTAATCAGAGCAATAATTAAAAATTAACCTTTTTAGATTTTTAGTCAGAAAGACTAACGGATTGAATGATGATGATGATTACAGCTGACATTTATAGAGTACTTTACAAAAGTATTTCACCCGCTCCTCAGCACAATGCTGTGAGGTGCTGCTCTCATCCCCATTTCAGAGAAGAGGAAGAAGCAAAGTGACTTTCCCAGGGCTACACCACTAGTAAATATCTGAAGCAGGATCCAACCATGGTGCTCTTGCCTCCAAGCCCAGTACCCTGCCCACTGTCCCTTTCAGTTGCCTTGGAACAACCTCGAGATGATCAAACTCCTTCATCTTGTAAGTGAGGAAACTGCAGCCTGAAGGGATAGACAGATGAACGAGGGCACAAAGCGACCCTCGGCCAGATTCAGTGCCAGGCTTTCTCATTGGAAATCCAGAACTCCTTTTCCCACTGCACATTCCTAGTTAGACCCCTGTCACAGGCCAGACAAGATAAACTAAACGGGGGGTAGGTGGCGGGATGGGGGAATAAAATGGGAAGGAAGGAGAGACTCAAACAAGATCTGTTAAATGGGTTGGCAGAGGGGCAAGAGACTGAAGAATTAATTAAAGAGGAGTAAACATTTCAAGCAGGGCAGCCAGAAGAATAATGGGATTATTGTAAGAAACAGTTCCTTAGAAGGAATCAAGTTTTAGGAAGAAAATGATGTAATCAATTTTTGACGTGCAGAATTTGAGGTATTAAGAATGATTTGAGTTGAAATGTCCTACAAGCAATAAGCCTGGGTCTCAGGACTTTGAACAAGGCTAGCGTTATAGTTTTGGGCATCATCCATCCATCCATCCATCCATCCAGGTGGAAAGTTCCAGTTGTAAGAGGATAAAAAAGGAACTTTGGAGGATGCCTACATTGAGAGACAGGAAAAGAAAGTGCAGTCGCTGATGCTGATGAGGAAGCCAGAGAAGAATGACTAACCATGTTGCCAAAAATATAGTATTACGTAGAAAAGATCAACACGTTGTCCGGCTCAAATATGTAGCCCACTTTCATATATAGCAATGAAGGCAGCAAACAAAAATCAAGGGGTTAAAAGTATCGATGTAGTCCTCATTTCCTTACTTTCGACACATGCACACCCCCATAATCCTCCCGTGCTCTGAACATAATGCCAAATAAATCTGTTCAATGAACAGGTAGTTTCATGTCTTTTGAGAATAGCTTTCAAGTTATACATCAATCAGTGCCTCAACATTAGCTTGAAGACCCTCTAAAAGGTATAGTTAACATTTGGCTCTCCTATACATACTGTATTACATGCTCCTTCCAAATAAATTAATGACTTTCTATTGCATTATTCTCAAACATTTTTGTATAAATGTTCAGATTCCGTCTATAAGCTAAGTTTAATCATAAACTGTAGTCAGTGAATTGAAAAACTTGGGCCAAATGTTAGATTTTAGCAAAAAGTTAAGATACTGAAGGTTAAAAAAAAAATAAAGCCCAAGAAAGAATACTATTTCGTTGAAAAGAGTCACCATAGATAATGTCTTGGGGTTATTTTAAGCTTGCTATCCCCTTTTGTTCCCCTTCTTAACTGGATAAATGCGTTAGCTAATATGACACCATTAATAGCTGACAGAGGAGCTTTTTTTATTATCTTCCTTAAGTCCAGGTGACCTCATTCAATGTTAATGGTTCACATATCAAGTTATGAAAGGAGAAAACGTGGAAATAAATTTTCCCTCCTTTCCTTTGGAGAGTATTTAAATTTTCAATAATACATGTTTATGGAATTAACAGTGAGCTGTTAAATTCTAATTTTAAGCTAAATTCACCTTATTTTTTATTTTCATGACCAAAATGACCAACCACTCTTATGACAAAGTAGTCAAAAGACCCTCCCAGCGAATGGCACTCTTAACATGTGTATTATACACAAGGCAACATTCACATCTAAATATTAAACTTCTAATTTAAATTTTGTAACCTACATTAAAAAATTTGCTCATAAGCAATGTGTTAATAAATCTTAAATTCAAGAACAAAGCAGTGTTATTTGATAAGCCTTCTTAGCTGTAAACACTGAATAATGATGTTCCACTTGGGATTCTGTATATCAAACTAATTCGTCTTTTAAATTATACTGTAATTTAGAATGGAAATGAGCAGAATCGCAGGTAAAAATTAATATTTATTCTCAAACATTTTGGGGAAAATATAGTCTGAACCTTTCTTACATTGTCCTTAATTTCTAATATCTTACATAGCATTTTCATGTTTTTAAAAGGCACCAACCCTAAACAAAGGCATACAGTACCGAACCTAAACAAAGCTGATTCATGAGACAGGCATTTATTAAGCACCTACCATTGCAGAGCACACTGAACTACACACGAAGAGGAAAAGAAAAGTTGGGACAAAATACCTTTCCATACCGTATTCAGTCCTGGTCTCCCCACAACTTTTCATTTGAAATAATAAAACACTAGAACCCAGAAAAGCACATAGTAAACTTTCAGCCTAAAAGAACCATCTGGGAATGTGTTACTCTAGAACAGGGTCTCATGAATAGATTTCAGGGGGTCAATGAATTTATTTTTAAACAAGGGTAATGATAGCAGCTCACTAAGTAGAGAGCTTACTGTATGCCAGGCACTAAGTTAAGTGCTTTACCTTTTAAAATTCTGACAACTGGATTTCTACATAACTGGTTTCTTCTGGGACCCTATGTATTTTATTTTATGGATCTTAAAACATTGTTCTGAGAAGAGGCCCATAAGTTTCACCAGACTAACAAAGAGATCCATAGATTCAAAAAATATTCACTAGTCTTGTTTTTAGATTGATAAGTTTTTGCTTTAGGAATTTTATCTCTTAAAGCATCAAAATATTTTTATAATTCTTTGGTTATTCTACATGAAAATCTTAAGATGTTATATATTTCCTGTCTTTAACAAAATGAAACTTTTCTTAGTGACTTTTATGAAAGTTAAATAATTACTAGGGGCAGCTGGGTGGCTCAATGGATTGAGAGTGAGGCCTGGAGGGGAGGTGTTCCTGGGTCCAAATCTGGCCTCCGACATTGCCTAACCGTTACTGCTCTTGTGCCTTTAAACAAATCAAGGGAGGAAGGGAGGAAGGGAGGAAGGGAGGAAGGGAGGAAGGGAGGAAAGGAGGGAGGAAGGGAGGGAGGGAGGGAGGGAGGGAGGGAGGGAGAGAGGGAGAGAGGGAGAGAGGGAGGGAGAGAGGGAGAGAGGGAGGGAGGGAGAGAGGGAGGGAGAGAGGGAGAGAGGAAGGGAGGGAGGGAGGGAGGGAGGGAGGGAGGGAGGGAGGAAGGAAGGAAGGAAGGAAGGAAGGAAGGAAGGAAGGGAGGGAGGGAGGGAGGGAGGGAGGGAGGAAGGAAGGAAGGAAGGAAGGGAGGGAGGGAGGGAGGGAGGGAGGGAGGGAGGGAGGGAGGGAGGGAGGGAGGGAGGGAGGGAGGGAGGGAGGGAGGGAGGGAGGGAGGAAGGAAGGAAGGAAGGAAGGAAGGAAGGAAGGAAGGAAGGAAGGAAGGAAGGAAGGAAGGAAGGAAGGAAGGAAGGAAGGAAGGAAGGAAGGAAGGAAGGAAGGAAGGAAGGAAGGAAGGAAGGAAGGAAGGAAGGAAGGAAGGAAGGAAGGAAGGAAGGAAGGAAGGAAGGAAGGAAGCTTTGCACCAACTCTCAGACAGTAGAGAATTTCACATATTTGTGGCTGCTTTCTATAAGTTTCCCATATCTTCCACATCATCTATAGGCTACCAGTAATCACTTCTCTCAACCTGAATACAACAGTAATTTCCTTCTCCCCTTTTAATTGGCTGTTTTCTATGATGTAGTGGAAAGAGCTGAAGTCAGAATACCTGGGTTCGAGCTCAAGTGTAACATCAATCTGGACTGTGCAGACATCTTATTTGCTTACTTCCTCCTTGTTTTGCCGGGTTTCAGATAAGAAAGGTTGATTTGAGGTACTCTATATACTTGACTAAAACATCCTAGTGTAGCTATATATTGATTTAAAATGGAATTTATTGTCTTTTCATCTTTACAATTCCACATTTCTTTCATCACAATAATTACTTTAGCATTTTAGATAAGGAAAATGTAAGTTTCAAAGAAGATGAAGAGGTAAAGGGGATGGAGAGAGTGAAGGCAACAGGGAGACATAACAGGCTAAAAAGTAGAGAAAGAAATGTGAAAGAGACTAGTTAGAATTACAGAATCCGGAAGCTTGGAAAATAATACCTTCATTTTATTTCAGGGTATGGCTAAGGGCAATGTACAAAATTACAGCATCCTAAGGTGACATGAATAGTCCCCTAGCAAGTAGTTCAGAGCGAGCTCAGAAATGGTGACTGCTGAATATAACAGATTTTCTGTCTGCATTTTTGAATCACTAATAATGAGTAATGGAGGAATATCTTGTAAAGCCAGTAATGACTCTCAGACTTAAGAAAACAAAACTTTAAGCAGTTATTTTATGGATTCTCTAATATCAGTTGCCAAGATTTCAAGTTTCAAGTCCCTAAGTCAGTCAATAAACATTCAAAAAGGGCCTACTATGTGCCGGGCACTGTACTAAGTAAAGAAAGTATAACAGTTCAAATTTAGCGGTATTGAGCTGAAGAAGGAGCTGAAGAAAATCACCTCCAAGAGTGATCTAGTTGATTGTCAGACTGTCAAACACTGACTTCTTCTTAGGATGTAAACCAATATAAGGAATCATTATTTATAATGGGAACTAAGGATATTTACCTTACTGGATAATCACAACTTTCTAAAGAACCACTCTAGACCACAGCTCAGTTCAGTTGCATCACTTCTGATCAAGAAACAACAAATCTCTTGCCTTTTTTTTTTTAAGCATTAAAGGGTTTAGTAAAATTGACTTTTTTCTGTTTGCTTTTTAATCCATAATCATGTGATCTTTCTGGAAATAAACTACTCATGATCAAACAAATCAAAAAGCTGTAAGAAACTTTAAAATGCTAAATTTAAATTTAAAGTACCAAAATTATTTGACAAAAATTATTCTCTCATCAGTGAAAATGTTTCTACCTCTTTATACTGACAAATATAGTAGAACTGCTAAGGGAAGGCAATACTGAAAATATGTTATAAAAAGTATAACAATAAATTATTTAATGAATTAAATTAAAATTAAAAATATATTATCATTAAAATTATTATGCAAATATACTGCCTTCCAGATTAATCCAAATTGCTGTTTAGGATAATCTGAGAAAATGGTAAATGAAATAAATTCCTTAAAATGCAAAGAATCACAAATTCTCAGCATAAAATGTAACTAACAAAGTGCTTATGTCTTGAAAGCTCTATGCAATCTGTGCACATAATAGGCATAAAACAAATAGCTAGATGTAAACAAGAATTCTCTTATGTAAATTATAGTTGCTCTGGACAAAAGAATGAAAGAAGCCATAACTGAAACTTAAGAAAGCTATTGGAATGAGAGTTGGAACACAAACAACATAGAGATATAGATTTCTTTTAAAGGATATGAAAATGGAATGGGTGTATCATGGTTCTACTGAAAGCAAAACATAAGGATTATATAGGCAAGTTGTTTACAAAACAGATTGAGAAATTAAATATTGTAGGCTCATTTAATTGTGTATAGAAATTTGTTAAAAGCGTAGAAAAGACAAAAGGAGAGACGATGAATAGGAAAAGAACAAAGAGAAATCAGTGAAACAAAGATGTGTATTAATATCATTTGGTAAAAGCAGCTTGTTACTGAGAAAAATAGTAATTACTAAAATGAGCAGTTATTTTCTGAAAGCTATTTCTTTTGCCTTGACAATACTCTATTCTTTTCCATTTCCTTTAAAATCATTTAGCAAAAGACAAAAATAATCTTTCCCTCTGACACTTGGATCAGAATTTTTCAGATTTTCCAGCGTTGTTCACAACTTGAAATTACTAATTTTCCATCTGACTGCTAATGCCTGTATTGACGACTCTTCAATGGACTCTAAAATACCTGTCTTTTGCTCAACTTCTATATTTCCACTCTTTCTATAATTTTCCATCACCAATGGACTGAAAAGTTTCCTGCTTTTATTTTAAATTCTTCCCATTCAATATTTATCACTCGTTCACAGAATTCTGACCTGATTCAATATCGTAAAGATATCATCAATATCAATCTATTAATAGATTCTAAACTATAAAATAATATAATCTCAATAAAAAAAATCAACTGAGTGGTATATGTCCTTTGATTATACTAAGCACCCTTTTTAACATGTTATAAATGTAAAACAAATAACTCAAAAGCAAAAAGTTATCAGAAATCAAAAGAGGAACAAAGTTTGGAAAGAATAAAGTAGATACAGGACAAAGCGAGTAGAGGAAAGCAGAGAAGAGTGTAAGGAATCCTGGAGAGAAAGACAGGTTGCTATTTGAAGTCTCCAGTCTCTATCCCAAACCAGCCATGGTTTGGACATCATGGACATCAAAGAAGACAAGGTATAAAACGCTGAGAAATCTAAAGCAGCCCATAAATAGAAAGCATTATCACTGTTAATAAGATCTTGGAGAGAAAGCCAACAAATAAAAATACAGACTCTTCCTTCAAGAAATTATATCTCTATAGTGAGAGAAAACATCGTACTGAATCCTACGTCTCTACATCGATACATTACTGCATACTTCAAATTCATCAATGTAAAGACTCCTCCCTCATCTTAATTTATCATACATGCCCAAGTGACATTCCACCCTCCACCAAAGAGCTCCTTACCACTTGTTGGGTAATGTTGACATTAGACTGCCCAAAAGTTTTTGGCAAGAGTTGCTTCCCGACAGCGCTAACAGTAGAAGGATGAACAGCTACTAATGAAACAACTCCTAGGATACAAACAAACAAAACACAAAGTCACAAAGCAATGTTACCTTTGTTTTGAGAATTAAATCTTTTTTTTTTTAATTTTATAACATCAAAGAGATGTGCATATAAAAACTTCCTGTTGCCCAATTGGTCTCTTTTTAGTTTGCTCTGAATCTGTATATGGATGATACAATTGGGGCTCTTTTTGAAAAGTGATGTGATTCAGAGCTTAGCTTTCAATAAATTCACTAAAATGAATAAAATTTTAAAAGGCTCATTTGCTTCTAAGTTAGGTTCAATATATATTTCCTACATTTTCAAATCAAAATGTAAAAGGAGCCAAGATGGCAAATTAGTAGCAGCAAAAGCTAGAACTGCTCTGAGAATCCTCCCAAATCAAATCAAAATGTAGCACAATAGTGAAAACAGTCCTAGCTTCACAGCCTGGACAGGTCTTTTAATATGCTGCTGGGTTTCAAGTTTCCCAAGGTTAGACCAAATGTTCTCAATACTGTCTTCTCATGGGAATTTTTATAAAAAGGTGCTCTTAGTATATTTACATATATTTTAGTATGCATATATACCATAGGTAACACATTAAAACTAAATTAAACATTAAATCCAAGGATTCCTGATTAATTTATTGCAAAAGAGTTCAGAAATATAATAATCCATTTGCCTTCAAATACCCCTTTTTAGGGATATAATCTTATCTCATTCAATTCATAAAATCTTATTAATATGATTAACATTAATAAAAAAATGAAAAAGGATTAGTTATACAAGTAAAAAAGAGCATTTCCAGCTGGAAAAATACAATCTATCTCCATTGACATTTGTTTCAACAAGCAGGAACATATTTTCAATAAAATATTTATTGCTGGCTTCAAATTCATAGCATAGATTTTTATCATGAAATGAAATGGTTTAGCATTCTCCCCTTCCCAGCACATGCCAATCACCATCAAGATATCAGAAAATGTGCCTCAACCTAATGTTGAAGAAAATAAAATAATAGCTCTTATATTTGTATTTCAGTAAGAAAATCTGATTTTGATCTTATCAAATTCTTGTTTCCTCATCTCATCTATAATTATTATTTCCTACTCTGTCCATTTGATCAGCTAATAACATTGCTTATCATCTGAAAGAAAAGGTATAAATGTTGATAACTATCCATCATGAAAATACTTAAGTATTATTAGTATGACAACTGAACATTTTGAAAGTATTTAGTGTCAACTTCCTTTGAAACAAGATCTTAAGCAAACCCCTCCACCCTTTTGAAAAAGATATAAAATTATACAAAATTTTCATAAATAATAAGAGTTTACATTGTGCAGTGGTGTGAGGTTTGCAAACAGCTTTGCAAATATTTTCTTATATTATACCTAAGACATAAATGCCATCCTTTATACTGTTTTTCCTTTCTTTGTGGGTCCTCTTTTTAAACTTTCAACACTCACTGTATCCTATTTCCCTGTTCTCATCAGCATATACTTGTTTCTAATCTCTCCTACTGTTGCAACTTCTAGGATTTGGGAGAGGCTACTGTTTCTCCTTTTATTCACCTATGCTTTCCTGCTGATGCAATCAACTGACCCCACTTTTGGAAAGCACCTGGATCAAGTCTAAATTTTCTGATTTGCAGCTTCCACCCATGCTCTCTGTTTAGTCCCCTCTAAAATCTGGTAGAGCAGGAGAAGGAGAAAAATTCACTAATAACTCCTTAAAAAGTGGAAGTGGTCAAATGGAAAAGAGATCCAAAAACTCAATGAAGAAAATAATTCCTTAAAACTTAGAATTGGGAAAGTAGAAGCTAATGACTCCACATTACATAAAAGAAAAAATAAAAAGTCAAAAGAAGAAAAAGAAAAGGAAATGTCTCAATGGAAAAAGTAACCTAGAACATATATCAAGGAGATATAATTTTAAAATTATTGGATTACCTGAAAGCCATCACTGAAGAACCTAGACACCATGTTTCAAGGAAAACTGCCCAGATATCCTCGAACAAGAGAGTAAAAAAGAAATGGAAAGAATTCACCAATCACCACCTGAAAGAGATCCCGAAATGAAAACTTCCAAGAATATTATAGCCAAATTCCAAGGCTTCCACATCAAAGAGAAAATATTTCAAGCATCAAGATAGAAACCATTAAATTACCATAGAGCCACAGTCAGGATCACACAAGATTTAGAAGCTACCACAGTAAAGGACCAAAGGGCTTGGAATGTGATATTCCAAAAAGTAAAAGAACTGAGATTACAACCAAGAATAACAAACTAGCAAAACTGAATGTATTTCTTCAAGGGGAAAAAAATGGATTATTTAATGAAATAGAGGTTTTTCAAGCATTCCTGATGAAAAGACCTGAACTGAATAGAAAATCTGACTTTCAAATATAAGACTCAAGAGAAGCAAAAAAAGGTAATCGTGGATGAGAAATCCTGAGTGGCTCAATACGATTAAACTGTTTATGCCTTTCTACATGGGAAGGTGACACATGTATCTTCTAAGAACTTTATCATTATCAAGGTAGTTAGAAGGATTCTAAAGAAGATTTTTTTTTAAAAGGCAGAAGCAAAATAGTCTTTAAAGGAAGGGCAAGATAAAAAGGGAGAGAAAAGCATAAAGAGAAGAAAATAGGATGGAGGGAAATGCACAGTTAGTAATCATAACTGTGAATTTAAATGAGGAGAACTCATAAAACAGAAGCAGATTACAGAATGGATTAAAAACCAGAATCCAATAACATGTCATTTTTATAAGAAATATACTTTAAAAAGAGACATACACAATTAAAATAAGGGGCTACAGTAGAATCTATTTTGCTTCCACTAAAGTTAAAAAGGCATGGGTAGCAATCATGATCTCAGACAAAGCAAAAGCAAAATCAGATTTAATTAAAAGAGACAACCAGGGAAACTACTCCATCTTGCTGAACAGTCCCATAGACAATGAAGTAACATCAATACTTAAATACATACACACCAAATGGCACCACATCCAAATTCTTAAAGAAAATGTTAAAGGAATTATAAAAGAATATAGATGATAAAGTACAGGGAGGACTTGACTGTCCCTTCTCAGAGCTAAATAAATCTAACCATAAAACAAATAAGAAGTCAAGAAGATGAATAGTATCTTAAAAGTTTGCTATGATATACCTCTGGAGAAAACTGAATAGAAAGGAATATATCTTTTTTTTCCAGCACTACATGACACTTTTATAAAAACAGACCATGGATTAAGGGCATAAACACCTACCACATAGACATAAACAAAGAAAAGCATAATATTAAATGTATCCTTTCCCTCACATGATAAAATATGCCATTTAATATTAAGGGGCCATGAGAAGTATAGACTAAATGTTCATTGATAACTAAATAAATTAATCCCAAAGAATGAATGGGTCAAAGAAGAAATCATAGAAAACATCAATTAGTTCTTTAAAGAGAAAAACAAGACAACATTCCAAAATTTGTGGGATATAGCCAAGCCAGAAAATGTATATCTCTAAATGTATATATCAATAAAAGGGAGAAAGAGCAGTTCAATGAATTGGGCATGCAACTAAAAAAAATATTAGGAAAAGAAATTTTAAATCCCCAATTAAAAACCAAAATGGAAATCTTGAAAAATCAAAGGAGATTAATAATATTAAAAGCAAGTAAACCATTGTATTAATAAATAAAAACAAGATCTCATTTTACGAGGGGGAAATCAATAAAATAATTATTAGTTGATTTAACTTGGGGGGGGGGGAAACACAGCTAAACTACCAGTACCAGAAATGAAAAGAGTGAATGCATCATCATTGAAGATCAAAGAAATAAAATTAAAGAGCACTATCCCTAATGAAAATCAATTTTAGGTTTAAATGAAATGTTAACAAATAGTCTTCAGCAAACCCATCAAAAAAGACAATGCAGGGCAGATGGGTAGCTCAGTGGATTGAGAGTCAGGCCTAGAGGCAGGAGGTCCTAGGTTCAAATCTGGCCTCAGACACTTCCCAGCTGTGTGACTTAACCTGGGCAACTCCCTTAACGCCCCTTGCCTACCCCTGACTACTCTTCTGCCTTGAAACTAATACACAATATTGATTCCAAGATGGAAGGTATGGATTAAAAAAAAAAAGACTATGCAGTAAAATCAGGTATGCTTTACAGAAGAAATGTAGGGTTAGCTCATTATTATGAAAAACACAAGGGAAGGCTAGATAGCACAGTGGATAGAATCAGGCCTGGAGTTCGGAGGACGTGGGCTCAAACCTGGACTCACACAGTGCCCAGCTTTGTGACCCTGGGCAAGTCACTTAACCCAAATTGCCTAGACTTTGTTGCAGATTCTCAGAGAAAAGGTAAGGGTTTTCAGAGGACATGAGAGGAGAGGGAAGGGGAGAAGAAAACACGAATAAAATTCATCATCATCATCATCACATTTGGTAATAAAATTCATCTGGAGGAAGAAAAGGTCAAAAATCTCTGGGGAAATAATGAAAAAAAGTACAAAGGACCTAAAATGATATCTCAAACTATATTGCAAAGAAGTAATAGTCAAAATTATTTCATTGTTAAAAAAAACTGATGTCATATCAGTGGAACAGGTACCTAATGTAGAAAAGCAAGCAAGCATAGTAGTATAATGTTTAATAAACTCAACTACTACCGGTAAAGGCTCATTATCATCCAAAACTGTTAGAAAAATTGGGAAGCTATCTGGCAAAAATAAGATTTAAACCAACGTCTCACACATCACATACCATAAATGAATATATTTGTAACTCAGATAGAAAAAGGTCACATCATAAATTAGAAAAGGAAGAGAGGAAATACTTTGTACAACTATAGATCAGGTAAGAGATAAAAAGGATTATAAGATAAAATGGCTATTTTTGAGTACATCAAATTGTAAGGTTTTCATACAAAAAGCTTTGCAGTTAAAATTAGTAGAATTAACGGATAAATCTTTGGAGCAAGATTCTATGATAAAGATCTGAGATCCAAAACATTTAAGGAATAAATTGGGAAAAAAAATAAGAATGATAGCCTTTCCCTAACAGACAAATGGTGAAATGACATGAACAAGCAAGTTTTCAAAGGGAGCAATCCAAGCAAACAACAACCATTTTAAAATGCTCTGCAACTCTGAGGAACTTAATGCTATCCACCCCTAGAAAAAGAACCGTGGGAGTAAAAATCCAAAAGATTACTCTTTTACAGAAATGAAGAATATGGAAATAGGTTTTGAGTGATAATATATGTATAACCCAGTGGAATTGCTTATCAGCTCCAGGAGGGGGAAGGAATGAAGGGAGAGAGAGACACAACAAAGAATCATGTAACCATGGGGAAAAAAAATTTTTAGATAAAATTTAAAAGGAAAAAAATGCTCTGGATCTCTAATAATTAGAGAAATGAACATTAAAACATCTCTGAGGCTCTATCTCACACCCACCAGAGTGGCAAAGATGATAAGAACACTGGGGCACTTCCTAAGGCTGTGAATTAGTCTAGTCATTCTGGAAAGCAATATGGAACCATGGCCATAGTCACTAAATTTTTATATATATATATATATATATATATATATATATATATATATATATATATATTTTTTTTTTTTTTTGCAGAGAAGAAAAAGCCCCATATGTACAAGATCTTCTTGTCAGAAGAATTAGAAACTAAAGAAACTAATAAAAAAAACTAAAGGAGAACATTACTGCATCCTAAAAGTGATGAAAGGGATGCTTTCAGAGAATGGTGGGAAGACTTATATGAACTGCTGAATGCTGTTAACAAAAACCACTCAGTTGTGCTAACTGGGTCCATCTACAGTCTCTTCTTGGCTCCTCGATGCTATGACAATCTCCTTTTTCTTTCTATAGTAATCCCTAAATCATCATTCCACGGCTCTTTTCTCAGTCTTCCAATGTGCACCTTTGTCTTCCCTTCTATTTTCTCAGGGAAATAAATGAAGGGCAACCCCACTGCACCCCCATCTGGTTCTCTCTTCTTTTTTATTTTCTAGCTCAAAATCACTCGACAGCCCCTATTTTGCTCTTTTGTTCTCAGTGTCTCTGGAAGAGGTGGCCCTTCTTGGTAAGGTCAACTTCTCTACTTACATACCAGATTCCATCCCTTCCTGTCTCCTTAGTAGTATACAAACATATATTAAATACAGACGTACACATGTGGAACGCAAAGAGAAGAGGGGAAAAAATTTTTATTCTTTTTTCTTGCTTCTAGATATAGCCAGATCTCTCCAGTCCTTAAAAAGGTTTCACTTAACACTGTTATTCCTTCTAATTTCTATCCCCCTTCTCTTCTCTTTCATAGAAAACTCCTAAGAAAAGTCTTTTCCTTTTGCTTTCTCATCTTCTACTCACTTTCCAACTCTTTGCACTGTAGCTTTCCAAGCCACCACTCATAAGAAATTGCTCCTTCCAAGATTATAAATAATCTCAAGTACTAAATCCAGCCATGGATCACACTGTTCTTGATCTCTCTTCGTGCTTTTTTTTTTTGGCTACTGTATTCATCTCTGCCTAAAAACTCCTCATCAGTGTCCTTTCCTAGATCATCTGCCTGTCTCTGTGGGAAGAGAAAGAGCTCTGAGACCTGCCCCTTACCTCCATGTAAACTCGGTGAGTTTTTTCCTTGTCTCTTTCCCCCATGAAAAGTATTAGAAGCATCCTAAATACTCGACTGGCTCCAGCTGGTCCCCAATATCTCTTTCTATTAACATGGGCACAAAACAGCCGCTGAGGAGCCTCGGAGAAGCGAGGTCGGATGTTTGTATGGCAGAGCACCACAGCCAATTCAGGCAGAGACGCTGAAATCAGCCGAGTCAGCTCTCTGTATCCTTGATGCAAGATCCTTATTGAATTTCCTCTATAAGGAACATTTCATGTTTTAAACTGTGGAGCGAACCGTGGAATGGTAAGGCGAGTGTCTCATTTTGTTTCCGTATCCAATAGGCTCAGCTCAGAAAAGCTCCCTATCCAATTAGGTAGCTGGCTAGATGACTGAACACGTGGAATAGTCAATGGTTCCATGTTCATTTGGAAGGAAATCTTTCCTGGAATAGGCCCGGGGTACAGTGCCAGCGAACATGTTTATCAACGACTTGGGCACGAGGATAAATGCCGTACTAATCAAATTCTGTCATGCCACGGAACTAGGAAGATTGACTAATACGGCGGACGAAAGGATTAAGGTTCAAGAAAGCTCAACAAATCGTCTAAGATGAAATCTGATGGGTTTAAATGTTTCCATTACACTCAAAAAAATCTAGTTCATTGGTATTGCTAGGACAACATTTTGCCCTAAAAACAATTATATAGATTTTTCAAAAGACTGAAAACTGAGTATGTTAGGAGTGTGATAGAAGAGCCAAAAAGACTGTCGGGCTGCATTGAGAAACAAAGACCAGGACTAGGAGAATGATGGTCCCGTCAGAGCCTGCCATCGCGTAGGTATTCCAAACTAAGAGCATGAAGCCCACCTACAAATGCTGAGGAACTTCAAGACGGTGTTATCAGGAACGAACTGGTGATGCTTTGGCCAAGAGAAGAAAAGCCGTGAAGAGGACATGTGACGTGTCTTCCTGTGCCTGAAAGCCTGTCGTGTAGCAGTGGATTAGGCTCGTTCTGTTTGCCTGGAACACTGTAGGTACTTAATAAATGCTCGGTGACGACTGCAGGAAGGGGAGGAAAAGAAACCGATGGAAGTTACAGAGATGCAGATCATGAGAGCCATCCAAAAGGTGAACAGGCACGTGTTGAGGCTGCGTATCTATTTGTTGGATATGTGGTGAGAGGAATTTCTCTTTGGGTATGAATTGGACTAAGAAAGAGGAGAGAAAGGAGGCAGAAATTAGAAGGAATAACTGTTAAGTGAAGGTTTTTAGGGATTGGAATATTATGAACATATTGAGATGCAAGAAAAAGAGTGAAAACATATTTTTTTCCTGTTCTCTTTCTCTGAGATCTGAAGTTCCCCCCTTAGGCACTTTATATTTAACTTCCTAGTATTTATATATATATATATATATATATATATATGTATGTATATATATGTATATGTATATATTCAATTCTGTAAGGTAGATAAAGGTATATGTTGTCTCTTCCAATACAATATAAGCATCTTGAAAGCTGCAATCATGTCATTTTTATCTTGATATCCTTAGTGCCTAGAACATTATCATATGCTTTATAAATGCTTTTTAACAAATCTGGTCTCAGATACTTCCTAGCTGTGTGACCCTGGGCAAGTCACTTACCCAGCCCCAACTGCCTAGCCTTTACCACTCTTCTGTCTAGAAACTGATATCAAGTCAGGAGATAAGGATTTAAATATAAATAAATGCTTGTTGATTGACTTGAGAAAAAACAACAATTCCAGATAAATATATAGTATTAAGGTTCTGAAAACTTATTTTATTTTTTAAATTAATTTTAATAAAATCTACAGAGTACACATTCATATTGATCTTTTTGGTCATTAAAATATTCATTCTACCTAGTCTTGGCCACTTAAGCAAGGCATTTCATGAAATGTTAATGCCACGCTATTTTCTTTTAAAAGCTAAAAACTGGGGGCAGCTGGGTAGCTCGGTGGATTGAGAGCCAGGCCTAGAGACCCGGGGGGGGGGGGAGCTTTGTTTCAAATCTGACCTCAGACACATTCTAGCTGTGTGACCCTGGGCACGTCACTTAACCCCCATTGCCTAGTCCTTACTGCTCTTCTGTCTTGAAACCAATGCACAATATTGATTCTAAGATGGAAGGTGAGGGTTTAACAACAATGAAAAAAGCAACAAACCAAAAACCTCCTATTTCTATAATTCCTTATCTTTAAGAGAGATCATAAAAACAAAGCCTGCCTTATATATGTTCCACCATAAAACCATCTTGTGATCATTTCGCTGTCCTACAAAGAAACAGCCTTGATCATTCCTAACTGCACAGGTGTGTTTAGGCAACTACATTTGAAAGTCGTGTTTGGGGGAGCTATTAAAGCGGAATGAAGTTTTTAAAACCAAAAAAGTCATTCTCTCTGAAAGTATGTTGGCACTGTGTGCGGAATTTCTTTTTATTCTAAGGAAAGAACGAATCCTATTGCAAACCTTTCAACTACAAATGGGACACCTCTGTCCTGTCGTAGTTCTACAAATGCCACTCGCCACTGAAATTTAAAAACATGAAAGGAAACTATAACTCCCCAACACAAATTAACTTCAGGGTAAACTACATGCCACTTCATTGAAGAGGGGACAATCTACATAGAGAATTCAAAAAGAAATTCTTGACAAAACACCTTTAATCCCAAGAATGGCTTTTCTGTCCCAAAATGAACGGATTGTCTAAATGGAGCGGATGTTCAGACGCCTGACCCAGGTAGTTTTCTTATTCAGGTTGCTGTAACTGTGCCACCTGCTGGTAATAGGCTTCCCTTAAAGCCTCCTACCTTTGCTCAAAAAGCTGGCCATCTAGACTAGCCGGAAGAACAGCAGCATCCTTCTGAGCGACCCGGCGGCCGAGTGGTGGCAGCTTCCTCCATCTTCCCAATGAAAACGTTGCAGTTGGGAAACACTTACTTCGGGGCTCCCCGGCCCCTTTGTTGGAAGAACAGCCACCCCCTCCTTATTAGACATTAGAGGTGAATTCATTTATCACCTTGATAAAAAAAAACCACAATGGAATTCAACTGAAGAAAAGCTGTGAATCTCAGGCGTGTGGGCCACCTGTGGGGACCCCAAGTTCCACTGCGCCTCCGTGCAGAAATGCAGTGCGCCCCCTAAAGCCTGGAGCGCTTCCATTTCTGTTCCAGCAGGCGGCATCTCCCGAGGGCAGGCAGGGCCCGCGTGGTGTCAGTCTTGGAAGGGCTCAGAACTACTGCAGAAACTTCCTAAATGCGTGCTGCGGGCCGGCTGGCAAGAGGTCCTCTGGCCTTGGACACACCACAAGGCCCCTCCCCCTCCCGAAGATGCTGGCAAGGAGAACCCGTGGATTCCAACCCCCAGCAAGTACCGTCTGCAACGGGACGAGCGAGAAGCCCTCCCAAGAAGCGTCGGGCTTTCTGCAGGGCCTAAAGTAAACGGGGCACCCACGGCCGGCGGCTCTTCAGGAGGCCCAGTGGGTACTCCCAAATAATCGGGAGCTGCATTTAAAAAGCGATTTAAGTGATCCTCTGAGCCATCGCTAATTACAGACATGACATATACGCATGTATACGTAATACACATGATACATGATACACACACGCTGTATCAGCATAGACGGTAACAGGTTATAAGGAAATACACTAAGGGCAAAAAAATTACCTTTTGACCCCAATATCCCTTCGCTAAGTAGATACGTCATACAGCTTTATATATATATATGTATACACACACACACACACACACACACACACACACGTGTGTGTGCGCACGCACGTTAAGGGGACAAGGGCAAAATCCAAGTCCAATGTCTACTAAAATATTCATCGCAGCACTTGTTTCCTAGTAGCGAATAACTGAAAATAGAGCAGGATCGGGAATCATGTAACCACAGGAAAATATTCTAAATTAATAAAGGAAAAAAGGAAAGCAAGGGATTCACGGACTGTGGCGTGGCGAAATAATGTGTGGTATAGGAATAGCGTCGTATTGTTGTAGATGAACAAATGACAAATTCAGAAATGCCCTGGAAGAATTATACAAACGGATACAGACTGAAGAAAGCAGAACTAGAAGAATAATCTACAATAATAAAAACAAAAAGAATAAAGCAAAACGGAATGCTACAGACAGTCAAGATCAAGCTCTGCCCCGGGAGAGATGACAAAATATACGTTTCCCTTGGCTGCTGGAAGTAATGTGGTCTCTAAGATACAATATTGGGGGGGGGGGGGGCAGCTGTTGGATTTTTAAAGGCCCAGGGCAGCTAGGTGGCTCAGGGGATAGAGAGCCAGTGGTTGAGACAGGAAGTCCTGGGTTCAAAATCTGCCCTTAGGCACTTCCTCACTGTTTTACCCTGGGTAAGTCACTTCACTCCCTTTTCCTAGCTCTTACCAGTATTGATTCTAAGACAGAAGTTAAGGGTTTAAAAAAAACACAAAAACACACAATTATTTTTCTTTTAAAGCAAGAGCAGGGTTTATGAATGATCTCTGCTTTAGGTCGGACAAAACCCACCAAACCATAAGCTTCTAAGGGGCCCCAAGCCCTTGACCCTCCACAGGTCTCCAAACTAAAGAAGATCCCACCAGAAATGAGAAGGGGCGCTGCGACGCCAGGAGGCACAGGAACAGAGGCTTCAGCTTTCTCTACCCGGCAAAGGGGTCTATTCTGAGCCATACCAAGAGTCACCTTCCAGGGAGGTTCCAGGGCTCGAAGAGGGCTGGGACTGGGTCAGTCCCCCCAGAGTTCTTAGCGGGGGCCAGCCGTGGCTCCCCCTCAGCTCCAGCCACAACGGCGGGTCAAAAAGAATCATGGCGACGGGCCTGAAGAAGCCATTTCCTAGAGGTAGGAGAACAGAAGCTCCTGGATGGAAAAATGGCTCGTTCCTTGACCTCCGGAGGAGGGGCCGGGTTTAGGATAAATGGAGACCATCTGGAAGAACTGGAGGGCCAGCCCCAAAGCAGGCCCTGGCCCTGCCCCACCCCCACCCCCAGCACAGGGCTATCCCCTGGCCGCTCCACTGCTCCCAGGACACGTATCTTGCACACCTCATCTCGATGGGATTTTATTTGAAATGGACTAAACATTTTCCGTATATTCTGAGTGAGGAAAAAACCGCTATCCACAGCCAAAGACGGAACGGCTGGCGTCTGAGCGCAGACCAGAGCAGGCCATCTTCCACCCGATTCCCCTCGTGAGACTTTTACCGCACACGCTAGGTGTGCGCCATAGGGGACCTAGAGGAGAGGGGCAAAGGAAGGAGGGGAAATCTGGAGCCGAACGTTTCAGAAAGCAACTGGCAGAAACCAACGCTGCATGCGCTGAATTACTTCGTTTCAAGAGAAATCTGCATGTATATATTTAGTGATGTTGAGCCTGCTAAGCGACCTGCTGTCCACAAGAATTCACGCAGCAACGACTCTGCCAGGCACAGGGCACTGGGGAAGAAGAGAAAGAAGGCCGGCTGGGGTGGAATGGAGGCGCCTTCTCAGAAAAAAATACTTAAAATTCATAAAATAAATGCTATCTTCCCACTGAAGATGTCATTGGGGGTCCCCCCTCCCAACAAATACACAGACGCCTTAAAGGAACCCAAAACTCCAGGTTTCTGCCTAAAAGAAAATAGGAAGTCACGTCGTTGATTGAGGAATCGGATCTCTACTTAACCAAAAGTACCATGACAGCTAAATGTAGAGACTTGCTCAGGGAGCCAGTTAAGGAAACGCGGACACTGTCCAATGGTACAGTCCTCGAGGTTGCATCAACAGTGATCCCAAAAGGTCCTTGGAATGTACTTTTTTTAAGATTTCCAGATCCAAAGCCGTTAGGAATAACATTGGAGCAGGAAGAAAAGAAGATAATAAAGTAGGTTCTAATGAATGGAACACAGAAGAGGAAGCAATGCTGAAAACCCCGGAGCTATTTGAGGCAGAAACAACATTTAAAAGGGTAGGGGTATAACAAGCTAATCGAAGAACTCATACCAATTTTTATGTAAAGCTATGACTTTTTTTAATATTTTTCCATGTTTCCATGATTCCTGTTCTTTCCTTCCCCTTTTCCTCCCCCACTTCCAGAGCCAACAAGCAATTCCATTGGGTTGTACAAATGTTATCTAAAGCCTAAACCCCAAATCACATACCCATGCATACTTACACACACGTGATAAGTGATGTCATAGGGTTTGTTTTTGCATTTCTACTCCCATAGTTTAATGCAACGACTCTTAAGAAAACAACACAATGTATGTTCTCTACAAGTTTTCACAATGTAGACTGTGATAATTGCACATAAAAATAACACAACAAAAATCTAAATGATGTGTTCAATAGTATGGATGCAAAAAAAGTTCTAAGAAGAAAGAGATTACTTGTTTTTATTGACTTTTATTAAAAACTTAATACTGAGTTTATTAATACAACTAACTTAATTTGGCAACTATTTAAATTTTAATTACTTTTAACATCAAATAGGACCATTTTTCAGTCCATCTCTCAAAGTCCCCAACAGTACTATTTATCCATTCATTTTTTACTCTTTTTAAAACCCTTACCTTCTTTCTCAAGATCAGTTCTAGGAGGAAGAGCAGAAACTGGAGTTAAGGGATATGCGCATGGTCACACGGCTAGGACATGTCTGGGGGCCAGATTTGAACCCAGGGCTTCCCAACCTCCAGGCTGAGTGCTCTTTCCACTGTTACCTACTTGCCCCCATTCTTCATTTTTCAAAGATTATTACTTCTTAATTAATCAATTAAATAAAATTTTTAAATTAAAAAATAAAAATAAAAACAAAGGTGATTACTTCCTAGGTGATAATCAGGGAAAACATCCCAGAAAATGAAATCTGGTAAGATTTTGGATGGGTCAGAATTTGAATGGACAGAAAAGTATAAGGAAGGCATTACAAGAGAAAGGATATGGCACATGGAATGATTCAGACGGGATAGAACAAAACACATTTGGAGGAAAGAAGGAAGTTCATTTTTTCCCCAGAATAGAAGGTTGTCAAGACTAGTGAGATAAAAGTGGAAAGACAGGCCAGCGCTAGACTAGAAAGGGCTCTGAATATCACGCCGAGTGCCACAGAATCCTAGATTCTGAGCAAAGAGGTTCCAGGGGTCATGTGGTCCAATCCCCTTCATTTTAAACGAGGTAACATCATAGAGGTAGTAAGTGACAAAGGTGAGATTTGAACCCAGGTCCTCCCCCTCAATCCAGTATTTCTTCTTCTGTACCTAAATACATTCGGAAGTTGTGGGGAGCTACTAAAGATTTCTGAGTGGCACGCTGAAAGCGGTGCTTTTTGAAGACTGATCTGAACAATATAGACGGTGCCTTAGAGGACAGAAAACGGAATAACCCATGAAACCACGTATGTCTGAAATAGGACGGCAGAAAGGGCAAGCACAAAAGAGAGGCCAAACGGAGGAAAACTCTTGGCTGAAGGGCCAGTTGTAGTAAAATCGAGGCGTGTGTCGAGAAATAAGGAGGCTCTCGGGTAGAGAGGATGGAACGAGGCTCACAGCTTTGCTAAGCTTAGCAGGAGCCCTCTAAAAAAACAAGAAGGAAAGCACGGGGGAAATGGCATAGATTCAAATAGTGAAGCCAATATACACAAGAGGGGAAGGAGGAGTGTCTGGAAATCCAGAGGGTGCGGTAATAGGGAAGGGGGCAGAAATGGCGCTCAGGACTTGGGGGGTCCATCCTCAAAACGGGCAAGAAGGGGTCATTTTTAAACAATGGACAAGACACCGTGACACAAGGTGGCGAATAAACGCGACCTCATAAGCACAAGAGTCATGGTAGGATTCGACCTCATGAAGGAAATACGAGAACGGAAGCACATAAAAGGAATAGCGGAGTCAGACGGTGTATCCATAAGCCACGCGACTGCAAAAATCTAAAGCCTGAGCAAGAATGAGAGTTTATGGATGATAACAAGGGAAGGGGAAACTGACATCATCATCATCATATGCCACAGACCACCTGGGATGAAGGAAGAAATGGATAAGTTAATGATGCAAATCTAAACTCTGTACCAAAGACATAATCACACATTAAAATAGATGATCTGGCTTTTATGAGGTTTTTCGGTTTGGTTTTGGTTTTTTGCTCACGAGCTTGTTTCAGGCAAGTTAGCATTCAATGTTTTCCAAATGAGCAGCCATTACCCTAAAAACGTTTACTGAGTTTTCATGATGTGCAGTCGTCAAAGTTTACATCTTTGCTTTCGGGTGAAAGCAATCATTAATTAATTAGGTAACTAAGTGGAATAAACATATAGATGTGTATGTATTGAAAAGATAAGAGTTGATTTTGAATGAAATATTTCTACCAAATTTATGATTTTTCTTATTCTCAGCCATGGGTTAATATATTAGTGATGACTGCCATTTATTTGGGAGGAGATGCTAAACTTTTTTAAAGCATAATTTAAAATACAAATGCAAACTCCCAAAATAAATGTTACAAATATAAAGCAAATGTCAACATTAATAAGTTGTATCTTTCAAACTAAAGCTGTCATTCTGTACCTTATCTAATGACTAACACTAATACTTGATTTTTGCAAATGCTATTTTCAAGCTTTTTATTAATTATTAATATAATTAATTTATTGCTTAATTAATAATTAAAGCAATTAATTTTTACTAATTGAATGAAATTTTAAAAACCATTCCTTGCAATGATCTGGAACAATTCTGAAGGATTTATGATGGGAAAGGGTATCAAACTCCAGAGAAAGCTCTGTTGGGAGTTGGACAGATGCAGATCAAAGCATACCATCTTTCACATCCGTGTATTTATGGTTTTATTTTGGGGTTTGGGTTTTGTATGAGGGTGCTCTTAGAACAATGACCAATATAGAAGTGTGTTTTGCATGACAATACATGTATGGCCCAGATCTGATTGTTTACCATTCCCAAGTGGGGGAAGGGAAAGGGAGGAAGGGACACTGGAAAATGTATTGCAAATTATTATAAGTAATTGGGAAAATAAAAATGTCTTTGAATTTTAAAAAATCTTCTTTTCCGTACAAGTGTCATCTTAAGGGAAATAGATGATTACATGTCTGAACTATTTTTACAACTTGGTAAGCAGGAATGCCAGGATTAAAATACTATTATTTGTTTTATTTTTATAGAAATTATATGATTATATATTTTAAATCTTACAAAGCATCTTACTTATGTTACCTAATTTTTGTATAACATCAAGCCTAGCAAGACAAGTTAATATAATTATTGAACTGTTTGGTTGTAGCTGATCTTGGGTGACCCCATTTGGGATTTTCTTGGCAGAAATACTGGAGTGGTTTGCCTCTTTTCTTCTCCAGCTCATTTTACAGATGAGGAAACTGAGGCAAATAAGGTTAAGTGACTTGCCAAATGTACTAAACGCCACTGCGGTGGGGACAAGACAGATAGGAAAAGTGGCCCCTGTCTTCCCCGGCCACTGTCATGCAGCAATTGGGTTTAGAGCTCTCTGCCTCACCCTGCCACGGGCAGGGGATCTCCCTCAGGTCAGCACAGAGCCCTGCCCCCACCACACGCTGAGAAACTCAATGAATGAGAGATGTCTGATCATAAGGAAGCCAGGACGGATGCGGAGGAGACTCCATCTGCGGCCCTGCCTGGGGACTCCAGGGAACAAGACCGATGCTCCCTCAGGCCCTGCAATGCCACCTCCTTCTCCTCGGACAGCCGGAGGGGAGAGGACCAGCGCTGGGGCAAAGCTTCTTTAGAGGGAGCTCCTCCTCTCCCGATACTTTCCAGCCGCCGGGGAGAATCCCAGAGGCAAAGGCGGGGACTGCCTCTCTTTTTATTTGTATCTGCTCTGCCGAGCATGGAGGGCCGGGATGGAGCTCACTCCCACTTGTTCTGCTGGACCACAGAGGGCAGAAGTCCGAGGGGGGGGTGGAACGGCAAGGAGGCAGATGTCGGATTCCCAATGACTATTCTGAAGTGCAAAGGCGTTCCCTGGCGAGGTTACTCCGCTCTGGAGGTTAGGTACCTGCTCTAAAGCGGATTCGATGACTAAAGCCCCCTTCTGATTCTAATTATATGAGCTCAGCTGCAGCAGGTACGGAAGATTCTACTGACCCAGAGATCAATCCATCCATCCGCATTTGAGTACCCAATATGAGCTCTTATGGGGCTCTACAGGAACTTCTGGGAAATGCAGCTTAATAGGAATACATAGGACATCACATACCCCAATAAGGCCAAAATGAACAGGCAACCTGAATATCAAAGATCACACCATTAAAAAAAAATGTTTAATGTTGAAAACAACCCAATTGGGTACATCACAGTAGTAGATAAAAGGGTGAGTTATTAACTAAAGAAAAGATAGAGGCAATCACTTAAAAAAATAAAATCAATTAAAGGTCACTTAAAAGCTTTTTATCAACAAAAATCAATTGAATAAGGACAAGAAGAATAAGCTTATTGGAGGGCAGAGGGGGAACCCAACAATGGTGGGATCTATGCCTAAAATATAAATACATATGTAAATAACAAATACACATAAATAAATAAAATATGAAATAGACGGGCCTGATTTTTCAAAATATATTAAGGAACTAGCACAAATATTTAATACCAAAAGCTATTACCATGTGGACAAGCAATCAAAAGGTGTAAAAAGAATCATATAAAATACCACTCTAATAAGAGGAAAATGTAAATCAACATGTTGAGGTTATATCTTATACCTGGAAAATGAGCAACAACTTTCAAAATGGAAATAATGAATCCTGGAAGGATTCCAGAACAGTCTATAGTATTCATTCGTGATCAACAGAGCTGAAAATGGGTCCAAAGGATGTAAATAGCAAGTTGGAATTACGAATGAATGAAAATGAATTTCATGACATACTTCCTGCTTATCAAGGACTGGTTTGTAGCTCTCTAGTTTGGAAAAAAATATGATCAGTTCCTGCCTTCAGAATGCTTACCTTCTTTAAAGGGCGACTATCCCTATGGGAGCTGCTGGCCACAGGGTTCACTTTGGTTTAAAAGGACACAGCGGCGGCGAGGACAGCCTGAAGATTGTGCCTCTAAAATTGGAAAGAGGGCATGGAGAGCACAGCAGAAATGAGGCTGGTCAGACGCTGAAGGGTAAAAACTGATCCTGGTGATGGATCACATGCCGAATGTGGTGGGGTTAAAACAGGAACAAGTTATGACACTCACAGGTAGGGATACTGTGGACAAATGCAGATGGACACTTTCTCTGCTGCTTATAGCCTGAGAAAGTTGCCAGCCTCACTAAGAGGTTTAATAAGTAACCTGGCCAAGGTCAAACGTCTACCCTGGGTCAGCGGCAGAACCCGAACTCAAGGCTTTCTGGCTTTGAGGCCAGCCCCCTCTCCAGGGGGCATGATAAGCCGAAAAAGGGTCCAAGGTATCCAGTGCCCTTTGTCTCAGACATTCAACTGCGAGACAAGAGGTCAAAGAAAGGCCCCAGATATACCGAAACATTTTAGCAGCACTTTTTGTACTACAAAAAAGCTGGGAATAAAGTAGATCAATTTGATTAATAGATCAATTAGGGAATGGCTAAATACATTGTGGTCCATGAATGTAATGGGACATTCTACACAGTTGAGAAATGACGAATATGAGGAACAAAGAGAGGCTCGAGAAGATAGAGAGGCCGATGGGAAGACCTATGTGCAATGTTAAAGCGAGCAAAATTACTACAGCAGTGTAAACAGAAAGGAAAGCAAAGATGAAAACTGAGCATTATGTGACAATAGAGATGGAAGAGCCAGGCCCAGAAGAATGAGAAAGCAACGCCCCCTCCCATCTTTTGCAGAGGTGGGGGACTATGCAGGCAGAACAGCATAGACTGTCAGACTTGATTGATGTGTAGGCTGGTTTTACAGAATTGCTTCTTTTTTCTCTTTCTTTTTTTATTCCTCTTTATGAGGGATTGCTTCTCATGGTGAGGAGGAGTGACAGGCTGGGAAATGAAGGCAATATAAAAACCAATATCAATAAAAAAAAGTTCTTAAGAGGTGCACAAAAGTGAAAGTTGTTCTTCCTGCTGAAAGAGAAAGCAAAAGGGCTAGAAGAAAATTTTTGTATTTTCTTGCTTATCAAGGACAGAGAGATAAAGAACACACCCAAGACCAAAAAAAAAAAAAGATCCCAAGATCTTTATTAGCAGCCTTTTGGTTTGGAAAGATTTCCCTAAAACAGGCTATTGTACAAGAATGCAAAAGAATATTATTTCGTAGTGAAGAAACAATGAATAATTAAAAAAAAAGAAACAAAAAATTCAAAGAAGCAAAGAATGACTTGCTATATTTCCCCGTTGGTGGAACAGAAGCTCCTTTTTGTCTCTCTGCACCAGTTTCTTTGCCATGAAAAGACCTGCTATAAATATTTCTGTACATATGGGTTCTTTTCATCTTTCTTTGATTTCTTTGGGGTATAGATCTAGTAATGGTATTCCTGGGTCAGAGGGTATCCACAGTTTAATAGCTTTTTGGGCATAGTTCCAAATTACTTTCCAGAATGACTGAACCGGTTCACAGTTCCATCAACGGTGCATTACTGTACCTGTTTTCTCACAGTCCCTCCAGCATCTGGCATTTTCTTTTTTTGTCAATTTAGTCAATCTAATGTGTGCGGGGCAATACCTCAGTCAACTCATTTACTCTTAAAATTAAAAGCACAGAGATGATAAAGCTTTATTTAATAAGTACAACAAATTGCAAAAAATAAAAAGACTTCTTTTCCACATTATGGTCAGTTAAAGAAAAAGAGGCATTTCAGGAAGAAAAAGGAAGGAGAATAAGGAGGCTCGGCTAAGTTGGTGATCAAAGCAGGGACTTGGGTGGTGCCTGGTGTCCACTGATAGCTCACTGAATTGATGGATTTAGAAAGCTCAGTCAGAAGGTTACTAAGACAAAAGTACATTTGTGGTCAAAAGCCTTGGTAACAGGAATTATCCTAGAGGATGAATGAGAGGAAATAATAATTACTATTGTCATCACAGTATTGACATAGTGCTTTAATTTTTGCCAAGACCTTTACATGTTGTCTTCCACAAATATACAGTGAAGGAGGTGCCATTACTTTCATTTTCATGAGGGAAACCGAGGCACAGAAAAGCTTGCCCAGGGTCACAGGGCTATTATCCACACAGGAGGATGCCAAGAATGGCAGGAGAAAAGGATTAGAAGGTTGAGGAGAAGAGAAGAGAGTGGAAGCAGCTGGAGCAAAATGAAGACAACTTTTTAAGGGAGTCTAGCTCATAAAGAGACGAGAGGTGTGAGAATCTAGCGAGGCTTCGTAAACCCTTACATCTGTCTTAGAATTGGGACCATGTATTGGTTCCAAGGCAGAAGAGGGGCAAGGGCTAGGCAATGGGAGTTATTAATAACTTGCCCAGGGGCCACACAGCTAGAAAGTGTCTTGAAGTCAAATTTGAACCCAAGCCCTCCCATCTGGCTCCCTCTATCCCCTGAGCCATCTAGCTACCCCGACTAGTAGGGACTTTTCAAGCATGGTCGAGATAAGAATGCTAGAAAGAATCAGTAGATTAGAGGGGACTAAAGATCAAGGCAGGAGGATATGAAATCTAGGGTTTGGGTATCAGAATTTTCACCGTCCTGTTTGAGGTTTCCTTAGCAAAGATATGGGAGTGGTTTGCCATTTCCTTCTCCGGCACATTTTACAGATGAGAAAACTGAGGCAAAAAAGGCTAAGTGACTAGTTCAAAAGTCACCCAGCTGGCAAATGTCTGGGGCCATATTTGAACTTGGGTCTTCCTGACCTCGGGCCCTATCGTGTGGTCTCAGTATACTGACTGTACTACACTGATGCTCTCTACATTTAAAGAAGAATGGGAGGCTACCCAACTTTGGGGTTTGGGTTTGCCTATCAGGCAAACATGGACAGATAGCGGTGTTTAATGCGTTTGTTCATTTATTAGCTCCGGTATTGATTTTAAAGTCTGGCAAAGACTTCATTAAAAAAAGAAAAATTACAGCCAGACATCATGAATGAATATCACGGTATGTATTTAAGTAAATGTTTAAGAAAATGCTTAATTTTAAGAACTTAAAACAATATCAAATACAATACAGTGACCTATTTTAAAATACTGTTGATGCTTCCCAAATAAAGTTTAGATGAGGAATTCAAGGGAAACAATATCAACAAGAAAAAAGAGCATGACCATCTCACCAAATGGTAAAAGTCTTCAATAAAATAGAATTCTGATTCATAATTTTTTTTAAAAAGCAAATACTATAACCCTTTACCAGACCCTCTCCTCTAAAACAATGGGTCAGGTTCATACCATGGGGATTTTCTTAATACTTAATAACTTTTAGGGTTTACTCTGTCTCCATCCAGATAATTCTGGAAACTTCTGAAGGCAACTTGGGTTTCAGATATTCAGTTCTCTACCTGGTAGCAAAGCAAAGCTACCAATAAGCTTGGACGCACTGAGCAGGGCAGAATAAGACAATAAAGAACATGAAAGTCATCCCAGCCCTCGTCCCCAGCGAGGACAGTCTAATTTCTCTCTACCCTCAGAGGGAGATAATGGATCAAAGAGCCAGAGTTGGAAGGTCTCGGAGAGACCACCAAGTCAGCCCAATCCCTCGTTTTTCAGATAAGGAAAATGAAACCCACAGAATTTAAGCAACTTAAAAAGCCTAGACTAGTTCTAAGAGTTAGAGGGGGCAGCAAAGGGACACGGAAGACAGAGTCCTCTGCCCGAGATGAAATCTGTATTGTGTGGTCTTGGGCAAGTCACTTAACCTGGTTTGCCACCGTTTTCTCATCTGAAAAAGGAGGGAAATGTCAAATCACCCCATTATCTTTGGCAAGAAAACCCCAAGTGGGGTCACAAAGCATCAGAGAACATTGAAAAAAATGAACGAGAGAGTCAGCAGCAAGAGTTGAAGCAGATCCTTTGACTCCAAAGACAACGTACTTCTTCCATCACCATGTTGCTTCTTGGGGAAATGAATGAATGAATGAATGAATGAATGAATGAATGAATGAATGAATGAATGAGTGAATGGGGGGAAAATGCCCTTAGAGGATTGAAAGTCGCTGTAACGACTACAACTGCAGGAAGGATAATGTGAACGTTTCGAACGTCCTTGCCGAGAGCCAGGGACAACTATGAAGAAAGACCCCAACGGTGGGACCAGAGAAGGTCTCAGGCAACAGAAGAAGAGTTAGTGCCGCTCGGCATTTCAGCGGATCCACAATCTTACTGGGTCACACTCTAACCAAGTCTGCGGGCTGACAGGAGAGCCAAGAAATGATGGGATCTTCGATGACAGAGAGAAGGAATCAGAGTCCAGAAATCAAGAAATGCGCCTGTTCTACTCCTAGCCCGTCCAGGAAGGACGCCTACAGAGGAAGGCGATTAGCCAGGATGGCAAAGGGCGGCAAGTAAACGGACAAGGGACTTTTCACCTCAAGAAGGAAAGACTCAGGGGGACCACGAGCCGCATCTCCCGAAGGACTGGACCTTCTAAAGATGTATCTGCAAAGCTATCATCTGCAAGACAGATTAAGCTTGCCCTGTTTAGCCCCGGAGAGCCAAACCAGTAACAATAGGTGGAAGTCCCCAAAGGACAAATTTAGGGTTGATGTAAGTAAGGAAAGGCTTCCTATAAAAATAAAAGCTATCCCAAAGAGGAATAGGTATTTAGAGAAGTCATAAAGCAAACCTAGGAAAGACCCCAATACAAGAAGGCTTGTCTAAGGCTCTGTAGCCAGTGTTGGAACAAATACACAAATAACAGCAAAAATATTAACTACCAGTTAATAAACTGTTCACCTTTGAGCAAATGGCTCTAAGCCTTCGTTTCCTTATCTGCAAAATGGAGACATTGGACTTAATGGTCTCTAGGATCCCCTCTGGTCCTAAATCCTAGGATCTTAAAAAGATAACTACAAAATTAGTGGGAGAAATTTTAAAAAGGGTTAAATAATCAGAGAGAGAGTGGACGTTCAAAAATAAGAATTCAAGGAAGCAATGAACCAGTAAAACTTACAGTTTTTAAATTCATTTACAAATGTCTGAGAAATGTCTCTTCATAAACTTGGACAAAATAAAAGATTTGGGGGCGGAGGTAGGTTTTTGGTGTGGACTTTTTTGTTTGTTGGGGGAGTAAGACAAATGAGCAGGCAAAAAAGGAGGGGGGCTTTTTTGTTTGATTTTTTTTTTAAGCTCAAAGTGCAAGTCTGAAGACCCGGGTTCAAATACTAGATCTGCTGTTACTCAACCTCAAAGAAGTCCCTTCATCTGCCTAGGATTTGATTTCTTCATTTGTAAAATGAAGGGGTTGCACTAGGTAATCGCTAAGATTGCTTCCATCTGTAAATCCTATGATCCTAATTACATGTACAAGGATTAGCTGTTCACATGAGATATGACTTGACCTCCCAGACTTTGGAACATTAATTATAAGGAAGTTGCAATCAACAGTATATACTGAGCAAAAATAGAAAAACAAACTTCAGTAGAATAAAGATCATAAGCTTATATAGCTATTGTGTACATACAGATACACACAAATGAATACTCTCTATGTTAATTAAATTATGTTAATACTTAATTATTAAATATTCAATTAAATTATTAAATAATTAAATTGTGTTAATACATGGCAAGTAAAAACTAGGAAAATGATTATTTAAATGTCACTAAGAAAGCCAGGGAGTGATATGTGGAGGAGAAATAGATCTATTTCTCAACATATACCACAATAAGTTCCAGCCAGATTAGAGAATTAAATATTTTTAAAAAATCTATAATAAAGATCGAAAATGGAATGATTCATTTATTTACATTGTAGCCATTAAATAAATGAAAAAAGTTATTGATAAAAGTAAATCAGTTCCATTATGGATATAGAAAAAAAAATCCCCCAAAACAAAAATTTTAAAAGACATGTACTTTTTTTTAATCATCTAAAGTGATAATATATGTATAAGCCAGTGGAAGTGTTTGTCAACTCCAGAAGGGGGAAGGAAAGTAGAGAGGGAGACAACAAGAATCATGTAACCATAGAAAAAAAAATTTTTTTAATCATCTAAAATTTATTTTAAAAAACGAATTCACTATTCTAGGACATCACCTTAGGAAAGCTGAATATCAAAAGATCTATACTGAAGTGTGGATGTGAGTGTATACATACCCACACTAAAAAAGAATCATTTCAAAAGAAGTTCGTCCTCACTACCAATAAGAAAAACACAGGCAAAAATAAGTTTTGGGACACACACAAAGAAAACAACAAACATTTAAGTGCCAACAACTGTGTGCAGAGGACTATGGTAGAAGATGAAGAATTGAAGAAATTAATAAGGCACTGTCTTTTCCATCCAGGGGACAGACAGATGGCCAATAAATAACCCCAAGAGGTAACTGCTATCATCTCCATTTTACAGGCAAAGAAACTGAGGCAAAGAGATGTGAAGTCGCTCGACATCCGAGGCTGGATTTGACCTCGGGGCTTCCTGACTCCAGGTCCAAAGTCACAAAAACAAAAAGTGATACATGGGTAAGAGGGAGAGGGTCTTGGGAGATTAGCATAAGGGAAGGAAGGCTATAAATACAGCAGCGCGGGTGCTAAATTGGAGGGAGAATATTTTAAGAACGAGGAATGGGATGATGAAAAGGGAAGGAGTTTTAGGCAGTCCCAGCATATCCTTGGGTCAGTGGCCAGAGTTTATAGGTCTGATAGGAAATAAGTGTCAGCGATGCTATGACTCAAGTTGTATATATTTTTCATTCCAAAATTATTTATTAACCTATTTCCTCCCATTACACGCAAAAACAACTTTTATAATGCTCTTTTTTTTAAGCTGTGAGTTTCAAATTCTCTCTCCCTGCCCTCTTCCTCCTCGAGAAGGGAAGCCATCTGAGGCAGATTCTACATGTGTAACCACGTAAAACATCTTTCCATAGCAGTCGTTCTGTGGAAGAGTTCTCACATGGAAAACAAAAGAGGAGAAAGGAAATGCACCGTAGTGTGTTTCAGCCTGCGGTCAGATCCTCGCACTGCTCAGAACAACTCGGTCACTCCCAGCTACTCCTCAAGAAATCCTGCTGCACTGTGGACACCGTGCTGGCTCTGCCTCCACTCCTTCAGGAAAGTCTTGCCAGAGCTTTCGGACAGCCTCCTGCTTGTCATTGCTTACAGCACCTTCGTATTCCCTCACCATCCCACCCCATCACTTGTTCAGCCGTCCCCCAACGGATGGATAACCCCTCCATGTCCAATTCTCGGCCACCACACAAAGAGCTGCTACACATATTTTTCTCCAAAGAGGGCTTTTCCTTTTCTTTTTTTAAATCTCTTTGGAATACAGATCTAGTCATGGCATTATCGGATCAAAAGTTATACACAGTTTTAGGGTCCAAATTCCTCTCGAGAATGTTAACCCAACCGTTATTAAGGAGAAATATCCATATATCACTTATCAAATTGCAAAACAGTGGGCTATCTTTGGATTCTGGCAGGGCGTAGAGGAACAAAAACAATCACTGGCAATATAATAAAAACAATGAAACTTGTTTTAAATTAAGTATCTGTTTGTATGTGTATATATATAAGAAGATAGAGATACCTGTCAAAACTATTTCCCATTTCCTTTTTATTCTATTGTCTCAAAGGATGGCTCCCTAGCAAGGACAGAGAAGAGATGCGGATACTCAGAAAGGAAGGTGATATAAAAATAAAAACTTTAAAAAATGTTAAAGTATGGTTCATTTCTGAATTAGACCAGCCTCTCCTAGACTTCCATGGGATTTATAGTCATCAGGGAGCTAATTAATAGTGACTGCAAATGTGGATTCAGAGAATGCCACTGCACCACGGCCAAACAAAAAACAATGCTCAGTTCAAGAATTTCACACAAGATATACAATAAATACTTAAATTCTGTCCTACGGGTTCGAGTGATAATATACATGTATAACCGCGTGGAATTGCTTGTCAACTCTGGGAGGGATGAGGGGAGGAAGAAAACCTGAATCGAGGAACCATGGAAAAAATGCTTTTTAAAAAGATGAATTATCCTGAGAACTGCCACGCTCACCTCTAACCCAACTTCTCTTATCCTCACTCTTTAACAAAACAGTTTTTGAAAATCCCCGATTTATCTCTGAACGCAATCTGTTTTTTAACATAGCTAATATAGATGACTTCATATGTATAATTGATACCAAATTGCTTGCCTTAGAGAAGGGGAGTGAGAAGAAGAGAGAAGATCTGGGACTCAATTTTTAGAAATTAATGTTTCAAAAAAGGGTTTCACATATAATTGGAAAATATTTAACAAAATAAAAATATATTGGGGGGGGGGGCAAAAAGAAAATTACCAGTTTATTATCAGAGTTGTTCATGAAAGGCAGGGTCATAAATGGATGGAATCCTGGAGCCAAGGTTGGGAAAACCTGGGTTCAAATCAAGTCTTGGAAACCACGTTCTCTTAGGCCGAGGCACTGTGAGGCAAGGCTCCAGGGCTTTGCTACTAAACAAACAGTAATGCCATTTCATGGCATCCGTATAGCACCGTACAGCTGGCATGCTCTTTCGCATGCTTATCTCCCTTGGTGATCTTTACAACAAGCTTGTGATGTAATATCTAGGACAAGAATTTTCTCCATTATCTGAGGCCCAGAGATATTAGGAGATTAGCCTGAGGTAAAAGTGAAAGTAAATACAAAAGGGGGATTTCAGGAACATTTTCTGACTTCAGAGTACTGTAGATCCTCCCCATCATGCAATGTCGTGGGTTCATTTAAAAAATGTTCAAGTGTCGTAGAGAATATTCTTATGGAAATCTTCCAACTATAAAAAGAGGACATCCCAAATAGACGCGCCACGTTGTGTACGTGGAACAGAGGGGGAACTGCATGGTATAAACGTTTTTGTGGATCACCAACAAAACCCAGGAAGAAAAACTGAACATGGCAATGAAAACAGAATTTACAAAATGCTCGAGAATCCACCCACACTACACTACAGTGCGCACTAGAACTGCAGGCCACGCTTTGGAGAAGTAAAGCACACCTCAATGACAGGAAAGGGAGGCAGGAATAAGCATTTGTTAAATGTCAAGTATGGGCCAAGTACCACGCTAAGTGCCTTAGAAATACCGTCTCGTAGCCTCATAACCACTCTGAGAGACGGATGCCATTACTGTCCCCATTTAGCATCTGAGGAAACTGAGGCAAACAGAAGCTGAGCGACTTTTGCAGGGTCACAGAGCTAGTACGTGTCTGTAAATATTTGAATTCGGGTCTTCCCGATTCCTTGTTGCCTCTGCAGAAATATTAATTGTTCACGGACAAACTGGACCAGGAGAATAAAAATGGCAATACTGCCTAAATGTTTTTACCTATGCAGTGTTTTGTCACACTACCAAAGAGGCAGAAAAAATAACGACATTTTCTAGAGGAACAAGATATCCATACACATAACTACTAACAGCACTGGATTTCAAAGGGCAAAGCAGTATCACCAAAACTCCGTAATAAACAGAGCTCAATCAGTGAAAAAAAATCGGTATACAAAATAAAGGAAGAAAGTAACATGGTATTTTGTAAACCCAACAACCTCAACTACTAGGAGAGTACAAAAAACACTGGGAAAGCCGGAAAGCAGTCTGGCAGAAATTAAATTTAAGTCATAATTGTCTTTAGTGCCAGAAATTAGGAAAGATTAAAGTCTGCAAGAGTTAAAATTCACAACAGTGACCGATGAAGGGGACAGCTGGACAGTTCAGTGGATTAAAAGTTGGTCCTAGGTTCAAATCTGGCCTCAGACACTTCCCAGCTGGGTGACCCTAGGCAAATCATTTGACCCCCATTGCCTAGCCCTTACCACTCTTCTGCCTTGGAGCCAATACACAGTATTGACTCCAAGACAGAAGGTAAGGGTTTTAATTTTTAAAAAAAGAATAAATTAAAATAAATTAAAAAAATAAAGACAGATGAAACGACAGATCCTTTCAGCACAGAAAAGGCATGTGTGTGCCTTGGGTTCTTTCACTGTCCTAGTAGCAGCTCCCTCAAAGGACTACGAAATTAAAATCAAACAATGTTCATAAATCATATTGTACTGTTGGTTTTGGAGAGGTGCCTCCAAAACTGCCCTCTAAAAGCCCTGCTGAGTTCTTTTTGCAAGTAAATTGGAAATCAGCAAGATAAGTATTATTAACAGGCAATTTCAAACTCATTTCCCTTACTATTATAAAAATTATATTTATATGGAGTTGGAATGTGAATAATGGAATGGAATGCAAATATCATTCCCCTTACTTTACAAATGAACAAAGGAACTCAAAAAGACTAAATGATTTCCCTAATTTGAACCAAAGTCTGGCCTGACTCCCGAGTTCGGCATCCTTATATTTTGGCACTTCACTAATTTTCAGAAATGTACCTGGCAAAACTCCAGAATCATTATGGATCTACAAACAAACCTGGCTATAAGCTACATTGGCTTATGACAATACTAGTCTCTACACTCTTAAAAACAGGGGAAAATAGAAAATTCCAACAATGAATGTGCTAGTGATGGGCTATCCTATGTCGACTGGGACAGTGACAATTCCAAGGTGCAGAAACACAGTCTTGGTCTAGGTACAAACTGCTATTGGAGGGAAGACTAGTACTTCTATGTGCACAGTAGAGAAGTCTAGGGAAATGGTTCAATGATCTCTGGCACAAGGAGTACAAACCAAAATGATTTCCTGAATACAACTACTGATCATTAAAATATTACAAAAAATAGTACACATGCAATGATCAATTCTGAATTTCCAAAAAAAAAAAATCTGTATTCCTATTGTGTGCAACATTACATAAAATACATATTATTATGCAAAAACTAAAGCAACAATTTTAATCACTCGAAGTATAAAACTATTTAAAAAGTGCAACGGTCATTTAATAAATGAATTTTTCATATAAATTATTTTCAAAATGGGCTTTTCTTACCTTTTCCAGGACTGAGGTTTTGGTCTATAAAAACCTTTAGCTCTCCATTTGCTTCAATTAAGCCGGCCTATAAAAAAAATAAAGCATGTTTAATATCCATTAAAAACCCACAAAGTTAAATGACATAAAATCTTATTAAACAAAAAGAAATTTTAAAGTATTAGAATTCAATAGTCATTTGATTTTCAAAGAACGTAACCAGAGTCACTATTTTGCAAAAAAGTTTCTTGAATTCATACAACTCAGCAGAAAATTAAAAATTAAAAAAAAAAAACAGGTATTTTTTTTAGAAGTCTACTATTATGCTGGTACTCAGAAGGTTACAGCTTACTGAACACAATTAATAACAAAATAACACCACTGAAAATCATATCTTTTTAAGAATGTCTCTTTTAAGATAATGGACACAAAGACTTGCACAAGAATATTCATAGCTGCGCTATTTGTGGTGGCCAAAAATTGGAAAATGAGGGGATGCCCATCAATTGGGGAATGGCTGAACAAACTGTGGTATATGTTGGTGATGGAATACTATTGTGCTAAAAGGAATAATAAAGTGGAGGAATTCCATGGAGACTGGAACAACCTCCAGGAAGTGATGCAGAACCAGGAGAACATTGTACACAGAGACTAACACACTGTGGTATAACCGAACGTAATGGACTTCTCCATTAGTGGCGGTGTAATGTCCCTGAACAACTTGCAGGGACCCAAGAGAAAAAAACACCATTCATAAGCAAAGGATAAACTATGGGAGTGGAAACACCGAGAAAAAGCAACTGCCTGACTACAGCGGTTGAGGGGACATGACAGAGGAGAGACTCTAAATGAACACTCTAATGCAAATACTATCAACAAAGCAATGGGTTCAAATCAAGAAAACATCTAATGCCCAGTGGACTTACGAGTTGGCTATGGGGGGTGGGGGGGAGGAAAAGAAAATGATCTATGTCTTTAACGAATAATGCTTGAAAATGATCAAATAAAATATATTTAAAAAAAAAAAAGAATGTCTCTTTTATTTACCAATTAGTTTAAGGATTAAGCAATATGTTTATATTCACATTCAACAAATATTTATTAATCGCCTATAGTGTACTGAGCATCTTTTTAGAGATTAGAAGAGACCATTGAGATAGATAAGAACCGATTAATCATTTAAGGAATCCTAGAGAGTCAACTAAAAAAAACGAATCAAAACAAATAACCTTGGCAAATTTGTAGAATATAAAATAAACCCAAACAAATCATCAGCATTTCAGTATTACTCCCAACAAAACTCAGCAGGAAGAGGCAGACAGAGAAATTCGACTTAAAGTAACTAAAAACAACAGTCTAGAACACTTAGTACTCACCTCAAACCCAGTGAATAGCCAAATGTGGCAAAAGATAGTTAAGATAATGTTGGGAAGGCAAGGAAAAGAGGCACACTAAAACAGCCAATCGACCAAGAAACATGCATCGCCTACCCCATGCCAGGCACTACACTAAGCTCTGAGGGATACGCAAAAGAAGCAAAAGGCAGTCCTTGCCCTCAAAGAGCTTGGAATAGAAGGGGGAGACAACATAGAAACAAATAGATACAAAGCAAGCTTCAGGTGCAGAGATGGAGCTTCCTGGGCCAAGAGCCACACATCGAGGCCAGTGAGGCTGGATCACAGAGTATATGGGGAGGACTTAAGTGGAAGAAGGCTGGAATGACTGAAAAGAAGGAACAGACTAGAGTCCGTTGGGGGGCGGGAATGAGGTGGTCAAGCCCCTTTATTTATTTTTTTTTAAACCCTTACCTTCCATCTTGGAATCAATACTGTGTACTGGTTCCAAGGTAGAAGAGTGGTAAGGGCAATGGGGGTTAAGTGACTTGCCCAGGGTCATCCAGCTGGGAAGTGTCTGAGGCCAAATTTGAACCCAGGACCTCCCATCTTTGGGCCTGGCTTTCAATGCACTGAGGCACGCAGCTGCCCCCATGCTCCATTTTTAAATGCTTTTTCTAAAGTATGGCACCTAGAACTGTATTTTTAAAAGTAGACTGATGAGGACAGAGTACAGTGAGACTAATTTCCTTCATTCTATATATTAAGTCTTCTCTCTTCATTCAGCCTGAGACTGGGTTGGGATTTTTTTTGTTTATTTTAGTTTTTGTTTGCTACCATATCCCATTGTAGTTTCAGAATCTGAGTTTTCAGTTCATTAGAGTGAACTTTTGCATAAAAAACTGCACTCTAACTACTTTATCTTCTATTTATGAAACTGATTTTGCAACATCCAAATGTTTACATTCGTCTCTATTAAATTTCAACATATTTATTCTGGCTTGTCAAGATTTCTTTGGAACCTGATTCTAATGTCTATGTCTATGTCTATGTCTATGTCTATGTCTATGTCTATGTCTATGTCTATGTCTAATTCATATTTCCATATAAGGCAGGTTGCAAAAGAAAAGGACCACCCCCCCCAAAAAAAAAACAAGAAAATAAAGGTGTTTTGTTTTTTTTTAAAGCATGCTTCGATCTGTATTCAGACTCCATCCATTCCTTCTCTGGAGGTAGAGAGCACTTTTCATCAAAGTCCTTTGGAATTCTCTTGGATCCCAATGTGATTTTTGAAACACAATTTGAAGCCAGGTACTCTGAATCTTAATTCAGAGCTTAGTCTATCACACCTGATGCTTTTTAGCTGCTGCGCTTTTAAAAGAAAGACTTTCAGCAAATATCTAGGAAGCTGAAGTCACCCATTAAAGCTGTCCCCTGTCACAGAGCTGGTTTTACCAATTAGGAACTTTTCATTCAATTCACATCTCTGGCGTATGTTCCTGAGTATTATACAGACATTTAAAGCTAGACTCCTCTTGATCTAACAATCCTTGTCCAATTTTAAAGAGTAAATTAAAGGCAAAAAGATTAACCCAATATCATACTAATAATTAGAAGCGGAGCCAAGATAGAAAACCAGATCCTCAGTTGTATGTTCTTTTTACAAACCTATATCCCTCGTCTGGTTTTTCCTTCACACTAGGGTATTTTTACCATAATATCTCTTTTCTTTCCTTTAATCACTCATTAAGTCTCCATCGCATTTCCACTCCCAGTTTGTAGATAGATAATACCATTCGCTATTCCATTTGTTTTATTTAATCTGTTCCTTTTGAACATTATATAGTCTTCCACTGTTTACAAATCAATCCACTCACAAGTTGTTTTATCCTATCGGGTCTTGGCAATGCAATGAGATCATCTTTGCTTTCTTCCTAACTCCCTTTATTTATTCATTCTCAGTACGCTCCATATTCTTTCACTTGATGTGACTCCAATTACTATCTTTCTGCAAATGGTTTCCAGGTCTATATATCCTGCCCTAATCTCTCTCCTGAGCGACTCACATACTGCCAAATGGGATGCCCCAGAGCCATCTCAAGCCTAACTTGCCCAAGAGAACTTATAATCTTTTCCCCCAAATCTTCTCCCCTTCCTGACTTACCTAGCACAGGGAAAGCTTCACCATCCTCGCAGTCATCATTCTCATACTCCACCTCATCTACGATCTTCACAATACGGCTCGTGTCCATTCCTTTCTCTCCCCTCGCACAGCCAGAACCGACTTCAGAGAGTCATCACCTCTGGCCTCCCCTGGTCTCCGGGCCTCAAAGCCTCCACTTAGTCTCTAAAGGGTGCTTTTCTCAAATGTTAAGTCTGACCCTATCGCACTGCCTTGCTCAATGCACTCCAGTGGCTCCCCATTACCTCTCAATTCTTCTGTTTGGCACTGAAAACTCTTCCTCCTCAGCCCCTCCCTGCCGTTCTCCATACTCTGGCTAAATAGACCTAATTGCCCACAGTCCCCCAGCTCTCCTCTCCTCCCTTTGCCTCTTGTTTCCCTGGCTTCCTTCAAAGGTCAGCCCAAGTCCAAACTTCTACCACAGATCTCTCCCCATCCCACCTGCTGCTACTGCTTGCCCCTCTCCAATGACTTTCCATCTATTCCCTACATATTTTACTTGCAGCCAGGCCCAGGTATCTATTCCCCCTCCCTCTCCTGGAGGGCAGGGCCTGCCTTTTAACTTTCCAGAGATCTTAAAAAATGCCTCTCTACAGCCTACAGACATTGCTCAAAGCCTGACATCTGAAATCCACTGAACTCTTATTTTTCCATTGAATGGGTATTTTCTCCTGCAAATTACTATTGTTCTTTTGGATCATCCGCTTAGGCAAATCTCTCTCAACCTCCCTTTTCAATTTAAAGCCTACTGAGACCAGATCAGCAAATCTTTAGCCAACTAAATTCCCCCCATCCTCATTAGGTGTACTGTAGCCCTAGACAAAAAAACCATTTATTCTTGTACTTTGAACAGGCCATGGCCCATAAAAATCAAACACTATTCCTTAACTTTTTTTTAATTTAATTTTTTTCAATTTAAAATGTTTAAACCCTTACCTTCCATCTTGGAATCAATACTATGGATTGGTTCCAAGGCAGAAGGCTGATAAGGGCTTGGCAAAAAGGATTAAGTGACTTGCCCAGGGTCATAGAGCTAGGAAATCTCTAAGGCTACATTTGAACCCAGGATCTTCTGTGTCTAGACCTGGCTCTCTTCTCTATCCACTGAGTCACCTAGAGCCCCCTCCCCTCCCCAACTCCTTTTAGCCAATGGTTTGAATCCCATTTCCCTCTCCTTGGTTTTCTAATATCACTACTTTTAAATGGCAGCAGCGAGTAAAATTTACTTTATTATATTATTTTTATTATTAAGTTAATTTATGCTCACCAAGTTCTGAATTTTCCAACCTAAGACTTCAAAATGAGATTTCCACGTTCCTCTGGGAGCTATCATTTGCTCCCACAAGTATCACCAGGAGAACATCCTGATGATCAGTTGTGCTTTTAGAAGCTTGCCCTCTGAGGGGATGCCTTCCATTGGGGAATGGCTGAACAAATTGTGGTATATGTTGGTGATGGAATACTATTATGCTAAAACGAATAATAAAGTGGAGGAGTTCCATGGAGACTGGAACAACCTCCAGGAAGTGATGCAGAGCGAAAGGAGCAGAACCAGGAAAACATTATACACAGAGACTGATACACTGTGGTACAATCGAAGGTGATGGACTTCTCCATTAGTGGCAATGCAATGTCCCTGAACAATCTGCAGGGATCTAAAAAACACTATCCACAAGCAGAGGACAAACTGTGGGAGTAAAAACACAGATGAAAAGCAACTGCTTGACTACAGGGGGGAAGGGGATGTGACTGAGGAGAGACTCTAAATGAACACTCTAATGCAAATACCAACAACAGGGAAATGGGTTCGAGTCAAGAACACATGTGATACCCAGTGGAATTGTGCGCTGGCTATGGGAGAAGAGGTGGGAGGGGGGCAGGGGGAGGAAAAGATAATGATCATTGTTTCCAATGAATAATGTTTGTAAATAACCAAATAAAATAATGTTTAAAAAGAAAAAAAAAGAAATATCACATAATGAATAAAACAATAGCATATGGAAGCAATGGAAAAAAAAAAGAAGCTTGCCCTCTTGCTCCTGGGCTGTCTCCTCAGGTAAAATGTTGTCATTTAACAACCTCCTATTAATGCCTCCATACACAAGCAAAAGCAAAATCTAGGTGTGATATGGACTGGCTCCAAGCATTCCCCAAACTCCAAATTCTTAGCCTCCTATCGCAGCCATGAGTCCCAGGAAGATAAGGAACTTCCTGCTCGCTCTCTCTACGTTACCTTTGTACCCTGGAGTTCCAGGAGCTCACTGGTTACCCCTCTACATTTCTGAGACCAGCTAACAGATGCTGTTTCCTACGGCTGCTACCACTAGATCCTCATCAAAAAAAATTTCCCCCTGAATTTCTGGGTTTTTCCTCCCAATGTGAAAACCTCAGAGCTATTAGAGCACCTCCACACGTTGGGTCTTTCGTCTCTCCTTGGACCTAAGCTCTATTTTTACACCATCTATTCTCTGAACACTGGCCTGGATTCCCCTTCACACAGAAGGGATTTATTATTTCCTGGTAAACCAGGGAGGCTAGCTTAAACTAACTCTGCTGCTACGAAGGAGATCAATTTATTGATATTTAGTACATACAAATTTGATGGTAGCCCGGGAAGAAAAACAAACAGAGCTGGATCCTTGCAGAACCCAGAAGCCACTCTTTACTCCCAGTCCCTGTTGAGAATGACGGTGAGACCTTTGGTACCGCTCTAGCTCCTCCTGGGAAAGCAGAGTCCGCTCCATCACTCCTGGGCCCACTCCTGCCCTGTGCCTTTAGGGTCTCCTGCTTTTAGGTGCTGCCCATCCTGCACCAAGGCATCTCCTCAGCTAATGCTTGGATGCAAGCACTGGCCCAAAACGACCAGGAAATGGTCTTGCTGTAGAGATTCAGAACTCTAAATTCAGCGTTCAATCTTTGTGTCTCTTCCTGGCTTGTGGGATCAGAAAACAATTCCATCCTGTGTCATCACTCTCATGTAGGCCTCCACATAATCCAAAAGAGGAATGAATAGACAAGTAATCTCTATCTAGATTTGGCATCTATTAAAAGAAATTATGCAGCTGATAATCACATTTGACTTAGCCAACGAATAATATTATCTGGAAGCATGCTCTTAGTGTACAAACACAGTTTTTGTCAGTTATGGCTTTAAAGTGTAAAGTTGCTTCTATAGTATGTAATGAGAATGTAGAGTCCTGAAGGTAGCAGTGAGAAGCTATCCTGAAATTGAAATAGTATATAAACCATGTGGATATAAGCAATACCAATTTTTCACTGTTTCAGTGGCATGTTATTTCTCACGGCTTTAACCACTTCTTAAGATTCTGCCAATGATAAAGAGAAATGCCTGAAAGCCTTCCAAAATCCTACTGTGAGGCAGAATTTCTAGGAAGGCATCACATCTAAAAGTCAGAAAAAAGGTATAATGGAACTGAATAACCTTTTATTTTTAAGTATTTGGGCCAAGCTTCATACATAAAGAAAATGTAAACTGGCCTCATTTGTTGCCCTATTTTTGTTTCAATTAAATCACAAGGCAAGCAATACCACTCTTGGGTTTATATCCCAGAGATTAAAAAAAAAATCTGGGCAAGGATCTGTTTGTACAAAAATATTTCTAGCTGAGCTTTAAGTGGTAACAAAAAAAAATCAGAAAATATGGGGATGTCCCTTGATTGGGGAATGGCTAAACAATTTGTGGTATATGAAGGTGATAAAATATTACTGTGCTGAAAGGAATGACAAATCACCTGATTTCTATAAAAACTGAAAAGACCTCCATGAACTGATGCGGAGTAAAATAAACAGTACCAGGAGAACATTATACACAGAAACTGTAACATTGTAGGACATTCAAGTGTGATAGACTTTGCACTAATAGCAATGCAATGATCCAGGACAATTCTGAGGAATTTATGAGAAAGAACGCTATCCACATCCAGAGAAAGAACTGTGGGAGTAGAAACTCAGAAGAAAAACAGGGAATATTATCAGGCCAGTTATAAAGAAAACTGAGAACAAATGATTTATCACTTGTTTATATGGTATATGATTTGGGGTTTTGGTTTTAAAAGATTAGTCTTTTACAAAAATGAATAACATAGAAATGAGTTCAAGTGATAATGCATGTATGCATGTATGTATGCATGCATGCATACATGTACAACCCAGTGGGAATTGCTTGTCAACTCTGGGAGGGGAGGAGGGAGAAAGCAGGAATCATGGAAAAAATGTTTAAATAAAAAATTTAATAGAAAATTTCAAAATAAATAAATTATAAGGCATATAAGACTATTTGACCTAAACGGTAAATAATTCTATAGTTTTTTCACTCTCTTGTATTTTTTTAAACTACCGTATCATAAACAAAATACTTTATCTTAAACTACAGAGAGTATTACAGGCATAGAAATGACGACATAACATGATGAGTGTCAAACCACAAAGGAAATACAAACTCTCTTTTCCATAAAGGGAATTTTTAAAATACTTCAAAAATAGGATCATTTTGGATTGCTTGCTGTTAAGATTATTTTGTTCAATAGCCAGGGTAGATGATCTGAAAAATAAAAACATTTCTCTGAAATGAGATTTTCCCCCCTAAAACACCATAAAGGAGTCAAGCAAAAGCATTTGAACTAGTGTTACCTGACCAAAAATATATTCAGGGAATATGAAGTTTTCTAAAGTGCTTCATTCTGAGTCTAATTATCTAGGATTAGTACAGGGAGATGTCAAGAAGTCCTGATTAGAAAGCAGTCCACTACAAATAATTATCCATTTCTTTCCTACTTTATCAGCACATGGTTTCAAGAATAATTTCCCATGCCTCGATTATCAAAGTGCCTCACACATATAGCAATAAAAATGCTCTCTAAACTGAAAAAAAAAAGCTGTCCACGATCCCTCCTGAACTGATCTAAAAAAATTATGTTCAGATGAAGCTATAAAGATTCTCAACAATTTTAACACAAAAATGGGCATTTTCAAAAACAGGTTCATTTCCTCAAAGATCTATCACTTTACATTATTTAAAAAAAAACAGTGATGAATTAGAAATGGTCCAATAAATACAACAATATTTTAACATTTTTTTTAAATAGGAGCCAAAAATTGGAAGCTGAAGAGGGTGCTCTCCTCCTCCTCCTCCTATTAAAAGAATGGCTTCACAAACTATGACATGCATATAAAATGGAATATTATCAGGCTAGTTTTAGAGAAAACTGAGAACACAGGAACCAGCAGATGCAGAATGAACAGCACTAGGAGAAAAATTCATACAGTGACAATTTTATGGGGAAAATAACTTTGAAAGATTTGATCATTTTGATTAAGACAATGATAAACCAGGAGTCCCCAGGACTTAAATTGAAACACCACAACCGCTTCCTGCCAGAATGTAGATGGAGTCAAGAAGTAGAATAAGAAACAGGCAAATTGGCCCATTGACAATGACATTATAGACATGATCAATTTGGTCATTTATCTTGCTAGACTATGCATATTTAACAACAGTTTTATTTTGTATAAAAGTTCCAAATTTTTTAAAGAAATCTAAGAGGGGGGGGGGCATCTGGGTGGCCCAATGGATTTAGAGCCAAGCCCAGAGATGGGAAGACCTGGGTTCAAATCTGATCTCAGATACTTCCTAGCTGTGTGACCCTGAGCAAGTCACTTGACCCCCATTGCCTAGCCCTTACCACTCTTCTGCCTTGGAACCACTACACAGGATTGATTCTAAGATGGAAGGTAAGGGTTTAAAAAGAAAAAGAAATCTAATGGGGGGGGGGGGGGAAGAACCCTTGTTAAAAAGTAAAAGAGAAAAATAGTCTAAATTAATTAATTAAATGAAAATTTTCAGTTCAAACAAAAAAAGTAAATTATTTTCCACCAGAAATTAAAAGGTATCAATGCATTTTTTTAAAATCCTGACATATATAAATGTTTTATATTCACAGGCCACCACAACTCCAATTATGTGAGAGGGCGACTTCTTCAGAGCCAAGCTTCTTCATAATTTCCACAAATTTTAGTTTTCTTTGTCATTATTGTTCTTTTGAGCTGGCATAGTCATTGTGTAGGTTGTTTTCCTGGTTCATGACTCTCCATCCTTCTCTAGATTAATCGCATCCCAGCACAGCGATATTTCATTACAAACATGTACCACGATTTGGGCACTCCCCAGTGGATGGGCATCTCTCTTTACAGTCCTTTGCTACCATAAGAAGTAATGCTATAAATATTTTGGTGTATACGGATTTCTTTTTGTCAATAACCTCCTTGGGATATATGGGTTCTGGGCGAAAGGGTTAGAGACAACAGTCACTTGATTTACTTACTTTCCAAATTGATTTCCAGAATGGCAGTGCCAAGGCCTTGCTCTGCCAACAATGCATTAGCTTGCTAGTGAAAACAGATCATTCTCAATTGAACTACTTAGGCCTCAATTAGAATGATAAAAATCAACAGTGGATATTTATTGTTGTTCAGAAATCAACAAAGTCAACCCCTCCTCGGCTCCAAGCATGAGTCCTGAAATATCCAGATAGGCGCACACTTTGGTTTTTTACCACCTCCTGCCAAATTCTTCCTGACTAAATAAAATCTCTCAATAATTTAAGAATACTTTCAGTCAGTCCGTGGAGAGAAGAACTGACTGACATGTACTCTTTTATAACAACTCTAGACAATACTCTTATTCTCTTTTCCAGCTAAATACACTGAAACCATAAAGGTCTTTCTTGGACCCTCAAACATTCAAACCACCGAGTTTCTCGAAGTGCTCCCTTTCCATTGCCTAAGGATGGCCCTACTCCTATCCTGCCCTCACCCACAAAGGGTCCAAAGCCTCCTTGTGGAACCACAATCTGGGGGCGTTCGGCCTCTCTATTTACCTTGCCACACCAATCTCCAGTGCCCTCCATCCTACTACCTGAGCTACTTCCCATCTCGGTGAGCCAATTCAACTCTCGGTCCTTTAGAATTTCTAGCCCAAACTTAGTTTTGAATCGCCCCCCCCCCCCCAGCCTTCCCCCTTACACACGACAGAGGGGCCGCTGAACAAAGTGGAAATCCCCTGCAGTTGTTGTTCCACCTCTCCCGAGGGGAACCTCACCGCGGCTAGGCAATCCTACCAGGCCTCCAAAGAGGCTTTCTAGCCACCCCGTCCCTCCTCAAACCTTCCCCAGTCTCTCAGCTGAGCATCTTGGCTGATACTTTGCAGACAGCACGGAGGCCATTCACTGAGCCCCTCTCCCTGCCTTTGCTCATCTCTCATCCCTGGGGGCCTGGGAGCAGCCTTCCTCCTTACTCTCCTCCCACGGATGCCCCTTCTTTCCCTTCTCAGGCTCCTGCCACAAAAGTCCCGGCTTGACCCTTTATCTCTTCTGCCCTGGGTGGCGAACGTCCCTGAGAAAGCCGTCTACTGTCTCTTCTTAACCTCTTGCCGTCTGACCTCAGACCTTAGAGAGCACCGAAAGAGCTCTCTCTCCGGGTACTCGGGACCTCTTGGCGGCCCAATCCAAGGGCGCCTTCTCCATGGCCATGCTCTGGCCTTTGGCCCGATAGAGCAGGCTCTGACCGGCGCTCTCTTCTCTGGGTTTTGGGGCTCTCCCTGGCCCCCCCTCCCTGGTCCCCCCCCTCTCCCTGGGTCCCCCCCTCTCCCTGGTCCCCCCCTCTCCCTGGGCCCCCCTCTCCCTGGCCCCCCTCTCCCTGGGTCCCCCCCCTCTCCTTGGTCCCCCTTCTCCCTGGTCCCCCCTCTCCCTGGTTCCCCCCCCCTCCCTGGCCCCCCCCTCTCCACGGCTCTAGCCTCATCTAGATCACTCTGGAATGGCAGGTGTCCCACAAGGCCCTTTCTGTGCTGGGGCCACTTCTCTCATCAGCTCCCACCGATGCCATCAGCGAAGGAGCCTTCCCTCTCTCTGGCCTTGCCCCGAACGCTGCTGATCTGGCAGCCCACCTCCACCTGGATGTCTTCAGTCTGTCCAAGACAGAACTCTTCATCTCCCCAATCGGCAGGGGGTCCCCGGCTACACAAGGCAAGGCCACTCTCCCAGTCCCTCAGGGTCACCCGCCCCCCATCCAAGCTCTTAACAAAGCCCGCTGACACACCCACATCCGCCCCTTCTCCCCCTCGGGCAGTGCCCGGCCAGAGGGGGGCCCTCATCGCCTCCCTCGGGGATTATTGCCAACCTCTCCCCACCCCAGGCCTCCCACAAAAGAGATGTTCCCCAAACGCAGCACCAGCCACCTCCCAACTCAAAAACCTCCAGGAGCTCCCTGTCTCCCCGGGGGAAAAACCCCCCAAAATCCTGTTGGGAGTTCCAAGCCCTTCAGAAGCTGACTTCCTCCTACTTTCCAGCCTGTCTGACCTGGCTGCCCTCCCGTAGCTTCACGGCAGTGACATTTTCTCTGGCTGCTCTCCCCGTCTGCTGACTGGCTTCTCTGGCTTCCTCGGAATCCCACCTCCAAGCCCATCTTGTGGAGGAAGCCTTTCCCTCACTGCCGTAGATCTGGGGGCTTCCCCCTCTCTCGTCTCCATTCATCCTGCAGCCTGCTTGTCCAGAGAGCCTGGATTCCTGGAGGGCAGGAACTGATTTTTGCCCTTTTTTTAAATGTCCCAGAATTTCGCTCAGGGCTTGGCCTACAGGAAGCTCTTCACAAATAAGTTGGGCGAAACAGCCAAAGCATCGCTAATGGCAATAGCCCCGGAAGCTAGCCTTCACAGCACGAATTCTGAAGAGCCCAACTTCACTCCTTATCCTCCCCAGGTTGTCCAAACCTCTTTAAAAAAGTGGGGCTGCTCTTCCCTAGGATCGTGTCTCCAACCTTTACGGAGCCTGGACCCGGAGCACAGCACCTAATGTGGGCCTGGCCCCCTCTGAGCATAGGAGACGAGTTCCAGCCCATGCCGACTTCCTGTTAAAACACCCTCATGCCAGCGTGGCTTTTTCCCTTCACATCCAGCCTGGGGCCGGCGAGCTCCCTCAAGTCTTACTTCACTTGTCGTCTCACCTTTCTCTCTCGTTTTAAACAGGCCGTAAGGATGGGCCTGGAATCCGGCTGGTCACTCGTGGAGGAGGACAGCCCGGACGCTGCCATGCGGTCACAGCCCCAAAGGTGGGGTGGGGCGCCCCCAAGCTCGCCTCCCAACGCCGCTGCCATCTCCTTTGTCCTCATGCAATACCTGGCGGTCCTTCATCCCTCCTGAAGTTCATGTCACCAAGTCATGGCTTCTGTTTCCTTCTTATAAGGCCCTCACAGGCTCGCCAAAGGAGCAGCGCCAAGGAAGCTCCCGCCGTGCTGGCCCGAAGAGGGCTCCTAGAGGACAGGCCGCAGTTGCACCCTAGAACTGCCCTCGGTGCCGGGAGAACCTTCGGCTCAGCTCAGCACTAGGGTGCGCTGGAACGTCCCGTCCTCAAACAGAACCGCCGCATGGAGCTTCAGTTATAACTCCTGGGTCTTATTGTAAAGTGAATAAACCAAACGTTAAAATGGTGACAGGCTATGTTCAACCCTAACATTAAACATTCGGAATGTCACCGGACTAGAGACAAGCAGGTGCCGCCTGCCGCAGAGGGGCTAAACCAAGTGTGGTCCGTGACTGGAATGGAGCATTACTATGCTCTAATCACTAAGATGAAAAGGCAAACTCGGTCTCCGGAAAGTCAGAAACCCTATATGAAATGGCGACAGCAATATAAATGAAAAGAACAGCCCCGCCGAAATAATCCAAACTGAATGGGGCAAAATTATAACGACCAAAATATATTAGGAAATGCCTCCTCCCTTCCCCGACAGAGGCAAGGGTCCAGTATCAGACTTCTTCCACGTGTCGATGGACTTTCCCAATTTTTAAGATTTCTATTCTTTGATTGAGAAGGAAAATGTGATGTGAAGAAAAAACATCGATAAAGATTATTTTTTAAAACTTCAGCATCCTGAAGTTGAGACCCAAGTTACAGTATAGACCAATTGTTGCATGAGTTGTGAAAGACGTTGTCAAGGGCCTTATTCAGCAAATTCACCAAACATGTACACCCCCAGGAGACAGGGAAGAGATAAAGGCAGCCCGGCTGCGAGGCCCTGACCTTTTTTGAGGCATACACAGATAAAACACAGCCAGCCAGAGCATTCGGATGAGGGGAGCAAAGCTGGGTCAGCATCAAGCCTTACCCCAAGAATGTGCCTTTTAAAAATCCCAAACTTCACCTTCCACAAAAACACAAATATTCCTCTTGGTTTAGGATAGAAGCCCCGAGAGTCTCTGAAATGTCTTCTTTGGTTGTTTCAAACTTGATGCAATAATAGACATTTCTAGAGTACAAGCTGCCAACCACATTCCCCAACGGATGGGAACCCCTTTAAAATGGGGTCTCTTTTTCCTTTCCTCCTTTAAACCCCCCTTTTGTTATCCTGAATCTCTCCCTTATTAGCCCCCTCCATCTTCTCACTTGTTCCCCCCAATAAATGGGCTGTGGTGCTTCTGCCCCAAACTGTCAGGCTCCAGGGAGAAGCGAGCTTCCTCCGCTGTCCACTCCTGCCGTCCCTTCCTCCTCCTCTGGGGCAAATACGGGGTTCTCTCTCAAACCCTGCAGAACAGAACCCTCCCCCAGCCGCTCCTCTGTTTGGGCCTTCTGAAGTCACTCTGAAGGGATACTGCCGGCACGACCTTCCTAACTGCCCAAGAAACTGGCCTTTCCGGGTCGCCCCGGAATCAGAGCACTGCAGTGGGGCCAACCTGCGTTCACATGTGTCCTCGGACACTTGGCAGCTTTAGGAGCCAGTTTGCCTTGGAAGCCGCTAAGTGTCTCAGTAGCAGGAAGACCTAAATTCAAATCCAGCTTCAGAGACCGACTCGCTTCCTTCTGCCTTAATCCACAGGAGACGCAAAGGGCCAGCAGGCCTGGCGAGCTCCGGTTCACCTGGTCTCCTGGACACAAATGAAGGACTAAGTAAAAGGCTCCCTGGACTTCGCTCTGTATCTCGAAGCTCGGCTGTTAAGCTCTAGGCGGCACGTCTCTGTGGTTTTGCCCGACCTTATCCCAAGATCTCTCCCCATCTGAGGGAGAGGCGGGGGCTTCAGGAGGGGGCTCCGGCCCCTGACCGCCTTCTTTCTGACGGTCTGGAGCATTTTTTCTATGGCTCTGACGTTCTGGCTACCATGGCTGGGACTTTCCTTTGGATTCTTTCTACCTTCACTTGGCCCTCAGGCTAAGAATTCTGGGCAGTTTGATAGTGTCCTAGAGGTTGGTTTTTCATAGTCCACCTTTTTTTAGCCCTCCTCTTTTGTCTTACAATCAATACTGGGTACTGGTTCCAAGATAGAAGAGCGGTAAGGGCTAGGTCATGGGGTTAAGTGACTTGCCCAGGGTCACCCAGCCAGGAAGTATCTAAGATCACGTTTGATTTCAGGACCCCCTATCTCTATTCCTGACTCTATGCACTGAGCCACCCAGCTGCGTCTTCTAATTCTTCATTATCTCTCCCTGATTACTATCATCTTTCCAGACCAGTCCTTTCTTACAGCAATCTTGTGATTTCGTTCTAATATTCCTCAGTCTCATGGAGTCATCGGTTTCTCTTCGGTCTACTCGAGATTCAGAGCCTCCGTTATCACTGTCCACATGATTCTCCTTCCAGTTCTTCCCCCTAGATCTTTCATTTCCTATCTCTTGCTTCATGTCTTCTAGGGCCTGGGGGTGTGCTTTTGGAAACTATTTTTAGCGTTCGAGTCTCTTGCTTGCAACAATTACAGTTACTCTGTTGTCTCCCTCTGGGAACAACAATTCATGAGAACTAAAATCATTTTTCAGCTGTTCTAAGCCTTTTTCCCTTTGGTTTTCTCATCTGCCAGGACTGGTGGCGACACGGAGCCGCTGTGTCCGAAGCCGGTTCTGATCCCTGCCCGGCTTCTGGAGGAGGTTGCCGGGGCTCAGCGTCACCTTCTGAGTTATCTCCTGGATTTCTGCGGTCCAGCATGCCAGCTCTTTTATCGCTCCCCCCCCCCACCCTCTGTTTCAGAATCGGCACGGAGCGGAGGCTCCTCGGCAGAAATAAGCAAGTGGAGTTCGGGGTCCCCCAGCTAGAGGCGTGTGCGAAACAAATGGGAAGCAGGCCCGCTCCCAAGCGGGGTCTTCGAGACCCTTCTGGCGGGGCTTCTTCACCTTGGCGGTACGGACTCCTCTCAAAATGGGCTGTTCCGTGCATAAAGACAGGGTTCCAAAGGAAACCCATTCCACACTGAAAGCGGTACCAAATTTCTTTCTTGAGTTCAGTGACCCCAGATGAAGAAACTCTGCTCTAAGGGATCTCGGGAGGGAGGGCTGGAGACGTTGGAGTCTTAGCAACGCCAACACGCGGGCCCCTGCCATTCCTGGAGGTTCCGACACCCCCAACTGTCCTGGGGCTCTCTGGGGAAGGGCTTGAGATACAGAACCTCGCCCACAACAGCTGTCTTCGGGGGCCTCTCGGGTAAATGGCGGGACGCTACCCGTTTGTCTTCACAGGAGCCAACTTTGCTCAAAGCCCCATCTCCTTCATTTATTGATTGTTTGTAGGCTTCTGGGGGACTCTGAACCGTTCTGAGGTTTAAGTCACTTAGTTTCTCCTAATTTCTGAGTGATTATTCAACCCAAGGTGAACTTCAGGCTTTTGTTGGGGCATGTTGACACCATGTTGGACCATGCTGACACTTTCCCTAGCCACCCCCTTCCCTCCATGTGTGGTCACACCCTACTAGAACATAAGCTCCTGGAGGCTAGGGACTGTGTCCTTTCTGTATCGGTATCCCGAACCCTTTGTACAACAAATACCTTTTTGTTCATTCATCCTTAGAGAGAACTAACGAAATATATAAAACCAAAAGGATTTCCCCACTATACAAGCCATCAAATACAAGAGAAATATTTCTCTCAACAATCTGAAAAAGATGCTCCCCAATAACTAATAAAAATGCCAATGGGGGGCAGCTGGGTGGCTCGGTGGATTGAGAGTCAGGCCTAGAGACAGGAGGTCCTAGGTTCAAATCTGACCTCAGACACTTCCCAGCTGTGTGACCCTGGGCAAGTCACTTGACCCCCATTGCCTAGCCCTTACCACTCTTCAATACTGTGTATTGGCTCCAAGACCGAAGATAAGGGTTTAAAAAAAATGTCAATGAAGTAACTCGGTACTAAAACGAGTAAATTAGCAAAGAGGAAAAAAGGTAGAAAGAGTTATGGTTCTAGAACTCTAGTAAGAGACACACATTAATGCATTATGTATTCTAGGAATAAGTTTAACCAGTCTGGAAAAGAGCATGGAGTTATGCAAAATAATAATAATAATAAAAAGAGGTCCTGCTTATACATTTTGAACAAAGTTCAAACCAGGAAAAAAAATCTTATATGTGCAAAAAAATATTTGTAACAACATTTTTCATGGTAGCAGAACAGTAGAAATAAAGAACATGTCTATTGACAGAATAGTCAAACAAATGGCAGTGTGAAAATATAATGGAAAATTACTGCACCACAAGAAACAACAAATAGGAGGAATTTGTAGAAATTGCTAAGAACTAATGCAGTGAATAAAGCAGAACCACAATAATACACGCAATGACTACACTAATATAAAGGAAAGCCACAAAAAGCAAATGTGTGTGCGTGTGTATTTTTTTAAACCTTTACCTTGATATAGTATCAGTTCCAAGGCAGAAGAATAATTGGGATTAAGTGACTTTCCCAAGGCCACTAGCTAGGAAGTGCCTGAGGTTAGAGTTGAACCCAAGACTTGTCCCCAGCCCTGGCTCTCTATCCACCAAGTCACCTTTTTGCCCTGTAGCCAAATCTTTATTAATTGGCCATGACAATGACCAGTTCAAGAGTCATAAACTTCCCTCCAAGTGAGGAGTGATGGGAGAAGAGTGTTGCAAATTCTATGAACAGTTCCCTTTTTTTGTCACTTTCCTTAACTTTTTCTGTATTATAAGGGAGATTTGAAGGGCTGCGGTATAAAAAGCAAAAGGCATCAATGAAATTGAAAAAATAAGCCTGGAAAGGAAGATTAGAATCAAACTGCAGAGGATTCCACAAGGAAGGCTAAAGCCATAAGAAATGAGGGGCTCCTGAAAAGCTTTTGAGCAGGTTCGCGAAGTGGTCTACCTAAAGAAGACCGGTGCGTATACCAGCTAGGTAGAAAATGCAAAGGGGGATAGAGACAGAAGGCTAGGCAGGGGCACTGGAAGGCAGCAAGGAGACAGGTGCCAAAAAAAGACTGGGGAGGTAGAAGCAGAAGAACTTCCCAAGGGACTGGGTGTAGAGTGAGAAAAGAAAGACAATGTTTCCAAGTCTTGTGGCTGCTGGCTAAGTAACAAAAGAGTGAGGGGGCCGTACTCTGGAGGGCTGAGATCATAGATCAGACAAACCAGATCTCTTCACAGAGATCACCAAATTCATTCAGATGAAAACACCCAGAGAAATTTACATCCTCAGGCACTTTTCCTACCTGGCAATATCACAAAAATAAATCCCTGAATTCCTTTCAAATGGTCTTCTTGGGGGCAGCTGGGTAGCTCAGTGGATGGAGAGCCACGACTAGAGATGGGAGGTCCTGGGTTCAAATCTAACCTCCAGCTGTGTGACCCTGGGCAAGTCACTTAACCCCCATTGCCTAGACCTCTTCTGTCTTAGAACCAATACACAGTATTGACTCCAAGATGGAAGGTAAGAGTTTAAAAAATAAAATAAAATAAAATAAAATGGGTCTTCTTCAATACCAACTTCTTTATCTAGTCTGTCTATGAGAAGAAACTTCTCTTTCTACTAGCTCTAGCATCCTTCTTAACTCCGGAAGATCTCTCTGCCTGAATGGCTTCCTACTCTGATTATTCAGGTCTTCCAAGAGCCACCATTTTAAAGCAGTAGCCCATGCTAGCCTTGTTGACTCCTTCAGGCCTCTCTGAACTTCCTTCTCCATCATGCCCTCAGAGGGGGTCCTTTCTTCCAATCCCCAGTCCTCAGCACCCCAGCTTTTCCGCTCCCCGTTATGTGTTGTCTTCCACCAGAATGTAAGCTCCTGGAGGGCAGGGACTCCATTGGTAGCCCCATCTCTCAGTATTCCTCGGGGCACAAAATAAGCCCGGATGCTGACAGTGGACTCCCCAGGGCTGATGGCTGAGTACCACAGAAAGAGACTGGTGCCACTTCCCTGTGGCCGGTGGCCTTCTGGGTTTTGCCACCTGAATCTCCAAGCAAGCTCTCTGAAGGGTCATTTGTTCTTAACTGCTTTTTCTGGAGCGATATGGCTTTGTCATCTCCCTCGCGTTCATTTATTTTTCTTTTTACACTCGACTGATATTGTCCCTGCCTGCTGTGTCTCTCTCTGGCAAGAAGATGAAGAGTTTGCTACCTGCAGTGACTCTTTCACATAGGTTAGATCGCCCAAAGAAAGGACGATCCAGTCCACATTCTTCAACTCTGTACTGAATCCATTGTCCATCTACAGTGCCTGTCACAAATATGTGCATTCATATGGTCACTGAATGGACTGGCTACTCAACTGGACACCATAATCTGATAATAGGCATTTTGACCGATTGGGTTTGGGGTCTTTTTCTTTTAAAATTTATACTTTATTAGGCTAATCTTTCTTGAATATGCATGAAATTAACTGAAAAAGGCCAGGGTTTAATGCAAGTATCATAGTGTCATTGATAGGAAGGAGTATTTCAAGGATTTATCTTATAGGAATCTCTCCTTCAGGTGGAGAAAAACTTCTATTAAAAAGTCATCTTTGTAATAAGGAAAAAGACATGTACAAGAATATTCATAGCTGCACTCTTTGTGGTGGCCAAAAAATGGAAAATGAGGGGATGCCCTTCAATTGGGGAATGGCTGAACAAGTTGTGGTATATGTTGGTAATGGAATACTATTGTGCTAAAAGGAAAACTAAAGTAGAGGAATTCCACGGAGACTGGAACGGCCTCCAGGAAGTGATGCAGAGCGAAAGGAGCAGAACCAGGAGAACATTGTACACAGAGACTGATACACTGTGGTACAATCGAACGTAATGGACTTCTCCATTAGTGGCAATGCAGGGATCCTGAACAACCCAGAGGGATCTAGGAGAAAGAACACCATTCATAAGCAGAGGACAAACTGTGGTAGTAGAAACACCGAGAAAAGGCAACTGCTTGATCACATGGGTCAAAGGGATATGGCTGGGGATGTAGACTCTAAATGGGCATCCTAATGCAAACACCAACAACATGGAAATGGGTTTTGATCCAGGACCCATGTAATATCCAATGAAACTACACGTCAGCAATGGGAAGGGAGGGAAATAATATGATTCTTGTAACCAATGAATAATGTTCTAAATTGACTAAAAAAATTAAAATTTAAAAAATCAAAGCAAAAATTAAAAGGAGGGAAAAAATCATCTTTGGCCATATTTTTTGGTGATATTCTTTGTGTCAGAATACCAATGAGAGGATTACTGAATAGTTTTCTCTGCATTAAAGAATCTTGAGCGAGCTTAATATATGGGTGACTCCTAACTGTAAAATAAGCTATGTTTTACTCAGTCTTTGGGGGGGGCGGGTTGGGAGGAGGATAATATTAATCACCAAATACAATGAAATTATGTTTTTTCTGCACAAGTCAATAGTATTATGACTTTTAAGGAATGGTCTACCATAGAGGATTTTGTGCAAAAAAGTATTTTCTTATCATATCTTTATATAAGAGATCCTCAATAAGTAAACCACTCTCAAAAAGATTTTACATAGGTGAAAAAAGGCATTTTTGTTCTTAGTAGCCCCTTTGAAATATTTGTGGTAGGATTTTTCCCCCTTATTCTTTTGGAATCAGAGATATCTTATAAAGCAATCCATCGATGTTCTAAACATTGTGAACCCTCCAGCACTTAAATTTCCTCAGCGGCACTTGTTTTAATATCATCAGTTTTCCTGAATTTATTTTAGAGTTGCAGGATTATAAATTTAAAATTAGAAGGAAACTTGGACCTAATCCAAATCCTTCTTTTTAAAGATGAAGACAATGAGGCAGAGAGAAATAAAATGAATTGTCCACAATCACAATGGCAGTAAGAGTTTGAACCTAGCTTCTCAGGCTATAGATCCACTATACCGTTTTTTAAAAAATCTTTACCTTCCATCTTAGTAGCATCAATACTAAGTAATGATTCTAAGACAGAAGAGCTTTAAGGGCTTAGGCAATGCAAGTTAAGTAACTTGCCCAGGGTCACTTACCTAGGAAAAGTCTGAGATTTGAACCCAGGACCTCCAGTCTCTGGGTCTGACTTTCTATCCACTAAGCCACTTAACTGCCCCTGTACTTTGTCACTTTGTACACCAAGGCCTATGGTATAAAAGTCCAAAAGCAGTGGTCCTTTGTCATCCATTAATAATGTAAAATAGTAAAATCACTTTTTAAAGCTATTTTGGTCTACATTTATTTGTCCTCTCAATTCTAGAAGTATTGAAAAGTATTGTTTTTATACCCAGGATAAGTAGGAATTTTGTAAATATAGAGGAAAAGAATATGAAAGAATGAGAATAAGAATGAGAAAATGAGAAAGAGTAAAGAAGTAATAAATAATCTGCTAGAGAAACTTTAGAAATTTTTTTCAAGATTTTTTAAGTTAGCACTGAGTCTGTCAGGTACTAAATTTTGCTACAGAATTATTTGTTAATGAACATAAATGCTGGCAAGAGTGGTTTTTACCTTATTCAGATATATATTTATTACATATGAGTATATAAGATTAATTTTAAATGAGGAAATAAAAATGACTATTATCTTCAAGTAAATTGTCTTCAAGGTAAATTACTGACCGAAGCTATTTAAATTATCTCCTTCCTTGTAGCTACTATCTTTAATCTTACTCTACAAATGAGAAAGGAAATATATTAGAAGATCAGTGTTCCCCTTTTTTGAATTTCAATTGCCACAGGAATCAGACTAAAAAACTTACTTGACTGAATTCAATTACTTGCCAAAATTTAAAAATGATATACAGATCTAGCTGTTATTATACAAGCAATCAAAGGGAATTAGGTAAGGAATAAAAAGAGAAAATGAGAACTATCAATATTCAAAACACAA